>NC_080067.1:119391952-120029452 GCF_949987535.1 Balaenoptera acutorostrata
TCCAGGGCCACAGGTCCTGACCTGATCGCTTTTCTTCCCTTCCTACCCAATTACATGTGAATCTTTCTTAAAGCCTTGATTGTTCAGGAGTCTTTCTGCCAGTTTCCAGTTAGTTATCACTGAGAATTGTTTCAAATGTAGATGTATTTTTGATGTGTTCGTGGGGGGGAGATGAGTTCCATGTCCTCCTACTTTGCTATCTTTCTTGTTTCTTATGTGAAATTATGAATCAGCAATTTTGTTGTAAAAAAGATATAGATGTTGATTCATGTTACAAGTTTATTTTTAAAATATTAGCTTTAAATAAATATTATAATGCAGTATAATAAATATAAAAAATACAGTGATAGCCCTTTAAAAGTATGTTCTTGGCAATCCAGGTTTCTTTCAAAATAACTCAAGTGTACCACACAAGTTCTCACTCAAAAATATCTCATTAATTTAATATTTTAATGACATGTTTTTAATTTCCATGAAGTGAACTGATGAACAAAATTAACTAAAGGACAAATATGCTAACTACTTGGGATATACAAAGATACATAAGAGCTATTCCCAGTCCTGATTTCTAAACATGCTACCTGCCTGGAAATTGCTTTTGGAACATTTATGGTTCCCAGATACATCTGCACGCTGGAATCACCTGGAGGGCTTCTATAAATACTGATTGTTGTGTTCCCCACACCATCCCACCCTCCTCTGCTAATATTGTGAATTAATTGGGTCAAGGTATAGCTTGAACTTTGGAATTTTTAAAAGATCTAGGTGACTCTGTTATCCAGCCAAGTTTTGGAATCACTAGTCTAGATCTTTGAGGTATGAATAAGAAGGGTCACCTTCACAACTACACAGATTGTTTTCTTACAGAGACATATCTGTAGATAGATAGCAGAACCTAATGTGTATGTGAGAGTGTATCCACACCTATTCTCATTCCCACACTTAAGTGATCTGAGCAAATTATACCACAATGTTGCTTTTTCTTACCTTTGCTTTTCTGACTCCATCCAGTGGTCAACTATGAATGATTTTTGTGTAGGCAGATGTGTTCATTTTTGGGATTGGTGGTGTACATAGTAGGTAATTTAAGACTTAGGGGTTCCTCTCCTTTGTTCCCCACCTCCCCACGTTTTCTCCTTTGTAAATACAAGAAGGATAAAAATAAGGAAAGCATTTTTTAAAGCCTTGATGAAATTATTACAGGGATCAATATTTTAAAATTTAAACAAATGGAAACATTCATTGAACACTTACCAAAGCAACTCTGTCATTTAGTACTATTATCCCATTTAACAACTGAGGAAACTAAAGCAAGGAAAGGAGAATATAATCCTCTTTGGGTGCATTCTTTTATTTTAAATCAAGTTAAAATTCCTGTTACAATCAACATACCTATTTGAATAATATTCCTGGTTTTAATAGAGTGAAGGAGCTGTTTGAGTATTGTGAGTCTTGACAGCCCAGAACATAATTGGCCAAAAGCAGCTGTTTCTGATAGTCTTAAGTCCCTGAAGGTTTTGATGTCTTGAGCAGTTGAAGAAATGTGAATGGTGATGAATAATTACTTTTATCTAATAGGATTAATTAAACATTCGTTCTTCCCATCTTTGAAATTTTGAGGATTGCTCTTAAGTGTATGACAAAAGTATGGTCCTTGTTTTCTAGAAGAGTCCCAATTCAGAAGAATTACTTCCTTTTGCCAAATAGGTCATCTGAAACACATCAAATGTTGTATCCAGATTTCTGTTTTAAGGTATGTGATCATTATTTCTAAAAATGGCTTTGGGTTCAAAAGAAATTATGTTGAGAATTAAAACAATCATCACAACACAACCACTGTTTTCTGCTCAAGTGAATTTTACTTTATCAACTTTTATGATGATAATACCAAACCCTGCCAAAGCACAAGTGATTTTTTCCCCAAGGAAAATGTTGCTTTTTAACTGATATACTCATGTTTCTGGCCATTCAGTTAAACGACAGACTATTCAATTAGTGTGACATGATTTATTTTTAAGCTTATGCTTCATTTTATATTGGACTTTATAATTTTTCTCACGAAAAAGGGCAGTGGATAGGTATGGTGTGCTTTCCAATGAAAACATTTAAAAATATATCCCATAAGCAAGGATTCATTTTAAAGCTTAAACCATTCTGAAAAACAAGGAAGCCCTTTCTCATTGATTACAACCCACCCCACCTTGGATTGATTTCCTTCCTCCCTCCCTCCCTCCCTCCATCCCTCCCTCTCTTCCCTCTTTCCTTCCTCTCTTTCTCTCTCTCTTCTCTTTCCTTCCCTTTCTTTTTCAAGTTTAAAGTCTCAGCATTTCCCTAATTGTGCTGATCAGAATAATACCATTAGTCTTCAAGGAAAGCATGGGTGTTTGTAACCATAAAAATATAGTCAGCAGCCATATTTTTCTGACTGCTCAAGGGAACTGATTTGTGTCTGCATTAGCATCCCTTACCTCAACTCCAAACCATTCCTCCCTTCCCCCCCTCCAGTGGCAGCTTCCAAACTACCAGCTTGTTTTATGTCAGATGCATGTTGGGCTCTGTAATAAATCACTGATGAACAGCCAACTCTCTATTTTGGAGGTGCAGCCTCTGAACATTGATTAATGTGATTCTTCAAGAATGAAACAATGGCCCATGTGCATTGCATAAGAAAAGCTCATCCATGGCAATAGATAGCTTTGTTCCATGTGCTCCAGCCTCTCTCCTTATAGTGTTCTCTTTCTGGGCTTAGCATGGACCTCAGCTAATTGATTAACAGAACCTTTAGGCTGCCTGAGGTAGGCCTAAAACAGGGATGTAATCAGAGGCTTTGAAAGACTCGATTCTTGTCTTTGGGGATTCCTGCAGGCACATATGGTAGCCACAATAGGCAGAACAACAAGTCTTCTTATTTTTGGAAATTTTGGTGAATTTCAATGATAATTTGCTTCTGTTGTATTCTTCTTTTTCGTTAACCCAATTGGTTGTTCTTTTGTGGCTGACAGGTATTTTTAAGACAAAAAATTCATATTAGAGTCTTCTTTCTTCTCTATTGCCTGTATGTTATTTTCCTTCTTTCTACTGATGTGCTAGGAAACCCATATTCTGTTTTAACAGTTGTTCCTAAGTACTGAATATCCAGCGGCAGTTCAAATTATAATCACAAAATTTTGGTCACAAAATGCAGCTCCATTTATCCTTTAATATCTAAATAACGTATAATTTATCAGAAAAGTGAGCAAAAATTAGGTAAACTTTGAAGAGTACTCAGTATTTTTTTAGTATTGTTTATTTTTAAAATGTAAGTCATTGAGTGTTTTTTCATTTCTTTAAATTTTAAAAAAGTAAGTCAGGGCTTCCCCGGTGGCGCAGTGGTTGAGAATCTGCCTGCCAATGCAGGGGACGCGGGTTCGAGCCCTGGTCTGGGAAGATCCCACATGCCACGGAGCAGCTGGGCCCATGAGCCACAATTACTGAGCCTGCGCGTCTGGAGCCTGTGCTCTGCAACAAGAGAGGCCGCGATAATGAGAGGCCCGCGCACCGCGATGAAGAGTGGCCCCCGCTTGCCACAACTAGAGAAAGCCCTCGCACAGAAACGAAGACCCAACACAGCCATAAATAAATAAATTAAAAAAAAAAATCACTGACTTTTAAAAAAAAAAAAAAAAAAAAAAAGTAAGTCAAAGTATACATATAATGGTAATCATATGGTATATTAATTGCCATTTTTACTTATTTTTCATACCTTTGCATTTTTCTGGTTGTGAGATTATCTTTGAGATTGAATGATGTGTTGGCTGAGGGAAATGTTAATGTAGGTTCCTATTTTGTTTGTTTTTTTACAGTTAGAATTATATATTCTTTTAATTTGACCTTTGAATTTATAGGTAAACAAACTACATTTTTAAAGGCAAAAAAATTGAGGTTCAGATAAGTGTTGAAAAGGTGAAACATTTATGGCAAAATCTTATTTTCATGTATTCTAGAAATATTACTAGAAGTTTTTATGGAAGATCTCTTCTCCCTTTTTTATGAACAGGAGAGCTAAAGAAAACAACTTAGTCAAAGTTCAGAATTAGTGAATAGTGAGGAAAAGAGCAGAAGCCCTTTTATGGTCTTTCACATACTAATTCATGATCTGTAAGCTTCTCTCTTTCAAAAGAGAGAAGTTTCTCATACCAGATCCTAAAGAAAAATCTGTCATAAAATAATGTTTTGGAAAAGTCAATTTTTGTAATGTAGAAAAGAATTTACTTCTATGAAAGAGGGAAAAAATAGGCAATTTTTCATTTATATAGGAGAGATTTTCCCCCCCAAAGTGTAATATGTTGTTTTAACTTTGAAATTATTATTATTCAAATTAAAAGTGTAATATGTTGTTTTAACTTTGAAATTATTATTATTCAAATTAAAACTTATGATGCTTAATTCTTAAACCTGCCCAAGAAAATTATTTATAATTTATAAATAATATTTATACATGAGGCCTGGGATTAATATTAATAAACAGCCTATACATGAGACCTAGCAGTGATTCTATGACAGATGCATTCAGAATTTTAACTTGAGATATCAAGAACATATCTCCTAATAAGCTGTGCTTACCCCAGTGGCAGTGGGCAAGAGTGGGATAGAGGAAAGGATAGATGTTGCAGAGATTCTTTGCTGGTGCCAGAATGAGGTTTCCTTTTCATGATATCTAGGGGTCTAAGGTTGGGAGGAAAAACAAAGGGCAATAGTGGTTGACCTGATGGAGGAGAGGACTGTAGGAAACTCCTTTCCTGAGAGTGCAGTGGGTAGAGGAATTCCTGTGACTAGGTAGTTGATTTTATATAAGGGATATGAGGAAGCTCAGAGATGTATAAACTAGGAATGGTTTCAGATAAATGGTCCAGTTATACATAAAAATCAAGAGAACTAAACTCTTCAGAAACATGAACTAAGCACTTTCTCCACTGATCTACCCACTGAGAATATTACAGACATTTAATTCGATTGACTTCAAGTGAGACTTTTTAGTCTTTTATTTTGGCACTCAGAATAATAGAAATGATGTTTGATGATGCTAATAATAATAATTGTAATAATAAATATTTCTAGCAATTACTGTTACCACTCACCATGCTAAACACTTTATGTATTTTTTTTACAATTGTTCCACATAATACAGTGCAGCATTTATTATTATCCCCATCTTAGTTGAGGCTTTAGAGAGATTATGCAGCTTGCCCAAGTTGATTATGTGGCCAGTGTCTTCTCACACCAGATCTATCTTTCTTCCAGAGTACACGCTGTCACCATTAGCTATCTCAACCACACCTAAATAACGAAACTTACATTTTTTTTCCATCAAGGCATGATTTGTATCACATCTAATTAGAGGTGTCAACCTCCCTAAGAGTCAGTAATGAACTGTTTTTTTACCCTGTCTCCAATATTTATTGTGCCCAGGCATTCTATTGCTTGTCAGGTGCATGGTATAATGAAAAGACAACACTGTATGCCCTCATATTCTATTTATGTGTTTTCAAGTTGTTTGAAGGATTCAACTATATTGATTTTTAATGAGAGACTCTATTTTTTCCCTGTGAGAGATCTATCCCTAGAATAGATCTTTTCAAGTTTATCAAATCTTTGAGTTTGCTTTCAATGCAACAAAGCACTTAATTTCAGTGAAACACCACTACCCTTATCCTTTATTTGACGTTAGATTGTCTGATATTTTGCTCATTTATATTCTCAAATTTCCATTTCCATAAGCCTTAAGTTATGATGAATGTACTCCATGCAATTAAAAAAAAAGAATAAACTTATTTCAAGTAACAATACTTTAATGCAAAGTACTGTATTTATTCTTAGTTTCTCAGGCCCCCTGGAAGACACAAGACTTTAAGTATAGAGGAGGCCCTAATGGTATATACAAACTTTGGTAGGAGTGCCATGTTCATATATTTTTAAGGAAAGTAAGCCTTTCTCCTCATGTCTGTATCATCTTTGTGGCTCAGAAATATTGTTAGCTTTACAGTACAGGGATCTGTATTAAATCTGAATGGAATCTGACCTTTCTTCTACAATGAAATTTCTGTATATAGAGTAAGGATCCTGTGCTACTTCTGAACAATTCAACATTATTAATAATTTAAGTCTTGGAGAAAATTAGAAACTTTACTAATCATTTAGACTTAAGTTCAAAATTGTCATTATATTTAAAGTTAAAACTATAATTACTGGCAAATGTTAAGATTTTTCCTTTCTATAATTTTTCTAAAATTTTGGTTTTTTTAAACCTAAATTTAAGTTTCATGACATTCCCAAATATCCTAATTAAAAGCTTATCATTAGAAATGGCTCTAGCAAGAATTGTAAAAAGTGCCCAGAAACCGTCTATTTTGCAACCTCATATAAATATCATTGTAACACAATTGAAGAAGAAACACTCTGATAGTTAAATATACTTGTGCCAATTTAAAAAGCAGTGGTAGTTGGAAGGTGATGGAGATGTTTATGGCATAGATTGTGGTGTTGGTTTCATGGTTGTATAATTATCTCCCAACCTATCAAGTTGCGTGCATTAAATACAGCTTTTTGTATGCCAAAAAAAAGTAGTAATAGTAGTTTTGTCATGAGATTATTTTTCCCAGTATGTCATACAACTGATACTTTAGGTTAAAAAAATCTTTCCTATAATGTTGAAAAGAATACTTTTAAATTACAGAAGACCACTTAAGTATCATGAACTCTTTTCCCTTCCATTTTGAAGGCATTAAAAGGACCATTCTAGGGTCAGAGATTAACTTTTGAATGTGGTTTGTTGTGAACACAAAAGCTAAATATTATAGGAATACTTCAATGCTGATTATAATGTCTTTTCTAATTTTGGAATTGTAGGTCTCATATTATTTGTTTGGTACTTTAAATTAGCTGACATCTTGTATTAGTTGTTTGATAGTTAGTGTTTGGTAAATTTTATATTTTAAAAGTTAATTTTAAAATAAATATCAAACTACGGAGTAGATGATCACATCATTTTATTGACGGAAAATTTACATGCAGTGAAATGCATAGATCTAAGTTCCCAATCTGAGTATTGATGAATGTATACAGTCACGTAACGACAAATCTAATCAAGATATAGAATATGTCTGTCATTGCAAGAGTTTCCTCATTCCCTTTTCCAGTTTATCCCTATCACCATAGTCAATTGCTCTTTAGATATTTATCACGAGATTAGTTTTGCCTATTCTTAACTTCATATAAATGGAATGATTCAGTGTGTGTTCTTTTGGTATGGCTTCTTTTTTTTTTTTTTTTTTTTTTAAGAGTTTAGAAGTGGTCCCTGATCAGATTCAGGGCCAGTTGCTTCTCGGAATGTTTGGTGATATTCTTTTTAAAGTTTGATTTTTATTTATTTATTTATTTATGGCTGTGTTGGGTCTTCGTTTCTGTGCGAGGGCTTTCTCTAGTTGTGGCAAGTGGGGGCCACTCTTCATCGCGGTGCGCAGGCCTCTCATTATCGCAGCCTCTCTTGTTGCGGAGCACAGGCTCCAGACGCGCAGGCCCAGTAATTGTGGCTCACAGGCCTAGTTGCTCCGTGGCATGTGGGATCTTCCCAGACCAGGGCTCGAACCCGTGTCCCCTGCATTGGCAGGCAGATTCTCAACCACTGCGCCACCAGGGAAGGGTATGGCTTCTTTCACTTGACATGTTTGTGAAATCCATCCACTAGTTTAAACACATCAGTAGTTCATTCTTTTTTTTTTTAAATTATTGAGTGAAATTCTATTGTATGAATATATCACAATTTGTTCATTCATTCTCCGATTAATGGACATTTAGATTATTTCCAGTTTGGGGCTGTTCCAAATGCGCTGCTAGAAACGTTATTGTACAAGTATTTTTATAGACATATGTTTTCTTTTTGTGGGGGTAAGGTAAATAGTTTCAAGTGGAATTGCTGGATTGTATGTTAAGTATATGTTTAACTTTATAAAAGATAATCAAGCAGTTTACCAACATGATTGTACCACTTTATACTCTCACCAGCAGTGCAACTGTTCTGACTGCTCCACATCCGCACCATTTTTAGTATCTTCAACCTTTGTAGATGTTCTAGTGGATATGAGATCTCTCTCTGTGGTTTAATTTGTGTTTCTCTAATGCCTCATGATGTTGAACTTTTCTTCATATGCTTATCAGCCATTCATGTATCTTCTCTTGTGAATTGTCTAAGTCTTCTGCCCATTTAGGGATCCTATTTATCTTTCTGTTTTTGATTTGTAGAATATTTTAAAATCTATTCTAGATATAAATTCTTTCTCATATATGTCCATCTGTATATATATATATATGTATATATATATATGTATACATATAATATTTTCTCTCAGTCTGTGGCTTGCTTTTGCATTTCATTAATAGTGTCTTTGGATGAGCAGAAGGTTTTAATTTTGCTGAAGTTCAATTTATCCATTAAAAAATGTTTAATGACATGTTTTTCTTAAAAAATACGCCTACTCCAAGGGCATGGATATATGGCTGTGTTTTCTTCCAGGAGGTTTATCATTTTAGCTTTCACATTTAAGTCAATGATGTATAGCAAATTGATTTTTGCGTGTAGTGTGAAGAAGGGGAAAAAGGTGTTTTTTTTTTTTCATATGTTTATCCAGTAGTTGCAGCATGTTTTATTCAGGAGACTTTCATTTCCCAATTTAACTGCCTTGGCACTTTTGTTGAAATCAATTGATTTTATATGTGTGGGTTTATTTCTAGACTTTCTCTTCTGTTACATTGATCTATTTGTCTTTGGTTATGCCAAAAACAAATATACAAACTTTCTTGATTATTATATCATTACCATCTTAAAATCTTAATGTCATTCCTCCATCTTTTTCTTTTTTAAATTATTGTGTTAGTTCTATTTTTAGTTTTTTAAGGAACCCCTATACTGTTCTCCATAGTGACTGTATCAATTTACATTCCCACCAACAGTGCAAGAGGGTTCTCTTTTCTCCACACCCTCTCCAGCATTTATTGTTTGTAGATTTTTTGATGATGGCCATTCTGACCGGTGTGAGGTGATACCTCATTGTAGTTTTGATTTGCATTTCTCTAATGATTAATGATGTTGAGCATTCTTTCATGTGTTTGTTGCCAATCTGTATATCTCTAAATTATTATGGCTATTCTAGGTTCTTTAAAGTTTCAAAAATTTTAGAATAACTTTTTTAATGCCTACAAAAGAAAAAGCCTGGTTGAATTTGTATTAAGATTGTATTGAATCTGTAGATCATTTTGTGCAGAATGCAGATCTTAACAATATGAAGTTTTTCTCAGTTACTAAAAGAGGATGGTAAAATCTTCAACTGTAATTGTAAATTATATAGTTGTAAATCTAATTGTAAATTTATAATTGTAAATGTATCTAGTTCTGTTAATTTTTAATGTGTTTTCAATCTCTCTTATTAGGCACATGCAAATTAAAATGTTATTAACACTTTTATCATTGTGAAATGTCTCTCTATTCTTTTATTTTTTTGGTCTTGAATTCTATAGTGTCTGATAGTAATACAACCATACAGCTTTATTATACTTACTGTTTGGATGTTATATATTTTTTTCCATCCATGTACTTTTTTTTTTTTTAAATAAATTTATTTATTTTATGTATTTATTTTTGGCTGCGTTGGGTCTACGTTGCTGTGCACGGGCTTTCCCTAGTTGTGGCGAGTGGGAGCTACTCTTCGTTGCGGTGCACGGGCTTCTTATTGCGGTGTCTTCTCTTGTTGTGGAGCACGGGCTCTAGGCGCGCGGGCTTCAGTAGTTGCAGCATGTGGGCTCAGTAGTTGTAGCTCGCGGGATCTAGAGCGCAGGCTCAGTAGCTGTGACACACGGGCTTAGTTGCTCCGCAGCATGTGGGATCTTCCCAGACCAGAGATTGAACCCGTGCCCCCTGCATTAGCAGGTAGATTCTTAACCACTTCACCACCAGGGAAGTCCCCATCCATGTACTTTTAACTTATATGTGTATTCATATTTGTAGTGCATCCTTCAAAGCTGGGTAGTCTTGCTTTTTTAATTTTAGTCTAATATTACCAATATAATCATCTAATAATATTGTCTATGCCTATTAAATAGAATAGTTTACATTTAATGTAATCATTGGTATAGTTAGGTTTGGGTCTGTTACTTTGTCATCATATACATATTCAAACGTATATATCAGATATATATTAATATTCTATTTTAATTCCTCTATTAGATTTTTAACTATACTCTTTTAAACTATATTATTAATATTAATTTTTAAATTACTGTGCTAGGTATAAATATATGCATACTTAAATGGTAATAGTCTACTTGGCATGATATTTTACTTCTTTAAGTAGAATGTAAAAACTTTGCACCGGCATAATTCTGTTTACCTCCACTACCCTTTGTGTAATGTTGTCTTATAATTTATATTGACATGTTATAAACCCAGCAATATGTTAATTTTTTTTTGCTTTAAAAAATAGTTTTTATAAGAAATTAAGAGAGAAAAAAATTGCCTTTAACTTATCCATGTATCTACCATTTCTAGTTTAAAGTTTTCATTCCTTTGTAGTTTAAGGTTTCCATCTGGTGTTATTTCTCTTTGGTCCAAAGAAGTTCATTTAGCATTTCTGTGGTGCAGTTTTTTTGGCAGTAAAGTCTCTCAGCCTTTGTCTGAATATGGCCTTATTTCACCTTCATTTTTGAAGGGTATATTCACCAGATATAGAATTCTGTGGAGCTTTTTAAAAAATTGTCTTGTTTTGCTTTTACTTTAAAGTGGTTTATAGTAATCTTTTTTATTTATTTATTTATTTTTAATATTTTATTTTTGGCTGTGTTGGGTCTTCGTTTCTGTGCAAGGGCTTCCTCTAGTTGCGGCAAGCGGGGGCCACTCTTCATCGCGGTGCGCGGGCCTCTTCACTATCCAGGCCTCTCTTGTTGCGGAGCACAGGCTCCAGACGCGCAGGCTCAGTAGTTGTGGCTCACGGGCCTAGTTGCTCCGCGGCATGTGGGATCTTCCCAGACCAGGGCTTGAACCCGTGTCCCTTGCATTGGCAGGCAGATTCTCAACCACTGCGCCACCAGGGAAGCCCAAAGTGGTTTAATTATTTCATTCCCTCCTGGTTTTTACTGATTCTGAGGAGAAATTAGATATAATTTAAGTACATCTTTTCCTTTGGTTTCTTTCAAGGCTTTCTCTTTAATTTTGCTTTTCAGAAGTTTGATCATGAAGTGTTTAGGTGTTTTTATTGATTTATTATGCTGATATTCATAAAGTTTCTTGGAGTTTTATGCTTATATTTTTTTTCCTACTTAAGGAAAATTTTGCCATTACTTCATGGAACACTTTTCTGGCCATTTTCACTCTCCTCTCTTTTTTGCAGTTTTTATTTACATGCATATTAGTCCATTCTGTATTGACCCACCTGTCCGTGAGGCTCTGCTCATTTTACTTCAATCATTTTTTTTTCTTCTCTTCAGTTGGATAATTTCTAGAGACCAGTTTTTGGGTTCATCAGTTCTTCCTTTTGCCATTTCCAATGTGCTGTTAAGCTCATGCAGTGAATTTCATTACAGATTTTTATTTCATTTCAGCTGTAGAATTTTATTTTCATTCTATTTATATTTTCTACTTGTGTGCTGAATATTTATATCTGTTTGATTGTTATGACTATGTTTTCCATTAAGTCACTATACTTATTTTCATTAGCTGCTATAAAGCCCTTGCCTGCTAAGTCTAATATTGGAGGTATGTTGAGGTCTGTTTCTGTAGACTTCTTTTTACTTCATCAGCATATTTCTGTACATTAGTTACATTTCTAGAAATTCTGGTTGTATATCAGACATTTCAAATTAGACATTGGAGAGATTCTGCATTCTGTTATCTTTTCCTGAAGTATGTTAATTTTTCTTCCAGCAGGCAATTAAATTACATTCTGACAGCCTAAACTTTATGGTTTTACTTCCCTTTAGTATGGCTTTTTTTGTTGGTTTTGCCTTTAGTCCAAGATGAATCTCTTATGCCTAGGACGTGGGTTTTATTCATAAGATGTGGCCCTTCTAACTTGGTATGACTTCAACTCCATTTTCCTCATATTAGCCTCAGCTCTTTTGGCCTTCTAGCTGATGCTTCCCATTGGGAACACTGGCACCTCCAGTGCACATGTGTAATTCATGGGTCATTCAGGGATTTGAGGGGAAGTTATATGCAGATTTGGAGCTCATTCATATGTGACTGTCTCATTTCTGGATTTTTTTTTTAGCCACTTCTAGCCACTCTGGCAGTTCTGAGCTCCATTCTCTTACATCTCAGGCCAATAAAACTGTGGCTTTCTGCTTGAGTTCTATGATTGAGATCTAACTCATTGCTTTTGCATGGCCTGGGGAGTGCCTTCGGTAAAGAAGCTGTATTAATGTGTATTTCCCCACATTAATTCCCAATGGAGTTTCCTTTTCTCAAGGTTTAATCCTTTCAATTTTATGCCTGTTTTTAGTCACTCTCCAGTGCTTTCCAAGAGTTGTTCTTTATATTTTTTCCAGAGTATGTAATAGTTATCTGTGGGTGGTTTAGTTTAATTTAAGCTACTGAGCTATTACTGAAACTGCAACTGTAATCACATATTTTTGACTCATTTTTTATAATTATCTCAACCTATTCCCACCTTTATTTCTTCTAATATTCATGTTTTATAACATTTTATTTCTCAGGGTGGAACATATAAAAGTGAATGGAAAAAACCTATTAAACCAATTATTTAGATTGCACAGAAAAAAGTTTAATATAAATGTAATCAACACATAAAGTATCCTGATAATTAAAATTAAAACTGAAAAAATAAGTTCAGAATATGTCTTTATGGACAACAAAACATTCTGCTGCTGTTCTTCAATGTACTAATTTCACTAATGGGAATTCTTTATTTACAAATTGTTATGAAACACCTAGTCTGTTCAAAACTTTTTCTGCGTCATGGAGATACAGCCATGAACAAAATTGAAAACATTCCTGCTCTTCTAGATCTTATATTCTAGTGGGGAGAGATGACATTAGGAAAATAAGTAAAATATATGGTATGTTAGATGGTGATAGCGCTATGGAGAAAAATAAAGGAATCAATGGGATACAAGGGGTGCACTGGGGATAGGAAGGCTTCAGTTTCGGATGGTTATGGGAGAGCTCACTGAGAGGGTGATAGTTAAGTGAAATTTGACATTACTGTTGGAGCCCGTCAGAAAGAAGGAAGAGCAAGAACAAGTGAGTAATGTTTTAGTCTCATTAGCTTGGAAAGTTGTATTTTTATTAAAAATCTTATTTCTTCCAATCCAGTTTCTTTTAGAACCTATATTGTAATTGTTAATTTTTAAGCTTTGTGCATTTCTAAATATATCCCTTTTTACTGACTGACTTTCCCCATCCTCTTTTTCCTTGGAGTTATTTTCTATGTTCCCTCAATCCAAATGAGGCTTATGCTGTTATGAACACACAGTTCCCAAGCAGGAATCAAAACCCCATATTGTCAGGCTGCCCAACTGGCAATATACATGGTAGTCTCTGTTCCCGCCAAATTGCTGACTTGTAACATTTCTGCCTGACTAGGAAGAAACATCATGTGTGCATCAATCACTAGAAGACTATGTACACCCTAATTAGAATCATGTTTGTGTGTATGTACCCTCATGCACATGTGCACTTTCTTTCTAGTCATGGCTCTCTAAAGAAGTCAAGTTGGTGGATTTCATTTAATTTTAGGGTCCTGTGTACAGTAAACTTGGAAATGTAATTTAATTTGGAAAAAAAGAATGTTAGAGCCTCTAGCATTCCCCTAATATGCTTCTCCAGCATATGTGAAAAAATGTGCTGTCCTGGCTCATCTTTAATTCTTTTTGAAATTTATGAAATAAACACAAACTGGCATATTTTGAAAAAATGCTTAATGTAAATATAGAACAAGGAAAGCAAAAACACTATTTTACTTCATGCTAGCAGTATTAACACACTTTATTTTCATATTGAATTCATATATGATCACTTCTAAAAGTTCCTAGTAGTTTAACTCTTGAAATTGCAGCATCTACTCAAGTCATTTTTTTTTAGAAATCTTCCCTCTGTTATCTATAACTATATGCTCCAACACTGCCTTTGAGAAAGGGGTATCTTTGTTCAGAAGGTATCTTTTGCATCATCTTGTCATAAAGGAGATGGTAGTATTGTACTTTTTAAGGACCCATTGTTTACATTCTGGTTATATCAAATATGACACATAAGAAACATCAAACCAGTGGGTGAACAGTTATTTTTTCAAATGACTCATGGGTCTTAAATCAATCTTAATGTAATAGCTAGCCATCTAATGGCACCAATAAAGGGAATTCTTGTAAAAATTGTACACTTTTTAGCATTTTTGGAGGTTGGCTCACCAAGACCTGAAACAGAGCCAGGCTCGTTTCTCATCATGCTGTATGCCACTGCAAAATTGATCTAAGCTTATATATCTCTTTGAAGTCAAGACAAGAAAGCAACCCAGAGGGCTTTCTGAAATGTAAAGAACTACTGTTTCAAGGTAGAAAAAGGACTTCTATACCCTTGTTTGTTTTCTGACAGTGTTCACTTTAGCATTGAAATGGTTACTTAATTTTAACTGGACTTACATTCTAAAAATGGTGTGTTATTTTTGAGCAAGAAAAGGAATATTGGAAATAAGACTTGTTTTAAGAATATTATCATTCGATACTTCAAATCTGTTACCACAAAAGGCTCGCAATTGCTGGTTTGTTGTAGTACATACCATAGTTTAAAATTTTCAGCCATGATCAGACTAGATATTAAAAAGCCACACACCTATAAAAATTCCCATTTTGTAAATCAATGACTTACCAGTAATAAATTGTTAACATTAAGTTTTAAAATTTTAATCTCAGAGAAAGGGACATTGTGATTAATCAAATATACGTTACCCAGAGAAACAGTTTTTTGATGGTTTATTTTGTTAAAAAAACATTTAGCTGATCAAAACTGCATTCTAAAAAGGACGAACAGGAAAATTCCTCTGGCCCCAAATTCCCTTTGTTGTGAGGCAACATTTTACGAAATACAGTATCTAATGGTGAACACATGTGTGCAACTCTATCTCCTCATGATCTTCCCACTCTTTAGACGAGAGGACTCAAGTCACAAATGCTTTCTGGAGAGGATTTTTTGGTTGAGGGTGAAGTCATGTGCAAACCTGGGAAGAGCCTCGGTTTCACGTTTGGTAGTGCAGTGTGAAACAGATCCCAGCTACAGAAGCAGCTTTCAGTGACTTGGCATAAAGCTTGAGAAGGTATTTGAACTGCCAAGCATTTGGAAGGGAGGTTTGTACTGATCTTATTCAGATCTCAAGGAACCAGGTGAGCCTAATATTTATGTTTACCACATAATTATAGGATAAAAGCAAACCAAGCAGAACACTCCTGTGTTAGCATGCAAGGCCCATCACTACTTGGTTTAAACATACCTGTCCAAATAACCCATATGCAGATCAATAAATAGAAGCTCCTTGGAGGTCCTCTCAATCTTTGCCTCTCCTTTCTCCCCACAAAGTTTATATAAAGCAATCATAACTTTATTGAATGAGTGGTTTTTGAAAGGCAATTTCTTTCTTTACTCTGGTAACAGATATAACTTTCATGTTTCATAGTGCAAATTTTTTATGATTGATTGACTTTGTTAGCAACATATGAACTTGGGATAAAGAGGCTTATAGTCTAAGTATTGTTCTTACAGTCAACTTACTTTTTATTTCTTTCTTTCCCTTCTAAAAGATATATATGCTAAATTTCTACAATTCTGATTAGTAAGGGTTAACTTCTCATTTTAGAAAAAGCATTACTGATTAAATATTTGACATAAATATCTGAAATTTTTTTTAAGCAAAACCAAGAGAAAAAATCTTGTGTATCAAATATATGAACTTGTTTATATCCAGGTAATATTATTCATTAAGTGGATATTGAGTTACTTAAAGTGTAAAAACGCATATATACGTACATACACTTTTGCTATCAGTAGTATGGCCTTGAACATGCCATTTTACTTTATTGATCTGCAAAATGGGCAGGGTTATATGATCATTATTTTTCTAAAAATATAGAGTCAGTACAGGACCTATGGTTAGAATGACAAATTTCAAATTCAGTCTCCACCTCTTTGTAGATGTTTAATAGTGAGCATGTGAGTAAACCTCTCCATTTCTCATTTTAGTAATCTATAAAATAGAGTAATAATAGTCCCTAGATCATAAAATTGCTGCAAGGATTAAATGAGTGAAACATTTAGAATATTGCCTGGCATATGTATATTCCTAATGTGTCAAGTGTTACTGTTGTCATTATCATTACTTTATCAATATAATTATTTCATTACTTAGGTTTTCATAGATGGAAAATCCTCACCTTGGCAAATGGGATTTGCAGAACTTGTTTGTTTTTTTTTTCTTTTTTATGAGAAGCATTTTTGAGAATGCTCAGAATTTTTCGTGAGGGGCACCTACAGAAGGAACACACACACACACACACACACACACACACACACAGACACACACAAAATCTTCCTTCTTTTTCTTCCTGGCAATATTTTAATCCAGGACTTCATCATTTCTTATCTGAACTACTGCATTTTCTCAACTGGCTTTCTTGCTTTTAATACCATGTTACAGAAATCCATCTTCTACTACATTGCTTATAATAACTGATTTCCAAAATACAGGCCTGTTATCACCATTTCCTATAGCAGAATCCTACAGTGATTGCCCATCAGATGTATAATACAACTTATGTTCCTTTGCTTGGCATCTAGGTGTTCATTAATAAAATATGTATTGAGCAGTTACCATGTGCCAGTTGTATAAAGGAATGGTCCTTCATGATATAACTCTCACCTTCTTTTTTATCTTCATTCTTCTCGCTCCTTCTTCCTGCAATCCTAAACTACCCAGTACAGTCAGGCTCTATGACTTTACACGTGTAGAGCCATCTCCTTGTTCTAGCTTTGCTGTGAAACATTGGGCCAAACAGTCTACTCTTTGGGTTTCAAACCCTCATTCATAAAATAAAAAGGTTCTACTCTGAAGTCTTTTCCAGATCTAAAAGCTGTTAATCTAAGAAACTTCAGGCATTAGATGGGAGAGAGTTTTAAATGGTGGCTGGACTCTTGAGTAAACCCCAAAAAGCATATGCTGTCGCTAAATTTACTGTATAATAACAAATCATCAACAATGCAATAGAATAGGACAGAAAATTGTAATCATTTAAATATCTTATGATTGAAGGTAAACAGTTGTAATCACGGCAGTGATTGTTGCTGTAAGAGAACACCTAGAAGTCATGGCAAAATATTATTATATTTTCTCGGTATACTGAATCCCATCATGCCACTTAGGTACTTTTTTGAGCAACAGAAAGTATAAAATTTAAAACTTGAGCACAAATGGCCAAGAAAAAAAATTATTGGAACTGAGCACAACTGCTTATTTCAGTTTTTTTTTTTTTTTTTACTGTGGAGAAGAACAGGAGAGAGAAGGGGTGAGGAAAACAGAGGGGTTACCTCATAGAATAGAGAGACTGAGAGATATTTTCTCCACATTTTTGACAAAAGTAAATGAATGAATTAAACAGATGAAGTGATGGATAAAGGGACAGTGAGGGAGGGGAGGAAAAAAATGGAGGGAGAAGACCTGAGGACATAGATAGACAGTTGGGGAGTAGATGTTGAGAAACATGGAGAGAAGATACTGTGTGCATTTCCTGAGGTGAGAGAAAGATGCAGTGAAGAAGAAACATTTGGAAGATATTTCACCATGATGGCCGTATGCTTGAAATGTCAGCTCAAAACAGCTTGTTATATTTTGAAGTAAGAAAGGGTGAGATCTTGAAGATGAGAACAGAAACATAAGGGAAGGAAGGACACAATGGTGTTTTGAACATGTAGGATGTTCACATGGTCTTTATTTGTAAAGCAGATGAATATGTGATTCAACTTTCATTGTTTTAGTCAAAAATTATTTACTAGTTTTTAGTTTTGCCAGGGACCTTTTTCACATGTCAATTTCTGCACGCTTTTTACCTTTACAAATCAGGAAGTTGAGCGTAATACTTAGGGCTTATGCTAGATTCCATTGACCATGGTTACAACACACACTTTCTCCAAATGTAGTCATTTCTGTAACATCTTTAAATTAAAAAACTTGCCCTAAATGTAAACTATAATATTTAGAGGACGGTAACTCTAAGATCAAGGATAAAAAAAATGCCTAAATTTCCCTTTTTCACTTACCATTAGTTTTTAAAGAGATGGAAAAACAAGGCTGAAATGCACATAAACGTCAAATCTAACACCGTAAAATTTACCCCTGTATTAACGTGTTACTTATTTACTATTCATCTAACAATAGTTAAAATCCATAACCTGTTTGTGTGTTTATTTTATTTCCATTTGATCTATTAATACCACGCCCATTAAAAGTCTATTAAATTGGTAACTCACTAAAAAATTGAATAACTGTACTCTTATTGGAGGCCCCTAAGCTGATTTAAAAGGAATTTCTATTTAAACGATTGGAAAGTATTTAGAGGCCTGACTCTGATGCAGTTGTTAGTAAAATCTGCCAGTTTTTATTCCTGGGGAGGAAGGATTCTCAACAGAAAGTAAGAGAAAAATATGGAAAATAGTGTCTTCAGTTAAAAAAATTAACTCATCACAGTTAAATTCAGGAAAACAGAGTACTTATGCTGAGTGTCTGAAAATAATATACTTTACAAAATTCAGTGAAAGAAAAATGCTTTTAGTTCTTGCTGTTTACAATTTTTAGTGGCGTTTCAATTATTTTCTTCAAAATATTTTATTGCCAGACATAAATACATTCATACACGAGGCTAATGCTTTTCACTGTAAATAGAGGGAGAACAAAGAGCTGTGTGTTTGTTGTGGAAAGAGGAGCTTAGACGCCCTACAGGTAACACAGCTTGAGAGGGGTTCCCTACCATACATGCCCTCCAACTTGGAGATGCTAAAGTGAGTTGGTGAAACCTCCAGCTGCCTCTTGTCTTAGCACAGCTCAGAATTCTCTCATCAATATTTCTTCCCACTATTAGAGAAACAAATAAAAC
The DNA here is from genome assembly GCF_949987535.1 of Balaenoptera acutorostrata. Taxonomy (NCBI): domain Eukaryota; kingdom Metazoa; phylum Chordata; class Mammalia; order Artiodactyla; family Balaenopteridae; genus Balaenoptera; species Balaenoptera acutorostrata. The sequence goes on from NC_080067.1 coordinate 119,411,126, forward strand.
TCATCTCTGCTGGGATTAATTTGCTTCAGCCTGAAGCAATGAGCTTCCACTGGCAACCACTCCTGAGCTGAATAAGCAGCATCCCAGCATCTGTTGACAATATGAAATTGTTGCAGCAGCCAATATTCATAAGAAATGGCCTCCACAATCCAAAGAGAATACCCTAGTCAATAACTAGCAGAGTCTGACCACTGAAAGAATAGCATATAATTCCAGATTTTATAAACTATATTTAAACGGGGGCTTTTTTTCTCTTTGGATCTGAATGTGAAGAATCTGTGTAGACCTAATTTTACTTGAAGAGACCTAGTTATATAGCTGGTTTGGGCTGAAAATGCCTGAACTTATTTCCAGCTGGACATGGATCTGTCTTATGAAACCAAGGTATAAGTAGCTACTCTTTAGCAGACTGGTCACTCCTGTAATGAAGCGCTGTGACTGGACTAGAAATAGAAAATTGATAAAAATTTGAGGCTCAAGGTACTATGATGGTCGAAAGAGCAGTGGCCTTGTGATGATGCCACTTAATTTGCATTTTTGTTGATGTTGCATTTTATTTTCAATGTTAAAAAATTTGTGTTTGTAACAATTTATGCGGCTTCACTGACTTACTCCTTTCTTTCAATTATTTTTTTTCCATATTTTTATTTTCTTTTTACCTTGTGCTATATGGAGAGGACACAAAGGTACCCTTTTCTACACGTGATGATGGGTTTCTGCTTATCCACCACCTGCATTTTCTAAGGTGAAAACCCTTTTATTCTACAGAGTGCACATTTTTTTCTGGTTATGAAAAACAACACAATTTCACTGCTCTTTTATTTTTTTTTTTTGCAGAATGTATTTAATTGTTGACATCTTAAATAGCTGTATAGGATTCAGTCTTCTGATCCTAGCTGGTAGGGCTGGAAGGATTTACATCAAATTAGACTGCATGATCTTTATGGTTTAAAATGCTTCTAGTGCAATAATTTTACTAGAATTTAGGATAAGGAAGAAGAGTAGTCCTAACTGAAAATAAATATGATGTGTCTTGACTTTTCTATATGAACTCATTTTATCAATTCAGCTTCTATAATTCATGGACCCTAAAATTATCATGAAGTTTGAATAAGTATTACAAGTTCTATTATACATATTGTAACGGGTCATGTATATATTACACATCACTCCTGAGTAATGACTATAGTTCATTAATTTTCTTTCAGAACAATTTAGTATTATCATTTGAATTTTCTATTGTGGGTACCAAGTCCAGAAAAATTTGTCCCTATAGTATTTGGGGTACCAAGTGGGTCCCTATAGTATGTTGCAGACTGTAAATGCCAGTCTTCTGTAAAATGTTGTTTGAACTTATTAAAACCTGATTCATATGATAACAAGTTTATCCTAAGGCTTGTGCTGGGGCAAGCATGCACATCAAGGGAAAAAAAAAAAAGTCAATTTCCAAAGGGAGTGCTAGACAGCTAAATTCTGTGGGGTTAGTTAACTCTAGTAGCCAAAGCTGAATCCAACGGATGCCTCTGACTACGTTTTTATTGTTCTTTTTTATTTTCTTTCCTGAGATGGTCAAGGGGGCATGTGCTTGAACATGTGAGCCAGCAAAGTGTCTGTGATTCTAATCCCCTAATTAGACTATCGTGCACAGATGGTATTTAGGTTTTTTTTTTTTAATGAATGAAAGCATGTGGTAATGATGTTCATGAATTTTTATAAGATAAAAAAAATGCTACATAAGTTTTGCTTATATTTGCCTAACCTCCTATCTAGGTCAGACCATGGGTGGAAAGGTATGTGAAATTTATATAAATAGATGATGCCATTTTAGCCAGCCAGCTTGTAGGCATGATGTACGTGTAGACTCATACACCCTACCTGCCACACGTGTGCCAATACAGATCAAGTAAATGCCATTTAAAATGTTGGGATATTTTGTTGGGGACAATGAGAATTTTTCTCATAAGTTTTCCGTCCTGCCCTGTAATTCTTTTGTTGCAGTCTTTAATAACTTTTATTGAGGCCGACTTAACATAACAGAGGAAATTTGTTGCACATGCTATTTAGTTTCGTTTAAAATGTTTTTGGCAGAAGGATAGCAGAGCACAGTGAATTAAGGGAAGAGTGAACAACCATAGGGCAAGACAATGAACAGTTTTAAATAAGAGCAGCAGTCTTATGATGCTAATACACTGACTCAATTTTCCCCATATTTAAAACATAACTTCCACTAAAAAATGGCCAACTTCCAGCTTTAAAATTTTTGTTTTGTAATTGTAAGTTCTTTATCTTTTTGTCGTTTGCATATTATGTAGGAAAGCAAGTATTTTTTGCCTGGATAGTAAAAGGTAATAATCAACATTAGCTCTACAGAGCACCACATGCATTTTCTGTTGCATTCTTTGAGGCTTTTGAAAATAAATATGTGAGTTGATAGAAAGATAGGTGAATGAGTGATCAGTAAAATTTAGCTTCATATAGTCTATTTAGCTTAAGTCTAATACTGTTACTCTTTTATCATTGAGAAAGCAATTTGTCCGTTTTATTTTGGCTGCTTATTTCCCAAGCAGTTTAAAATATAGGTGTCCACTATGCAGTAATCTGAAATTACACATTTCACAGCTTACTGGTATTTTCCAAGGTTCACGGCATTTAGACATTGGAGTTTTGCTGAGGCTTTGGTTTGAATCCTGAGCTGGAAAATGGATTTGGGAGTAAATTGTTTGGATTGTGACTAGGCCTAGATTGCTCAACATTAAAGTATTGTTTGCTTCTTGGTGTTTCAAACAAGAACATTCCTAAAGTAATAAAACAGTTTTCATTGAGACTAACGGCCCTGAATCAAAAAAATCTGTAGTGAAAGTTAGTAAAGTGGTGTCAGGATAGACACAGGAAACGTGTGATTCAGCAGGTATGTGATTCAGGAGTCTGTCTGAAGCCAGAAGCCTGTACGATATAGGAGATCCTCATCGAAATGCACTTCTTAGTTTTGAATAGATGTAAATTTTTCAATCTGTTACAAGATTCAAAAAGTATTCAGATAAATTTATGCAAATTTTACCTTTTTAATACACCCTATTTCTACCTTTTTTTTTAAAAAACATGGTACAAATTAGATGTTTCTCAGTGAATACATCACTTTTAAAGGTTGCATAATATTCCATTCTATGAAAGAAAAGCAGGTAGCTTTACTTTGTATTCAAAAACAATTTTTAATTCTGTTAACAGATATCATTTAGGATTGGTCTGAGGGACATTGAAATTAAGAATCTAGTTAGAAGTGTGCAAGAATGCTCATTTTACTTTAAATTATCTTAAAAAGTAGATCTTAAACTATTTTTTATAATATATCAGAATTATTTTTCCTGAGCCCTTAATGAAATATTTGAATATGCATTTTCTTCTTTTTCAAATTTAGCCTAAAAATATGCTGTGTAATTTTTCTTTTATTTAGATTCATTATTGTGATGGTTTCATGCTTTTTAGTGTTTCAAATCAGTGCATTCTTCTAATGCATAGCACAGTTTTTACTGAATTTATATTGTTATTCTATTGACTTTTCATTTTTTTCACATGGAAATTTTAGTTTTACATTAATATTTCTCATTCTCAATAGATGTATTCTTAGAGTTCTTAAAGTTCTCCATAAGAAATTATTTCCTCTGTTCTTTTATACTTATTCTACTGTAAAATGTATAGAATATAGGCATATCACAAATTATCAAGGTGTTATAAAATGTCAGTACCATCAGTTGCTTTTGTGTTTATCATTTGCATTCATTTATTCAGTAAATTATATTTAGTGGCTACTATGTGCCAGACATTGTTGTAGGCCCTTGGGTCCAGCAGTGAACCAATTTGATGAAATTTCTTGCCCTCATGGAGCTTTCATCCTATTGAAGGCACAGGGGTTGGAATTGACACTATGTAACTGAATTAAGTGGAATTTATAAAGTGATGTACTCACACCAAGTGGATCCAAATGATATTATATATGCTATAAATAAAGTCTCTCTTTAGTTCAAATAGAAAACAAAAAAGTGATGGGATTTTAAAGATACTTCTTTGGTTCAGAGTCTTCAAGTATCTATTACTCTGGTTTGACCAAAATATTTTAAGTGTAACCTAGCAGAGCTTTTAAAGCTTTAAAAGCTTTAAAATTACACTCTAGTACATTCTTTTCCATGTTTCTTATATTGATCTTGAAAGGAGGTAATGAGACATTTGTATTAGTGATTGGCTTACTTCAGAGTATCTTGAGTTTCTATTCTTTTTAAATATGTAATTTTCACATACTTTCTAATATATGGTTTTGATTTTTCCCACATTGGATCAAATGAGCGTATTATTCTTACCAACCATTGATTATATAAGTTGGAATACATTATGTGTGTAACACAATTGCTTGTAAGTCAATGTTAGTTTCCTTACTACCACTCTTATACCTACTGACACATACTTCCTTGTACTTATCAATAGACTGTATAACAATCTGAATAAGCGCAGCAAACCCTATAGTGTAATCAGGTAATTTAGTCCTCATAAGAATAAGATATAATTATGGATAAACTTTAGCTTTTATTTCTACAAGTAGATTTGTGTTTGACTCCTTGGACTATTTTATATGTGGTTACTCTATGGACCTACTTTAAATGAGATAAAATATATCTTTATTATTGAAAACTTTGCATGTTTCACTATCTAACTTATTAGATGATGCTTTTCAAAAATGGAAACAAGTGAGTTTTGTACTCTCAAGATATAACATCTTTCATTTTTGGAATTTGTTACTATCTTTTATTGTCTTGATTACTCAATTTTGATTAACCTTTCCTTTTCATTCCTGGCACTTAGTGCTCTCTAGTCATTTTACTGTACTTAGAAAGTGAATAAGTCTTAGATGTCAAAACTGAATTCTTTCTTGGTAATCTTCATTAACTATGCTCTGGTCTATATTTAATATGTTCATATATTGTTCTTTTGGTAAATAGTGATTGATTTCATGTAACAAAATCTGTCACTAAAGAAAAGTGAAGTTTAAATTGCAAAGGTTATATATGTGAAGCATTTATTAATAGCTTCTCTTTCTCCTCTGAGTTGTTAATTCCTAACATTTGACAGGTAAAAGCTTGATATTTTTTCACTTTGACTCCTCTTTTAATCTCCATGTGGGACAGATTTTCATGATTCTCTCTGTAACATTTTGTCTTCCTAAAACCAAATTGTCTAAATGTTCAGATGTTTGGAGACTGCCAGAATACTTGGCCTGGATTCTGATAATTTTTCAATTGGTAACATACCCCTTTCTTTAGTGTCTTTGGACCGGTGAACATTTTGCAGATATATCCATAAGCTCCTCTGAATGCATGCATTTTGATTTTTTTTCTATCCTAGCTTTATTGTAAGTTAGTAATCAGTGAAATCAAGTCACTTTAGCTATTAGATTTAATTTTTTTCAATTTACCATTATGTATGTCATTTATATGACTTCACAATCCCAGGGCTCTTATGATTTATTTCTTTATTTTAATTGTGTTTAGTTTACCTTTGCTTTTTTTTTAAAAAAAGCTTTTTCTTTTATAAGATTTATTTATTTATTTATTTATTTATTTATTTTTGGCTGCACTGGGTCTTCGTTGCTGTGCCTGAGCTTTCTCTAGTTAAGAGCACAGGTTCAGTAGTTGTGGCACACGGGCCCAGTTGCTCCACGGCACGTGGGATCTTCCTGGACCAGGACTCGAACCCATGTCTTCTGCATTGGCAGGTGGACTCTCAACCACTACACCACCAGGGAAGCCCCTACCTTTGCTTTTAAGCTTACTAATTTTCTGTCCCAGTATTTTTCACAAAAAATCTCATGTCGTTTGATTTCTGTCACATTTTCCTGATCAACCAGGCCAGAAAGCCTGGAAGGTAGCATGACTTATTTTCAATGAACCGACACAGATTTCTTGCGACTTTCCTTTTTTCCCTTCTTAATCATTCCTAATCCATTTATTATTAAAACGAATCGCTTCATAATAACTAAAATTGCTGCCAAGATCATTTGGCATCATTTTAAAACTCTGAAGTGTAACTTGTTTTCATATTCTCATTTTCCCATGACTTTTCTGGAGGTATATGATGCCTTGTTTTAGCACTTCAGTGCAGTTCTGTACACCTCATACATTTTAAATTCCTATTGTTTAATATATGGTGAAGCTCTAATCTATTATTAAAGCCAATGATTTGTTCATTCTGAAGTACAGCAGGTGGGTGTAGATTTATTTCTTTGGATCTTAGGTAAATTTCAGTGGAATAGAGGTATTTAGTTTGAGGTAACTACTGTTGAAGTAACACTAGTTCATATTGTTAAAGTAAAAATAATTTGAGACAGTGTAGTTTTTGAATTTTAGCTGAAATTTTTATCATATGATAGAATCACTTAATATGGTTGATGCTGTCTAATAGTAAAAATAATTAAATTTCTTATATTATGAAACTCTACACTTCAGTTTTTACTAATTAAATGTTTTTGGAGCTTTATCATATGTTATGATTAGTAATAAAGAAAAAACAAACAAATATTTCAAGGAAATATTGAGTACTTGAAAATATATGGCATAGGTTTTTCAAAGACTTCTTTGCCCCTTACTCTTAGCCTTAAAGTATTAGTTGTTAATACCTCGTATTATAACTGCATATTATATATTATTATAATACATATGTTATGTGGATAACATGAGTATTTGAAAGCCAAATGCTAATTTTCTTACTAAGTATATATTACATATGTATTATAATGCAAATTATGAAATACTTTTATGACATAATTTTTTTTTTTTTCTGTTTACCTTTCTAATAGCAATGTGTGAGTTCTGGTTGCTCCACATCATTACTTGTATTGTCTGTGTTAGCCATACTGGTTAGTGTGCACTGGTATTTCATTGTAGTTTTTTTTAAATTTAATTAATTTATTTTTTTGAATTTTATTTTATTTATTTTTTTATACAGCAGGTTCTTGTTAGTCATCCATTTTATACACATCAGTATACATGTCAGTACATGTCAATCCCAATCTCCCAATTCATCCCACCACCACTCGTTCCCCCCCTCCCCCACCACCCCACTTTCCCCCTTTGGTGTCCATACGTTCGTTCTCTACATCTGTGTCTCAATTTCTGCCCTGCAAACCGGTTCATCTGTACCATTTTTCTAGGTTCCACATATATGAGTTAATATGCGATATTTGTTTTTCTCTTTCTGACTTACTTCACTCTGTATGACAGTCTCTAGGTCCATCCATGTCTCTACAGATGACCCAATTTCATTCCTTTTTATGGCTGAGTAATATTCCATTGTATATATGTACCACATCTTCTTTTTCCATTCGTCTGTCGATAGACACTTAGGTTGCTTCCATGACCTGGCTATTGTAAATAGTGCTGCAATGAACATTGGGGTGCATGTGTCTTTTTGAATTATGGTTTTTTTAGGGTATATGCCCAGTAGTGGGATTGCTGGGTCATATGGTAATTCTATTTTTAGATTTTTAAGGAACCTCCATACTGTTCTCCATTGTGACTGTATCAGTTTACATTCCCACCAACAGTGCAAGGGGGTTCTCCACACCCTCTCCAGCATTTGTTGTTTGTAGATTTTCTGATGATGGCCATTCTGACTGGAGTGAGGTGATACCTCATTGTAGTTTTGATTTGCATTTCTCTAATAATTAGTGATGTTGAGCAGCTTTTCATGTGCTTCTCGGCCATCTGTACATCCTCTTTGGAGAAATGTATGACATAATATTTTAAAGTTAGTCTTAAGCTGGCTTTCAAAAAGTATTAAAGGCTTATAAATTTGAGAGATAATTCTTTTACTCCCTATCTTTCACATCACAGAGTTTTATGGATAGTATATAGTGAATTACTGAGAAACAAATGTATTTTAATAAACAATGACCCAGTAAACATTTATTTAGTGCCTACTGTGTGCTAGATAATTACTAACTTTATATTTATAGGAGATATAAGTAATTTGTCTTAAAAGTGCTGCAAGTTGATACTGTGATTGAATATATTTTAATACCTAATCTGATTTAATATTTTAACTCATGTTTCCTTTAGAACATTCCTTTGAAAGCTGAGCTTATCCCTACTGCTAGTACTGTGAAGTTAGTAGTGGAAGTCATATATCTTCAAGAATATTCCCTCTCTACATTTCCAAAAGGGCATATGGAGTATGGGTTACAGAGACAAACAAATTGGTCTTGAATGCAAGCTATAGTACCCCTAGCTAAGTCACTTGATTGCCAAAGGCTTAGTTTCCTTATCAACAAAACTGAAGTAAAAATATTTATATTAGTCACAGTGTTGATGTATATATTAAATGAGATCATTGAAATATAAAGTATCTAGCATAAGGTATGGCCCACAGAAATCACCTGGAAACAAATGAACACACAAAAAAGGGTATTTATTAACCCTTCAACTTTTCTCCCTGGAAAGCATTTATTAAAAATACCTTAATCTTTTCTCAGGAATGTACATGATAATAAGTTTAAATTTTTGAAGAAATATTCCTTTAGCTTAATTTTATACTGGACCCCTTACATGACTCAAATATTAGAAATATCTTTTATTAAGAAATATTTTCCAGATTGTATCCCATTTTTAATTTACTCATGTGTAAAAAGAAATTTCCTTAGTCCCAAGCACATGACAAGTAATAAAACACTTGCGTATTAGACTGTCACTCTGGGAAAAAATTGGAATTCAGGTCTTTGATGTCGTCTAAGCTAGGGTTTCAATTCATGGCCAGAAATCTGTGGAGAATCCAGAAGTAAGATCTAACAGTTTAGCCAGCTCGTCTATTTTCCTTTGGAAGGAAGAGATAGGGCAAAATTGGATATCTCCAGAGGGAGATCTAAGTACAGTGGCAGAATAAATCCCGTTTCGACTGACAGAGCTACCTGAGTTCCTTTGGAGAGCTAAAGAGGGAGGAAGGGGAGGAAAGAGACAGAGGCTGACTGATTGAGGAACTTAAACATAGCCCTTTAATGTAGAAAGATGAGTTTTCATTATTTCCCCTTAGATTGCTTTGGGAAGGGGAAAGAATTTTAAGTAAATATAATAGGATATTAGTATTCTTAATATTTATCCCATAGAAGAAAAGAACGTTATTGGGTGAGTCTTATCCAATCCAAAAAGCAGAATTTTTCCTGCTCTTCCATTAAACAGGATCCCTTTCTCGTGAGTTGGGAAGTGAACATTTTCAATGTTATGTTTCCTAATTTTAAAATGAATCCTAAAATAAAATTTGTAAACTTTATAATGACACATTCTCTCAAAATCGTCCTCAATACTTCGGATTTTAAATCCTTCTTCACTTAAGAGTTTCTGAAGTGAAAAACAGTATTTGTGGAATTATCAGTATCATGAGAATTTCCAAAACTCTCATACTTGGGCTATTGAATTAAACAAGACTTCTGGAAGGACAAATGCCCTGATTTGTCTGGGGAGCTCTCTGGTAATGTGAGTGTTACAACCTGGAAACTAGCCTGCTTTAAGATGCCCAGACACTCCCCCACTACCAGCCCCAAATGTTGTATTTCATTTTGGGTTTCTAACTAAGCAGAATTTGTCCTTCAGTGTGTTTGTTTAATATAATGTTGGGGTCTCAAACGCAGTCACTGATTGTTAGAAAAAGAAAATAATCCTTCTCAACTGTCGAACATCAAATGCAAGGTCATAAACCTTATAACAATAAAAGAAATTTCTTTTGTCCTTTTGCAGTCTTCTAGGATTCCAGAATAGATTCAGATTGCAGCAGGGGAAGTTGAAACAAGAGCAGAGTTGGAAAGTCCAGACAAGATTTATCAAACCAGACATTGTGCCTTCCCCCAAACTCAGCATAGTTTGGAGTCAATTCCTTATCAAAGCGCACAGGCTGTTCTGGGAAGGTTGTCTGTGTTCCCCCCGGAGTGGGTCAGCTTACTGTAACATCAGTCAGGTTTGGTGGGGAAAGCGGTGAGGAGGAGGAGAGGGGATTGATCCGGACAAGGCGTCATAGAAAAGAGTATTTGTTAAAAGTCCAAAAATTCCCTAGGCTAGCGTATATGTAGTCACAAGTCTCAGAAGACAATGAAATGTAAGGCAGCTTATGCTCACATCTTATAAAATAGTTGCAATAAATATGATCTGGGGAGACCCAGACTCAGTCTTAAGTCTCATATTGTTGATCACATAGCAAGTGACAAAGAAAAGCTCTTGGGTCCATAATTGATAGGTCATGAGTTTAAAGCAAAAGAAGATGGTTTTCTTTTATTTTTGTCCTGTTTTTTATACAACTGAGCACCAGGAACAGGATATTATGGCGACAGATGGATTCATTCCACTTTCTGATGGTTGGATGTAGAATTTCTTAAGTAGATCTGTTTCAGACTCAAATTTTTAAGTAGTGACTTTTTTAAAAACAAAAACCTTAGATTTACAAATTCCTTTTTGCTGTAAAAGCATATAACACAAATAATATCTTTTTCTAATGCCTAGCTTTATGGAAGAAGCATAGATTCCCAAAATTAACTTGCTTTCTTTTCACACATTGTAAAAATAAAATTAGAAAAACCAAGACTCACTAATAGAGAGGAGGAAAATAGTGCAAAAGTAGCAACTTAAAAAAAATCAGATGTATAGTGAAAATTATATAACTTTGTTGAAATAATAGTACTGTGGATGAAAAAAATCATATTTTAGTGAAATCAAGTGATGCCATATGAAATTAAAGCCAAGGAGATGGAAAACTTTTTTTTCTTAAAAGGGATTTAATAAGTTATAAGAAAAGATGAAAATCTAAAGTTCAGTGTATTTTACATTACATAATAAAAATAAAACTGACATTAAAAACACAAACCTTCTTAATCATTAACATTCAGGTGTTTGGAATCATATCTAATGTCACAACTTTCCTATGGCATAGATGCCACTGAATTTCCTATGGGAGTCCTTCTCTCCTTCTCCAAACACTTAACACTCACATGGGCACCAATATCTTTATATGACTTTTTTTTCCCTTTCAGAAGGCTACTCTTAGAAGAAAACAAGGAGATGCAGCTTTTCTTAACATAGGCAATGCACTGTCTCATATCTGTGATAGCACCAAAACAGCTAACAACAAATGGTACTTACTGAGTGCTTTTTCTATTCCAGGAATTATATCTCATGCTTTATACGTAGTATGTCATGTAACCTTTAAAGTAATCTTATGAGGCATGTGCTATTATTTTTATTCTTATTTACAGGTGTGGAAACTGAGGTTTAGAAAGGAAAGGAAACTTCCTCAATGTCATGTAGCTAGTAAGTGAGGCCTAGGTCCCAAGACTGATAGACACTCTTGCTTGTGACTCTTCTCCCTCTCCCAGACCCAGTGGTTTTTCTTGTTAAGAGTATCTCGGTGTTATCTGGGAAGCCATGTGCCTGGACTGAGAGGATGTGTCCTAATTGGTTTGGCCAATTTTGGCAATCTTTTTACCCCCTGTCATTGATGAAGGGCTCAGCCATGACTCCAGAGGTTTACAAAAGGAAATTTGCCCTGGTGCCCCTGGGAAACATTTTCTCCCTGTAGGACAGTACAAAAGAAAGCCTTTTTATTCCTACCCATTTCTGTCCTTTGGAAGACATTGTATGTGAATCATCTCTTCCCTGTTAGGCAGTGCAAGGTTTGAAAGGCTTTTACTCCTAAATGCTTCTGTCCTTCTGAAGCTATTGCTGCGTGAGAATGAGGTTCTTGCAACTGCAGGAGTCATCATTTGCTCACAAGGGAGAAACATGGCAAACATAAGCAGAACTGAAAATGAGAGTCTGGGACCTTGAGGGCATCGTTGAACATGAGAACAGACTTTAATAATATCAACAGCCTCTGGACTTACTGCCAACTAATTTTCCTTACAGTACTCTGTCACTTGCAGGCAGGTAGATGAAGTTGACCAGGTCCACAAAGGCAAATCAAGTGAACAAACCCCAACCAAAGCAAAGGTGGTACACAAAGTTGGTGTAGATGGAAAATACGAACTAAGCTGTGAATACAGTGAATGACAAAATACCCATTAAAAATAAAGTTGATTTGTGCTTTAAATTAATGATCCATATTTTACACAAAGTTCTTTTTGTTTTCAGTTGCCATGGTATCATCTTATTTTAAACAGCTACTGAAAGCATCTCAATCTTTGAAAGGGTGACCAAGTGTTGGTGACCTATATATTAAAGTTACTTCTTGTTATCTTGTGTTAAGTGTTGCAGACATGAAACACCAACTTTCTTGCTTAAAGCTTATGAATTGTGGGTAGAAAGCTAAATACAAATTTTTGAAACTTTTCTCACACTCAAAAAATGTTAGGTTAAATGGAGAGATTCAACCCCAGAAATATTACACACAAGTTTAATTATTGGGTTAAGTTGGGTTAATTACTGGGTTAAGTTGAACAATGACAAAGGCAAATGAATTAAAAATTCTTAACTCTAAAACTATTGAGATTTTAACTTTGATAAAAAAGATTATTTGAATTGGATAGTTAAATTTCAGTTTCATTTAATCATTTGTTGAAACAGAAAGGTTTCTTTTTTTTAAAAAAAGCTATGATGTTTATTTGTAGTTGATTTTCAACTTTAAAATTTTGAATAAATAATGTGTTCCTTTATTTTAAATAAATTTTTCATTTTTTACTCTAAAAGAAATAATTTAAAACTTACTGTTCAATAGCCAAAACTCATTCTTGATCAATATTTTAAACATTCTTTTCCACAAACATGCAAAATAAAACAAAGTTTATAATACAGAAATATAATATAATACAGGTTATTCTTGTTCTACATACACTTCTTTAAAAAAATAAATAAAAGGGTACATAGTTGAAGAGAAGTATTACCTTTTGACATCTACATACCCATTGTTCTTTCTAAGCTTTTGTTCCCTAGCTCAGTCTGAGAATGGATAATTATATGTAATAGAAGACAGCTGTGAGGTACCAAGTGTGTTTTTTTCCCTTTTTATCTTGTGCTCGAGTGCATAATTCCCTTCCTACTTCAGTGTTATATAAGGCTCAATTTTCCTATTTTTACTTTATCCTGAAATTTTAGTGTGAGGATTTTAACAATCAAAATCAATGAGAGTTTTGTTGCTACCTTTGGATAATGCCTTATATTATGAATTAAAGTGAAGATTTCTAATAGTAAACCATTTTGTTGGGGAGGGTGGTAATTGCTCTGTGTATCTAAGAAATGATACCATTATATAAAAAAGAATAAAATTTTAAACTACTCATTAAATTCACTCCAATTTCTATTTAGGTCTTTCATTGGATGATACTGTCAACTTTTGGAGTGCTTGTTTTTTCAATTCTAACTCAGACTTTGACATTATTTTTGGTCTCTAAAATCTCCCAAGTTTGCAGTCACATCCTCTATAAAATTTGGTAATAATCTTATTACAGAGTATGTCACGATATGTATTATAACTGTTTTCTTCTGTGCTCTGTCCTAATGGTACATTGCTGAAATAAAAACACGTATCAAGTCTTGGTGGCTCTACATGTTCCCTTTCCTCATGTCCTTAATTCTCTCCTCATACCTTATATCAGTGGTAATTGGGTAATTAGCCAGAAATGCTGTCGCCTGAGCCAGGGAGTAAGAAATGTCTCATTGAACAAAATTATCTTTCTTTGTACTCATGATTCATTTTTGATATGCTACAACTCTATCAGCAGGGAAACTTTCCTCCCCATTGGGAGTCTAACAAGCCTTTAAGACAAGAATAGACAGATAGGTTCTGCTATTAGTCTCAATTCTAAGGCAAATTGGGTTACTCTGCTGTAGTTGCATTTTCTGCCTGCACAGCATGAGATCTTAGGGGATGGCAGAAAATCTTCTGTTGAAGATATGATGCATAACATGATAAGAGTTCTACTGTGGGCCACTTGAAGAAAATTTGTAGCCAATCTGGCTTTTAAAACAAGCTAGAAGGCATTTCTGGAAGTCCAAAGAGCCCACTGGGTTATTTGGTTTCAACTCCATTTTGATGCAGTGTATAGATATCCGGAAAAAATGCCCTTCAGTGAAGAAAAATTTCTGTTTCTGGCTATCAGTTGCATCGTGATTCCCAAGCAAATAGCTGAGTAAAAGAAAACATCCCTTAAAGACTCCACTGCATTCTTGTAATAAATCACAAAAACATTGGTATCAGCTTTCTTAGTCATTCTGCAAGACTACAGTTAAGAATATTTCCAGATGTGTCTTACTGAAGGGAAGGTAATTTTCTTTCACGCACAAGAGATTCTTTCTGAACATTGAAGGGAAAAAAAATCAAACACTTTAAGTCCTCTGCAGGTGACAAAATTTCAATTTCCTGTATCCTCAGACAGCTAGCGTTTTGCTCCTATCCTATGGGAATGAAAAGAGATATAATCGTAAGACTACAAATACATCTAAGGTAATATAAATGAAGATGGCAATTTTCCAGTTTCCTGACAAGGTAGCTTCATGGAACAATAATTTTAAGAAAATAAAAGAATGCACAGGAATGGAACTGATTGCTTGGTTTTGTGGTAAAGGAACAATCCCTTGAAATATTCAAGTTAAGAGCAAAAGGAATTTTCTTACTGGGGTACTGAATTGTTCTCCAGGATAAACAGAAACTTCAGTGGAAATAATGTCCCAATTTGTCAAAATTAAGGATAGACCAAATTTGCAAAAGGAACAGCAAACCTGGTGGGCAATTTTGTTTTCTTATACTAATCACATTCTTGGTTGGTGGTGACTGAAGCACAAAAGGATCTATTACAGTCTGAAACTCTCCGGTGTAAATTGATGCTATGTGTAGTATCACAGTTAGATACCAGTAGAGATCTTTCATGGTCTGGCATTATGGACTATATTTCTTTTTTCTCTTCCATCATCCCACTAGTCCCAAGAGATAAGTGCAACACAGACAAAGCCCTATATGAACTGCCATTATACATTGCAATTTTAAAACCGTGTTAAGTTTAAGATGTGTCTGTATTCACCTGTGCAAAACAGAAATTGTGTGGATGAATATTTAGAAACAATATTAAGATTCTCAGATTCCAAAATGTGTTTTTGGTCTCCTGGATCACTATGTGAGTTTATGCCTTAGCAGTGCATCATTACAAAATATATTTCTGGTTCTAAGTCTATATAATACTATCAGTAATTTCTTTAAGAAAATATGTGTATATGCAAGGAAATGGCATGGTGATGGGATTGTAAAGCAGAGATCTAAAATATATAAATTTAGTAAACAGAGGCAAAAACAGCTTTTTTAACGATAGGATTTAGCAGTCCCCATCTTTCTTATTTCAGGTAAAACCTCTCTCTTTGGGCACACAGGCAACCCAAGGAACCCTCATGTGAAATGCTGCCGTCTATGCATTTTTATTTTTTTCCACACACGCAAACATTGTTATTAATAAACAGAAGATACTTTTCTAATTTTTTCTGTTGCTTTTGGTTGGCAAATGTTTGCATTCACTAACAATATGTTTTCCAATACTTTTCTGTCCTTTATTCCCTTTCCTTTCCTGTTTTTATATTTAATTACAAGAAGGACAGTTTTAATGAGCATACAAATAATGTTCATGTAAAAATAATGCAAGGAAGATACAGTTAAACTGTGTTTATTTTTCAAAATGTGTAATATTCTGTACCTGTTTGGTCAATATAAGATAGAATTTCCAAGAAGTTTTTTGTTACAGTTGAATTTCGTTGAAGCCATCTGTGATATATACAGACATAGATATTAAAAGATCTATATCTGTATCTTCTGTTTGAGAATCATGTTCAACATTTGAATGTAAAACTAAATATATTTTATATTGGAATGTTGGCTTGTCAACCAAAGAGTCTTGTCCTGTTGAGTTAGCACATATTTCCCATCAAACCACAGGTAAATGGAATTTGGTGTGTCTTGCTAATTTTCTTTTAAAAATAAGAATTAATATCAAGTTTCTTTCCTTCACCTTTAGGACCATTTCCTAAAAATCTTACGCTTTAGAAAATCTTCTATTGCAGAATTTTAATTCTGTGACCTTCAGAATAAATTTGTATTGGATAGTTTGTATTGAACCTAGGAAATACAAACCTAAGATATGTTTGCACAAACACATTTAACTCATTTACCTTGTCATCTGGTGGGATGGCTATAAATTTGTGGTAAAATTAACCCCAAAATAATGTTATTTATAAGGTATATTGAATGATCGTCTTTTGGTGGCAGCTTTTTGTATATACCTTGTCTGGTATGAGTTGTGGAATTTAGGAAATCACTCTAATGGAGAGAATGGGGAAACATTTGAGCTTTTCTGTTAATTTTAAAGTGCTAACCAGGATGACTGATCAGCACAGAAAACATGGGCCTGGATATAACCAGTGAAGCTGGCATGTGATTGGGAGTTGCCAGATACATAGAAACCCTTAAGCAGGAGGAGTATCAGATAGAAGTAGAATTTTTTCACAGATGCCCCTATTCTGCATTGTGAGAGTTTTTTCAGAGATTTGACAAGCTAGCAAATACAAATCTATGTGAGAGCACTGAGGAAAATTAAGGTCTTCCTGAGAAAACAGGATTATTCTTGGTAATTGGTATTACTTGCTTGTAGCCATTCGGATTGTAATAACTCTATCTAACAGTAGCTGACCGCTTGTCTCTAAAACTGTCATAAAACTCAACCAAAATTTACTATCGTGCCTTCCATTGTTTCAAGCACAGCAGTTGCATAACTTTGGAACACATTGATAAATTCAGTCCATATTTTTAGAATATCAGCTGTGTGCCAAGCATTGTTCTGGGTCCTAGTGAAGCGTTATAAGTGTAAGATACTCTTCCTGACATTAAAGGTGTGCAAATACTTGTCTCAGAAATGTAGATGAAACCATAACTCGGTATTATCCAAGAAAATGTATCATACGTACAATAAAAAACAAGATGGCTCATTAAGCAATTAAGTTCTTGTATGACATTCTTAGTTTAAAAGTTGAACATCAGATTTATTTAAACCCAAATGAGTAAAGAATACGGCGGTAAGAAAATTTTTATCATTTTGGTATTATAGTATATTTGCCAGTTGTGATAAAAATCAATGTAGCATTTTCACCAAGAAAATTGCTATGACATTTATGACAATTTTGATTGTATTTGTTATTATTTTATATTGTTGGCACATTTTTTCCCAATTACTTATTTTTCTCTTAAGTACTGCACAAAGGGAACTGTACTTGAATAATCTTGTTCAAATTAATAAGTAAAATGTGCAGACACACATCCAGATCTAAAGAGTTTCCCACAGGCAGGCAAAACAGAAGTGTAGTATCACTCAGATAATATATTATGTTCTAAAATAAATGAATTGTACTGCAACAGAAATTAGAAGTCTGTTTTAGTAAAAATAATGTCATCCATTACAAAAAAATAGTGCCCAAATATAGAAATTTATCAGATGAAATGAAAAACAAAATCCAGTCTTTTTTTTAACATTTATAATCATAAAGGTCTTATAGTTAAACATCATGTGGTAGGGAACTTTTAAAAAATGCCTCGTCTTTTTTTGTTCTTCCCTGAAATTTCTTTTTGTTTTGTTTATTTTTCTTATTTACAAAAAGGGTTAAATAGGAGAGGTAATGTTTTTACAAAATCTACAAAACATGAGAGATTTTCTATATATGTTTTAAAAAAAGGTTAAGATGAGACATAAGATCCTTTTGCTAATATCATTAGATTCTAAAATGGTTTTATTTAATTTAAAATACATCTGTTTACTTAAACTAATTTTGAAATGATGTTAATTTTGTTCAATGTAATTAATTTAGTAGTTAGGGAATTGATAACTTTCAAACATTATGCATTGCTGTGTAAAAAATAATATCTTCTGTATTACCATTTTTGTCCCTGCAAAATTTATTTGCATGTATATAATCTCATTTAAAAATGTATTAAAATTACTCAAGTATGGGTTCTTCATGTGTTGGCCTCCCAAGGGATATGCTATATTGATTTATACCTGCATTACCTCAAATTACATTGTTTACCCTAGGCAGTTAATTTGTTTTCACTTTAATAAATATTGTGGATGTCAGGATTCTTTCTTTTAGCTAAGAGCTAGCAAACTGATTATCCAAGGCAAAGAAAAAGGTTCAGGAAAAGGTAAATGGCATTCCTTTATAAGTCATGACGCCCATTGTTTGTTTGCTTTGGTTTTTTGGAGAAGAGGGATAAATAAGATGAATCAGTGTAGTTTGAAAGATAATAAATCAACATATTCCTCCTGATGAGGAAGGAGTAAATCTAATTATGTTTTGAATAAGATGGGAATTTGTAAACTATATAAGTAGCACAGAATGCAGGGAGCAAACTTTCCGAAGTACCTTATACTGTTATGTTGTCAGTGATCTCTTAGCACTGTAGAGACAACAGGTTGTCATACAATAAATTTTAATTACAGAACATAAAAAGTTATGTTAGCAGAATCAGCGTGCCATGGATTCTTCCATACTATCCCAGATGAGACATTCGTCTATCTAGCATTTGCCAAAATGACCTTGACGGTAGAAAGACCCTTCCATCCCTCATTCTTTCAACTCCCAATAGTTGGACTAGAAATAGCATTCAGTGCAATGGTGACTGCATTTGGGTACATTTTGGCATATTTCCCTAGCCTACTAACTGAAAGCAGCTGAAATCTAACTGAAAGAACATGGTGGATTGAAACCAAGCATATGAAATTTCAGATTCAAAGAATCCCCTGAAATGAAGAAGCTATAAAACAAGTGTAATATTTGGCCTTAGTCCTGGGAGGAGCTATTGGCTCAGTGGTAGGGAGACTGTCTCCCCCAGATCCTATATGTCCCCCACTTCTAAAGTTGAACACTGGTGAATGACACCAGGCTGCAGTTGTCAGCCCCTCTGCAGTGGCCTCCCCTGCTGGCTTGCCATTGGCTCTGGTTCTGCATTCACACCCTTTCCTCACATACAGTTCGCATGTTTCCTGACCGACTGCTTCTTCTTTCACTTAGTCTTAAAAATCTAAAGGTTTGTAGTAAAAATGCAAGTATGGTCTTTATAAAATATGAGAGAGTTTCACTGAATATTAGATGCTGTTACAGTTCCAAACGGATCAGATGTTGAAAATATTAGGTCTCTAAATTAATTAGGACCTGTACCATTTACTAGGTGTGAGATACGGGACAAGTTAGTTCACTTGTTTACGTTAGTTATTCTGACCACTGGATCTTTTAGGGGTCCATTTTTAGGATCCAGTTTTCAGAAGATTAAGATTAGCTTAAATTTCATTAAGCCAATGTCTTTACAGTGCAGGGTTGGTCCTTGACATTTCCAAACCAGTGTTTCTTAACTAGCTGGACTTGGGGTTTGGAAGGGAATTTGGGAAAAGGGTGTATTAGACTTGTCAAGAGGATAGTACGCCCTGCAAATTCCAGTATGCATATCCTCTTACCCAACACTATCCTCTGGTGATTGCTGAGAGGTTTATATTGTATCTTTCAAGTATGTTCAGAGTAGGAAAGAAGCTGGGGACCATATTTATAAGCCATTTAAAAATACTTTTACTCGTTTAAATGGAGTCAAGTTTTCCATGTATACAAAGACTAATCGTATAGGGTCCTTACTGTAGGTTCTAGAGAAACACCCACTTCTAGGCTCATTCACGTTGTTGGCCAAGTTCAGTTCCTTGCAGCTGTGGTTGTTAAGACTGAGGTCCTTGGTTTTTTTTTTTTTTTTTTTTGCTGCCTGTCAATCAGAGGCTGGTCTTTGCCCCTAGAGCCCTAGAGGTTGCTTTTATTCCTTCTCTGGCTTTCCTGCTGGCCCCATTCAACAAGGGCTGGTGGAGTCCCTTATGCTGACAGCCTCTCTGACCTCTGCTGTATCTCTCTGATACTGATCAGAGAAAGTTCTCTGCTTTTAAAGCTCCTGTAATCAGATTGGGCCCAGCTGGATAACCCAGTATACCCTCCCTGTGTTAAAATGTACATAAAGCCTTCACTACATTTGCAAAGTCCCTTTGCCATGCAAGGTAACATACTCACATGTTTGAAGGATTAGGGCATGGATATCTTTGGAGAGCTATTCTGTCTACCACACTTGGGTTATTTTTAATCCAAATATTATAAAATGTGAAAGCTTCACAGAAACTCTTCTCTGTTCTCCCTTTCACTTGTTCAGTAGTTTATCTCAAATATCTGAAGGTCTAAGAAACTTATAGTCTAGTTGGGAAATAAAGTCTGTATACTCCTATTTAGATATAAGGGGCTCCAGAGAGCTATAAAAAAGTGTTCAGGACACAAAGGAAATTGCAGTTCCTTCTAATGGGGAGAAAAGTTATTTCTAATGGGGAGAAAAAAGATCAAGGAAAGCTTCTTTGAAGAGGTAGCTTTTGAAGTATATCCTGAAGGATGAATAAGGAAAAGGTATTTTTTGTCTTAAGAACTACAAGACTTAAATGCAAAGACATATGCTGTATTCAGGATGTGGCAGCAGCCTGGGATTCATAGCAATAAGAAATGAAAATGGGATTTTGTATAACCTTGCTAATAAGTTAGAACGTTATTCTGTAATAGGAGTCATCGAAACTTTTAGACTGCAGGAAGTAATAGACTAAAAGTCATGTTTTAGAAAATGAAAGCCTGGTGTCAGTGTGGAGGATGTATTAGAGACGGAGTACCCGTTGGAAGGCTCTTGTGTAGAAGGGGATGGAGAAAGGAGGAAAGTGCTAGTAGAAATGGTCAAAATTATGCAGCTATATCCAAAACTCTTTCAGGGTGACTGATTGAATGAGGGGTTGATGGTAAATGTAGAGTCCAGATATAACACTTTCTAGCCTTGGAGACTGAGGAAGGTGATGCTATTATTCCAGAATAAAGGAGATGTGAAGAATAGGGTTTCTGAGTGAGAAGGAGTTTAGATTTATGCATTTACTATCTTCATGCAATTTGAGAAGGAAATTGGGAGGGTTTTGGGAGGGTTTCAGGCCAGATGTATCTATAGGAAATCCATCAATATCAATATGATAGTTGAGGCAGAAGAATGAGTAAGGTCATTTGGTGAAAAAATGAAGAAGAAACCCATAGTCTTCTTAGTGAGACTGAAGATAATCAGTCTCATATGAGGGGGAGGTGGCAGGAATTTAACTGGTAGAGGCAGTTCAGATGCGGCCACCTGGGATGCTTGGGAAAAACTTCCAGCAAGGGGGATTTCAAACCTGGAGAGGAAAGTTTGTACCCTTTTACCAACCTCTCCATTTCCCCCCACGAAAAGTTTGAGGGTCTAATGTAAAATAAGGTGACTATAGGTGATAACACTGTATTGTTAAATTGAAATTTGCTAAGAGAGTAGAACTTAAATGTTCTCACCAAAAAAAAAAAAAAAAAGGGATAAATACATCATGTGATGATGTGTTAATTAACTAATGGGGAAATCCTTTCACAATGTATACGTATATCAAATCACCACAATGTACACAGTTTTATTTGTTATACCTCATTAAAGCTTGAAATTTTAAAAAGTTAATAGATACAGGAAGAATTTAGGAAAAGATGGGAAAGTGCCTCTCCCAGGAAGAAGTACCATTTGCCAGAGTGAGGGAAACTTCAAGTAGTAGAGGACAGTCAAAGAGAACACCTTGAGGGCCTGTACCTGGAAGGTCCTGGCAGGGGCTAAAAATTGACCTCTGGTTGAGTTGAGTTGAAGCCACTCCGTTTGGCATGTAAGCCTCATGGGCTCTGGGCGAGGAAAATGGATGCTTAGTCCTGGTTCCAGCCAATTCAGTCTGTGGTTAGACTAGTTAGTTTTGTTAAGGAGTCTTTCTTCTTTAAGCTTATTCATTTCTGTGCTTTTGTTACTGTTATTATTTTGTTTTGTTTATCTCCCTTAGTTTCCTGGTAAAGATCCATGGGGGAAAAATCCATCATGGTGTCCTATGAACCAAGGAGAAAATCTTTAACCACAGTTAGACCAGAATGTCTAACCAAATAAAGAGACATCATTATGTTCTTAAAGCAGTGGTTCTCTACATTATTTTCCACTCAAAACACCTTATGAGGTAACCAAAAGTATTATTTATTTCTCTTCCTTCCTTTTCCAAAACCTCTGTTTCTTTGATGTTCATTTAATCAGACTCTACCTCCTGATATCCTTCCTCATTGCTATCGTATACAGTTGTCTCTCAGTATCAGAGGGGGATTGATTCCAGGACAATCCCCCCATAACCAAAATTTGCAGATGCTCAAGTCCCTTATATAAAATGGTGTAGTATTTGCATATAACATACATACATCCTCCCATATACTTTAGATCATCTCTAGATTACTTTTAGTACCTAATACAATGTCATTGCTATGTAAGTCGTTGTAAATACAATGCAAATGCTGTGTAAATAGTTGCCAGTATGTAGTGAATGCAAATTTTTCTTTTTGGAATTTTCTGGAATTTTTTTTCTGAATATTTTTGACCCATGATAGGCTGAATCCATGAATTGCAAACCTACAGATAGGGAGGGGTAATAATTACTCATGCAGTAATAACTTTAACACCTTATTTATTGATTTTCTTTTAATTTTGACATCTGTCACTATCTTGTAGATTTAAATATCAGATGATCCATTCAACACGTTGGCCTTTCAATTCCCTGACCACCTGATCTACAGTGACCTTTTCCTTTACATTTCCTTGTTCCTATCCTAGATCTTATCACTTCTGAAATTGTACTTCCTCTGAAACCTACACTTCAAACTCTCTGTCCTTACATTTAAATCCATCAGCAAGACTCTACTTCCAAACACACCCAAACTCCATCTATAACACTTCTCTCCGTCTCTACTAGGACGACCTTGGCATGAGTTACTTTCTCCTGCACCGCTTCAGGGGTCTGTCACTGGTCTCCCTACCTCCATACAATTTACCTAGAACCCGGCATGGCTCAAATTGTTGTTAAATGAATGAGTGGTCGGTTTATGTATGTTGAGGAAGAAGGAAAAGTTTGGGATATTTATTAGCAGTTCCCAGATATGTCCTGAGGTAATGATGGTCAGTCTTTGGCACTCTCTTCTACTTACTTAAGTTGTAGAAACCTGACTTCTAGACTTGGCCATACATATGTATTCCTTTAAGCAAAGTGCTTTGGACACTTTCTCTCACCGATTGCAAGTTCCTACTTTCTAAAGATTTGCAGGTGCTGAGACCCTGGTAGCACCAATTGGTTGCACCGTCAGGGCTAGTCTGTGACAACAGCTTAGTAATGGCATAGTACATCAAAAGTCTGCTTTTGGTCCTGGTGAAGGAGGGATCTGGGATGACTGAAGAGGTGAATGATAGAGCTGTTGTGAGGTGTGGGGTCCTTTTGTTTGTTACTGATTTCCTCCAGTGTGTCCTCTAAGAGAATGAATGGCCCCAGTTCTGCTCGCTTCCTAACTTTAAAGAACTCTCTCCTTATATTAGAGCACCAGTCCTAAAATGCTGCTTACCTCCACCCCCCATTTAATGAAGAAGGCCTGTTTGAAGGCTGAGAAAGATGGGATGGAGAGCTAGTCTGGCCAGATCAGCAGCTGGGAGCTGGAGGCATCAGATATTTCCATCTCGAATCTTGACAGTATATCAGGAATGTTTCCTGTGTTTTACATGACAGTTGAACATTTGTCAGAATGCTGACCTTGAGGCATTGTAAGGTTCTGCAACATCAAAGATTCCATTATGTTCAGTATACTCTCTTTATCAAGAGTAATCCAGTTTAGAAAGAAATAAGAATTTGAAACAAAAAGGGTTGCCTTCAACTGAAGGCCATATAGAAGGTACTGGCTTAAAGCCTGAGATTTAAAAGAGAGAGGCCCCTCCAGCTTCACCAATGATTAGATGTGTAATGTTAGGCAAAATACCTCAAGCCCTTGGTTGTTCTAAATTTTAGTGTGTCAGCATTACCTGAAGGGCTTGATAAAACCAGATTGCTGACCATACACCTGGAGTTTCTGATTCAGCAAGTCTGGAGTTGGGTCTGAGTGTTTGAATTTCTAAAATGTTCCTATACGATGCTGATGCTGGTCCAGAAACAACACTTGGAGAACCACTGCCTTAACCTCTTCGAGTCTGTTTTCTCATATCTAAAAGCAGGAATATCTAGAGCTGATTTCTGTGGGTCTGTTGTAAGAAAAGGGCACACTTCAAAACATCAGGCTCATAATCAGGACTCGGTTGATGCCTGACTCTTAAGTTAACCCTTTATGGCTAATTGCCTAAAGCATACACAAATTAAATTTTCAAAAGTCCAAGTTTTTTAAGTCTGTTGATTAACCTACTACAATTGCAAAAACACATTTCCTTATATCATATGCACCCATGTCCAATAGTTGAAAAAAATGAAGCTTGCCTACGAGGCTACAATCTTTTTTATATACACATTCACAGTACTTGTCACATTTATTTGTATCTACAAATTTATTTCCTAATGATTCTACTACCAATTCGGAGCTTTGAAAAACAGCTTTTAAGAGGATGAATATTGTGTGAATACGTGTCATAAATAATATTTATCACCTGAGCTGTGATTGGAGATTTTTTTCCATTGGATGTAACCATGAATAAAATTGTTTTAAAACATTTCAAATATAAATAGCTTTTAGTTAATGCCGTAAACATTGTTCAAAAAAGTCAAAAACATAATTTGAATGGGAATTTTAAAGGTTTAGACGTTGAATTTAGGACTGGCCCTTTAGGGTTAGAGAAAACAATGGCGATAATTTTCAAATGTCTGTTATCTTTTATATAGATTGTGCGTACTATCCAGAATGTAAAATATATTTTGATCAAATATAGATAATTCATTTAATTGTATGAAATATAATTTTTAAATAGAAATACTTTTTTTCTTTCAGTATGCTCTAAACATAAAATATATCAAAGGAGATTGGATAATTTAGTGTATTTTTTTTTAAGTGGGACTATACCCATAGGTCAGGGCACATAAGAAGAGAGAGACTTTATGAGACATAGCTGGGGCTCTTGCTATTATTGGTTATACACTAACTGTTGGGAGAATTAATTGTATGTCCTTACAATGTTTGGGTTACCTTGAAAAATACAGTGACCTTTAAATTTATGATACTATGTTTTATCTCCCAAGATGACATCCTTGTAATAAGAATAGGAAAGTTATTCAGTGTTAGATAGCTTCTATATTCTTCTGGTGACATGTTTATTCACTTTGTTTATGTGCTTGTTCTTGGCCTTTTCCCCTGAATTTTTTAATACTTTTTTTGCTAGGGTATTATATTTACTATAGGTAAATATAATTCTCAAGTTAGCTGAAGTTTTTGTGCTTCCTATAAAATTTTTACAATAAGTCCTGGAAACATCAATCCAGATTTCCTATTCAAAACCCATTTCTGATGTTCAAAACCATAAAGGAATTACAACCATTATGTAGATTATGTAGAAAATAGATCTTTCTTTTAGAATGTAATTTGCTACCCATGAAGCTTAAAAAAATAGGAAGTTTTGAAAGTGTATCATCATTTCTGAATATTCCCTTGGAACTAACTATACCTTAACTTATAAAATGTTTTTTTCCTCTTAGAATAATAAAAACAACATGTAAAAGTAATTTTTGATCTGGATGAAGTTTCCTAGTTTCATTTCCCTTAGTGTTTAAAGGGAGAAAAAAAAAGATTCTGGTACGTTTTCATCATTTTATGTTGAGTGAGTGAGCAGTTTGTGATTATTCAAGTTCCTTTTGCAATAATTCTTTGTTCCTATTAGGATGTTAGTTTAAATCAAAATTTTTTTGTTGCTTAATGATTTTTAAGGAGACTTTGTTCCTTATTGTACTGTTGTCTGTGACCTAGTTTTAAAAGTTAAGCTTAAAGTAATGCTCATTGTAACAGTAATAATACTGCCTGAAACCTGAGCAGAGTAGTTTAAAGACACATAATAATATGTAATATGTTTAATGAGGTTATATGAGCCACTTTCAAGAACCGTATAATTTGAATAATTATGGTGTAAAATATTAATGAGAAAACCTGCGTTGCCTGGCAATGCAGCGTGTGCCAATTGTTTAAGGCAAATTATCAACCCAGGTAGTTCTCACAGGGTGTCATAGGCAGATTCACCTTGCTGCATGTATGGTTGCTCAGTTTTTGCCAGATTTTGCTAGTTTGGAAACCTGCTTTTTAGCACTCTAAGAGTAGATCTCTTTCACAGACATAGAAACAAATTTATGGTTACCAAAGGGGAAAGTGGGGGTGGGAGAGGGAAAAACTAGGAGTTTGGGATTAACACATACACACTACTATATATGAAATAGGTAACCAACAAGGACCTACTGTATAGCACAGGGAACTCTACTCAATATTTTGTAATAACCTAGAAGGAAAAAGAATCTGAAAAAAGAATATATACATATCTGAATCACTTTTCTGTACACCTAAAACTGACACAACACTGTAAATCAAGTATACTTCAATTAAAAAAAAAAAAAAGAGTAGGTGTGTTTCTCAGAGTAGACTCACATTAATCAAGCTCAGGGAGACTTACTAGTACATAAACCAGAATGCCGACTCGAACACTTAGATTCTCCAGACACCAGAATTTTTCTCTGTGGCCATAATGCAAAGACATGCTCTCTTTGGGATGCTGCTGGGTGAGCATGGAATCAGAATAAGTGGTCAAGGTCTGATTCAAATGTTTAGTGGCATTAGGCTTACTGAACCTAATGATAGCATCTTTAAAACAGGTGCTTTGTGTACTCCCAGGACCAGATAAATCACATTTTTGTATATTGACACCCTTCTCAGTAGACAGTGGTTGGATGATTAATCCCAAACAAACTTCTGTTTTACGACCCTCTTTTTGTCTGTTATTTTGTTGATCAATTCCCATCCTTTCAAGCTATAACCTTTTTTTTAATGTTATACCATTCTATCAAAGTATAAGCAAATTTTGGTGCCCTGGGAAATTTCTCATTCATTTGGTCAAGGCCTTTTAAAATGTTTAATATTTTGGAAATCCATAGAAGTTAGTTGAAATACATGAGAAGAACCTATAATCTTCATTGCATTTTTTTATTAGACTAGACAAGCCTCTATATTAAAATTGTATACAATTTCCAGCATTTAAACAATTTCAGAAAAATTTTAACAGCTGCCATAAAAGATTTATTTGGAAGTTGTAAATTTCTGATTCTTAGTTTTAGAGTTCATTGCTTGTTTCTGATTATAAAACTAATATATGCTCTTCCAAGAAGAATCATGGACTACATAAATGGATAACGAAGAAAGGGAAATTCATTCATAATCCTGCCACACAGAGAAAGCCACTCTTCATATTTTGGCATATATATTTTTTAACAAAATTATACTTGACTATGAAGTGATTACAATAGTGGGCTTCTCCAGAGAAAGAGAAATAATAGGAAACCTTTATATAGGAGAGATATGTACACAATAGGAGGTTGTTAGAAAGAAAGATTTATTTTAAGGAATTGGCTAACATGATTAGGGGTGCTGGAAAGTCTGAAAAATCTGTAGGGCTGGAGACCCAGGGAAGAGTTGATGTTGCCATCTTGAGTCTGGAGGTAATTCTTTTATGTGTTGGGTCGGGGTGGGGGGGGGAAGTAGGAGGAAGGGGATCTCAACCTTTTCTCTTAAGGCCTTCAACTGACTGGATGAGGGCCACCCACATTGTGAAGAGTATTCTGCTTTATTTAAAGTCTACTGATTTAAATGTTACTCACATCTAAAAAATACCTTTACAGCAACATCCAGACTGCTCTTTGATCAAACAACTGGGTACCATTGCTTAGCCAAGTTGACACATAAAATTAACCATCACAGTAATCTTATATTATACAGTTTTATTGTCCTCATGGTAAAATCCAAATCCCTTAGCTTGTTAGCCAACGTTTTTAATGATTTGATCCCTACCTAACTCCTTTGTCTCACTTATAGACACCTTCCTTCTCATTGCTAAAATAACGGGGCATCAAATAGTTATCACAAATACTTGAACAGTAGGCAAGCATTAAGTGTTTTTAATGAAAAATTATGATAAGGAAGAATTAAATCATAATGCTGACCACATTTTCTTCCAAATTTTTGTTTGGTGACTTCTTAATATTGTTTGAATTGGTAGTCTCCTGTTAAAGAGTTTTGTCACTTGAAGTATTATTTAATACAAGTTGTTATAACATACTACAGGAAGTAGAATTGACATTACCATACAGAAAAGAGAAATCTGTTATAATGATAAAGATTTTCACTTAATTGGAGTCAAATTTATTTCAGGGGTTCAAAGTACTCCTTCCCACAAATCATCTTTGCACTTCTGCTTAACATGTATTAAATTGCTTTGCTTAATTATAAATATCCTATAATACTAAATGAGATCTTTAAATGGCTTTAGGGATTGATAGAAACCGTTAAAAATGAATGCATACTAGAAGTTATGTTTCATTTCCTAGGAACTGATGCTAAATTAAAACATGGTTTAAATTTCTTGGAAGCTATACACATTGGTTTAATGCATTGCTTAAATTTATAATATATGGAGAGATTATTATAACCTTATTGATAACTAGCATGAGCACCCCATAAGTGTTTCCCTATAATGTGTATAGTATATTATATTCAGAAAAATCACTAAATTTTCAGTATTTTTTAAATAGAAAACTCAGTATGCTGGTTGACAGTCTATAAATTATTTTGGGTTAAATGAAGTGAATTAATCTGAAAAAAAATTCAAAATCTCAACAGCAAAGGCTACGTTAACCTTTTTTAAAAAGTTGTCTATGCTTTTTGTTGTTTTATTTTTTAATAATTCTATTAACTTATTTTTTGTATTTTTCATGTCTTACATTGTTGAGGCTCAATCAATAATGGTTTATAATACTAATGTACTTTTTTAGAACTGATTTTCATATTTTCAAGTGCTTTCAGGTGCCCTTCCCAAATAAGTTCATACCTTATCTGTGAGAATTATTAGCCATATTTTATAGATAAACATCCAGTAAAAAACAGCCAGCAATTATTGAATGCTCTCTGTATACCGGGAACTGTGCTGTGTATTTGCATGGAGTATAATTTTTAATCTCTACAACTGCATTGTAATGAGGAAAGTGAGAAATACAGTTATAACATGATATAATGAAGAGATAAACTGGGATTCGGGAGACATGATTCCTGCCAAAGCTTCTAATAAACGTGTTTATGAGAACACTTGTTATGCTTCCCTACCAGTAACTGAAGGGAGTTGGAAGATCCCATAAACCTCCGTTTTTGTAAAGCATCGCTCCACTGAACTCCACCGAACTGCCAACTCAACATCTCTACTACAAGATCTAGAAGACACCTCAAGCTCACTGTGTCCAAAACAAATATTGAAGACTGCTCCACTCCCAGGCTTCCCAGCTCAGTAAATAGAAATTCAGTCTTCTAGTTGCTCAAGTTAAATGCCATAAAGCCATCGTTGACTCTTGTCTTCCTTTCGTATGCCTCATTCAGTCCATCAGCAAATCCTGTTATCTCCACCTTCAACATGTATCCAGGCTCTCATGCTGTTTTTCCATCACCACTAGCATGGCCAACCGAGCCACCATTTTCTTTACCTGGATTACTGCAGTGACCACCTAAGTGGGATCCCACTTCCACCCCTGCCCAATCCCTACACCCCTTTCTCTTCTCAAGGCAGCTAGAGTGATCCTTTTAAAATGTAAGTCACTTCATGTTCTGCTCTGAACTCCTGCAGAATTTCAGTCTCACTTAGTGTCAAAGTTAAGTGTGCACATGACTCTGAACCTGACATGATCTCTGTTCTCACTCCTGCAGTCCCTCTCTGACCTTGTTTTCCCCACTAGGCTCACTTGTCTCCAGGCTAGCAGGACACCTGCCTGAACAGTTCTATCCCCAGATGCCCATCTGGTTTGCTTCCTTACTTGTTTTAAATCTGTGCTGCACAAAAGTCACAAAAATAGGATTTCCTGATTTCCCTCCAGGGTGAGGCAACCTGCACCCTCACTGTTCATACTGTCACTCCTTCACACTGCTTTAGTTTTCCATTCAGCACTTATCGCCATGAGGGCAAGAACTCCATCTTCTTTGTTTACTGCTTTGTCTTCAGGACCTAGAACAAATGTAATTGAATGAATGATGGATTAAATGAAAATATTTCCTACCGAAGTTGTGATATAACTCTGTAAATATTTCTGCTTTTGTAGATGGGATGAAGAACTAAAATCAACAACCCTCTCCTTTTCCTTTAGAACAGCTATTAGGCCAGTTTGAACTAAGACATTTCTTTGGTTGTTGAGAAAACTTAAAATCATAGAATATTTCTTGGATCCTCCATGATGCTATAGATCATTTGCAGAAATATAATAACGTTCTTTAGCATTCAAAATGTACCGGTGGGTTTTATGGGGGAAAAAATGACAGAATAATGGAAAAATTTTTTTCAGCAGGCTGCTTAGTTGTCTGATAATTCTTATAATCTTTTGGCAGGTTGCCCTTTTCCAAACACACTGTTGTTACACAAACAGACAAAATAATTATATATGTATATACAAATGTAATGCTTATGATTATCTTAACTTTTTTTTTACCTGAAAGCAGAAATCACTGAATGAACAGTGAAGAATTTCTAGACTGAAATGAGCTGGTCTAGTTTTATTTCCTCTTTAACTTAGTGTGTGGCCTTGGAGAATTACACGCCCTTACCAAGCCAGGGCTCTTATCTTTAAAATAGGTGTAATAATAGGTATAATAATACCACTCTCTTACCTGCCTGGCTGGGTTGTTAAGGTTAATAAGATAATGGCTGTTTAGAACTTTGAAGTCCTGGGAGGAAGGTGTTAACATGAGAAAAGGAGTCTTACATTTTTCTGATATTTATAATTATTTTGGAAAAATGCCCTATCCAGATATTTTGCCAGTTTCCCTGAAGGAGTCATGGAAGCACGTTTGCCCTCCTTAGACAACTGTTTTGAGGTATAGCTTCAGGTAGTCCACGTGTTGGCACAGCTAATCTCTGAGATCTACCAGCTTTACACATGTGTTCTGCAGTACGGAGATTAAAAAGAAACAAACTGTGGCCTGAGACACTTCTGGCACCTATTATGGAAGGTACACATTTGCCAAATTCCCATTTTCCATTAGAGTAATTTGAAACTCTTTTAGAAGTAACTGTCCAAGGTAAACTTGGTTTCTTAAGAAGTTATATTCTATCCTTTGTATGATGTCTTTTAGTCAAGATCACGTCTCTGGAGCGGTTATCTCCAAGAATCTAAGAGGATTTGCCTTTCACTTGCCGTTTTTTTTTGGTTTTTAACCATTTCATTTTTTTCAGCCTGGAGCCTAGATTTGATTAATCGATTTCCCTGTTCTATTTTAGGGTTGTTTTTATTAATGCACTTTTCAAGCCGAGACACAGCATTATCGCCTTCTCGATCATTGTACTAAGTGTTGAGATCTGAGCAGGCCAGCTGTAGCAGCTGTGTTTCCCCTTGGATCTCGAGCTAAAAACTTTCATCTCCTTTGCTGTCTCAGCTGCTGGTCTGAGGCTATGGCCTTTCCATAACTCAAACCAGTTTCAAAGCAACGTAAGTAACCTCTTTGGAATGCTTTTGGAAAACCACAGAAAGGTTCTTTAAAAGTACACCACTTATATACTTTAAATGAATGTTTCCATTTTAAGGTAATAACAGCATAATGTCAGGAGTCAACGCATGGTATTTAACTACACTATGAACATAGCGTAGGCTTGTCTAAATAGACCAATTAAAAAAAAGAAAAGAAACAGCAAAGATTGGAATCCTTAAAATGATCTCATAGTTGTGGAATCTATGAATCGAAGATTATGGTTTCCAAAATTCTATTTCTAAAGTAACATTTTCTAATAGGCCTGAAGATTTTTTATCCCTAGCTGAACAATTGTATGAAAAGACACCACCATCACAAATGAGAATGGTATTGATTGTTTTAACAGGGGAGGTGCTTGGTATTCACAGGGAAACATTTCAGATTGAACTTTGGTTTACTTGGGGAGTGCAGAGGATCAAATCTGCATGCATTTTAGTAACAATTTGTTAAATCAAATCATCAATGCAATAAAATGTGACTGATGATTTATAAGATTAAAGGTCATTTCAGTGAAATTTGACATTTATCTCCAAGTCTGGACAAGAAGAAAACGTTTGGTTTTTTATATTTGTCTTGCCTTCACAGAGGAAATTGTCACTCCAAACCTCACTTGTCTGACTTCCTGGTGACTTAACTAAAGAAGGACTCCTACACGCAGTTTGTTTGTAATTACAAAAGAGATTACTAATTAGATTTTACATTTATATCTTTCTTACCATCTCCCTAGTGTTTAGTGGCAGGAAGAAGCCTCATCCTAGGGCACTGGCAGAGGAAGAGAAATCTTTGGGGCTAATTTAAGTGTCCAGTTGATGTTACATAAAAATAAACGGAATTCCAATATTTCAGAGTCTCCAAGGGCCACCTTTAAAAACCAGCAAAGTAGAGCACACTACCATAATCCAGGAAAAATAATTTACTTGCCTTCAGAATTCTGAACACATTGTTTTTTTAGTGATTTACTGCATGGATTTTAAAGCTTTTCTTCATAAGCACTTGTATTACCTTATCTGGAAAGGCAGCTTATTGCAGTCTTCCAGAGCGACTGCCTGTGCTACTGGGGGATTAAAACATGTAGACATGGTATCACTTTCCCCTCTGGAGCCTCCCCAGACATGCTGGGTATTATGCTTAGCTTCCAGTGACCTATTCTTGAACCTCTGCCATTCCAAGACTGCATTCGTTTCTGTAGTATTCATAGTGGCTTTAAAAACAAAATTCTACCCCCTTTATGGAAGTATTTTTTATCATTTAGTCAATTCCTTTCCCATAAACATTTTTGCACATACATATCGCACACACTGAAACATATATAAAGGAAAATAGAAATATACTGTAGTGTACAAATGTGAGCCACATGTGTAATTTTTAATTTTATAGTAGCCACATTACCAAGAAAAAATAAAAAAATAAAATCTTAATAATACATTTTATTTCAATGTATATTTCATTTCAAATGTATTTCATCTCAATAGCCAAAATAGTAATAGCATTTTAAGGTATAATCAATATAAAAATTATTAATGAGATGATTGACATCTTTTTTTCATACTAAGTCTTCAAAATCTGTGTGAATTTTATACTTACAGCACGGCATAATAATTCACACTAGTGGTTACCTTACTAGAAAGTGCAAGAACACATATATACCTAAAGACTATTTTGAAATAAGTCCTTAGGGAGAGTCTCAGAATTGTAAACAAGTCAAATTTTGACCAATTTTTTTTTTCTTCATCCTCTACAAGTAAAACATATTTAATAAAGTGTTATTTTAGTTTTAAAAAATTACTTAAAATGTAGATATATCTTTTAAAATAACATTGACCCATTAAGATAATACACACACCTTTTGGTGGTACACTTAACCCTACACCCTCCCTTTTCCAGAGACTGGTTTGGAGTAATTTCAAGGTGTTACTCATACCCCAGTGGGAGCTGGATTCTTTAATTATTAAACCATGATACCACCCTAACTTCTGTATTATTTACTGAATGCATGTTTTATTGATTTAATTGAAAATATATGGGAAAACTTGCATTTAAAGTATGTTAAGTGTTAGAACTTGACTTTAGACTTGTATTTTGTGATGTTTATATTGAGAACTGTGATGCAAGACAGGTGGATTTTCAGGTGAGATAAAAGAGCAGCGAGGGCGATCTTGCCCAAGCACAAGGTTTCCCTGAACCCTCTAACTGATTTGCCCTTTGCTCATAAATCTTCCATCATGGTCAACACAAAGACTAGTATTGATTTGCCAGTGAGCTATCTTGTCATCTCTGGGCTTGGGTCCTTTGACCTTTTATTTGTTCCTGTAAAATTATGGTGAATCACAAACTTCTTTTCTCATAGGTTTTTTAAACTTTAAAAGGCCAAGAGACTCTGTGAGAATATATTAAACAGTTGGATAATCCAGAAAAAGGGGGTACCAAAAAATAATTGCAGACAGCTAAAGGTCAGAAAAATCCTTACTGAGTCCAAAATCACAAACACATTCTCTGAGGAGGAAAGGATTGTGGAGGAGGTCTGAGTTTCATTTGATCCTATCTAAATTCACTTTGAGTTTCTTAGTAAAGTGTGTCAAATTTGCATTTCCTTCATTAGTACCTGAGTGGGGGACAGAGTGAATTTTAAAATATGATTGAATTTTAAAATGGAAAGGGAACACAAACACAGCAGTTTAAACAAGTATAATGCATCTAAATTGAATGATCACAATTCATTTCTCAAAGTACTGATATTAGCATAAAGTGATTTCAGTGGAGCTCCTACAGTCTTCTTCATGCCTTTTTTTTTTTCTTTTTTTCGGTCACACACATAGGTAAGCCCTACATACTCTGATGTACGGATAAGCTAAAGATAGTTTCCGTAGACTGCATCTTAATGAAATAAATGTGGAATTAGGATTTCAAATTTCGTTCAACTTATTTCATGTCCTTTTACTCAATTTGTTGAGAGTGTAATTTATTATACTGGCCTATCACCTGATGATTTCTCTGCTACATACATATTTCTTCCCTGCAAAGGGATTCTTTTTGAACTTTAGTTTCTGGAATGACTTTTGCTATAGATCTGTCTATAAAGAAGAAGGAAAGTTACCTTTCATTTTATTTCTAGATCATGATGTAGCTCTTATTAAAATATTTTTGGAGAAATATACTATTATTGAAAGATACTTTCTCTGAGACATGTTTACCTAGTACCTGTTTGCCCTAGATGATGCCAAAATGCTGTTTTCTGTACAAGTATAACTAAATAATGGGACATCAAAGAGCTTTTGGGGAGTTCAAGTATATAAAACAAGAATGTTAAGTAAAGTATATTAAAAAAAAGATTCGCTCCTCCTTAACAGTCTTTTGCTAAGATGTACAACACTACTGGAAAAGAAATCATGAATTTAAGTTTGGCCTCATGAAAGGTGTCTCAGTCTCCTAATCAGGGAATAAATGAAGCACTGATTTTCAGGTCTGAAAATCAGATTATTATTTTTACATAAATTGTTAAATAGTTAAGACATTTACATAGTTCAATATTCAAAAACTTCAAAAATAATCTATGGTACAGGTATCCTGGCTTCCTAGTTCTTCTCCAAGGAAAGCTCCAAATTACTAGTTTTGGGGAATCCTTCCAGAGATCATTTATCCAGAGATAATTTTAAGCATATGAAAGTAAAGGCATGCTTCTCATACAAATGGTAGCATGTTATACATATAAATATCAATACATAAGGAAGTTCCTCATTTTTTATTATATGTGGATAGTATTTAGTTGTCTGAATAGTGTATACTTTATTTTGTTCCTTCCTAGTATATATTTATATGGTTTCCAATCTCTTTACTGTGGCAAAGTGCTACAGTGAATAATCCTATACAAATATCATTTTGCAAATGTGAAAATCTTTCAGCAAGATAAATTCCTAGAATTAAATCACTGTGTCAAAAAGTATATGCATCTGTAACTTTGTTAGATATTGCCAAATTTTTTCTTCCCACCAATGCAAGAAATTATAGTCCCACCAGTAAGGCAAGATAGTTCCCGTTTCTCTGAAAACTTCACTAATAGTGTAAAATCAATTTTTAATTTTTTGTTGTTGAATTTTTGGTTATTTGGTATATCAGTATAGTTTTAATTTATTTTTCCCTTATGGATGATGTGGAGTATTATTTCATCTATTTAGGAGCCATTTATAACATGTGTGTGGGTCTATGTGTGAACAATTGGGTCATATACTTTTCATGTTTTTCTTGTTTATCTTTTTTTAGTTGATTTGTATGAGTTCTTTATATATTAGGTAAATTGGCTCTTGTCTGTAATATGTCATAGGAATTGCAAGTATTTTCACAGTTTGTCATTTATCTTTTGATTTTGTTTATGGCGGTTTTGAAGTATAGAAAATTGGGGTTTAAGTCATTGACTTTATTGATTTTTTTTCATAAAAGACTTTGGCTTTTGTGATGTTGGTAGAAAGGCCTTCCCTATTCCAAAGTATATATTAGTTCTCCCATGATTATTTCCACTCCATTTATGGTCAGATCAGATAATTGGGTTGAGGCAAGTGTCAGTAGTCCTGGGCATGATACTTCTTAGATGATTAATTATGGCCCATATACTGCAGAGACCTTTTTCTTGTTCTGACTGAGGAAGGAAAGAGTTCCTTCATGTCTCCCATGGGACACAGCCCCCAACACTTTACTGAACCTCCTTTAAGGCCCGAAGTGTTCAGTGGTAAGAAGCTGTCTAATTTCAAGCCCTGCTGGGGACATGAGTGAATGCCAGGTTTCTCCTACACCTTAGCTATGGTTTATGTATTCTCAGATAATCCAGAGCTAAATATAGTTTAGTATTACCTATGATTTGGGTTTATCCATGACCCTTATTCCTCACTATCTTGAATAATCTGAAGTTGAGTACGTACTATTAGTATATATTATAGTATTAACACATAACCTTGCCTTATTGGCATTATAACTAAAATATAATATATACATTATTCACTTTTCATAATTTAATTATTAGAATTAAAAGGCTTTTCTTAATTTACATCAATATAAATAGAAATTGACTTTCTATTACATTAATTTGTGTCTTAATATTTATTTCAACTAAGTGTTTTAGTCATATTATGAGGGATTAAGGCTTGAAAGTAGAGTGACTCAATTACTAGCTATGCAATTTTGCACAGTTAGCTATATGACCTCACACAAGTGTGACCTCATATGTTGGTTTCCTCATCTTTAATGTAGGTAATAACTATACCCGTCTCAGGGGATTGTTGTGAGGTTGAATTAATCAAGACCTATGAAGCACTTAAACTAATTCATGACATACATTAAGGCTTCAGTTAACATTAGTGATCATTTTTTTATCATTACATTCAATTATGAAATCCAGAGTCAGATAATTTGATAGCGGGTGAATATGACTCGTAGACTGGTTATAATCTACGGACTGTTTGTTCCATATGAAGGCACAATTTTAGTCACTTTAAGCTATCACTAGATTGCAGCTACTTTTTTTTTTTTTTTAAACTCTGAGACCATATCTATTTCCTTTGGATGATCAGGACAGCTGAACATCTAATCCATTCATTTTGGCCCTCATTGTGATTGAAACAGCTGAATCAATCATGCAATGATTTGCTTTGATCAGTAAGACAGCCAAAATGAAAGCATTGGCCATGCTGCCTAAGGTCCATTTATTTTAGAAATAACTTTTGACAGGTAAGACATAGTCCCATATTGCCTTCCTGACATTTCATTGATATCTTGTGTGGCTTCTGGTAACATATTTATCATTTAGCTAATACACTTTTTGTTATCATTTGTTCTCTGTTATCTTAATAAATGTAAACATGATTCATGGGGGTGATTCTTGCAGAGCCAATTTAGCTGCAGATGGCCTGAGAGGCAACAGAAGAGGTGGCATTTTGTGCTTTTGTTGTTGATGGGTGTGATCCAAGCGATGGGAGTAGTTCAAAGGAGAGCAGACTGAAGTGGTTCAAGGGAGGAAACAGTTTTCATGTGCTTGCAGAGTGACAAAACTAGAATTTTCAGTCTGTGAAGATTTAGTTTGAAGTGGATATGATTAAAGGTGATAAAATCGTGCCGTTGCTGGAATGAAGATGAATTTGTTTCTAATGAAAGGGCTTTAATAAATTTTTAAAAGAATTAATTATTCAACAAATATTATTATCTTTTTCTATCTTAATAAATATTTATTGTGATATTCCATTAACGTTACTGACAAGTGTTACTGAAAAAAGAATATTCAGTGCAAACCAACACGAGTTCCTGGACTAAGGAAGGCCACCAATTTCATACACACACACACACACACACACACACACACGCACACACGCACAGAGAGATAAGATCAGATGATCAGAAAGGCTAACAAACAAACTTTTGTTTTAAATATTGGACAACTGTAAGAATGAAATGCAATGAATCTTAGCTTTTAACTCTTTAGTATTCTCTGAAGAATTTAGCAACTCAGATCTATAGACCTTGGGCTGTGATTCTTAGCTAAGGGTAGATTTCAGAAAAAGATATGCCCACAAAGAAAATCTCTCATGATCTCTGGAGAAATGTTTTTTGGCTTGTTTGTTTATCAAACAAAGCCATGGTTTGAAATAATTGAAAAGCATGGCACTAGCCTGTAATAATCATCTTTTAAAATCTAGATTTAGTCAAGGGAGTGCCAGAAATGTCTATGTTTGGGGAATGTGGGTTGGGCAATAAGGCTGACAATCCCCTTCTCTTTTTGGTCATTTCTTTTGGCTTATGTCTAATGGAAGAATTGAAAATAGTGATCAGCTTTTGCAAGTAGTTGAATCAAATAGCAATCTAAAAGAAGGAGAGCTAGATAAAATGTTGGTCATGTATTGATTCTTTTTTGTTTGTTTGTTTCTTCATTTAACTTTTTATTTTGAAAATAATTATAAACTCACAGAAAGTTGTAAAAATAGTGCTCTTCACCTGGTTTCCCCCAGTCATCATCTTACATAGCTTAGTGTAACGAAACAGAAATAAACAATTTACCAGGCAAAGAGTTTAAAACATTGGTAACTACAGTGTTATCAAAACCGGGAAATTGCACTCCTGTGTATGTGTGTGTGTGTAGTTCTGTGTAATTTTATCACCTGTGTAGATTCATGTCATCACTACCACAATACACAAGATACACAACTGTTTCATCACCATCAAGGAACTCCCTCATGCTACTTTTTTTTTTTTTATTGGAGTGTAGTTGCTTTACAATGTTGTGTTAGTTTCTGCTGTACAGCAAAGTGGATCAGTTATATGTATACATATATCCCCTCTTTTTTGGATTTCCTTCCCATTTAGGTCACCACAGAGCACTGAGTAGAGTTCCCTGTGCTATACAATAGGTTCTCATTACTTATCTATTTTATACATGGTAGTGTATATGTCAATCCCAATCTCCCAGTTCATCCCACCCTCCCTTCCCTCCTCATGTATCGATTCTTAAGTACACATAAATTGTGATCAGTGTCAACATGACCTTTATACTAGACAGCTTTTTTTTTTTGGTACTTTCTTTCACAATGGCCATTTATGGAATCAATGAAAAGGGGGCATAGGAAGGTTAACTTATTTATAAGTTTCTTATAAATCTGAATTAAAATTTTAAAAATTTAGACTAAACGAAAGATGTTAGTTTATTAGCTGAATTTATGATCACAGTAGGCTTCCTTACATGTATACATGTGTTCAGTACTATTAATAATCTTGAATTCACTTGGAATTTTAATATAGTCTTTGAAGAAAAAGTCAAATGCTGAGAATGTTAAGGTATATTTGCAAAATTGGGAATTTAATTGAATAACATTTGGTTAATAGTGTGAGCAGATTTACCATCTTTATAATCAGGAGTTATCTCACTATGCAGCGTGGCATGTGTTTTTCCATCTAGTTTTCTGGTGTTGCTCTTTAATGGTGTGCCTGTGTTTGTGTGCATGTGCATACACGTGTGTATATGTGTGTATGTGTGTGTTGCTTCATATTGGTCCTGTACAATTTTCGTTACTTTTATTTTTGTATATTTTATATTTTTGTGGCTATGAATTATTTTCTTTGTATCCTTGACAAGTGATATATAGGAAAGGAAAATTTTTCATTATTCAGTTGGAACACTTTCTTACACATTCTCATAAATAGCCAGTTTTTTTTGGTTGCCTCATAAATGGTCATATCATCAAAAAAATGATGGTTTTGCCATTTACTTCCCCAAATCTGTACTTGATGTATTCTTTCCTATCGAATTGCACTGGATAACACATTCAGAAAAACATAAAATTTTTAAGAAAATAAAAGCATTTTTCCTTATGAATCTAATAATAGTGTGTCACTAAATATGATTTTAGCTACTGATGGAATAGATTAAAAATATCCATTTTAGATCATATTAAGCAACTATTTTTTTTTCTTACTTCTCTCGGCAATGTTCTATTAACCAGGATATATATTTTAAAAAGCCCATTGTTTGGCAGTGTCATAGAAGACACATTTTAAGCAGCTTCTCCATTATTTAGGAATTTTTACTCATAAAAATTGCCTGTTATTTCAATAAAACTACCAATACTTTTTCTTCATTAAGCTTCTGTATTCAAATTAGGGGTTGGATATAGCCAACATTATAAACAATATATGGCAAATCATTGAGATAAATGTTTTTAACTGTGAAGAACATTGATAAACCCACATTTGTTATTTGAATCGTTCTATGTCATTTATTAACATCTATATCAACTAATTTGTGAATTATAATTCCTATTTTATGTTGTTTTCATTTCTCTTTTCTTCCGATATATATAATAGCAATATGTTTAGGTTTAGACTTCTTTTTGTGTTGTTGCTCTGTTGATCACAACAGATGCTTATATGCTCTTTCTTTTGGTATAAAAAATAGTCTTAGAAATTACTAAATTTGAACGGTGCAATTTAAAATTGTTCTTTTAAAATGCTTCCGTCTCATTCTTACATCAAAGAGAGATTTTGTTTATAACTCAGTTTTATGGAAGAAGGAAAGAAAATTTGGGCAGAGTATGATGCTTTCCTTTATTATCATGCAGGCCAGTTTTGCCCCCTAATACAACTTAATTTCCAATCTTAATCAGCAAGTGATTATTTTACTGTGTTTTCTTGGTTTAGCCTCAGCAGTGTTGTTATATTATAGTGTTATTATTTATCATTGTCAATAACTGTATTATAGTTTTCAATTGAAACTGTGAAATATGAGTGAGTGCTTTTCATGCTTTCTAAATGAATTCCTGAATGGTAAATTTTATAAAGAGATTTGGGGAGAGCTCTGAAAGAGAACCAAACTTCTCCTTTACTAGTGAAACATGGAAATGCAGGCATTTCTAAGTACTGGTTTAGAATAAGCTATCATAAAATATATTCCATCTATATTTGACAATAAAAAGGATCCGTTGGTTTGGGCAACATTGTTTCTTCAATATGTATTTTATCTTTGGAGCCTACTAGATTTCCACATCACTAATTTCTCTAAAATAAATTTGGTCTAACCCAACTGGAATGATTCAATTCCACCTCAGAAATAGGTGAAGTAATTTAAAATTTTCTTTTAAGTGCTTAAGAAAGGTATTAAGACAGTAAGGAAAATATCATCCCTAAGGTTATAATTAATTAGACTATTGCTTCTCTAAGATGGGAATACTTTTAGTTTAAAACCTGAATATATGACTGTGGCTTTAAAAATGTTTAATTTGGCTGTCTTGCTACATTGAGAAGTAGAAGATTAATAGAGCAGTTAGAAATACAATGAAATGTACATTTCTCAGTCGATTAAATGTGGGAATTTATAATTCGTAATTTGATATAATTTCTTAGACATGTCGTCTGCATGAAACTATGGGTGTATCATTTCCCGGTAGAATTTTTACCTAGAAATTACTGTTTTGTGATTCAATCTTAAGCGCTCCCTGTAGGAAATTTAGACGACAGTACTGTAACGTGAAGAATATAGGCCACTGTGTCATAGCAGTTTCTTAGTTTGTTTTTCATTTGGAGGCATTAATAATGTTGCTTACAATCCCATGGCACTGAATCACTGTCTTTTAAAAATGTCGTGTTCAGGTGTCTTGTCTGCCAAGTTGTAAATCTCATCTCTAAGTGCTTTTCTGTGTCTTTACTACCAAATGCTCATCTTGTTGTTTCTTTTTCTGGGAGGGGTAATTTACTTTTCTATTGGTAATTTCTTTTCCTTTGTTTCATATAGAAAAGCCAAATAAGACATTTGGAAAATATTATTAAATACATAATTCGTGATGACATTATTCACAGAGAAAAAAATACTTCAGTTCCTTGAAATGTGGGACTTGATTTTAATGGAGGCTTCTGTTCTATGAGTAATGAAAATTCTGGATGACAAAAACATCTGTTTAATATAGAATAGGCATTGATCATCTTTTGACTTCACTCTGTTACAATAGTCAGTCTGAAAGTGATAAATCCCACTAGTAAAACAAGTTGAATGCATTTTTTTTAAAGCTTTACTTGGGGACAGAAACTTTACTCTACACTTTTAACTGTCGTTATATACACAAACATTTACATTTTAGAAAAAAATACTTATTTCCGTAATTAATATGGGAGAGGGAAAACTTATTCTGTACTAATAGTTCATTATAAAGAGCTATAATATTCTGGAAATATAACTCTTTAAAATATTTTCAGGGCAGGTTTTTAAAAATCAAGTCCAACAATGAATTGAAAGAATTTAGCTACTTCAGTTGAAATCAGGGCAATTCCTTAACTCAGCTCAGTTTGACAGTTCATGCATAATCATTTAAGGCCAGATAAGGAAGAATATGAATACATTTAGTATATTTTGCCTTTTAATACTTGGTTTATATTTTTTAAAGAAATTAGCTTGTCTCCATGTTAATAATGGTTTTGATCATTACGAAGTTTAAGCACACTTAAACTTCTGTATGACTGCAGAGCTGCTAGAGATGTATTTCAAATAACCAAATATGAAAAACTCACTTTATTTTGTGTTCTTTGCTACATTCATTTGCCTTTTCTAACAGCTTCATCTTCTGCTTCCTCTGGCCCTCCTCCATCACGTTATTCCTTCCTCTGCCCCTTCAAACTCTCATTTCCTGTTAAATTCCTTCTGTAAATACACCCAAGCCTTCCCCATCCAAAATCACTACCTCTACAATAATCTGTTCTCCCTCTCCTTCCCCACTCTCCCCTCACCCTCTCTTTCCTCTTTTTTTTTTTTTAATTTATATGTTTTTTGAAATTTATTTTTGGCTGTGTTGGGTCTTCGTTTCTGTGAGGGCTTTCTCTAGTTGCGGCAAGCGGGGGCCACTCTTCATCGCGGTGCGCGGGCCTCTCACTGTCGCGGCCTCTCCCGTTGCGGAGCACAGGCTCCAGACGCGCAGGCTCAGTAGTTGTGGCTCACGGGCCTAGTTGCTCCGCGGCATGTGGGATCTTCCCAGACCAGGGCTCGAACCCGTGTGCCCTGCACTAGCAGGCAGATTCTCAACCACTGTGCCACCAGGGAAGCCCCTCTTTCCTCTTTTATTAGGACTTTTTGAAAGTTTGGTGTACCCTCATTATCTCTAGTTATTAACCTTCCCTTCTCAGTGAAAACTGCTCTAATCTGTTTTCAATCATCATCACTCCATTGTAACTCTTCTAAATTAGCTCACTAATGTCCTTCTATTTGTAGTAAGTAAGCAGTCCTGTTGTGGTCATCTTACTGGACCTCTCTACTCTATTTTGCACTTTCATAATATTATTTCCTTAGAGTCTGTGAAATTAAATTCTCTCATATAAGCTTGCTGTTCCTTCTCTCCGCTCACCCAGAACTGGTGTTTGCCAAAGGTCGGACTGTAGCCTGTTATTTGTTGTTATTTAGTTTTCTGTGTTTATGTTTTTATTCTACATGCTCTTCCTGTTCAACTTATTTAGAATCATAATATCAAATATGACACAGAGTTCCCAATGTGTATCTTCTTTCAGACTTTCCCAAGTGATATCACAATTTGCAAAATTGTGCCAACTGCCTATTGATCATCTCCTTCTTTATTCCCATAAGTACCTAAATCATAGGTAGCATGTATGAAACATTTACTATATGCCAGACCCAACATTAAGTATTTTTACTTCACTTATCCCGCAAAACAATCCTAAGAAAATATCCCGAACTGAAATCATAAATATAATAAACATATATAAACATCTTCTACCTTCAGTATTCTCTTTAGCTGTTGTTAGCACAACCATTTACCTGGTCAGCTAATTTAAAAATCCTTTGCTTTTTCCCTCACTGCACTCC
Organism: Balaenoptera acutorostrata; assembly: GCF_949987535.1. NCBI lineage: Eukaryota > Metazoa > Chordata > Mammalia > Artiodactyla > Balaenopteridae > Balaenoptera > Balaenoptera acutorostrata. The sequence continues at coordinate 119,455,127 of NC_080067.1, forward strand.
TATCCTGTTTTTCACGTGTAATCAAATATTAAACGCTGCTTAATTTATGAACAAACTTTTAAAACAACGTTTACCCTTTCCTTCATCCTTATTTTTCACTGCCCTACTTTAAGCCCTTATGATCTCTCATCTGGTCTATTATAACAGCATTTTTACTGTTAATTCTTTGAAATCAACCCTGCATAGAGTGACCACTGTGATCTATCTAGAATGGAAATCTGATCACATCATTTACTTGTTTAAACATTTGGTTTCTAATTACCAACAGGATAAAATCCAAGATCCTTAACATGTGATATGAAGTTCTCTGTTATCTTGCCCCTGCTAGATCTATGGCCTCATCTCTCGTCATACCATACATCCTACCTCATGCTGTATTAAAAGTTAACTGCTTATGGTTCTCTGCATACACTACCTTGTTCGTCTGTTTTATGCCTCTTCTTGGGTTGTCCTCTATAACTAGAGTGCCTCCTCCCACCTTTTTATTCATTTTTTCACTGCTGTCTTCAGGAAGTAAGTACTTCCTCCAAGATGTTTTCCCTTCCACTTCATCTGAATAGCTTTGGGATCCATCTTCTTTCATCTGAGAATATTACAAACTACTAAAACCCATGTCTGTTATTGATTTGCCACCCAGTTTTGTGTAGTAAAGATGTAGATTGTGTCCAGTTTTCTTTGTGTATCTGGCTCTTAGCACAATATTAACATTTAGTTCCTACTCAACAAACTTAGTCGAATGAGTGAGTGATACCATGAGTGAACAGTTACCCTCAAGCATCACTAGTTCGCAGAGGCAGATGTCTGATAGTTAATGAGGTTAGCCCTCCTCTGAATAAAAGAGAAGAAGGAGCAAGAGAAACCAAGGTCTCTGTTGCTCAGTAATTCTGGCTGAGATCTACTTTAAAGGTGGAGAGCATATGCACCTGCATAAATATCTGTGTTTACACAAAAGAACAAAGGATGAATCAAAGAAAATATTTTGAGTGTAGAGAGGAAAAAGATGGTGCAGAAAGGTTAGTGAGTGAGACCAGAAATTTAAGAAGTATCTAACATTGAATTATCTATGAGCTAGCCAATTGGGGGGAAAAAAATGAATCTATCTCAGCTGAATAGAAGGATGAATGAGTGTCAGTGAGTTTTTTTTTCTTTTTTTTGAAAATTTAGAATGGGAGACTTCCCTGGTGGTCCGGTGGTTAAGACTCTGTGCTTCCACTGCAGGGGCACGAGTTTGATCCCTGGTTGGGGAGCTAAGATCATCCCACATGTCCAGCGGTGCAGCCAAAAAGAAAAAAAAAAAAGAAAGAAAGAAAATTTAGAATGACCTCAAAGGTAGAAAAATAGTAAAATTGACTCCCACTTATCCACAACTAAGCCTTAACAATTATTAATATTTTACCAAAGTAGTTTCATTTATCATCACCTGCCTCCCCTACCCCGGGACACATACCACACACATTTAATGAGTGATTTTTAGTGGTGAGTTCTTGGAGGACATTAATTACCCTAAGTGAAACAAGCCAGTCACAGGAGGACGAATAGCGCATGTTTCTACTTACATGAAGTATCTAAAACAGTCAAACTCATTGGAAACGAGTAGAATGGTGGTTGCCAGGGGCTGGAAAGAGGGGAAAATGGAGAGTTGTTCAACAGGTATAAAGTTTCAGTTAGGCAGGGTGAGTAAGTTCTAGAGATCTGTTGTACAGCACCGTGCCTGTAGTTAACAATTCAGCATTATACACTTAAAAACTTGTTAAGAGGGTAGATCTCATGTTAAGTGTTCTTACCACTAGAAAACACCACCAACAACAAAGGGACAGAAGGAGACTTTTGAAGGTGATGGATGTGTTTACTACCCTGATTGTGGTGATAATTTTATGTGTGTTTGCCTATGTCCAAACTCATCCATTGTATATATTAAATATATCCAGTTTTGGGTATATCAATTATACCTCAATAAAGCTCATTAAAAAATAAAAATAGGGACTTCCAGTGGTTAAGACTTTGCTTTCCAGTGCAGGGGGTGCAGGTTTGATCCCTGGTTGGGGAGCTAAGACCCCACATGTGTCATGGCCAAAAAAACAAAACATAAAGCAATATTTTAACAAATTCAATAAAGACTTTGAAAATGGTCCACATCAAAAAAAACAATCTTAAAAAAAATATTTTTAAAAAGATACTGCCTGTTAGTAGCTTTCTTATGGGTAGGATAATCTGATATCTCTTATATATTGTATACAATTGAAAGAATTGTGCTGTGTATTTTATTAGCTATTTAACAAATATAGTATGAAACACTGAGAAATAGCGAATAGAGATAATTTTATATAATTATCTCTTTTACATGCAGTTTACATTCAAAATAGATATAAAGAAACCCCCAAACTACTATTTGCGGAATGTTTTTGTCCACTTATCTAAATATTTATAGAAGAACTTTGAAAATCATTTTTAAGTTGAGCCAGTTTTGGTATTTGTGTTACCAAAGCTATAGAAGTAATTACTATTGTTTATAATCAGATTTGCCCGTGTGTCTGGGAAACACTTTGTCAATGAATGTGCCTTTAAAATTACAATCCAGAGTTGCCAAAGCAGGACTTGTGGGGTGGTTTCCATCAATAAATAACCCAGCCACATTCTAAATCTATTTCTAGATTTATATTCTGGAAGTTTTCTGCCAGAAATTCATGAGAACTGAGTTCTATTTCTTCTCCCCCTATTAATGAAGAATCAAATGAGTCATTCCATCTGAGCCTCCTTTTCTGGTGAAATTATGAATTATGATCTCCAAGGTTTCTTCCAGCAGAGAAGCACACAACATTCATCTGTATTCAGGTCATGAAGTAATATAGTCAGCAACATTAGTAGAGATTGTGATATTTGGAGGGAAGTCTTCTGGTAATGGTAGTGGGCCATTGTTCTGATGAAATGTGATGCTGAGAAATATAGGACCAGGCCTTTTAATCATTTAACAAGGACCAACAGACAAAAGAGATACATAGAAAGAAAAATAGGACTGGATGCATGACTGGGTCTTTGTCTCTAGCCACCATGGATGGATTTGCTTTTCAGACTTTTAATGAAGATTGGCTGATGATTAAACAAGTCCACACTTGGATATATGTCACCTTTATTTTATACAGCTATACTATGCCTATGTAAATTGGGGAGAAAACTCTAAAATTTATCCATAACTTTGTGTCTATTCGTCCTGTCCAACTCCTTTTTAAAACGTTTTTATTTTTTACTGGAGTATAGTTGATTTACAATGTTGTATTAGTTTCTGCTGTACAGCAAAGTCAGTCAGTTATATATATATATATATATATATATATACACATACACCCACTTTTTTTAAGATTCTATTCCCAGGTAGGTCAGTACAGAGTATGAATAGAGTTCCCTGTGCTATACAGTAGGTTCTTATTTGTTATCTATTTTATATATAGTAGTGTATATATGTCAAAAAAAACACCTAAAATGTTTTTAAAACCCAAAGAAAAATACAGTCTTCAAACATTCCAATAATGATAAATAATATTCCTGTATTTCCATCATAATATATATTCACTCAGTCACTATCTCACCATTATCTACACATAGAAACAAGTCAGACAACCAACTTCTAAATAGAATCTCTCCCTCTAAGGGGGCGTTAGAACTCTTCTTATCTACAACCCTCTTCTTATCTCAAGAGGGACCTTTATGGTCTTTTTTAAGAGTGAAAACAGGGCACAAGTCTAAAGGCCATCCTAGGAAAATGGTAGGGATGAAATCATTAGCTCTTGATGACATAGCCATATTTGTTAGCACAGATCTCTCCTCATGTTGGGGGGAGGAGCTTGTAAACATTGTCTAGCTCTTATTACCTACTAAGCAGATATTTTTAGGACAGAAAAATGGACCAGAAGCAAAAAGGTGTAAAACCAAGCTTACAGAGTTAATCCTGACCTGTCCACGTAGATTGTGAATGATGCTGCTAGTACAAAGGGAATATCAATGAAATTTAATGAGTATATCTTTAATCTGTTTGGTTTTCCAGATATATGAAGAATTACATTTGCTTCTAGAAAGTGCCAGTGTTACCATAACTCTGTAATCCTTCAAAGCCGTTTCCACTCCATTAAGTATTTATTGAGGACTCACCTCTATTTCAGATACTGTTCTAGGTTTTTTTACAGGGAATTACATAATTACAGATTTGTTATTTAGCATATTATAGATGGAAGCTGAATATTATGTTTTCTTTACACTACTGAAAACACTAGAATATTAGTGTCTTTCCCAGTGAGTGATTTTTTTCTAGTTCACCTGGTTGCAAACCACTATGCTCTCATGCTGTTGAACTTTTCCTAATGCTGTTCCGTGATCTACTAAGTGGTTCCCTGAGAAACATTCCACACTGTTTCCATCATAAAAAGTTTATTGTGAGGATGTATGAAAGTTCTTTTTCTACAGTTAGCTAGTTGGTTAACTGCCAGATTGCATGATTTTTTACTAGGTAATATTTCTGCAAACTTGATTTAATGTAATTTTGGATCAAGAACTTTCCCCACTAGGAAGCCATCTATTATAGTGGAAAGAACACAAGGCACAGAGTTTTCTGACATGGTTCATGCCTAACAAGCTGTTTGACCTTTGTCAAGGGCAACAGTCTGCTCTTCTAAAAAATGAGGAGTATAGTTTGGAAATATTCTAAGATCCCTTTAAAGTTACTATATTCCATGATTCTTACATACCCAAGTGATCAAAATCATGAGGTAGCATATTTTAGGATTCAAAATAAAATTTTAATTTCTTTGTAATTAAGTTCATACACCTATCTTTTTCTTCCATGTGCATGATGGAACCATTTGTTTGAGGGTTAGTATGGTAGCATGAAACTTGTCTGCCAGAAAATTATTGTTCTCTTCTTGGATTCATGCAACATTTTCCTAGGTCATTAAACATGCATTTTCAAGTGAAGATTGCAGTAATAAATTAATGTATTCTAACAGTGCAGTCTGTTCCACTGACCACCTTTTGCCCTATCGGAAATTCTCTGGAGCTTGTTAAAAAAATTGGCCTTTTAGACAAGATAAAACTACATTCTGGAAGACTAAATATGTATAACATGGAACTGAAAAATGCAACATCAGTGAAAATCAACTTGCAGAAAATGAATTTTATGCTGAGAAGAAGAATAAGTAAACTTAATATTACAATCAGAATTTTTAGCTATTTTTAGCCAGAATTTTTAGCCAGGATAAGCTAACTGGCCTTCCAACTTTCTGTACTTAACCTTTTATGACTACAAAGCAAAATAACATAGCTACAGAGTTTGGGTTTAATTTAAACCTTTGAATGGTAGTACATCAAAATGTTAATAGCCTTGGGTCTTATTTTTTTCCTAAATCGAGTCTTTCAGCACCATTTGATGGTTAATGTTGTGTGTCAACTTGACTAGGCCATGGTACCCAAATACTTTGTCAAACATCCATCTAGACATTGCTGTAAAGATATTTTCTAGATGAGATTAACTTTTAAATCAGGACACTTAGAGTTAATCAGATTACCTTCCATAATGTGGTGGGTCTCATTCAATCAGTTAATGGCCTTAAGAGAAAAAGACTTAGGTCCCCTAAGGAATGGGAATTCTGCCTCCAGACTACCTTTGGATTCAAGCTGCAACATCAGCTCTTCCCTGGGTCTCCAGCCTGCTGGCCTGCCCTGCAGATTTCAGAGTTGCTATAATTTCGTGAGCCAATTCTTTAAAATCTCTCTGTCTCTCTCTCCAGACACACACACACACACACACACACACACACAGACACGCACACTATTAGTTCTGTTGTTCTCTGGAGAACCCTGACTAATACACATTAGAAAGACATGATTCTACAAATATAGATTGTGAACTATTAGAAAGACCACTGATACTTACTGTTATGTGAACTTAGATTAGTCTCTAACTTTGGGGACATCGGATTTCTTAATAATTACTTCAGGAGATTGGAATAGATTTGTTATTTGTAACTTTTTTCAAGTCTTAGGGATAAAATGTCATAGTGCAGCACAATAGACAAGTCCTATATTCTCAAAGGGATAATTGAATAATAGATTTTCATGTAGTAAGATAAGAAGTTCCAGTTCACAAAAGCTAAAACATGTAATTTCTAATTATATCTTACTGTTTAAACACAATATTTGACAATTTTTCCCATAATTTCATACATGTTCTTTTATTCTTTTCCTATCCATCTGAAACATAGCCATCGAAGTATTCAGTTGAAATTGAAATGAACTCCTCCTACATTCCTAGTTTAGATTTATAATTATATTATACTTGAGGTCAATGCTTACTACTAGTGTCATCATTTCAGTTTTCTGTTTTTCTTTTCATAAAAGCAAAACTTAAAAATATATACATATGTATAAGCACAATCACACATTAAAACAGAGATACAATCCTGCCCAGAAAAAGATGGCAACTACCAAATTTGAAATGTCAACTGCCAGGTCATGTCACCATAGTTACTTCAGCTGAAGTACAAAAAACAGTACAAAAAACCATTTGAGGGTGTCAATATATCATGTCTGAATGTGTAGGTTGTATGAGAGATGAATATATCACAGCTGAGGACTAAAACAAAACTGCTCTGATTGAAGCAGGAGTTGGAGAACTAGAGCCCACTCTATATATCTTTATCCCTTTACCTCTTCCTCCATAATAGCACTTGAAGTAATTCAATGGAGCATTTTGTGTCCAAGAAGTACAGATTCTAAATGGCCTCCATCGTCAACTTCAGTTATTGATTTTAATAGGGTTGTTGGTAAAGGAAGTACTCCTTACACAATCATCTCTTACTTTTTACATTAGCACATGCTTCTGCCTCTCTGATTGACCTCTAGCAAACTTAAATTTTTCCACAGATGTTAAAACATCATAAAAAGAATCACCTTTTCTCAAGAACTGTTAATTTGCATCCAAAAATCATGGCATATTATGGCTTTAAAATGAGGCAAATTATAGCATTAAAACCATTTTTGAGAAAGATGTTTCTGTAATGGTTCAATAACCAAAAAGTTAATTGAAGCAATAATGTGTAGTACACGCTGATTATTGTACAGAATATAATGTGTATTATCCATTCATTACAGGATTACATGAGATTAAAGGAGTAATGCTGAAAAACTAGCTAGTCTTTTCTGAATCTATTACTAAAGCAGAGTTCCTTTAAGTCAGATGATGCAGTTTCTGGAAATTTTAATTTGGCTTCAACAACTTCCTTAATGAATTACAGCTGACTTAGGACTCATCAGGGAAAATAGAAAACGTTACAACTCTGTGACTGTACTACAGTGATATGGGTATGCTGATTCAGAGATTTTTTTGCATATCCTAGGTTGTAGGTATTATTTTTTGAATGGAGAATGTTTTCTTCCAATAGGAACTACAGCAAAGTGGTCTTTGTGGGTACTTCACATCTTTCAAAATCTTAGCAGGAGTCATCATTCCTTTTATTTAATAAAAATCCTTAGGATATGACAGATTTAATTAAGCACTGAGATTGAACAGTATCAGCACATTTTATATGAGATGATTGTCCCAGAGAGAATATCACTTTTACAGCTGATATCCAAATCGGATTTACATGAAGCTACAGTCTCTTGAATTTGAAACAGGACTGACATGTAGATAATGCATTTTGTCAGGTAGGGCCTCTGTTAAACATCTTACGTGAAGAATGACATCTTCTAAAGGTGAGTGTACCCAGTCTCTTTCTTCATGATGATGTGATTTAAGGGACAGAAAAAAAAATCAACAACAGAAAATGTATTTTGCTTTTCTCCTGGCTTTCTAGAGAATTGATGGCCCAAGCCTTTATGAATGCTGTGTCTTTGAAGAAAGACATATGTGGCTGTCTTAGAATAGCCTTCTATTGGGACTGCGACATTTCTAACTCATCTCCTGAGGAAGATTTTGGTTAACTTGTTATCAGCCACACTGTTTTATATGTGTTGCTTCAGGACTCTCTTTTTTTATGAGTTCAGCTATTCTAAATCAGGGCTTATTTGATGAGTAATATCGTCTGGCCAGAGATCATTTTGCTACAGAGCGTATTTTCTGCTGACATCAAACTTGTTTGGCTTTCTTTGTATACTCCTGTTCTTACTATTAGGCTAGCAGTTTTTAAGTTTGAAAAATGCCTTTGTAAGTGTGAATGGAAACTATATGAGTCTGCTTTTTTTAAACTGTAAAATGTTTACCTCTATTCAAAGATAGTTATTTGTAACTAACACATTCTGTAGGTATTTGAAGAAACTCTTGTCTTGTTAGAATGATAGCCTTTAAAGGAGATTAATTGGGGTTTTATACAAAAAAAGGGTTATTTGGAGAAAAAAAATTTGAGAGTGAAAAAAGTGAGCTGCAGAATTTAGGTGAAAGGAGTAGCTTTGTGAAGGAATAGAAACTCATTCCTGAGATGGAGTAAGTATTAGGCAATAGGTGGATAAGCAGAGATAAAGGGGAGACAGTAACAGATTAGGGAATTTAAACATGTTGCCTCATAAAACAATAATGAATAATAATAATAATTTGTATTATTATAGCTGTCCTTTATTAAGAGGTTACTATGTGCATATAACCATTATATTACTTGCTTAATTTAGGCTGTTCCAATACTTACAAAAAATATGAGTGGTACTATTATGCCTATTAAATGGACGTTGAAAAGGGCTCTTCTTTTAAGGGGTCTAACTAATTTACCCAAAGTCATATTATCTTTCAGGTAGCTAAATCAGGACTTGAATCTAGGTTTATTTGATTCCAAGCTTGTTTTCTCATCACTTCTATTATATCCTGACTTCTGTTCCATCCTGACTTCCATCATTATAAACTACAGTTCCAGGTGGTATCTTAAGCCAACCTTTGTCATTTAGCATTACAAATATATTTTGTTTAAACACCAGAAATTTTACAGTCTGTTTTGAATAATGCAAATAATCACAAACAATCCTTCCTAACTAGATTTTTATGTTGACTTTATTTAGTCAAACAGGGTAAAAGAAATCTCAAAATCAAATATAATTGCTTTTAGAGAACGGAAGATAAAGAGCATTGATAATATATAATATATATCTCTTGTCACAGACCATTGTACTTCTTGCCATTGACTAATGTGAAAATTTGGGAACTATCATACATGCCCATTGATTTACTTAATTTAACAAACTTTTTTTTATGTTCCTACGATATGCCAAACACTGTTCTAGAAATAAGGAAACAAAAATGAATAATTTCTCGTTTGTGCTCTTGGAAAGCTAGTGTAATACAGACTTAAGGAATTCAGCAAGTCATATCTCTCATTAAGGTCAATGAATAATAAGTGTGCAGATCTCTATTTATCCCAAAGTGTTGGATGAAAATTGTTATTCATTTAATTGACTAATGTTAATTGGGTGGTCACTAGCTGTGAGAGATGTTGAGTACCTGATAGTGTAAGAAATAGAAATGCTTTCTAGACTTGTAAGCCATACATACTGTGAGTAGGTACACACACTCACGCAAACTGTGACAAAATTTATGAGGAAAATAAGGAACACTTTTAAAGAGAATGTTGGCAGTTTAAAATTCTGAAGGTAAGAGAAAGTTATTCATGTTCAGAGACCACAAGGGATGGGGGGAGGGAGATGGGAAGAGGTGTGAGCTGAGGCTGGAAATATAGGTAGGGCCAGGTCTTAGAGATGACTATAGACCATGTTGTTTTGCAGATTTGTATTGCCTGGGTGATGACTTAAAGGAGCGATCGTCTTCCTGCCACTTAATTATATATAGATGATCTTTACGGTTTATTAACAAATGACTGGAGTTAGCCTGCTTTCTTTGAGTTATGCAGTAAGGATATGTGTCCAGTATTTTTTCCCCTATTACTTATTTTCCTCTTAGATCTTGGACTTGTTAGCAAAGAGATAGGGTAGTAAATTATCTTAAATTCCTTGACACTTTATGTATATTATCTATATATTTGTTTGTCCAGTGAGAAATCTTTAAAATATGACATTTCTATTCTATTTATAGTGATTATCTAGCATTAAAAATGAGGAGCAAAAGCATTGCGGAAACTGATGGGAAAATGCAGTAATGAGGATCCCAAGAGCTGAAAATGCATCAGCAAAACATCATTTAAAATCATTGTAATTATTTTTAAAATAAAAGTTTCCCTTTGACACAAAAGGCTGAATCTTCACTATTGAAGACATGTCAAAAGTAGCTTGATTAAAGACAGCAGTATTGCATTTTTGCCATTAGAATAAAAAGACTGAATTGTTACTGAAAAGCCATGAAGTGCAGAACTCTGGAATTTGTGGTGAAAGGAAATTGAAAAAGAACAGAACATTTGGATTCATGTTTCATGAAATAATTTGTGTGACAGAATAGGAAGGCAGTCTGAGGGAAAATTGACATAATTTTTCCTAGGACTAGGAAAGGCCAGATAAATATGTCACTGTTAACAAATGCACTATTGTGCATGGACAAAGCATGTTCAACTAAATTTGTAAATACTAATTTTCAATCTTTGGAAAATACTTACATTTTTTAAAAGTATAAACAACCACTTGATCTCTCCTCCTTTTTTTCCCCCTTTTCCATTGGCTTCCTTTTAATTTTGGATAGATATTAAATTGGAACAGAGTGAGGAAGGCAGATACAATTTTTTTAACCCATGACAATGTTCGTTCTTCAGGGGAAGACGTATTGTGATACGTATTGTGAAATATGTAATATGTAGTCTGCCTGTAGCCTTCTGCAATATATAAATCTAGCTTCTTTGAGCTTAGAGGGTCCATATAGAAGCCTTCCACCAGATTATAGAAACATAAAAGCTCACTACTAGTCCATTGGGTGTGCAGGGACTGTGTCTTTGATATCGTTGTCTTTCCCACAGTGCCCAATTTAGTTTTTGTGTACAGAAGGTGCTTGGAGAACATTTGGCTGATCCAGGGCAACTGGCACAAACAGAATTAGGAATAGAGAGACAGAATCTCTAGATTTTTCCCTCTGTGCACTTTAAGGATACTGTAGTGGGTGCTACTGGTTTAGCACTCAAATCTGCTTTGTACTCACTGCTTCCATACATGCACAGGGCTTTCTTCTGCAAATACGTGTGACTCGTTCTCTGACCCTGTGTTTGGCTGTACGTGTAGGTACCCTGAGATTGTGGGGAATTAGCATGTCCAGAACTATCCCTCAATCAATTCCAGACGTTTGTTTTTTTTCCCTAGAGAGGATTTGATGCGTAATTATACCTTATCATCCTATCCCCTCTAGTGGAATAACTCTGAAGAGTATTCCATATAATGTCCTAGAAGACTCCAGTAGGACTCTGTCTGCTCATGAATACGTCCTGTATTGGTTTCCTTTCCTTCTTTGTCTGAATTTCCCACTCTCCTAAAGGTGATGGCACTCAAAGCCTTGTCTCAGGATCTTTTTCTGGAGCAAGGGACAGGGACCCAGGTTCCTGGAATATTGGACTAGCCACAGATGTCTGTAAAAGTTTGTTGAAAGGAATTAAATTATGTAGAATTTAATTGAATTAAATGAAATTATCCTGTAACCTCATTTCTCTGGGCCAAATCCAAATACTCATTATGTGCTGTTATGGGAGCTGGGGAGGAAGGGGTGAGGCATGCTATTATTATGAATCTGTTGACAATTAATTTATACACAATATTAACTAGTTTGTAGTCTGGTACCTAAAACCTATTGCATGTGAAAAGGTATCAATTAAGAGGAAAAAAAGAAGTTAAGAACAGACACACCTGAACAGGTAAAATGACTTTACAGATGGGATATCATAGGATAAAACAGAAGCACTATAAAATGAAGATATAATCAGTTATCTATACTTCCCTATATTTTGAAGTGTCCACTGTATATTAATTGACATTTTCAGATTAAAAGATTAAATTTTGCTTCATAATTTGTACCCCCCTCAAAAGGGAAACTAGCTAGCTAGCCTGAATTATTTTTTTAGTGGGCCAGACAGATGAAATTTCACTGTAATTAGAATCATATTTTAAGTCAAGAAAGATCACATAGCATTTTAGATTATATGTGTGTGTGTGTGTGTGAGGATTTTTTTTCTGAAAAGAAAGAATCCTAGAGCAAATTTTATAGCTACCAAATCAGAAAGAGGTTGTGGTGGCATGTTGCCACTGAACTTCTGGTTTGAATGATATAAGAGACAGTCTGTTCAGCAGTTATTTGTAGCAGTTTTAATATAGTTACAGACCAGTATGAGAGGCTGCCTGGACTTCTGCAGTTTTTGGCAAGAGAAGCAATGCATAGATCAAGCTGCAGCTGAAGGAAATAATTCCAGAGTGGGGATCATAGGTCTGGTACAGACTCAACCTATCAACAATGAATGATTCAAGTCAATAAAATCTCAATTAATATCATACATCTTTAATCACTTACAATGTATCCACATTGGCTCTTCCAAATTGAGTTCTATTACCATTTTTTATACATGTAATAAACATTTACTCAACCTAAACTAAGAAAAACTTGGGTTTCAATCCAGGTCCTGCCACTTACTGGCTATTTGTCCTTGGGAAGTTACCTAACCTCGCTAAGATTCAATTTCTGCAGGTATAAAATGGAGATAATGGTATCTATCTTACAGAATTATTGTAAACATGAATGATTAAGCATGAAATACTTAATTCTTTGCTAGGCATGACCTTTGCAGACACGCTAAATACTGGAAAGCATCAAACACAACAGTGCAAAATATATGAGGGTTTTATTGGAGAGAGCAAACAGTTCTCTATCTTAAAAGAATTTGCCTCTAATCATACAGATAATGCATACACTAAAATAATATGTATAAGTAGCCCCAACCTGACAGAAAATAGGGAAACTGCTGAGTATAGGCTAAGTATGAAATCCTTTAGCTTTCAAATTAGATCACTTTATGTTTTTGTTACATCACACTCTCAATTCGTTCCAGCAACCTAGATGCATTATAAGACCTGTTTATAGAGATGAGAGAATGGACTGAATCAAAAAGTTGTAAAAATCCTATCCCATTAGGCAATAAATAACTATGGTAGATCTTAGCTGAAAATCATTTTCCCTCAATGAGAATAATGATTCTGTTTTATTTATTTTCTTTCAATTTCAATAAAAATCTCAACAGGATTGTGTGTGTGTGTGAATGTGTATGAGTATGTGAGGGGGTTGAGAAGCTGATATAAAATTTTTATGTAAGAGCAAGAAACCAAAAATAACCAAGACAGGTCTAAGTATAAGAATTAGGTGGGAGGCCTTGCCTTATCAGAGGTAAAAACTTAGTATAAGACTGTAGTAATGAAGACTGGTACAGACATAGGCAAACAGATCAACAGGCACAATTAAGAGCCCAGAAACAGAGACAAAGGCAAATGGAAACTGAATTATGACAGAGCACATATTACAGGTTGGGAAGAAAAGATGATCTTTTCAGTAAAAAGTGACAAGACCAGAGGCTATTCATATGGAGAAAAGAAAAAAAGAAAAAAAAGAGGTAGACACTTACTCTACATTCTACAAAGACATGTGTCAGATAGATAAAAGTCATAAATGTAAAAAGAAAAACTATAAAACAATATAGGAATAAAGCTTTATGACTTTGGGGTAAACAAAAGATAAAGATAAACAGCACTTTCTTTACGATTATAAAGACAAAAAAACTCCATATTTGACATTAAAATTAGAATTTTCAGTTTATCAAAACGACACCATGAAGAGAGTGAAAAAAAACATGACAGGAATCAAGAGATCTTCACAACACATACGAAAAAGGATTAGCTTTCACAATAAAAAAAATATTAAAAATATATCAAATATATTAAAATTTATCAAATATATTGAATATTAAATATATAAATTAAATATTGCAGAGTAGGGGTAGCAAACAGTCCAATAAAACGTGAGCAAGAAAGTTGAACAGGCCCTTCACGGAAGCTGAAACCCAAATGGTCAAGAAACAGGCACACAAATGCTCAATTAAGCTCATTTGCCCTCACGCCAGCCGCCATATTCCCAGCAGCACTTGCGGGCTTGAGGCAGTAAAGCTTCCAGGTGGCCGCTGGCACCTAGGCTCTGTCACTTTCGCCCTGGTCTCCAAGGCACTGACTGCCTCTACTTTCAGACGTGGGGACATGGTCACGGCTTCCACTGCTGAGAGCAGCAGGCCCCTGCCCGGGATCTAAGCCCAGCCATCCAGGGCTTCTATGGTGGTTGCAGGATCTTGGCTTCCACCAACCATCATTGGCAGCTTCAGGCTCTAGGAGACTGAGGGAAGTCAGAGCTTGTAGGGACCTCACAGTGGTGCGGTGAATGAATGAGGCCACCCCCGGAGGATCTGGCTGTGGAACTTTAGGCACCTCTGTCATCTCTGCCTCAAGCCCCACAGAGCCCCGGCTTCCTAAACTCCAAGGTGGAGTCCGTAACCTAAATGCCAGCTGGGAGTCTGGACAGCCTAGGGCCTCTGCAATTTACTTAAACCTTCCCTATATTAGATTGAATATTAAACGTGATGCAGATGGACTCTTATTCATTCTTAGCTCTTCTGGCTGCAAAATGTAGCCCTTGAAGTGGTTTTAGTTAGAGGTTCTGTGCACAGCTTTTGCTTAGCTGTGTTTTGATTGAACCATGAGGGACTATTCCTTCCAATGCTCAATTACTCAAGACTTTGGGATGTGATCTGAAAAAATTCCAACAGCAGACAGCCTCACCCCTGTAAGTCTGTGATGTCCACCGTGGACTTCTATATTTTTACCTCATTTTCCAGATTCCATTTACACAGCCCTAGTTAGGAACCATGGTGGTTGGAACTATGATCATTGAAATTATCTATGACTATAGGGACTGTTGAGCTTGGAATTCTCTAACTTTATTTTTTAAGACCTCTTGAACAATGTTGAATGGGAATGGTGATACCAAGCTTCCCTGTCTTATTCGTGATTCAAGAAGAACTGCTTCTAATATTTCTCTATTAAGAGTAATAGTTGCTCTAAGTTTTAAATATATAGTATCTTTTTAATTTTCTGAGTTTTTTTTTTTTTTCATGAGTGAGTTTTGAATTGTATGAAATGATTTTCCTGGATATGCTTGAGTATGTCACCTGTGTTTTTACCCACCTTATTTATTGATGTAGTAAATTCCTATATATATTTTAATGATAAACCAATGTTGAATTTCTAGATTATTAACAATCTGACATGATCCCTTATATTTTTATGTGTTAGAAATTATTTCTGTTCTCAAAAATTAAAGGCAAAAAATATCATAAAGCCACATTTTCCACAAGCTGATAAAGAGTAAAAAGGTCTGTCAGTAGTGGAATAACTACGCCTAAAGGACCTTGCACCCTGTTTTAAGTATTTGTCTCAGAAAGACACACTTGCAATTTACCAATAAGAAAATTGTCATACACTTAACTGAACAGCCTAGTATGCTAACGGGTCTAGGATTTGGGAGTAATGGAACATTTACTTAAATATGAATGAATGAATCATGGAAGGAAGGAAGGAAAAAAGGAAGGAATATCTGTACTCTGATCCAGCCTAACAGGACAACATCCATGTAGTTAGTAAGTTAGAGCTTACAGATAGAACTCAAGTAAGCTTTGCCTGTAGTGGACTTTCAATAAATGATAACTATTACTCTGACAGAAGTGAGAGCAGAAATGAATGTCAATAGCCTTAGGCCAGTTCTACAGGGTGGCTAATTAAGAATGAGTAGTGGTCACAGACGTAGAAAACAAACGTATGGATACCAAGGGGGAAGGGGGGGTGGGATGAATTGAGAGATTGGGATTGACCTATATACACTACTGATACTATGTATAAAATAGATAACTAATGAGAACCTACTGTATAGCACAGGGAAATCTGCTCAGTGCTCTGTGGTGACCTAAATGGGAAGGAAATCCACAAAAGAGGGGATATATGTATACGTATAGCTGATTCACTTTGCTGTACAGCAGAAACTCACACAACACTGAAAAGCAACTATACTCCAATAAAAATTAAAAAAAAAAAAAAAAGAATGAACTCTAAAGTCAGACTGCCTGTGTTGAGATCTCTGACCTATCTAGTGTATAGCCTTGGGAATGAAGGCACAGGTGTGCATGGCATAATCTATAGCTTTCTTTTTTTTAATGTGGTTGGCAAAAAAATATTTTGGTGAAATGGAATTTTTCTGAGGATTCTATTTAACTGATTTTGGATTATCTGGGAGTGCAGTATACTAATGTTTCAGTGTAAAAATAAACTAAGTTAGGGGAATATATATACATTTTTGGTCCAGGTGAATAAAGACACATCTATATTTATATATTTATACAAGTATTTATCCCTTGTAAAAACCAGAAAAATCAAGAAATGATTTTAAATTTGACAGATGTTTTACAAACATGAGCTTTCAGCTCAGACATGATGTGAATTTCAAACTTTATGACTTTGAAGATGTTCTTTTTATTTTGTTATCAAAGTGTGATGTGTGTCTGTGTTAGTGTGTGTGTGAATATATGTTTAAAGCTTCTAGATGAAAAATATTTGGTATATAAACTATTTTATTCCTGATTATTTTAAATTTGGTTAAATTGTGGTTTTATTTTCCCAAAGAGTAGATCACATAATGATTGACAAAATAGCTGTGTGTTTTAGTTTTATTAAAGAATCTGGAACAGTTCATAGTTTATATTTTTCTAAGAATTAAAGGAATTATTTTACTGAAATTCTTCTATCAGTTTCTATAAAACTACAAAAATATGTAAAAATATTTTTAGACATTAGGTGTAAGCTGTTAACATTTTATACTTACTAGTTTTTCAATTCTACCATGTGAATAATTACAAAACTGCAATTAAAAACAATGATCAAGGTCAGGATTTTAGTTTAGTTTAGCATAGTTAGATATGCTTAGAAATACAAATATGTAGTTTAGTTTTATTATAGTTATCAAATACTGTTCAGTTAAATATTAATTTAGTATCTCCTTAACGGCAAGCACTATTATAGGTGCTGGGGAGACAAAAAACAAAAAATAAACTCTGTTTCAAATCTCTGCTTTCATGGCATTTGCAGTACAGAAAGGAGAATAAACAGTAAGTAATATAAATAAGGAAAGTGTATGGTTTGTTAGATGATGAAAGACGAAAATAAAGCAGGAAGGGGTTAGGAAATGCCAAATGTGAGGATATTCATTCAGTTTTAAATAAGGGGACCAGGCTAGACCTCCCTGAGTAAGTGTGATTTGACTAAGAATCTGAAGGAGGTGAAGGAAGGAGCTTGTGGGTGTCCATTATCCACAGAAGGAAGAGTAACTGCAGAAGTCCTGAGGGAGGAAGTGTGCCTGAGGCATTTAAGCAATGGCTAGGACCCCAGCGTGGTTGGACAGAGTGCGTAAGGTAGACATATGTTAAAGAAGTGAGAGAGGTAATAGGGTGAGCAAATGATATAGATGGAGTCTTGCAGGTCATTATAACAATTTTGGCTTTTACTCTGAGATGGGAAAATCGGAGAGTTTTTGAGTCAGAAATGAGTGTAGGAGAAACACGATTTGGTAGGAGGGTTAGAAGAGGGTTCAGAGCAGAGACTTGGTTTGGGACAAGTTAAGTTTGGAAAACCCATTCTTGATTTAGCAGAATGAGCAGAATCAAGAAATGCAACTACATGGTCTCTACATCACAAAATCCATGCTGGTGTTGTAGAGGTACTAAAGAGTGTTCAATTCCAAGCATAGTATCAGATGGCTTCTAAAATTCAGGTACTGTGCTAGGAAAAGAAGATTTTATGGTAACATTAAACAGTTTCTACTGTAAAGGAGCTTGAGTGAGATTGACAAGTGCGATGTATTCTGCTCTTATAAAGGTAAGGACTGTGTTTTATGTGAGCACATACAAATGAGATTTCCCCTGTGTTATGTTGGTGGGGGACAGTGATGGGCCGGTAGACACTGTGGGATGAAAGGAATTAGGAGAACTTTATAGGAGAAAAAAAAGGAGCTAATTTGAGACTGAGACCACATACAGTAGGTGACTAGTTAAGACTTTGGGATGTAAGAAATAACATACTAGTCTCCAAAGAGTGGCTTGAGAGATGGTGACTAGTTTAGGAACTGAAATTAGTTCAGTCGGCCTGGAGGATAGAGTGGCAAGGGAGGGTCAAGAGTGGCAACAGATGAAGTGGAGAGTTGAGCAGGGCAGGAGCCAGATCCGAAACATGCTCATCATACAAGAACATGGATTCTATCCTCAGGGCAACTGAGAGATATTGTAGGATTTAGCTGTTCCCAGAGGCCTGGAAGAGCAGCTACGATGTCAAAAGATCAGAGTATATACATATAGACAAAGAGTCTTATAAGGTACTTTGCTTTGTTAGTTGGCTCTTATATCATGGAAATACTTCCAAGTAGCAAACGTTTTCCAATTAAGGAGAGAATTATAGAAAATTCCATTAGGGCTTTAAAACTTTCTTGTTACACTAGAATGTGCAGATTTTTTGGACTTGAACCAACTGTAGTTGAATTTGTTAATGATACTTTATTACATTTGTTTTAGAAACAAAACTGAAATCCAAATCATTTTGGCACTTTAGCCAGCAGCCTGAGTAATTTCATAGAGTAATAGGCTTTAGGGACTCTATCTAAATCCCATTAAGGATTTCTGTATAATCTTGAAAGATATTAATAATCTGTATGGACTGAGAATGATCCTTAAAAATGAATTCTCAGTAGCCCAGTTACAGAGGAAAACTGGTTAGAGTGAACACATTTGGCCCCATTGGAAGGAATCAGCTGGATCTGTTGAATTGGATCTGTTGATGGATCTGTTGTTTCTTCCCACTTTTGCTGTCAAAATTTGATTAATACATAATTGGGAAAATGACTCAGTTAAAGAAAGGCTTTAATTTTGAAAATCACGTCTGTTTTCCTTCTGAAGGTAAAGCATGTTGACTGTTCTAATAAAAATCAACAAGAGGTATATTACATCCAATGAAGGGCAATCTGTTAAGATCTTTGGGGCAGCAAGAATGGATTACAAGGTTGAGAGAGGGGGAATGGAAGTGAATTGACTCTGATGGTGTGAACATTTATAAGGTGATGATCTTTTTGTCATGTAAATCAGGACCAGAATAAATTTATCAATCATCTACAGCAATATAAGCAGGTTTCAGAAGTAAGTAAGTCAAGATTTGTTTCGGAAGTAAATAAGTCAAGATTAGTCTGCAATTCCTTGGCTGGGTGATTCCCCCCCACTGCATCCCCCAATAGCAAAAAAAAAAAAAAAAAAAACTAGTGTTGGCATTCACTTTCCCATGAACACAGCAAATTGATGCAATATCTATTCCAAAGGAAAAGCTTCCTTTCTCTCTCTTTCTCCATGTATAAAAAAGAAATGAATGCTGCAGTTGTTGGACAAGGGATAACAGTTGATTTGGAATGAACCAGCCAAAAATGTCCCAAACAAATTAATAGCATAGAAACATCTGCTGCTGTTTTATTAGAGTTTCACATAAAAACCTAGTTTGCAAGCTGGCGTTTGGAAAGCTTTTCTTTACACTGAACTCTTAACGTAGCTGCGAAAGGCAATCAAGACCATATGTCTTGCATTTTTAGGTCCAAAATTTCCTACATCTCTCTCCAACCTGGGACAGTTGCTTGAAACATGAGTGCTGAATTATGAAACCCGTTTTCAAAATCGAGATTTTTTTCAACAATATATTTAAAGTCATTGAGGCTATGGCATTTACATTGCTTCGGTTATTATTACAATTTAATTTAAAAATCTTTGTACTTTATTTTTACCCATCATTATTTAAGTGATGTTGGCTTTAGCTAGGCATAACATTTAGAATATACATTACAGCATTAATTTTGGATGGTTTTAACCCCATCATTGGTCAGGAAGCAGAATTCTGATTTTGGGGGAGATGAAAACCATGAAATAGCCTATGAAATAAATCATTTTGTAGAAAAAAATGTCCTCATTCTTGTTATAATCTGTTTATCTAATATTTCTTAAACTCTCATAAAACCCTCATGAGGAAAATGGACAAGTTTTAGTTCCTACGTCATGAAAGCATCATTATTCATTGCTGTTCTCTCACAGTTACAGAACAGAGAACTGTAACGACAAATCTTGTTAATGGGTTTACAAGGATTTAGCAAATGTTTGTTGGATTTTAATACTAATAATGCTATGGCTTATTTTCATTTTGTAGTATGGCATGCCAGCTCTTCTGTGCCCTATTTCCATCCCTTTTTCCCCCCTCATTTATTCTCCCTTTGGAACTTCAGCCTTTACATACGCGTGCAAATACACATGCATATACTGTATGTATGCATACAAATGTTTAAATTAGAGCTTAAAAGAATGCCACCATATGTTCTCATAAGCTTTTATTTGTGTACAACAAACTCTTCATTGTTGCTTTGATTCTGACAGGAATTTAAGAAAGTTCCACAGCAACTTCGTCTTTTCTGTCACTTCAGTGTTTTTCATCACTTGTAATGCCATCTTTTTATTCACATTTAACAGCTCTGAAATCTGAGTAAGTTTTGCAGTTGATGGCATTTTAGTTTCAATGAAATATGGCAACATTTTTTCACTAAAAGGGAAAAGAATAACAAAGGCTCATTTGCCTATGAGGGGGAAATTCCTTTTCCCTGACTGAAAGTCAGTTTCCTATGTTATCTCTTACTACATACAGCTTTTTAGTTTCTTTGGGAAATGCCTTAGCTTAGTAAAAGGACCAAAAAAAGTTCAAGGACACAGAAAATGTCACTTGGTTTCTCTATAAAGTTGATTAACCCTGAAAATATTATTTTCTTAAGAGAAAAATAACCAATTTTTATGTTTATAAATTTTTGTAATTTATTTTTTCTCTTTTACATTCCAGAATTCTTGATCCTACTGCTGTTTGTACTTTCCTCCTTATAGATTGCTCGGTGGGAGAGTCTTGGAAAAGAAATGAAATTTCCTATTAATTTTCTACTGTGTCTTAGTCTGTGTAGAAAAACCTTCCTTTGCTTTTTTTAATCCTTCATTGTCCTATTCTAGAAGATCTAAATCATTAAGTGAGTATGTGAAAAACTTTTAGTAACTATAAAGCACTATATTAATTAGCAATTAATTTTTTTAATTCCATAAAACTACCATATACAAGAATGCCATCTTGGAACTTATGTACATATAAATCTCTAATTAAAAGATAATATTATAAAGATTTATAATGTGAAATCCATATCTTTTAGTATGAAAGTGTTTGTTTTAACACATTCTTTATGTTGTGGGCTGAAATGAGTTTTTAAGAATATCAGTGTCATTGGAATGGATTTCTACATAGCTTCTGCCAAAATTGTCTTTCTGTAATGCAAATCTGGTTATGTAGCTCCCCTGCCTAAGACAAAACAGAACAAGAACTTCAGGGGCTTCCCAATCCCTCAAATATAAAGTTCAGACACCTTAATATGGTTTATAAGTCGCACTTGATCTGTCCCTTATTTATATCTACAGGCTTATCTCTTGAAACCTTCTTCCCACTTCCGCAAACACTAATCACTTTTCCAAATACTGCTTTAGTACTAAAGCAGGTCATAATCTGACTTCCCATTTTGCCCATCCTTCTTCCTCATCTTGAAACACTTTAACCACCTTTCATTCCAACAACTCTTTCACCTGTCAGTTCTCAGTTTAGACACCACTTCCTTCTAGCAACTTTCACTGATACCTCAAGTCTGAATCAGGTGCTGTGTTGCTTGGGATTAGGGTCAGCTATAAATAACTCCAAAGCTAGAGATAACAAATTAAATATTTTAAAATTTCTTTTGTAAATCCTTTGTAAGTAAAATATTTTTAAGCTATATAACAATTACAAGTTTAGCTCAAGTATACCACTGGCTAAAATAAAGTGTGATTATACTATACTACATGTATATATGTAATGTACTTTATTCTTTAATTTATAATATACTGATTGATAGGTCAAAATATGTTACATCTGTAGGGTACATTTCAAAATACAGAAAATACAAACTCTAGGTTTAAAATAGTATGAGTGAAATCCATTATAATAATATTGAATAGTATCAATGAAAGTTTACTTATTATCATCTAATTGGTATATTTTACTCCAATAGACCTAGTTAGTTACCCTAAAGAAAGGGGCTGTAATGAATGTCATCAAAATTAATTTTTTCTCAAACCCTAAAATATGTTCATATTTGGATACTATTGTGATTATGAAAAGAACCAAGTAATGGGGATCTTAAGACCAAATTTAGAGTTAGAAGAAAGAGACACATTTATTTATCAAAAAACAGATCAGAGAATTATATAGATAGCTTTAAATATGGTTAACTGACAATTATTTCTGTGTAAGTAATTTAAATATACACTTTAAGGAGAGAATTCCAATTCCACATTTCTTAGTGACTTTCTCATGTGGTTTGTGTCATTGAGACACAGAAGGGGAGAGAGAGACTAAATTAGTCACAAGAAATCTTCTGGCAAATATATTTCTCAACGTGGTAAATACCAGGAAAGGAAAATACGTACATAAATTCTAACTTTCTCTTAATTTGGTATGAACTTTCCCAAGAAAGCCCTAGTAGTGCACAACTGGGAATGTGTTAATTGGGCTGACAGACTTTCAAGTGGTAGAATGAGGATAGGACCAATAGTGATTCCTTCCAAGCATTTGAAGATCAAATGAATCATTATGAATCCTGTAAAAGTTCCAACAGTCAATGGTTACTTGGAAAAGAGCATTTAATAAACAGGCACAAACAGGAAGCTATATAAAGGAACAAGCAGAAGGAGCTCTTGTAACCAAAAGAGGTTTTTTTGAAACTGGACCTTCAAGGAGCTCTTATAAGCCCAACAAGTGCTGAGCTTAAAAGGGAAATGCCTGAAGCAGATTAACCCAACCAATAGACATTGGAACTCTTAATATATGGACAGCAGTTGTGCCACAAGCCAATGGAATATGTCCAGAGGAAAGTTTGTTGCCAAACCCTGAGTGTTTTCTCTTTTTGCTTTTGCTCCAGTGAGTTGAGTCAAGGAACAGATACTCAATTTCTCATCCAATTGCTAGATTCCAGACTATTTGTCAATGAAGAAAAATGTCTTCCCCAGAACTTTTTTTTCCCCCTCAGTACCATTTTTTCAGAGTTAAAAAAAAAGAAGGGAGGGGGGAATTATTGAGAGGTACAGTGGGTTTAATAAAAGACTCCTTTGCCAAAGAAAGGGTGGGGTGGGAGGAGAAAGGAAGCCACTCAGAAGTAATAGTTTTTGAAACATTCCCACTGGCAGAAAACAACTGTTGTGGTTTTCCTTAATTATGTTGTATATACAGAAGATGTTTTAGTGGAAGAAAGAAGAAACCTAAGCTAAAATGCTTGAGAAATAAGACTAGCTTAGCTTCTTTTTAATATAAGAATAAATCTATTACATGTTTGAGGGAAAAAACCAGAGCTGTGCTCACTATTCCATTTCTATTAATTCTCAGATTTAGAACAGAATTAATAGTAGAAAGCCTGAAAAATAAAAGTCTCCAAATAATAGTCCAGCATATTTACCAAATCTAAATGTTATAATCTATAGGGAAAGATGTATTAGTTTTGAAAGAGTATTTCAAAATGCTGTGGGTAGGGGTTTGTTGGTTGACTTTAACAAAATCTGAAGAACATGGGCTTTGAAGGAGAATGATTTGGTATGCTCTTAGAGACACCATACTTTATAGCATAAGGGTTTAGGTGCATATGGTTCTTATGTAGAAGGAAAATCTTTTTAAGTACAGCTTGCAGCACATAGTGTCACTGTGCAACTTTACATCTTTTGAAATATACACGCACATTTAAGAGGTAATCACTCTCAAGATATAGTACTGAGACTTTCTTTAATTGGGCAGACTTAGTAGCCTTCTTTCATCTTATTCCCTTTTGGTTTTCTGCAAAGTAAGCTGTATGTGTCGCTAGTTTCCTAAGCCGTAGTTAAGTCCATTGGCTGATCTGTTCCTATATTGTCACTCTTCATGCTGCCAGGAACAACCATAGCTTAGCTTACAGGGGAATAAATAGGAAGACGCCTTAGTGAATTTAATGTGTTTCATGGAAATATCTCAAAAAGAAGGCTAGCTACAAAGGCCTTTTAATAATGTGTAGAGAAAAATTAAAAGACCACTTATTACTTGAAACTAGAATTATTAGCAGAAAATAGCTAGCAGAAAGTGAATAATCTAGACCACTTTATGTTCTCTCTAGTCTGACATTCTATAAAAAAAGTGATTGGTGCCTCATATTTCTAATCTATCATATTTTCAGTATATTGTTTTCTGTTTGAAATTTTTCTCTTCTCAATGATGAAAATTTCCTCAAGTACAGCAACCATATAAATTTTTCTCCTAGGCATAACATTAGGTACATGGTATAGAATAGTATAACATTTGGAGGGAAAGGAACAAACATTTTTATGTTTGTGTGTGCATCGTATGTTCTAGACATTGCCCTGAGCCTTTGTCATATGCATCTCATTTAATTTTCACAGTAGCCCTATGAGGGAGGGAAAGAGAGGAATATTTCCAGTATGCAGGTGAGGAAGCTTAAGGTCAAGCACACTGATCAGTTTACCAATGATATTTAGCTACTTAAGTGGAGAGGTGGGAATTTGAACTCACATGGGTCTGATGTTCATGTCCCTACTGTTTTTACAATGGCATAATTTCTCCTGTTAGAATTGGATGACTGCATTGATCAGAGATTACTCCTTCTTTTCAATATAGGTACAGTGTAAATACTTCTAATATGAAGGGAAAACAGCCTTTATTTCAGGCAGTGTTTATTCAGAATATTTACTAGCTATGTTTCCTTGGTTAAGTCATCATAAAACATTTATATACCTTTTCTATACTTCAGTTTTCATATCTATAAAATAAAAACATATATATGAACTCCCTACTTATAAAGACAGTGTAACTTAAAAAGGAAAGAATAGGGCTTCCCTGGTGGCGCAGTGGTTGAGAATCTGCCTGCCAGTGCGGGGGACACGGGTTCGAGCCCTGGTCTGGGAGGATCCCACATGCCGCGGAGCAACTGGGCCCGTGAGCCACAGTTACTGAGCCTGCGCATCTGGAGCCTGTGCTCCGCAACAAGAGAGGCCGCGATGGTGAGGGGCCCGCGCACCGCGATGAAGAGTGGCCCCCGCTTGCTGCAACTGGAGAAAGCCCTCGCGCAGAGGTGAAGACCCAACACAGCCATAAATTAAAAAAAAAAAAAAAAAAGCTTTAAAAAAGGAAAGAATAAAATTGAAAGCACTTCGTAGAATGCTTTTAAGGGTAGAGTCCTATTGTTAATGCTGCAGCTGAGGCCCATGATGATGATGATGGCAATGGTGATAGTCCGTGGGTTCCTTCTATAACACTGTTTCCATAAAGTCTTATGTAATATTGAAAACACTTATTTGATAAATTAAAATTAACTAAGTAGGTTTAATAAAGAAAAAGCAGATATATCTCTGAATTGTGATCTAGTGTTTTTTGTTTTGTTTCGTTTTTGTACCAAATCGTTCGATAAGCCTGCCCAAGTCTTTTGACATATCTTAGTTATATATTTGGAGTATTCTTTTTGTAACTTAGTAAAGAAATATTTCAGTTCTGTGTTGCCTTCCAGTGATTAGGGAAGGACTCCACACTCTACACATGCTTCTTCATGTACTAAAGGTCTTGATGTGTAGTTTGTTCTTATTTTCTAACTTGAATGGTTATATCTTGAAAAGCTCTTTATTTTTATGTTTTTTCAACTAGGAGCAATGTATCACTGCAAGAATATTCTCCCATAAACCATGCATTCTTCAGAAAGAAATCGTAGAACTGGTTAGATATGGAAAATGTACTTTTGTAGAAAATTAATTAGAGAAATTATATAATAAATTCTTTGAACCTAGCAGATACATCTCTCACTGCCTGTAAAACTGCTCTGCCTCTCATAAAGATCTCTTCCTAGGAAATTTTTGGCCTGTTGAATCACCCGATCAGAGCAGCAAAGAAACGGAAATAATGGCCAGAAAAACTGCCTTCTGTTTGGAAAGACTTGACATTTATGAGACCTCTTTAGGGAAAAAATCAGCATGAGAAAATATAAATGTGATTTAATATAATCACACTACAAAGTGAATACATTGATTACTATGGGACATCAAACACTAAAAAAATCATCACAAACCTACAGGAAGCATTTCCTTTTCCTGTTTTTGTCATGTCATATATATCTTATGTGTAAATGTACCACCAAATGTTTCCAGAATATTTCTGTTATTAAATTGCTTACTGGAATTTCATTTTCAAACTTGTTTTATTCCTATTTGTTATAAGCAATTTGTCCAGAGAAATACTAATTAGGTAAAATACTTGTTTGTTAAGCAGATAACTTGTAGAAAGTACCCCATATTATGTTTGCAACACATAAAATACTTCTGGATTTGTTTCCTGATTATCTACAACTAGCCACTTGCTTTGCATTTATATGTTATATAGCACAGTTACAGGAATTTTTCTTCAATTTAAATATTTGTAACTAAAATACAGCATTTTCATTTTGCCTGTATGTATTTTGTTAATGGCAGAATTAGGATAAAATTTTAAAGAAAGTTATAATAGAGAAATAGCACTGCAATTTTAGGTTTTTGATAAGTGAATGCTTTGGATATAAACTTTTGTATACTGAAACATTGAAGGTATCTTATGTTATAATAGATTCAAGATTAAAAATATGAACAGAATATCCTCTATTTTAATCCTCTATTTAGAGGATTAGAAAACTATTTCATAATTGACTATATCCTGAATAAATTTTCAGCAAAGTCAAAAGAAATATTAAGCATTACTTCATGCTATCCAGAAGTTTTTCCATGCCAATTGCAGCATGAACTTTTGGGACAAGTACGTTGGAAAAGTCCCTAACTTCCTTTAATAATACCTTCTGGATCTATCACTTATGAGCCCTAAACCTCATGTGAATTGGTTTTTTTAGCCATACCATATCTCACAGTAATAAGTACTCTAAGTTTGTGTTCATCTGAGTAAAATAATGTACTCTATGTTCGCCAACCTGAAGTGGTGTGGCATTCAGTCTGTGATGAATCATAGAGAATTAAGATAATCAGTATTCATTCTATTCATGAACTAATATTTCCTTGATTAGAATTTTCTCAACTTTTAATTTCTAGATTGAATTCACTTTTTAAAAACCTTTATCATATCATCTTCACGTGAGGCTAATGTGATTTTTTGTATTACAAATGAGAGTAAGTCATCCTATTCTGAGGTTGAGGGCTGATGGCTTTTGGGGATCCCTTTTGATTGCAGCTTCATTGCAAGCTAGGTTTCCTGAGCATACCCATTAAAGTGTTCATCACCTTTTTTCCCTTTCATATTTAGGCAAATATCTTTTGAGAATTTAACAGGGGATCCAAAAATTATCATAATTCCATTGCTTACTACTGATCAGATATTGCTAAAGGACTTAGCTATCTCTTTGCTGTTGATATTTGTTTCTGAGTTGCTTCCTAAATCTATTTTTGTCCCAGAAATATTGCAGGATTTTTAAATGTATTTTAATAGCAAAATAAAATCTACTCAACTCTGAGGATAATGAGAGCTGTTAATGTCAGCTATTATGAGTACCATTATAAAATCCTTTTGGAACATCAACAGCACACTTGTACTGTTAGCAAAACATCTGTCCAGACTTCCAACTTTAGAACCAATTACAAAACAGGAGACCGTGTTTGATGAGGCACTCTAGGAAAGTACTGGAGTAAACTGGCACCACTACTTGACATGTTAGGATGACTATGACTCAGAACCAAGATATGCTTATCAAGGGAAAAGAATATGATAAGGGTGAATCCTTGAGCAGAAAATATGATTGATTTTGAATGACTGTTTGAAAATAGCATCAAATAGCAGGCAGTGTATGGTATCAGGAGAGCCTATCTTAGTGTGGTAGGTGGGGGGTCCCAGCATGTAAAGGGTTGGCACAAGAGAAGCATGAGTTCCAGAAATGGTAATACAATCATTGGTACTGAGGGTGGAGGAAATCCAGAAGATTAGAGAAAAGAGCACCAGAACCCACAAACTAGGCAGAGAAACAAGATAAGGATTCAAAAATGGTAGGATAAAATGGCTCAGTTTCTGAAACTAGAATAGGAAATAGATTTGGATATAGAAGCAGGCCAAAACTCAGTTACTGGATGACAAATCATAAAATAGGTTTTTTTATCCACTAGAGAATGGATCCCACACTTCCATTAAACTTCCCTTATCTTCAAAAGGGGTTTAACAAAAGCTGTGAGAATTTGGGGCAGGCGAAGAGAAGAATTCCAGGAATGGTCATTAGACCCTGCTACATGATACTAATCTATCGCTTTATCAGTCTCATACCTCCAATAAAAAATTATCCAAGCTGATTTTCTCAAGGCCCCAAATATAACATGTTCCTTTCTACCTGCATGTTTTGCTTTTTGATTTTCTATCTACCTGGAAACATAAACCTCTTTTCCCAGCTTATCTTTGCTCTCATCTTCCTTTTAGCCCCTACTCAAGTCTTACCTTTAAATTACTAAATAAGTTTCCATGAAGAGCTTCACCTATAAGACATCAGTAAGGAAAGTATGAAAGTACACCAAGCTACTCTTCATGAGTTTCACTGAACTGCAACTTTCCAAGTTGTTGTACTTTTGGATTACTTGATGTTTTGACATGTCTGTGTTCCTGTATGTTTGACTGGTCAGGGATCTAAAAATATATGATGAAGTCTCTTTTGATCTCCTTTGTTGAACATCTGAAAAAGTTTACTTAGCATGTGGTAACAATTTTAATTTGGGAGCACGCTGGTAATAAAAAGATGTGTGTGCATGCATGCATCCACAAGTTAAAAAATGAGTACACATACATTTGTTCTTAGCATTCAGCTTGCTCACTTTGTTTTTATAAACAGAACTGTTAAGCTTGTGGCTTTGGCAACTAAATGCAGAGTAAATAAGAGTCAATCAAAAAGGTTGATAGCATCTATACGTACTACCTAGTAATTTTATTTATTTGGTGTATTGGTTCTAACATATTTACCTGACACTTTACTGAAAATATCATGTGCAGTACCTATTAATTAGCCATTCAAAAAAATAACTTCTTATGTTTTTTCAAAGGAAAAGGATTTTATTTAGATGTAACAGATCCTGGAATGATGATATACTATATTCTGTACTTGAACAATCCTGCATTTTTCTGTACTCATCTGGATTTTATAGAATGTTTTCTAAATAGCATTTATCTTCTTTATACTAAATTACACATGTGAAATGTGAGGAGAATAACACATATATCAACAGTTGTGGTTGATTTGGATTATTTAATGTTTTTTTAGAGAAAGAGAAACCAAAAATTTATAATAACTGATAGCATACTACGTTGCTATTCTGTTTCCTTATATCATAGAGAACAGTCATTATATATACAAAGAGAGATCACATTTTGTTTTTTGTTATCTCATGCCAAGTATGACGTAATTTCAAGAGGCATTTTATCACACCTAAATATCTGATTTTCAGGGGTTTTAAAATTATGTATATATTCATTCGTTTCATATGTATTTTCAAGATATATGGTTATAATTTTTCATAGTGGTGGTTTTTAGGAAAAGCTGCTTAAGAAACTTCTTCCATTTTGGTGTAGAATCAAACATTTCATTATACCAAGGGTTACATCATTAACTGTTATTACTACTCCCCCAAAAATCTCTCTGCTTTATGAAAGGTGACTGAAGAGTGATATCTGGTTATTCCTGATTAATTACATAACCTCTTGAAATATACTCAATTTTGTATTTCAGTAGCCACGGCTCAGAAGCAGACTGAAATATGGCTAGCTAGTGTAGGGCTATAAGAGGTGGCGCTGCTCCATTACAGCCATGATGGGTACCAGAAACCTGATTATAGTAGGCAATTGAGCCTTCCCATTCTATATCTAGATAGATAAATTGATTGATTGATTGATTGATTGATAGCAATATGGCGTTTTAAAATGAAGGCCATATTAGGATTATTTGGAAATAACTGAACCAATACTGTGGGATGAGAACACTATAAAGTTCAATACCATCACGATTTCTTTCGCATTTGTGTGTAACTGACACTGGGCTAGGAGTTAGGAATAGATCAATGAACAATGACACTGCCCCCAACTTCTGAGAACTTTTGGTCTTGTGGGAGACTCATTTAAACATGTGGGTACAATGATGAGGTATAAACTTAGGAAGGGGAATACAGGATGATGGCAGAATAGAAGGGGCACCTGTGCCAGACTTTTAGAGAGTGAAGAAAAGCTCAGGAGGAAGAATTATTAAAGTTGTGGCCAGAGATAAGTAGGAATTAGCTAATCAAAAAGAAACACATGAGATGAAAAGTAGTTCAGTCGATTGGAGAGATTAAGAGTCCAGGGGATGGAAAGATAAGACATTAGGGTGGAATAAAAAGGGTCAACATATAAATGATAAACTACCCTAAAGACTTTGGACTTTCTTCTAAAGGAAATGAAAAGCCATTGGGATTTTTACCCAGGTAGTGACATTTTTAAAATATGCATTTAGACAGTACACTCCTGTAGCAGAGAGGAGAAATTACAAAGGGGGAAGGTTGGAGACACAGGGAGTTAGCTGCTGTGAGTTAGTCAAGAGAAAGGATGGAAGTAAATAAGAGTGGCAGTGGAGTTTTAGCAAAGTGAACAGAATTGAGAGCTGGATGAAAATTAAAATTGACAGAACTTGATGGTAGACTGAAAGGACTTGGAAGAGAAGCAAGATTTGGTACAACAGAATTAGTGGAAGGTGGGGGAGTAGGAGTAGAAGTAGAGGAGGGTAGAAAAGATTAGAAGTTCAGTTT
This sequence comes from Balaenoptera acutorostrata, assembly GCF_949987535.1. Lineage (NCBI taxonomy): Eukaryota > Metazoa > Chordata > Mammalia > Artiodactyla > Balaenopteridae > Balaenoptera > Balaenoptera acutorostrata. Next base: position 119,486,092 of record NC_080067.1, read on the forward strand.
TGGATACAGTGAGTTTGGGATGCGAGAGGAACATTGAAGTGAGGATATCTGTCTGTTAGATAAATTGGCTTGGGACAGCTATGTTCTCTGTTTGGTAGTAGTTTGTTACACAGCAAACCTCAGCAGGGGACGTGGGTGCATGTACAAGCACACACATTATAGTTGGCGCTTCATATGGGTGGGAAAAAAATTCCAGAAAGTTCCAAAAAGCAAAATTTGAATTTGCCATGCTCCAGCAACTATTTACGTAGCATTTACAGTATGTTAGGTATTATAATAAATCTAGAGATGATTCAAAGTATACAGGAGGATGTGTGTAGATTAAATGCAAATATATGCCATTTTACTTATATAAGGAACTTGAGCATCTGCGGATTTTGGCATCCTCGGGGTGTCCTGGAATCAACCCCTCATGGATAAGACTGTATGTCTGTACTAATACTATATGGGATTCTGGTATTGAGTTTCAATCTCTCATTAGTCATATCTTTTAGTGAGATGTGACTAATGAACATGTATCCTTTCTTCATCTGTAGGAAGATGTTCATCATTTTGGCTTACTCTGTTCTAATAAGTAGAAAAATAACTATAATAGCCAACATATATTGAGTATCTGCACGGTGGAATGCTTTATGTCAAGCATCTTACCTAAATTATTTCATTTAATCCATATCACTGTCACACGAGGCAGCTACCATTATTGTCATCCACATTTTGCAATGATTAAAAGGTAGAAGGAGATAGTGTAACTTGTGCAAAATCACATTGCTAATACGTGGTAGAGGTGAGATTCAGACCTAGACTGTTTATTGTGTCAAAGTCTATCTCAAGGATTTGAAGTTCATATTTAATTGACTACTCCATCAATGCATTGAAAGAAGTGGCTCCTCAAGAAAGTTTTTTCCTTCCATTTGTGAAGGGCCAGGGTCTGCTCTGTGCTCAGATATATCGTTTCCATTTTCTAGGGTTATGCCTCCATGCTTGTGCCACTGTTCCCTTTGGTGATGAAGTGTAACTTCCATATGAGCCTGAATTGAAAGTCCTCTCCTATTTGCAAAAACATGGACTTTAAAAAATTTTCTGTATTAATTACACTTTTTAAACTCAACCTTGAGCTGTAGACTGGCTTTTGCGCCTTTTTGGTTCAGAATTATAATACTGTATGCTAACTCCCTTTTAGTTGTTTTATGAGTAATTATAAGTCATCTTCATGTTTACACTTGTCTCTTCACCAAAAAGGTTATGCTACTTGAAGGAAGTGACTTTAGGATTTTCATTTATATCTTCCCGTAATATCTTGTTCTTTGAGATCTCAATAAAGATGGTTCCTGGGCCCTGTCTTAATGTTATTTATATATGCAAAGCTGTTCATGAAGGCTATGAAGTTTTCAAGAGTTTTCTGTCAAAATATTTGGCCTTTAAACCAGAATGTTACACATTTTCAGTTATGGGAAGGGGAGGCTATGATTTTGGTCCAGGAGATTAGGTTTGAGATTAGGTTAAGAAGGACTTTATTATTTCCATTGAGAAATAGCTTCCTATTTACTAATGGGGATCATTAAAAGAATGCCTGGAGTATGAGCTGATGCTCTGACTTTTATCATGCTTCATTATTTCTCTTGGGTAATTTATCAACTTTGTTGCTGAAGAACAAAGGTTAGCTCTGTACTGTGTTATCTAGGGTAGGTATTGGAAGAAAATGTTATCTTTTTACAGACAAATTTTTTTTCTGTAAAGAAACCATAAATGATGCATCAGTAGTTTGAAAACACGACATAATTTTTAGTATGGATTGTTTTCTGTTCAATCTCTTTACAATAATGGCCTATTTGTAAGTTACTTTTCTGAAACATATTTAAAATGAGTCATTTGAAATTATTTCTTTTTGTGTATTTATTTATTTTAATTTATTTATTTTTGGCTGTGTTGGATCTTCGTTTCTGTGCGAGGGCTTTCTCTAGTTGTGGCAAGCGGGGGCCACTCTTCATCGCGGTGCGCGGGCCTCTCACTATCGCGGCCTCTCTTGTTGCGGGGCACAGGCTCCAGACACGCAGGCTCAGTAATTGTGGCTCACGGGCCCAGTTGCTCCGCGGCATGTGGGATCCTCCCAGACCAGGGCTCGAACCCGTGTCCCCTGCATTGGCAGGCAGATTCTCAACCACTGCGCCACCAGGGAAGCCCCTGAAATTATTTCTTTTTAAAACTCCCAGAATATAGTCCATGGTAAAGAATGTCATTGCTACAGAACTACTCTTTTGCTCTGTTCAGCACACTATATACTAGTTTTGACTGTGCCTTGTCACTCGCTTTTGCAAGTGACTCAGGCTCTCATTTCCTTCTTGTAAAATAAAGAGGCTCCTCCCAACTCTAAAGTTTCATACTACTTTATTAGAAATTGAATTTTTTTAATTTAAAATAACAGTGATGATAGTAAACATCTATATAGAGCTTACTATATTTTGGACACTAATCTGTTTTATATATTTTAATTTTATGTAATTTCATATAATTCAATGAAGTAAGCATTATGATTATTATTTCCATTTTATTAATAGGGAAATTGAGGAATAGAGAGGTAAATGACCTGCCCAGGGTGACACACCTAGCTCAGGCTAGAGTCAGAATTCCAGTCCAGACAACTGAGTTTCAGAATCCATATTCTTAACCAATACACTATAGTACCTCCTACTATATTTTTATTTGCTATATTTTTGTAGTTTTAGAATTAAGAGTAGAGTGCCGGTGTTTAATTACATGTAGAAAATTTAGCCAAATATTAACTTTTAAAAAGTCACAATGATAATTAATATGATTTTCTTTTTTAAGATGAGGAATTAAAAATAATTCTATAGTTTCCTTTAAATTTAAATTTTTAAAATAATTCAGTATTTCCTTGAAGAAACAAATATGTTTTAGTGTTTTGCTTTTTTTAAAATATTTATTTTATTGAAGTATAGTTGATTTACAATGTTGTGTTAACTTCTGCTGTATGGCAAAGTGATTCAGTTATACATATGTATACATTCTTTTTCATATTCTTTTCCGTTATGGTTTATCACAGGATATTGAATATAGCTCCCTGTGCTGTACAATAGGATATTGTTGTTTATCCATTCTATATTTAATAGTTTGCATCTGCTAATCCCAAACTCTCAATCCATCCCTCCCTCACCCCTCCTCCTTCTGTTTCAGGGTTTACTTTTTTTTTTTAGTCATAGAGAATTGCCTGTGCATGAAAAAAAAATATTACGTGAATATCATTTGACACATTTATGTGGATAAAACGCAATATCGGGGGCTTCCCTGGTGGCGCAGTGGTTGGGGGTCCGCCTGCCAATGCGGGGGACGCGGGTTCGGGCCCTGGTCTGGCAGGATCCTACGTGCCGCGGTGCAACTAGGCCCGTGAGCCACAACTACTGAGCCTGCGCGTCTGGAGCCTGTGCTCCGCAACAGGGGAGGCCGTGGCGGTGAGAGGCCCGCGCGCCGCGATGGGGAGTGGCCCCCACTCGCCGCAACTGGAGAAAGTCCTCGCACAGAAACGAAGACCCAACACAGCCAAAAATAAAAATAATAAATAAATAATAAATAAAAAATTAAAAAAAAAAACGCAATACCTTGAAATTTTTTAAAAAGCTGATTTTTTCAGTTCTTACTTTTTCTCTCCCTCCTAATCTAAGGTATAATATATCTTTATCATTAGCATGTTGATATACTCTATCTGATGTCCTACATAGGATTCAGTAATTAAGCCAATTGCTTTTTTTTTTTTTTTAAGCCAATTGCTTTTGATGATTTATTTGTCACCCAGGCAGAGAGAAAGCTTGATCTGCCATATTTCAAAAGAAAAAAAAAATATTGGACCATATGCCTCCATTTAGATCCCATGATTAGCATGTTTCTTTAACTCATTATCAAACTTTAGGTGACATTGTTGATTATGCTTTGAAAGGCTAAGTATAATCTGAGGATTCCAATTAAAGTGTGCATTGGAATTACCTATGGAATATTTTTTAAACGCAGAAACCAGATTCCAAGCCCGAGCTAGTGAACTCGATAGTTATGAGTATCTTATTTTTTTTAAAAAAACAACTCTATAGGCGATTCCATTATGCACTCGTGGCTAAAAAGCAATGAATTGAAATGAAGTCTTTGGAATCTGAAGAGCTCATGTTTATATTTCACCTTCATGCGTTAATAACTGTAATTAGTAAGTTAACTTCCACCTATAAGCTTCTGTTTCTTCATATATAAGCACTGATATTATTACTTACTTTGTAAGATTGTCATAAGGGTTAAATGTGATAATGTACAATAAGACCTTAGCAGAGTGAGGCATATAGTAAAAGCTCAATAAATGGTAGAGACTATTAATATTGATTTTAATTTGTTTTAATGGATATAAAATGTTGAGAGGGGGGAAATGAGGCCACTGTAGAATTTGTCTTGGGTATAATCCCCACTTTACATGATTGTTCTCATCAATGCTGTAGTGATGGCCAGGACAAGAATAGTCCTTTCTCTTCGATACACAGGCTGCTCATCCCTGCACCCCTTGATAGCTTTCTACTTGCTATTGTCCATTCAACCCTTGCAGCACTTGGATGCACTCAACGCATGACCGCATAATTCCTTGTGAAATTGCTTGTTACCGAATTCTGCTGTTTCAGCAGCTCTCTATCTAATAATGGCACATTAGTGGGTAAAGTAATAAATCATATTTTAAAACTCATAACATTTGCAAGAATGACAGGATGATGAAAACAAAGAAACACATTCCAGACCAAAATTAAAGTCTACGAAGCTATTGTGCTGTCTAGTCTTGTTTATGGAAATGACACCTACCATCACCACATTCAATTACAAGACAAATTCTATCAGCATCTCTTAGTACCACGCTTCACACCAGATGGTAGGGCATAGTTTCCCACAATGAGGTCCCAGGACTCATGCAATCCTGAGAAGTTGAAACCATTCTTCATGAAAGTCAACTCCCCAGAGCCAGAGGGGAGATGAAAACATGGCAGGCAGGTGAAACCCTTGAGGGTCCCCTGTAGCACAGCCTGAAGCAATGTAACATCACAGTAGATAGCTGGAAAACACCTGCAGCTGAATGGGTATTCTGGACAGCAGTCAGGGATGGTACAGCTCATTTAGAGCTGAGCTCTTGTAATATCCTGGAGACAAACTGCGGGAGCAAATGCAACAGCAGCCTCTTGCTGGAAAATAGCAGCCACAAGAGAACACTGTATATTGATGATTATAATAATTACACAGAGCATTACTACATAGCACTTCTATTTACGTATCTCTGATTCTCATCACAGTTTTGCAAGCAAGGCGGGGCTCCTTATATTAAGCCAATTTTGAGGGTAAGGAAATGGATGGATAAAGGGGTAGGTGACATGCTCAGTAGCACACAGGTAGAAAAGGTTGACATATCAGCACAGGCAGATAAGATTTTTAGGAGTCTAAAGCTCATAAAAATTTCAGAGTCTTTTTACAGTACAAGAATGCACAATCAGGGGTGTTGAAGGAACCTGTGTCAGTGAAGAGTCTTAAAGCTTAAACTTTATTAGATTTAGGATAAATCCACTTGTGCAGATTGGTTTTTAAAGTTGCTGGCTTTCCCAAGGCAGAAATATCAGAGTCAGGGCTTGAATTGCGATTGTGGAGATTCGGTTGTTTTGTTTTATTTGAAGCGAAGGACTCTTTCTGGCATGCCGTGCTGCTCTTTTTATTAGATAATTCAGCAAATTGCCATGCATTCTAATATTAATCTACAGGGTAGGTTCATAGATAACCATTAATATTATAATGATTCTTCTGATTTTGTGCCTCACTTAATAGTGTGCCTATAATGAAAGATTGTAGGAAGAAAAAGTGACGACAGGAAAATGGATAGTGGCAAGAAAATAGAGAACCATACCCTGCTGGTTATGTATCAGGCAGTTTTCTCCCCTTCATTCTCGGTGGCAGAGCTTCAGTTTTGATCTGGTGTGTTCATCTCTCCACCATAAGACTTAATTAAGGAAGGACAGTCCTCTTACGAGCTCCACGGTAAATCCTTTTTTGTACTATCCTACACTTCCTTAGCAATAATTGGTTTCATAAATGATGGTTGACCCCTTCCTTGACAATGAGATAGGAATAGAAGTCTGATGAGACTACTTCAAGAGGCTGAGATGGCATTTCCCTTTTCCTACTACCTCTTCATATCGTTTCTCCTTATGAGAACTAGAATTATAGCTGCCATCTGTCAACCATAATGCGGAAGCAAACACAAGAGGTGAATGTTGGAGACTGGAAAGATGAAGGAACCTGGATCCATAAGGACGTTGCTGACTGGAGAATGGACTAGTTCTGGAGTTTCCTACTTCAGGACTTTTTGTTTGATTAGATAATGCCCTTTCCTTGTTGATTAATCCAATAGAGTAGGGAGCATTGGCAATTTTGAGCTGAGTGTCCTTGCTGATACAAATATTTAAAGCAATGGGCCAGGTGGCTTCCCTGGTGGCGCACTGGTTGAGAATCTGCCTGCCAATGCAGGGGACACGGGTTCGAGCCCTGGTCTGGGAAGATCCCACATGCAGCGGAGCAACTAGGCACGTGAGCCACAATTACTGAGCCTGCGCGTCTGGAGCCTGTGCTCCGCAACAAGAGAGGCCACGACAGTGAGAGGCCCGTGCACCAAGATGGAGTGGCCCCCTCTTGCCCCAACTAGAGAAAGCCCTCGCACGGAAACGAAGACCCAACACAGCTAAAAATAAATAAATTAATTAATTAATTATTTTAAAAAAAGCAATGGGCCATGAATTTTAAGCTGCGTGGGAGAAATTGTAACTCTAGGAGAGGAATGATATGAAAAGAAAGATGGGGGTTGGAGTGGCATCTAAGACCTGGATGTTTTGATAAGTTTTAGTGTCCTGACACCAGGTGTAATAAGAGCAAGAAAACTGGAAAAGAAGGCTTTCAGAGATTTGAGAACTTATCTTTTAGAGTTCAAACAGCCTCCAGTTTATATCAGGGTACATGGTTTGTGGACAGTGGAGGACAAGGCTTACAAGTGGAGATTAAGTTCATTATAAAAGGTAAAAAAAAAAAAGCTAGAATTTTGCATGAGCCATCTATAGATGGTGGGCTACAACAAGATGTTGGTAGACTTGAGGAAGGTGTGGGGAAGAATATATGGGATTGAACTATCCAAATCCTGATTCAGCAGTGGTGGTAGCTGAAAGTGATGGTGTGATGGGATAGCTCGCTGTATGTACGAATGGCTTGAGCTATAACGGGGGGAGGGTAGCTCTTGAGAGTGTGAGATCAATGAACTAAAAGTCTCAGTGAGCTTGAAAAGGAAATGCTCGCACTCCGTCCTAGCACTGAAAAACTGAGTGAGTGAGAGCCTCCCAGTGTTCTCTCAGGTTAACCAGATTTTATTGAAGACAAAAGGATATGAAGAATGTGGAAGAGATTGAAGATAAAAGGCAGATCATTTATAATTTCCCAAAGGATATAGTGAAAACAAAATGTAGGCAATTTTTGATACCATACGATGGCAACTATCATTTATATTTTAAAGGCGTGGTTTATTTTTATCTGCATGTGAAATACGATCTGTGCTGCTCAAAATGTGGGTCACAAATCATTACCAAGAGTGAATCTACTTTTTTTTCCAAGGTGCTGAGAGATCATGGAAAAGCAGTTATTCTCATTCATTAAAAGATTAGTTCATACTTGAACCCTAATTTCATTTGCAAATTTGAGCCAAAAGTTGAGGTGAAGTCTAAATTAATGCTTTTGAAATGAGAATGCTATTATCAATATCTTAGGTTTAATTTTTCTCTTTATTTTCATCATTAAGTGATAACCTTGCTCTTATTCATTCTAGTCCCCTGGGACACAAAACCAGTGATGACTTGTTGAATTTTAGTTATGTGTGGTCTAGTTCTCTAGATTTGCCAAGATCAGTCAACACTTATTAGAAATAAATTTCAGCACTTCATTCAGGCTTACTAAATTTATTACTGGGTTTATTATTTTGGATGACAATACTGATCTTTCACATCTTACTATTTGGCTCAGCCCATACTGGTTTAGTGAAATGAGTCCATTCATAATTCTTTTCCCTTAAGTGGTAGAGACATTTACCTATTCTCCTGAATATTATACCTAGTTGTGGCATTATTAAAATTTCATAGTGTGAAATCTTGTCTAATTCTCACTGGAATATATTTATAGAATGGTGAAATTGTAGAGTAACTTAGACATATCTTTTTCTAATTCCTTAATTAATTTTTAACATCTTATAAATTTAGGGTTTAGTTTTAGCTGTGTTGGTTTTGCCAGTTTGAATAAGAAGCCCTAACATTTTGTAATCATAGAACCAAATGCACTAAAACTTCAATTACTTGTTTTTTTAAACAAAACAATAACACATCAAGAAATGGTAAACAATTAGATAATTTGGAATTATTTCAAATTGTACCTGTGATAGAACTGTTTTCAGAAGAAATGAATGTGGTAAATGCCTTTTAGAAAATAAGCAATATAATTGGACTCAAAGTGGAGAGCTGAATTTGAAGGTCAGAGATCTAATTATTTTATTTGGCAACACTGAATGTTCCAGGTCCTATGGGTAACCTTTTGAATTCTACTTTTTTAACTTTTTCTGAAATCAGTATACATAAATATTAGTACAGGAAAACCACACAGAAGTGATAGCTTGTATTAAATCAGATTTTTACTTACAGTAATGTGAAGCAACAGACAAAATAAACTCCATCAAAGTGAAAGCAGTTATGGTTATTATGTACCCTGGATGAACTTATTTTCTTTAATAAATCAGTAACATCTTGCTTCCAAAAATCAGTATGGGATTATTAAAAAAATTCTGATTTACTTCAACTAAATAAATGGTACTTGGATTTAACTGTATTAACTATTACTCTTTCCATGTTCTAACCCAAGGAATCATTGAAGTACTTGCTGTCTTCATTTCAATTACGGTAGTTAATTTTTAAGTACTAAATCATATAAAGATAATAATATTATGAATTGTCATATTATAACAAACTTGAAATATTGGTCTATGCCTACAGGATTGCTAATTAGTTTTTTAATAGGTTACTTAATGAAACAATCAAATCATCATGTTTAATAATTTAGGCCAGTGATTCTCAAAGTCTGTTTTTTTAGCTAGCAGATTCTATATCACCTGGGAGCTTATTAGAAATCAGATTCTCAGATCCTATAGTAGAGTAAACTGAATCACAAACCCTGAGCCAGGGTGCCAGCAATCTATATTTTATCAAGCCACTTAGGTGATTCTGATATGAGCTAAAGTTTGAGGGCTGCTAGTTTAAGAGTTTCAGCTCTGGAATTACACAAACCTCTAAGCTCAAATTCTGGTTTGTGCACCTATTAACTGTGTAACCTTGGGTGAGTTGCTTAACTTCTCTGAGAACTCAGATCTCACATTTTGTAAAATGGTAAAATGATAATACCTGTATCGTGGGGATGCCATGAGAATGAAAGTAAATGCTCATATGAAATATGTAGCATCATCTTGAAACATACTAAGTACTCAGTTTATGATTATTTTAAGAATAGTATCAAGACATAATTCTTGAAAATCACTGAAACTTGTTTTATAAAACACTGTCTCATTAATGTGTTTTTCCTATCAAAAATCAACATCATTATTGCTCATATTAAGCTTAGTTACATAATGTGACCATAATAATGTCACTTTTCTAAGTTACATGCATATTAAACTTATGTGATAGAAACGACTATTAACTCTACTTTTCAAAAAAGGAAAAGGATAAGCAGTTTCCCTTATCTTAAGGATAGGAGGAAAAAAGCAGAGAAAAGCAATGAGTAGTAGGTCACGGAGCCAATTTCACATCTGGAAGTCTGACCGTAGGACTTGTGCTCTTATCTGTTTCTTTCTACTGATTTTGTGTTTTTCAAAATAAAAGTAGTTCACATTTGTTTAATTTATGTACCCTTGTTGAATTGAGAGTTTTATAGTGACAACTAGCAGTTTTCATTGGCACCTTTAAAAAGTACTGATTCTGATTTTGATTTACTTTTGAAAACCAAAGAGCCCTCTTTGTGAACTCTGATAAACTAAGAAAGAAGTTAAATAAAATGTCCATTATTGGAAGAGGGCGTTTATATACTCATTAGGATTTGCAAAACAAAGCTAAATGAATGCAAGTACATAGAGAATAAATATACACTGTTACATTTCTACTGTGAAAACCTAAGGTGGACAGATGTGGAAGTTACTAGGTATAAGAAATTGTTGGAATACTTGGAATCGGGTTAATTTCAAGCAATATTGTAAAAGGGAAGGTACTCATAAAGTATTTCCTTATTTATCTTCAAATAAGGAGGAATTGAATCATAGGCAGAATTTGTAAGATTTGTCTAATTGAGAAGCACAGAAGACAGGACTGTATGAGGAGTAGGAGTAAGGAGAAGGCAATGACAGTTCAGAAAAGGTTATCAAATAAGCAACCCACAGTTGTACTTTGAGGGGAGTGAGGTAGTAAAAGTTCATTGCGGAAGGTAATGAGTCGATGAGAGCTTAGAGCCTCACTGAGAGAGTGTATCCACTTTGAATGTGGTTGAGGTCTCCGCGCCGCACTGTTTTCACATTGAAAGGGAATAAATATGGAAATTAAAGAAAAGGACTTAGAAGGGTTTGTTAATTTTTTGAACTGATTAAAAGAATGAGAGCTATACCTATAAAAGTGATTTATTGTAATATGTTTATAATGTACCTCAAACACTTTAATGTAGGATTATAATCTTAAAATTTATATCTTTGAAATTTATGCAAAAACCTGCAGTAACATCCCTGAGCACAGCTTGGCAAGTGAAGTTCAAGCTGCATTTCAGACCCATTCACCCTCTTTGCTGGGTGTACTTGTACAGTGAATAACCTGCACAACTGTACATGGTGGTCCTGCTTATTAATTTTTATAGTATTATAGAATGGGAAGAAAATTTAGTAACTGTCCAGATGAATATGTTCACATTATAGATGAGAAAATGAAGCCCAAGGACGAGAAGAACTTTTTAAAGTTATTGAATAAGTAATTCTGATAGTTGCCAATGTGTAATGGCATCCAGAATTATCCTATAAGAAATTAAGGCATAAAGACGATTTAATATTCAGGACAGTTTGTAACCTATGTAAAACAAATTCTGTAGGAATATTTTTGCTACTATTTTTTGGACAAATCCAATATATATTTATTTCATTCCTTAGACCATTAGAACTTCAACCTTCTTTTTTTTCCAGTTCACTTTTGATTGTTAAACTTTCCAAGATGAATTTCATGCATTGTTATTATCGTTTATTAATTCACAATTGCATAGTAATCATGACTTCTATACTTAGAGTGTATTATGTTTCCTTAGATGCTTGATGTAAGTTTCCACACAGCTCAACATTTTGAATTAGAATTTTGAATTGATGCCTGTCTGAACTTAATGCTTGTGTTCGTAACCATTTGTCTCTACTGGCTCCTTATGTGTTTGATCATAAAACTAATTGTGGCTTACCATTATTAAGTGTTTTAGAATGTACCAGCAATGATATTTAGATTTTACATGAGTAATCTCATTTAGTTATAACAATTAATAATTACTATTATTATCCCCATTCTACAGATGAGGAAATTGAGGCGTTGAATAGAAAATGGGTAGTTTGACCCTGAATTCACTCTCAACCTCAGCTAACCTAAGCTACAACTCTTGTCCCTATATGACAAATTATAAATATTTTGGTTATGATTGTTATATACTGATAGTGCTTACATGTGTTACCATATTTGAGGAGTTATAAACCTATCCTTTAAAATGTGTTTTTTTTTTTTTTTCTGATTAGGCACCATTCCCTAGCAATCACTCTTGTTTTAGATGCTCAAAAACCTGAGTTAGTTCAAAGCCACTTAATATTTCGTAGAGCCATAGTAATGTTTTATATTTCTCAAGTCTCACTACCTTTAAACAATGAGGAGCAATGTTTTATTCATAATAACATTCTGTTCCTTGGACAGTGAAGTGTAATTCAGCATGATTTAATCTAGGGCCAGATATCCTGGTTCACCAAAAGAGAATCAGTTTGGTATGGTCTAAAGAGTGCAGTCTTTGGAGGTGTGATGTACACTTGTGGTTCAGTTATTAACTAGTTGTGTGACCTAAGGCGAGACATTTTACTTCTGTAAATCTGTTTTTCCCTCTATATAGTAATGAATTTATGTCTTCTAGTACTGTTATTCTATTAAGTCTGAATTTTTCCTGCAGTTAGAATATCACAAATGCAGTAGAACCTCAGAGTAAAATAGACATAATTTAATTTTGTATTAACATAGCATTATAGGATCTTGAATTTCCTTTAGATTACTATTATGAACATAATTTATCATTGCACATTAGGTGTTTAGAGCTGCTATTAATAGTGAAGTCCTATTAAGAGAAAGAAAACAGAATTAATTGTATGTGTAGATGAAATTCTGGTCTGTAGTAAATGTTGAACTACTTTTGTTTATTTGTTTTTTTTTCTTTTTTTTTAATTTTATTTATTTATTTATTGATGGCTGTGTTGGGTCTTCGTTTCTGTGCGAGGGCTTTCTCTAGTTGAGGCAAGGGGGGGGCCACTCTTCATCGCGGTGCGCGGGTCTCTCACTATCGCGGCCTCTCTTGCTGCGGAGCACAGGCTCCAGACGCGCAGGCTCAGTAATTGTGGCTCACGGGCCTAGTTGCTCCGCAGCATGTGGGATCTTCCCAGACCAGGGCTCGAACCTGTGTCCCCTGCATTGGCAGGCAGATTCTCAACCACTGCGCCACCAGGGAAGCCCCTGTTTATTTGTTTTATTAATTGCTATTTTTCTTCTGATTTTCCTTGTAACAAAAAACATTCACTTTTAAAATTCATTATATTCATTTATTTATTCAGAGATTAATTTTTTATTATTATCTTCATAGTGCTTACATGAGTGTCTGGCACATAGTAGGCAATCAATCAATATTTATTGAAAAACTGAACGGTTTATAAGACATATATTAAGCCACTCTTGTACACTTAGCTCAATGCCAAATACTGGGAAAGTATAAAGATGAATAAGTCAACTTTTGTCCTTAAGGATCTCAATATTTAATAGGAACAAACCAATATATATGATAATAATTGCAGTATAATGTGATAAATACTCTAGTAGACATTTAATTAATGCTGTCTAGAGGCATCTTGGAATATTTGAGAGAAGAACTCTGTTTTAATTGTCTTTGCAAATTAAATGGAGGTATATCAGGTAGAAAAGAAGGACACTGACCACTGTAGACTGAGTAAAGTAAATGTGAACAGGGACATAGTATATTGGGATAATGGAGCAAATATTGCAGCATAGGATATGGGGATGGAAGAATAGAAATGAGGCTAAAGAGCTTGAAGAGACACTGTGAAGGTGCTTGCGAGTCCTATTAAGAATTTTTACTTATTTTTTAATAGGTCACTTAGTTAAACTTTCTACTTGGAGTTAAACAAGGCAGCTTGGAGTCAATAGAGATTTTAAAGCAAGGGAGTGACAGGGATCATATTTGGTGTTTCCAAAGGATAACTACAGTGGAATAATTCCTTGGCCCAAGAAGATGCGAGGCTGGGTGAAAGGAGACCCATTTGCACAGTGAGAGGTGGCGAGCTACAGAACTTACAGGGAAAGATTTCAGACTTTTCAGTTTTTACATGCCTGTTTAGTAACAAATATTTGCAAGTAAACTACAGTTGTGGTAAAAGTATTTACTGTGTACTACTATATACCGATGCTAAGGTATTATGTACATTTTTAAACATCATGTGAAATTTTATTAAAAATTTAAGGATTAGATTTAACATACATACCAATAGAATTTCTATTAATATCCTATACCAATGGATTATTTTATGTAGACCTGGAATATTGCTCACTTACTTTAGATATTATTGGTTTAGAAGAGAGCGTCTCAACTTTGGCCATGTATTGGAAATAGCAGGGTGTATTCTAGAACAATTACTTCTGAATCTCTGGATGTGGGACCCATACATTTGAATTTTTCTATCGCAGAGGATTCTAGTGTGAAGTCAAGGATAAGAACCAGGTAAAGGGATTAGAAGAGTGATTTCAACCCTAAGCCCAGAGAAAACAGGAGAGAGGAATGGTAGCTATATTAGAATCACATAGGAAATTATTTCAAACTACATCCATTACTTTACTTTTCTAGAGACTTTGTATATCCATCTGGGATTGTATTATATGCTTTGGGTTCATCTAGATTGAATTAAACTTAGACGGTTAATCTAGACAAACAAGCTGGCTAGGATCTGATTTAATATGTGAATTTGGAGTTGGAGAGAAGATGACTGGTTTGCAGGAAAAAATGTGGTAAGTTTGACTATGAATATGGAGCTGATACAGAGTAAGGATTCCATGTTGGCTCTAGGATTTCTCAGCGTACTCATATACTGAGAGAGGAAATACTCAAGGAATAAAAGTGGTTATTGTTATTATTTTTCAAGACAAGTGGTATTGGTGAAGACCGTGTGTGTTTAGGATTCAATCATATGAGGCATCCAAGTGGTTATGTATGACGAAAGTGGTATTATTGAGTTAGCACTTGGGAGAAAAATCTGGGCTAGGGTTATAGATACTGAAGCTTCCCACATAAAGACAGTAGAGAACATTATATAGTTGAGTAATATTGAGTCAGGAAGAGTATTCAACAAAAAAGGAAGAGAAAAAAGATAGAATCTTAAAAAGGACAACATATGGAGAAAAATTCATAAAGACCAAGAAGGAAAACAGCTGGAGACAAGGAAAGAAAGGCAGCAGAAATGAATGTGGTAGGCCAAAGTGAGAGTAGAGTACCAAGAAGAGGCAGTGGGCAACAAAAACAAATTCTGCAAAACAATCTAGTAGGATGAAACCTGAAAAAAGGCTTTCTAATCAGGACAACTAAGAGATTTTTAAACTCTAAATTGAGAAGCGTTTCAATAGGATAAGGACAAAAGAAGTTTAGACTGTGTGTCTCAACCTGAAGAATGTTTGGCAATGGAGGAAGGAATAAGATATGAAAATGCATTTAAGGAAAGTTTGCGGGGGTGTTTTTATTTAATGGAGGGATGTGGTCGTACATGCATGTGGAGTAAAAACAAGTATTAAAGTAGAAAGACAAAAATGGCACAATGGAAAAACAAACTGAGCCCAGATTATTTTATATAGTTTTTTTTTTTTTTCCAGCATCTAAGGTATTTTACATTTCGGAAATTGTGTCTTATTTTAGTATGCTGCTGTAACATACGGCTGTGACATTTAATCTCAGTTAATGATAAATCAATGATACATGTGAAAATAAATATTTTTATAGAAAGTAAGCAAAAGTTTTTATTTTGACTTTTCTTTTAAATTAAGTACTGTTGAAAAGAAATAATCACTAAAGAGGATTAGATATGTGCAATTAATTTCATGGGTGCATTTCTTGTTTGGTTTCACCATAACATGACTTTCAAATACAAACAAATATAAAGAATGTTGGTTAAAATTATATCTATTCATTTAAATAATAATAGTAGTAAGAATAACGTGGTACCAGATGACATCTGTTGTGTATATGCACTGGGGAAAATTGTGATGCGGCCTAAATATGTCTTCATGAGCCTTTCATTTCTTCTATTTTAGTGTGTCTTTTGACCCACGTTTTAAAATCCTTCTCAATTTGACATTGCTGTGTGCTTTTTCTTGAACCTTGCCATCCTTTCATTAGAAGTTAATGTTTCTTAGTAGAATCAGTTAGGAGAGCTTTTTTATATAAAGATGTTACTGATGCTGTTTTAATTAATAGCTGAAGGTAACTACATAGTTTATCTATATTCTAATCGGGTTAGCACATACCAGGAGTTTGGTCCTTAACTTTCCATAATCAATAAACAAATGTTATTGTCCACCAAAAAACAGTCAACCCGTTAGGGTCTAGTTCAATCTAACCAGTCTCCCAATGGGATTAATAATAATAGTAATTATCCTAGAAATAGAATTCACTATTATATTAATATTAACCACATTAATATTTACCATAATATCTAGCTGGTATTTGTAGCTATCATTCAGTTCATTGGGCACTATTTTAATGTGTCACATATAGGAACTTATTTAATCCTTACAATTCTCTGATAGTTTTTATTATCAATCTTAATATCAATCTATTTCATTCTTCTTCTTTTATATATGAAGAAATTCAAGCATGAAACACTTAAGCAGCTTGTCCAAAGTCATATACTAAGTAAGCGGCCGAGCCAAGTTTCTTACCCAGGCAGTCTGGCTCCAGAGTCTCTGCTCTTAAACACTGTTCTATCCAGATATATACAGTCTAGTTTAATATAAATAATTTGCAAAGGAAAATACCAATGTCAGCAGGTGAGTGTATTTTTTTGCCAGTAATAGCCAAAGGTTTATTTCTTGTTGTTTATAGAATCGTGTTAAGGGCCGCCAAGGGCTAATTCCTCATGGAAACACTATTAAAGGATTTCTTCACATGGAAGAGTGCCTGATGGGGGATATGAGGTTCATTCATTCAGTCATTCATTGTACAGTACTTATTAAGTGTCTACTATGTCCTCGATGCTACTCTGTGTGCTGTGGACCAAAGCTTTCTTGGGGCATGAGACAGGTGGGGAAAAGAGACAATTAAAAAAATAGATATAACACTCTATAATATAGTACAAGGTAATAACATATAACCATAGGACAAGATTCTGATTCCATAAGTGTGTCTTAAATTCAGAAGAGTAGATTGTACTTAAATGGAAAGTGCTGTGCTGCATACTTGTCTCCTCTCTCAATCCTGTGAAATGAGATGCTAGCTCTCAACCCTCGAGAAAGCTGTTGGAGCAGTCTGTGTGCAGACCTCAGCAGAGATGGGTTAAAACAATAGCTAAGGCGGCTAAGAAAAAAAAACGCTTTTCAATAGAAGTCCAAAAATGATTCCCAGACAATAGTTTTGCAGTAAACAACAGGGCAAAACTGGGTCCAGAGGACTAAACTATAGTGAAGTAGCGTGAAAGCACACCAGCAAAAACTAGGTGAGCTTGTTAGAAAAGTTCTGAATGCTTTAAAGCTGGGATAGCTTGTATTTTGTTCTCAGCAAGTTGAAGAACAATCTTTGCACATATTTAAAGGAAGATACTGTTGCTACTTTTCCTGTAACTTTGCCTCCTTGTACAGAGTACTGACTACATTACTGGATATTGAGTGAAGTGCTAATTCAAAAAGCGTAACTGCAGTCCTGTAGTACATGATTTAGTAGTCTCACCTGTCTCATATTATTTTAATTATTTTACTTATACTTTAGAAATATGAACAGGTGTCTTTATAGAAAAGTGTAAAATAATAATCTGGGCTCAGTTTGTTTTTCCACTGTGCCATTTTTGTCTTTCTACTTTAATAGTTTTTCTACTCCATAGGAAAGTGTAAATAGAGCAAAATGTATTATATAAACAGAATTCAGCGTGGAAAAGAACATTTTTCCCCTTATTTTGGTCATCTGAAAAATGAACATCTGTACCTTCATACTTGCTGCAACTTTCCACCCTAGCAATTACTCACATGAGCTAGTGGGATATAATTGTTCAAGATTTGTGTTTATCTGTGCAATTCAGTGGAAAAACTTCTTTTAGGTTAAGCTGGCCAAAAGATAGAATTTTATTGGATGGTTTACTAGTTAATCAGCTTTGTTTTATGGTGGCTACAAGTTGGCATCCTGCATAAAGGGATATGTACACATAATGGATTTCTTCAAAGTGTATGATATGTAAAAATCAGAAATGTCAAATACTAAATGTAGGAAAACTGGAAAACATCCACTCCAGTAAACTAAAATTATAAGTAAAGTTTAAGTTTCATGATTTGCTTTGAAGAGTATTTTCAAATTACCAGTGGATAGTGACTAAATATGTTTGGTAGAAATTTATTAAAGGGTAAATACTGAATACATTTTCAAGTCATTAATACTTTGCAAGGCGAATAGGTCATTTCTGAATGTTTTTGCCTATACAGAGTAAATGTTTTTGCCTATATAGAGACACTTTGGAGACTGTTGGTATTAGTGGTTGTTGTTTATAAACTTTTATTGAGCAGGGAGCAAAATTTGAACTGCATATTCCTTTTCTTATTCATTTTATAAAAACTAATGCTTATCAGGTTATAGAAGATAAAGTGTGCTTCCTCTGATACTTTCAAGTGATAGATTATCATTTTTTATTGAAGTATAGTTGATTTACAATATGGTGTTAGGTTCAGCAAAGTGATTCAGTTATACGTATGTGTATGTATATATCTATACTCTTTTAAAATTCTTTTCCATTATAGTTTATTACAAGATATTTATGTAGTTCTCTGTGCTATACAGTAAATCCTTATTGTTTATTATCATTTTTTATTAAAGATTGTTTTAGCAAGTATCTTTGTTGCAATAAAGCATAAAACATTTACAGGAGTTTTTTATTTAAGCTTAGCTTAAAGGATCATTGTGACCCTTGAAAATACTAAAGATGGTGGGAATATTTAAACTGTGTAATTACTTTTGATTGTTGCCATTTTTATGATTCAGTATCAGAGCTGAACTAAATGATAGTGAACAGATAAATGGAAAGGACTTGGCTGTGGAATTTGACACACCTAGGGTTAGGCCTAGGTCTGCCACATACTAGCTGCAATTCCTTGGGCAAAATTCTTAACTTAGAAAATGAGCAAAAAAAATGAGCACACCTCCCTTGATTGTTTTAGGGATTAAATGGGATTATTTTGTTCATTCAAAAAAATATGTGTTTAGGTCCTTGTTATAAAAAGAAACAGTGCCAGACCCCAGCTATGCAGAGACAAACAAGACATTGAAGCTTAGTGAAGATACCAAGATGGAAATTAAACTTAATATTAAAGCAGTTCAGTCATAAAACTAATAAGATGTGTAGGGGAGGAAAAATTGTTTTTCCTACTACCCTCCTATGTTCTCTGTAAATTGGACCAACAAAAGACCGATTAATAGGAGAAAAGCATACACATTTATTTAATATGTTTTACATGTCACAGGAGTCTTCATAAGGAAATGAAAACCTAAAGAAGCAGTTAAACCTGAGCATTTTTATACTAGGTCTGATAAAGAGTAAGAAAGTCATGAAAAACATGATAGGACAAATAGGTGTGGGCTAAGGATAGTAAAGTGGATGGAAATAAGCAAGGTCTGTTAGTTCAGGTCCCGCTCAATGGCCCTCCATCTTCAGCAGTAAGGATTCTCCTTTCTCCCAGGTATAAGATGCACCCCTCACATAAGGGTCTTATGCTTCAGTGGAGCAGAGGGAGGTCAGAGGGTCCTTATTCTACCTGCCATTTCTCAAATTCCTTCATCTTAAAATATTCAATGTGCCATTCAGGGATAGTGTGTTCTGAACACTGTCGTGTGTATTAAAGATAGCTACCAACATTTCTGTGCGCCCATTGTGTCAGATACAGTTTCCTAAGGATGAGTAGAGGGAGAAGACTTAACTAATGAAAAAGGATGCTTGGGGATTATCTAGTACACCATGCTGAGTGTAGTGTAAACCCACCCATCATGAATTTTTTTCTTTCCTGTCCAAATCTGTAAGTCAGAAAATCATAGAAAACAGCTCCATAAAATATGTTTTTTACCATTTTATTTTGAACCATGTTTTTTTAAAGAGATGTTTAGATATTTATCAAAATCTAAGTATATTTATGATATTCATCCCTCTGGGATAACAGTTTAATTTCATCATTTTAAGAAAAAAAATGAGTAGAATGAATAAACATCTATATACTGATGTAAGAAATTTGAACTAAATTTGCCTTCTAAGCTTTTTTTTTTCCAAAAAAAAAAAAAGAACACAATTTAAAAAGTGCATATTGGGATAACAAAGCATCCCTCCTGTGGTGTTAAACTGATTTAGTAAGTAAGAACCCTGATTTTAGAATTAAACTGATATGGTGTGTATCCTGGTTTTTGTACATCTATACCTCTTAGTTTTATCACCAATAAGTTGTGATAATAATAGTATTAAACTCATATGGTTCTGGTGGGAATTAATGAAATTAATGTATAACAAAGTTTTAGCCCAGTTCCTAGCACAGCATAAAATACTCATTAAATGTTAGTGTTATTATTTAGGACATACACACACACACACACACACACACACGCACACACACGCACACACACACACACACACGTACCTTCCACCTAATATTGAATGTGTTAAATATTAGTTTTATTTGGTTATTATCATATGGTACTATTTTTGATATACTTTGGGAATATCTAATATGAAGCCTAATTCTTGTCCTCAAGGTTTTAACAGAGCTTAGTGTTTAAAAGTATGGATTTGACACAAGACTGACCTAGGGTGGGATCCTGATTACCCCATATAGTAAGCAAAATATCAGTTTCTTCATTGGTAAAATAGTGAAAACTTTTCATCAGCCTTTGTGAGGATCAAATGAGATTCAGTTCTTAATTCAAAACCTTCCACATACAAAATGCCAGATTTTTAGCTATTTGTAGTAGAGGGATGAGAAATGATATCATGTATACTTATGCAATATATGAAATAAGATGTATTTAGTACAATGTATGTTTTTCTCTCTTATAAAAACAATATAGGTTCACTATATTAGAAAAATCAGACACAAATGTACAAAGGCAAAGATTAAAAATTCATAATCTCATGACTCAGAAATGACTACTCCATAGTTTATCTTCTCTTTATGCCTCTGCTTTCTACATATATGCATATATATTTATGTTTTTTGCTAAACTAGAAACATATTTTATATTGTCCATTCCCAAAGTATATTACTAAGGATTTTATTTTAGAAAGAGGGCACTGGTGTTCCTCAAGTAAGTTATAAAACTTAACGAAGTAAAGTTGGCATGGTCAAATGTGTTTGGAAAATACTAGGGCAACAAAGTTAAATGAGTTTCTTTTTATTGTAGGACTTCACAGTACTTTTAATATGCTAATGAATGTTGTAATTTTCCAAAGGTTGGCTATAATATAACATTTTCCAAATATAAATGTCTTACTTTTTTAAGCAAATACATATTAGGATCACTTTGAACTAGTGTTTTATAGAGCATACTTTCGGAAACTGAGTCATACCTATTTTTATATGCTTTCTTTTTTCAATTAACATTTTATCTTGAGCATTTTATTACTTTATTTTAAAAAGAACATTATATTTAATGTCTGTGTAATAGTCCCTTATAATGAGGTGCCTATTTTTAATAACAAGTCCAAAATTTCTCTTTAGAATGAGTAATGTGGGCATTGAAAGTTTGAAATTCAAAAAGAGCAAGGCTAACACAGCCTAAAAAAGCTTTAGGGAGGTACATATGAACTGGGGGTGAGGAGGTGCTGCAGAAAAATATCGAGCCAAAGAGATGTCAGGTGAAGCCATTTTTATATTCCTCTAGGAGGAATTGTTTCAAATAATTTCATGGCTGCCTGTCACTCTGAAGCAGATTCTGTTCTTTCCTATATAAATGGTATTCCGACTGCTACATGCCTTTTTCCTTTGTTCAAGATCATTTTGAAAGGATAATTTTTAAACAAAATTATCTCAACTAGGAAGTTGCAAGGAAGAGGTTAGGAAAATTTATTCAGGCAGGCATTTTAATCAAAGAGGTATTTGTTGGAAATACGGTTAAAAGTGTAGTTGGCCAAGTCATACAAATAGTAACTTTTTTTCCCTTTGAGCTCTAGCCCAAGGCTTTGGAAATGAGTTATGAATGTAAATAAATACAAATCAATAGGAGTTCTGTTTTTATTTTTTCACTGGGAATTTCTGTACAATTTGAGAGCAACTTGCTTCAAGTTCAGCAGATGATTAAGTTTAACCTTGATGCTGAGCCAACAAGATTGGCTTACTTTCTATCAGCAAGGGATGTAAATTTACTTGGACACATTTTAATTGGCATTTATGCAACGTGTACACACAGATGCTGAATTCATTGAGAAATCCTGAGTGCCATCTGTTTAACTAGCTTTGCCCTCTATTAAAGTATATGATAAAATAAGACTGGAAATCTTTGGCTTGCTCTTATATTTATCTTACACTATACGGCATTTCCAAAGACCACCTTACTAGTGTGATACTCTGATAGTAATGCTTACTAGAATAATCTAAAAATATACTTTATTTTCTCTTTCCCTTTATAAGGACTGTTTAAGACAGTTCTTCTTCTACTCTTTCCCTTAGTAAAAAGCTTATCTTTATGAAGTAGCTTTTTTAAGTTAAAAAATATGTATTTTTGTAGTTTAAGGTAATTTTCTTAGTAAAACCGCTGGGCTTGCTGTATATATAGAATTATAAGCACTTTTTATCAAACTTATCTTCATAATAAATTTAATGTTTCTAAATTTTAAATGATTTTTAAAATAATCACTTTTATTCCCGCTGTAAAGTTTGACATACAAGCGAAATTTTTAAGATCAGTCCTGTCTTCCACATATAATCAAAATGCTAGACTGGACCCAGTTCCAAATGAAAGAGCTATTTGCCTTCCCTGAAAGATTTGGGGTAGGCAACAACAATATCCCATCATATCTACATATACAGAACTTGAAGGAAGGGCCGAAATTATTATAAAAATTAATGGGGAAGTGTTCCTCTTTAATCATGCAGTACCTTAATACGCATTTGAAAAAAATCCAAAATATACATTGATTCATTGATGAGGTATTAAGATTGGAATCAAATTACAACCATACTTTCCTGATACATTAAGTCTTTTACTTAAAAAAAAACCACTCAAACCCTCAAATTGTTTTTTGTACATTTTCCTATTAAACTAAAGTTTAAGTGTGCAGTCTTAGGAGAGCTGTCACTTTTTATAGCTGTCATGATGACAGAATGAACCATTTATTTTATCAGTATAGGCCTTATATCTCTGTGACAGGTGGAGATTATGATGACATTATCTTCAACCTAAATTCATGAGCCTAAGAATGAAATTCCTAAGCTTGAAGGTTTTCAAAACTGAAAGTAAACTATCAAATATAGTACTAAATTTTTAAATGGTTGTTATAGGAATGGGTTTAGTTAATTTTTTCATGTGGTTAATGCTTATTACAGTGATATTACTTAGTATATTAATATAATTCTCTCCTTATTGTTGGGTTTCTGGGACTGAGCTAGCAAGAAAACTACAAAATAAGCAACCCCTCCCCAGTGAACCACCTTGAGCAAATCTTGTGACTGACAAGGACTTTCAATTAAAGCCCCAGTTAAAGCTGCTTCAGAAATACTCTAAATTCCATCTCAAATTCAAAAAAAAAATTTTTTTTTTTTGTAATTAGAAGCTCGTTGTTATCTTTGGATTCTGTTCTAGTTTTCAGTAGATAATGATAGTCTAATTGGAAGTCAATGGGCTTTCTTAATCTATTTGGGTTGTAATAGCATTAAACCTTGCTGAACTCAGTTTTCGCATCTGTAAAATGAAGCAGACATGGGCTAAAAAGATCACTAAGTTCCTTTTAATTAAAACATTCTATAATTCAAAACAATAAACATATGAAATAAGATCACAGAGTATAGAGTGGGCTGCTTATCCTTTATCTCTCTCCTGCCTCCAAAGTATAAAACTTTAAAACATTTCACTAAATCCTTCTCTGTTGAATTCAGTTGCAAATCTATTAGAATTTTTCCTTTGCATTTAAGATGAAGCAGAGTTATCTATTGAAAATCCACATCCATTTCCAGCAACATGGTTGGATCTTGGGCACATTATGCTAAGTGAGACAAGTCAGACAGAAAAAGACAAGTACTGTGTGATATCACTTATATGTAAAATCTAAAAAAGTCAAATTCATAAAAAACAGAGTAAGATTCTGGTTACCAGGGGTTGGGGGGGTAGGGGATAAAACTGATGTTGTTTAATGGTACAAACTTGCAATGAGCAGTAAATAAGCCATACTGATGTAATGCACAGTATAATGAATAGAGACAACAATGTTGTACTATAATTATGTAATGTGAAATATGGCCACCTTGGCAGTCATATTACAATATATTAAATGTATCAAAGTAGCATGTTGTACGCCTTAAATTTACACAATGTTATATGTCAATATATTCAATAAAAAATTAAAGAATTCCACAGAGGAAAAAAAAAAAAGAAAATCCACATTCAACCTTTATTTATTTGTAGCTTCTAATTAAAATTAAATCTTTTAGTGCATAATTAGCTCTTACACCTCCACCTTATAAAACTTTTACTTCATATACTAACCTTAACTGATTAAACTACTCACACTGTCTATGTTGGTTTCAAATTCCTTTATGTACAGACTTCCAGTCTTTGAGGCCTAAGTTGAGAAGGGGGCAATGGGGTAGCAGGTATGAAATGCAGTAGGAGCTGAAGAAGGAAGTGGGAAGGGAGGGTTGGCTGAGGAGTTCCCCTGGAGTCAAGTCCAACAGGGGGTTTCAACATTGGCAGCATCATAGATGGAGACAGTTTTTCAAAGGCTCCCAGTAGTAGGAACTCAAATAAATGTTTGTTGACTGAAATAAAATAAAAAATGAATAAACAAAAAGGTAGGCAATCAGTTAGGTGGAGTTGGAAGATGAAGAGCAGGTAGCATTATTTTGTAAAGTCTGTTTGTAGGCTTGTATTATCACACTTCATAGTGAATACATGGCTAAAATTTACAGTTGCTTCAAAAAGTATTTCAGTTTTGCACATGTCAATCCCAAACTCCCTAACTTGATGATAACCTGGAAGATTAAGGTATAAATTTCTTTTTTATGGTAAAGATGATAAACTATCACATATATTAAGTTATTTAAATTGGAGGCAGTGTTCATGGATTAAAATGTTACGAACAGCTTCAAAGTACGGAAGGTGCTTGCTCTAAACGTTTTCAGTAGTTCATTTTCTAGCCATTAGGGTACAAAATCAAAAACCTACAAGAAATTTCTCTATTTTTTTTTTTTTATGTTTTTACTTTTATTTGTTATTTTGCTACCAACACTGAATTTATGTGACCATGTAATGCAGATAGGCTATTTTAATTGCCAATCTTGACTTTGAGCCAGCTCTTATCCTTGTTAGAAATATGGTAATATGTTTCTTTCAAGTGTTACTTAGATCAATTAATTATGGTTGTAGGAGCTGTCAATTATTTACAGTATTTGAGAGTAAAATCATGTCTCTTGTGTCACTTATCATATTGCAGGGTGCTTATTTCATCTTCTTCTTCTATATTTAATTACCTTTTTCAACATGTCTACGATTCCCTCAAATCCTGGAACATTGTATAATTACTGGTTGTGTTTTTTCTTTTCTGGTTATAATGCTTTGAAATGCCTTTCTTTGATTCTTTTGTTTCTAAGCAAAGAGGAATAGTGTGATTTTTATTATTTAAATGTTAATAGTTTGATTAGTAAAGACAATAAAGTTAGTAATTCTTAAAATGTTATACTTTCAATCAGAAAAGTTAAACCTAGCTGGTATTTCCTTATATGAAATGTTGGTAATGACCTTTATTTTTTTTGAAGTTCAAGAAGAAATTGGTATGCATAACTCAAGTAAAGACTTTTCTCTCTAGTTCTGCCCTTGAGAACACAAAAGAAAAAATTAATTTAATTTACTTTAGCACATCATTTGTTTAGTGACATTGGAACATTAAATGATGTATATCACAGATTATTATATGTTCACATAAACTTCTCTTTTTAAACAGTGAATTTGAAAATGTTTAACCAAATAAAATAGCAAGTAAAAATATTATTGAGAGTAGGAACAATGTGATTTTTTTAAGTTTATTTATTTTTTTATTAATTTTTATTGGAGTATAGTTGCATTACAGTGTTGTGTTAGTTTCTTGCTGTACAGCAAAGTGAATCAGTCATACGTATACATATATCCACTCTTTTTTAGATTTCCTTCCCATTTAACAATGTGTTTTAAATTTCATTATTTTCCTGCCTTTTGGTATTTAGGTCAAAGGGGTATTTGATGTTTGCCATGCTTTTTTTAAACTAGTAAATAATCCTTTACTTGACTCAGCTTTTTGCTCATGAAGACCTTGCGATTCCTCTACGATGTCTGCAAGTTCTGAACTTCATCTCTATTAAATTATAGGTCATTGTCAGTTAAAAATAATCATGTGTTTGAAGTGGACCCTTTATATATTAGCCTAAGATATCTGTTAAAAGAGTCAAGAAAGCATATTTAGAGCTAGAAAAATTTATAGTTTATCAGGATAATGTACTCTTGCATCATTACTGATAAAGAAAATATTCCTGTTTTGAAAATAAATGTGAATTTCAGCTATGTAGATTTTTAATGAAATTGAGCTCTTTGAGACTGAATATACATGATTAAGGATAGGAACACCAAATTAACTTAGCATCAAGTTCACTTTAAAAATCCTGAATTTTACAGTGTGAAAAAATGTTTATTTTTGTCCATAAAAATTTATAATATTGATTTTAGGCATCCAAGTTTTATGAGTATTTAAAATTATTATGTCAGCAATTGTGCCTTATTTTGTCAATTGAATTATTATAAATTTCAACTTAGAAGGTTATACACTATTAATAATCAGTTTTTGTATATCCTTCCAGTAGTTGATAAAGGATACATGATTAAAATTGATAGCTAAAGTTGTCATTCTTTGTTTAGTTTTTATTGTAACTCTTAGTTAAAGAAGCGCTGATGATTGAGAGAGAACTTGTATTACATATATGTCAGGGAGCCTAGCAAATATTTAGAAAACAGACAAAAGTTTTATGATCATCAGAGATTTTATTGACTAGCTATGAACTACTTGGTTAAAAAAATAGTAACAACTTTTAGCACTTAGAAAATAAAAAGATTTTAAAATAGAAAAGCAGAAGTTACAGCTGCTCCTTGTGGAAAAACAAAAGCTTATACATTTGTTTAATTTACAAGAAATGTTACTGTTCCAACTGGGGTCTGTTAAAGAAGAAAAGTAATCCCAAGCTTGCCAGCATTGCAGAGAAACTGAGAGGTTTCTTTGTATTTATTTGAGCTCCTTACAAGTAGCTAATGGTTTTATAGTTCTTTAAGTTGGTTGTAGGGTATTTTAAAGAACTGGTCCACTAACCTGGTCCCAAGAACCATTTGTTCCTCATTATAAGCAGAGGTCTTAAAATCTCCAGAGAAGCATTTGGCCCTCTTCTCCCATGAGACTAGGTTTTTGCTTATTTGATTCCCATTTTGACTACTGATCATTTAAAATTGTACCTTGATCTATTGGGTCATAGATAATTTACTCAACCCAGTGAACATAATAATTACATTTGGTTTGAATTGTTTTACTTCAAATTCTACAATTAAGCATATAAACCATGTTAGCATCAGCTTAAGTTTATGAAATTTAACCAAATTTTGTTCAAGGAAGATAATTCCTGTGTATTCGTGAGGTTCTGTACATGCTTTAGGTGGTGGCTCCCATTGTAATAGAGGTGAGTTGCTAACTTCTTTAGTGCTGGTGACTAGATTAGTGGGTGTGCGGGCTTAGCCATTTTAGAGCAAGTGGTCTTCAAACCAAAATACCTGTACATTTCAAAGGTGTTATGGGGTATGGTTGTTTTACATTTTCCAGATTCTCACTCTCCCTATATATATCATTTCTAAAACTGAGGTACCTGAAAATGTCCTTACTTGTGGATTCCCCTTAGGTTTTTATTTTTATAGAGCAATAATTATTTTTATTGCATTGTTTTATCACGTTCAGTATTTGTTTCTTTTGCATCTGATACTTCCTTAGGAGGCACACATTTTATATTATGTAAAACGCTGAGGGTTATTGGTAAAGATAGCAACGGTTAATAAGAATTATAAAATGATTTGCTTTTCTACCAATTTAAACCCTAGTACCTTAAGGCAAGGCTTGTTAGCATGACTCCAGCTATCAGCAAAAAGAGGTCTTAAACTTTGTCTGCCAAAGAGCTGAGGGCTGAGTGAACTCTCCCAAGGGCTGTGTAGTTTGTTAGGAAAAGGCAGCTCACACAGCTACACAATTGCATGTTTGTTATATTCCTTGGAGATTGAAAGCTCTGTTAGGTACTTGGCATTATTATTCTGAAGCCCCGGACAGCCCAGTGATGATAGGGGAAGATACGAGGAATTAACAGATCTGAAATTTATTATGTTGGGGAATAGTAACAGTGATTTAGGGCAGATTGTCGTCAATTAAAGACTCCTTTGTTTAGTTGATATGTCTGTGTGTGTGTGCTATTTAGACTTCGTTTTTTCCTGTCACTTAAATATTCCTTTCATTTGGGGTTAGGGGGAGATGTTTATAATGGGCAATATTAATTATGCTGCACTAAGATACATTAGGGAGAATAGTTTGGTTGGGTTTTTTTTCGGTTTTGTTTTTGTTTTTAAATCCAATAGCTATTTTCTCGGGCTCTTCCCGATTACTGGAGAGGTTTTAACGAGATCATTTTAAACTGTGAGGATTTTTCTCCCTTGAGACTGTTGCCATTAGACTCCCCATAAAATCTGAAAACTACTTTTAGCCCTTCTCCTGTTTAGCTGCTGGCATGGAGCTTGAGAATGTAAAGAAACACCTGGAGCTCTGTTTTTGTTTTTTAACAACTGCCTTTGTTTCCCAGTAAATATTTTAATTAGAAAACATTCTCGTCTTTCTCAGGCACTTCAAAAAATGCCTATGAAAACAAAGTATGAAAAATAGTTGTTTCAAATCAGTCCTACTGTGTCCAGTCACTCATTTGTACAACCCTGAATCCTTTTATTTAGCGCCTGACTTCAGGTCCTCATTTGTGCAACCCTGAATCCTTTTAGCGCCTGACTTCAGGTCCTCATCTGTACAACCCTGAATCCTTTTAGCGCCTGACTTCAGGTCCTCATTGGTACAACCTTGAATCCTTTTAGCGCCTGACTTCAGGTCCTCATCTGTACAACCTTGAATCCTTTTAGCACCTGACTTCAGGTCCTCATCTGTACAACCCTGAATCCTTTTAGCGCCTGACTTCAGGTCCTCATCTGTACAACCTTGAATCCATTTATTTAGCACCTAACTTCAGGTCCTCATCTGTACAACCTTGAATCCTTTTATTTAGCGCCTGACTTCAGGTCCTCATCTGTACAACCCTGAATCCTTTTAGCGCCAGACTTCAGGTCCTCATCTGTACAACCTTGAATCCTTTTATTTAGCGCCTGACTTCAGGTCCTCATCTGTACAACCTTGAATCCTTTTAGCACCTGACTTCGGGTTCTCATCTGTACAACCTTGAATCCTTTTATTTAGCGCCTGACTTCAGGTCCTCATCTGTACAACCCTGAATCCTTTTAGCACCTGACTTCAGGTCCTCATCTGTACAACCTTGAATCCTTTTAGTGCCTGAATTCAGGTCCTCATCTGTACAACCTTGAATCCTATTATTTAGCGCCTGACTTCAGGTCCTCATCTGCACCACCCTGAATCCTTTTAGCGCCTGACTTCAGATCCTCATTTGTACAACCTTGAATCCTTTTAGCGCCTGACTTCAGGTCCTCACTTGCAGTTGGGGGTGGCAGTGGAAGTGGGGGAGGTTGCACTTATATTGTATAAGTTTTTGGTTTTAGAAGCTGTAGTAATACAGGCCTATTTTACGCATTATTTTAAAGGCAAGGAATGATGACTCCACATTTCAGTTCGAAATGACAGTGAAAGCTGGATGCATTTTGAAATGGCACAGAAGTGGAGTTCTCTTATAAACTGCCAAGGAGACAGACTCAGGTCTGAGTATCTGTCTATCTCCTAAAAAGCCAATAGGGTTTAGTGCTAAAAATGTAGGCTCTGGTATCCCACTGAATCCAGGTCCAAACCTGAATCCAGGGTTATCACTTAACTAGCTACATACAGTATAGCTATAGGAGCTGGGGAAATTTATGTACCCTCCCATATGTCAGTTTACTGCTAGACCTGAATTCCCCTGCAGGGCAGCCCCAGTTGGAGGAGTCAACATTTTCCCCTTGATCTATTTTGCATGTTAAACCTTTGTCTGAAGTTTCAGTTGAACGAGGCATTCTGTGACAAAAGAGAAAAGAAAGAAAGAAAGAAAGAAAGAAAGAAAGAACCCAAATAAGTGCCTTGAAAGCATAGATCAACTATATCTTGTTTATCTTGTTAGCCACCACCTCCCAGTACAATAGTACTTTTATTGAATGAATGAACAAATGAGTGAATCACAAATAAATCCTCAATAGTTTCATAATGCAGCATTTTCCCAGGGAATTTTACTATGCTTTAGAGATTTTGGAAACTTTTGACAAATGTGAATTTTCTGACTATTCTAATCATGGAATAACATTTATTTTGCTATTGATTCTCTTATGCATAAATAGTAAATTAAGCTTAATTGATGGCAGTCCGGAAAAATGCCCTAATGTCTTGAGTTGTCTTATTCTCTGAACAAAATGACTAAGTGAGCTTTTATTAACTTGCTGCAAAGTATGGATAGCAAAGCAATATTTCAGTTATTAGTAATCATATATATGTCATATACATCACACATATACAGACAGATATAATCACATATTTGTATATATACCTATATAATCAAAATTGGTTAGTTTTGTGTCAGATTTTCAGTCAGTTAAAAATGATATGCATCAAACTAAATTAAACTTTGTCATCCTAATAGTTATAATATAATTAATCAAGAGATATGAGTTAGTAATTGAGATTTGGAGTATAGTATCATAAAGGTCTAAACAGGTAAATATGAGTCCTGTGTTAAATACTAAGGGGAAAGAATTTGAAACCATAGTATTTTTAATCAATAAAACAATTTTCATATTATTCTTCTCCTCCCAAATTATCAAATTTTACATATGTACACATAACTTGATAATATGGGTTTCTTATTTTTCTATTCTCCTCGTGGGAGAATTTGTCTGTATATTATCTCTCCGTCCTCTTATCCCTTAAAAATGGCACGTTCAGTTCTTCAAATCAGAAACCTGGGGTATCACTGTTGACATCTTTCTTTCTTTCAGCTTCAACCCCTCAAGAAGTTGTTTTGATTTTTACCTCCAGTGTATACCTCTCCTTTCCCCTTTGTACCAAATCCATTGTCATTATAATAGTATAAAAATAATCATCATTTTTTCCCCTTAATTACTACGATAGCTTTCTAATTGGTCTCTCCACTTCGGTTCTTATTTCCCTCTTCGTTTCATTCACAGAGCCACTAAAATGAATATTTAAATAGGATAATTCCAGCTCTGCTTACAAACCGCAGAAGTGGCTTCTCAAGGGAATTAAAATAAAAGCTGACCCTTTATCATGACTGCTGTGTGCAGGAGATCTGGCCCCTCCTTCCCCTGCCAATCTCATGGTGCACCAGTGTCAATCTGTCCCACTAACCAGAGTCTGAGTCTCTTAAAGTTTTTTTCTTCAACCTGGATTATTTCCTATGCCTGCAATGCACTTCCATAGGATAAGTTCTATTCATTTTTCAGGATTTAGTTGAACTGTTATTTAAATTATGTCCTTCATTAGTTTCTCACACAGCAATCCTATCCTTTCCTTCATGCCGTGTATCACGATTGTAGCTATGTATCTATGCATGTGTTTATTTGACTATTGTCTGTCTCCTTCCCATACCTTGCACACCATGAACATAGGACTCGTGCTGATGTTAGCGCTATTTCAGATATAATACCCAGCATTCAGAAGGTGTATTGTAAATATTTATGTTCTGAATGCCTATTATGTCTTGGGCATTATTCTAGGCACTGGATACATTGAGTGACAAAAACAAACTTCTTGTTCTCATGGAGCTGACATTTGAATACAAAAAGCCAGACAATAAATAGATAAGTATATTCCTTTGATCAAGGAATATATATATATATATATATATATATATATATATATAATTTCTATTTCTATTTCTATTTCTATTTCTATTTCTATTTAGCAGGGCGCTAAATAGAAAGTTGGATTTTAGAAAAGAAAGAACACGTCTCTCTTGCCCTAATCAGGGTCCCATACCTCAGATAGTCTCATTCTATCTGTGTTTTTTTAACCCTGCCAGGCTACTCCTGAATGTGACTTTTGCTCTGGCACTTAGAAACCCTCATCAATGGCATTCTTTGTCCTCCTTTCCATTTGTACTGGCAGCTGAGAAATTTGGCAATTCCTCACATAGTGACTAATAGTAATACTTCTTTGCAGATGTAATGCACATATAAATGGCAAGTCCTGTACAAACACTAAATAATTAGTCTTCGTAATAACCCTAGCAAGATAGAGCGTAAAATTTTCTGTTCTGTATGGAAATAACTGAGCCATTGTGAATATACCTATTAAAATCACAGTGTAGTGGTGGGATACATGGGGTGATTCTAAAATCCCTGACTTCTGTTTTTTGACTCCTAAATAAACATTATCTACAAATAATGCTCTATCAAATGGTGTTTTCCAAAAGCTGCATTTTTCATTAAGAAATCCATTTAATTTATAGTTGAAAGTGTATAAAAATCAAACATCTAGTAAGCTACTGACATCCTTAAGTGAGAACATATGATTTTAGCAACCTGACTAACTTTGGGAGTTCATTTTTTATGATCTACCTGATTGCAAGTCTGCTGAATATTAACTATTTAAATGTTGATCCTTATTGAGGTACACCTTTCTCTGGAATGCATCATAGGTTTTAACGTAAATCTAGCATGCCAAACTTCACCCCTTTGTCTTGATGACTTGGTGCTGGTATAATACACTCTAGGGTACATCTTGTAGCACACGTGATTCCTGAAGTGAAATAATGAAACCAGGAAACATTGACTGCAGAGATCTGTGAGGGCTTTTCCTAGGAAGTGTCACTATGCTGTCCATGTTTCTGCAGAATGGGAATGTGGTTTAAGCTTGGACCCAACCTGGAAGTAATTCTAATCACTAAAAGAGCAAGGATGGCTTGCCCCCATTGCTGCCACCCAGTAGAACACAGAGGCATGCAACTGTGTTTAAGCCTGTTCCTCTATCATAGGTTGTTTAAAACAAAACCCAATAAATAGCTATTAATTACTTTCATTTTGGTAATTTAGCTTTCTATTTGCAGGGCTTTGTATTCAGTGCTAGTTACGATTGAGTGATGTTTGGCATCCATCCACACTATATCACTTTTTCAGTATGTATAATTCTTTTTTTTTTTAAGTACTGCTTTCCTAGGGTAGAGCATAGAAGGTTTGTGAATCTTCAAAAGCTGCAGTAGTTGAGAAAATAAGTGCTTTTACTGGCATATTTTCTTCCAGGATCTTAACCAAAGTATAATTTAAGGTTTCAAAATAAAGTTGCATGCTACAAAAAACACAAGTGGAAGATGACATAATTATTGAAGAGCATTCATAGATATTTTCAGTGTCAAATTTTAAAAAGTAAATATGTACCCTTTAGGAAATGATCATGACTAAATCATAACTTTATACAGAATTGATGTGTGCATGCATCATTTAAAATATCAAATGCCTTAGCTTTAGAATATGATGCTATAAAATAGATAATACTTCATGAAAGATTATTTTATACGTTATCGTTTTAGGTTTTTTTTTTTAATTGTTTAAAATATCTTTCTGGACATTCAACCCTTTTGTTGGAATGCTTTTAAAAGTTTGGAATTATGATTTTATTTTAAGAAATGTTAAGGAGTTTTGAAAAACATTTGTACCCCAGATAACACTTTGTTCTTCTGGGTGATGCTGTGACCTTAAAAAGTAAGAATGCAAATAGTTACGCCTTTATGATATGCTTCCTTACCTGGCTCCTAAAGCATATATCTTAATACAAAATAACCTGCAATAAACCCTATTGTATTACCATTTCCTGACAAGGTGAAGATTAATGTTGTTTCTTGACCTACCTCACCACTGATGTAAACTGTGCTGCGAGAGAAATACAAATGTTATAGCATGGGTGCCAAGCACCCAAGTATGTGCTCAGTACAGATGTGTTAAATGAAAGAATAATAGTTATTTTAAAATGAAATACAATTTACTTATGTTAAGTAGACATTTAGATAAAGAACTAAAAGTATCAAAGAAGTGAGTAATACAGTCTCTGCTAGTTAAAGACAATAGAAATGATTAGTGATTGTGAAAGCAATTGAAGTGGTACATTGTTACCGAGGCAGGCTGTCTCTGAGCACCCTTAAAGTTGTTGTCTTTGGGAATACACTTCCTCATTTATTTTCTCCTCAAATATGCCCCATTTTTAAGGGTTTCATTCATTTTTTCCCTTCCCCTGTCAACTGCTTGCTACTATTTGCTGCGAGGTTTCATTGATAAAGTAGTCTTTTTAAGTAGAAAAATAAATTCCCAGGACTGCATATTCTCTTCCTCTGTTTTTCCCAAGATACCCATTAAAATTCTAATTAAAATGCCTGTATTTAATTAAGATGCTTGTTATTGTGCAGCTTTTTCAGTCATTTTGTTGTTGAAATAGAAGAATCATTATAAAAGGACGACATATGTAATCTGAATGATGATTTCTAATTCTCAGTATGCCAGTGAAAATCTGTAGTGGCCTCTTCCAAACGTGGAAAAATCTGAGAAGATACAAGAATACACAATATATTCAAAGGTAGCCATTTGAGTGTCAAGAGGGAAATTTCTCACTCAACTTCGGTTCTACTGGAAAGAGGCTGAAGTATTAATTATATCATGATAGCTATATATTTAGAATTGTGCATACAGTGTTAAGATCAGATGGGTGGGCAAGTTGATCGAAAAGTGTCCTTGGTGGACTCTGCCCCTGTCTGTACAAATTCTGCATTTGTAAAATGAAACTAATAAAGTCACTTTTTCATAGCCTTGTTATGAGGATTAAATGAGTGGATACTTGGCATGGTTCCTTACATAGTAAATGTTCAATAAACGTCAGCCATTGCTAACATTATTATTTTATTGCTAACAATAT
Organism: Balaenoptera acutorostrata; assembly: GCF_949987535.1. Taxonomy (NCBI): domain Eukaryota; kingdom Metazoa; phylum Chordata; class Mammalia; order Artiodactyla; family Balaenopteridae; genus Balaenoptera; species Balaenoptera acutorostrata. The sequence goes on from NC_080067.1 coordinate 119,521,109, forward strand.
CATTATTCTTATTTATGTGATGAGCTCCTCTCCTCCTGAGGAGCCTTAGATTATTAATTTCTAAAAGAAAAAGTTTGGGTCCCACATCTCCTAGGCCCCTGACTACACCAAGATTCTGTGATTCATGAAGTCAGAGTATTATAGTTCACATATGTTCACCACATGATTAGGGAACAAAATTAATTTTAGGAGCATTTGAGCCTCACCAAAATGGGGCAGTCATGAGACTGCAGTGCACTGATATACAATCACTGGCAAGTCAAACCTTCTGCAGGAAGGGAGTGGATTTGTTGGAAATACAAAAGATTAGGAAAATTGCATTTTACAGTAAAATGGTGACATGGTAAAATATTTTAAAAAGAGCACTGCCTTGGAAATCAGGATACTGATGTTTTCTTCTGGTCTCTTCCTGACAAATAACACAGGCTAGTGACAAAGCTGGGACTCAGTTGCCTCTATTTGTGGGATGGATTAGATGTTGTCAAAGACTCCTGCCCTTTCTATAATTTTATGTTTCATTCAGTTCTAAAATTTCCCACAATGCTTTTAAAGAGTGTGTTACAAATATTAAAATCTCCATAATATTTGAAAGTTTCCATTTAACGTATTTTTTCACTTTGTCCCCTGTCTTTTCAATATTACCCAAATAGGTTGCAAAGTCAGCACTGAATTTTAGAATCCTTTTCTGAAAGCAAGTTTACTTATTCTGAGAAGTGTATTAAAATTGATGTATGTTTTTTCAGAAAGACAAATGATTATATGTTTTGTTTTAAAGGATAAACTTTAGTTGGCCATTTTTTTTAGACCAAAAACTTCCAGGAGACTCAGATTCAATGAAGCTTATGTTTTTTTTCTAATTGAACAGAATGAAAAAAAGTGAAAAGCAGTTGAGCCAGATTACATGCACTAACCTGTAAACATAAAACAATTACATAAATATGGAAGAAATATGATATTAGGATGAACTGTGGTTTAACAACCTTTCTAGGTGGTGTCTACCTGGATACATTATATATGTTATTAAATTAATATTAAATCTTTTCAAAAGTTAGTTCCATATTTTAGAATTTCATACTATTCAAATCAAGAAACATTTGAGAATATACACTTTGATTAGTAGAGATGTTAGAGAAGAAAAGGAGAGGTTTTTTTTAAAGGATCTGTGTTCGAGATTATTTATGGATACCATTGTTTTTCCTGCAAGATGCTGCCAGTCATTTGAATTCAATTTTTATTTTAATTTCTTAAATACACACATGAATTAAGAAAATTGGATAGTTTAACCAGAAGTTCATATCATTTTATAATGTGACACATGCTATTTTTTCCCCAAAAGGAAATGTTCAAGGCAAGTAAGAAAAAAAGTTGCTTTTATAGAAGAGAGAAAAAGATCTTAAATTCATAACTTTATGCAAGGTTGCCTGTCGCCATAAGCAATGCTAGAGTTCTGTGTTTCACAGCTGCAAAAATAATTACATGAGCATTATCTAAGCAACAATCTTTAATGGATTACATTTTGTTAGCTTTTCATTATATACTGTAAAAATGCAAATAACATAGTAAATGGAAAAAAAAAAACCCTTGATTTATCTGACTTAGACCTTTGATATTTTTGAAAGACATTTTATTATTCATTGGTTTATTTGAGATATCTCAATTTGTAAATAAGATATAGTGTTACCAAGTTGGTTTTAAGCTCACCAAGCAGAACAGTTGTGCAAATTATTTATTTTTATTTGAAAAGTATTTTACTTCTGCATGTTTCGAGGGTGTTAACAATTTTCAGAGGTGTTATCTTAGATTAGTAATGTGATCTAGCAAAAGCACATACTATTTGTTAAGGTCAGTTCACTTGCTTTTTCTATAAACCTTACATTTTATTTGTGGTGTATTCTTAATACCTAATAGTAGTGTAAGTTCATAAATAGTGGAAGTCTTCGTACTCTGTTCTTTTATAATGTGCTAACAGTAGCTTCAGTTTTCAGTTCAGCAAGGCTTATCTTTGTGTCTGTGTATTTTATTAGTAAATAGTGTGTCTATGAAGTTAGACTTACAACAGTGTGGTATGATCATATTTCCTTTGCTTTTTCCTTTTACTGTTCTTTCCAAAAATGAGGACAGACGTCTCCTCTTTGAAGCGGTATTTTCCAAGTGTTAATATTGTCATATTATGCCCAAGTTGTCCTAATATGTAGATTTAAAAATGGTTTTGTTGAGTGGATATTAAGGCTTACTCAGATGTATGCACACACTTAGCTGGCATAGAGGAAGGAAAAGTGGAGAATTGTAAGACAAAAGTATAGGATTTTGTAAGTCTCTAAGCTTATTTGGGGTTTTGAAACCAAAATTTAAGGGTGACTTTTGAAATTGTAAGTTTTTTTCATTGTAGTACTTCATCCATGACAGTATTTTTAAATGCCATTGAAATGGAAAGACATTCATTCCAGTACAAAATTGTAGTATCAAATATTCAATTCAATAGATTTTAAAAGATAAATATTTATCACTTCGAATCTGTGCACTTAACCTACCAATGAGCATATTAAGTATCAAATTAGATTACTAAAATTGTTCACCTTTTATTACACACTGGGGGAAAATGGGGTGGGAGAAAGGTAACTAACATTTTTAGACTTGTATTGAAGTGTGTATTTCCATGCCTGCTTTGTAAATATGGAAACAGAGGTATTAAGTAATGCGTTCGAGATTACCTGCCTCGTAAACAACAGAGCTTTGATTTAAGGCTAATTGATGCCAAATAATTCATGATTTCTTGGTGTTAACAAAATACTGAAGACAATTATACTGTATTAACTATTTTCGAAATACATGTTTGATTTATTTTCTACATTTTATTCCAATAATCGCAAAGTGAATAATATTGGTTCACAGTATGTTAGTATTATATTAGTATCCAGTTAGGATTATAGTAATGAATTGTTTCCTCCTCTAAAAAAATGTATTTAATAATATAAATGGGGTTAATAATATCTCTTATTCTGAGCAGGTTTGAGAATTAAATGAAGTAATGTGTATTCCTCACCAAATCCACAAAAACCAAAAAGTACAGAACATACAAAGTGACATGGTTGGTAGCAATGCTGTCATCATTACTGGTGCCTTTTAACACTGTCCCTCACTCAGTGATAATGGAAAAACAGACAGTGTTTTGAATTTAGTCACTTTGCAAGTATGTCTAAAGTTTTTGTAATGGACATATTTAAATTATAGTAACTATATACTGTTATACACGAGTTTGAAATATCTTTAAAATATCTCAAATTTGGAAGTACATTTATTTTTACTTTTAATATTTTTGCTTGTATGCATGTGTAATCCATTTAATAACAGAAAGCATCATCCCAACGTGTCATGTAAGTAAAAGGAGGGTTTGGTTATATTCATTAGCACATGGATGAGAGACTGTAGGCAGTAGACAGAGAAGAAGTGCAAGTTAGAGATAAGCCAAATGCTAACTGTGAGGGCACTAGGCAGCAAAAAACACTTGCCCACTGGCCTGTGAAGAATATCAAATTATCCCTGTCGTGTGCTTAAGGCCAGATATCATTATTAAATTGCATATGTCTGTAAGTAGATATAGATTTTCCAAGATGTACTGAGATAGCTGTTAGTAGTCGTTTACTATAATAAATGTCTCCTTCGCTGAAGTTCAGAGATAAGGACTGTATATATCATCGTTGAGTGTAATGATTTAATCTTGTGCCTGCAGTACTACGGGATGACTTCAGACAAAACCCTTCCGATGTCATGGTGGCTGTGGGAGAGCCTGCAGTGATGGAATGCCAGCCTCCACGAGGCCATCCGGAGCCCACCATTTCGTGGAGGAAAGATGGCTCTCCGCTGGATGATAAAGATGAAAGAATAACTGTGAGTATTTAAGCCAGCGGTGGGGGACATTTAGAAATCCAACTGTGTATATCTTCACCAAAGAAAAAGAGAAAAAAGTAGGTGCTTTCAAATACAGGATTGCGTTAACTCCCATTTTCAATTCTTCTTTTAAAATAAATATATTTCAGTTCTCCCTGTGTTGACATAAAAATAAGTGAGGAAGACGCATGTTGTTTAGTTTGCTATTCAGTAAAAGAAAACTTTAATTTCTATGTCAGTGTCTTAGAGTTAACACTTTTGTGTATGACATAATTATTTGCATCACTCAGGGCATATCACATTTCTAGATGGTATAGTAAAAAATTATAAACAGAATTCAGAAATATAGTATATTTCCAGAAGACTTCTTAAATCCCTTCAGAATTTTTATCTCTTTCTCCTTTTTAAATTGCTTTTCTGTTCTGTAGAGTTTGATATCATTTCTGAAAAATCAAATCTCATTCTGAATGATGGTTAATGATGGATTGATCTCATTCCAGAATAAAATAGTGTGACTAGATAACTGGATTTCAAATTTCTGCTGTGATGTGAGTTAGAGAAGTATGCTGTCTGTAGTAAGTAATGATGCGTTTTCTTCTTGACAGCAGCGATTCTATGAGACTTCTTTGCTTTTTCTATCTTGTAAGGCGTTAACTAAAGTACCTAAGTAAACCAACTCTCACTGATTCTATGATTGTACAACATTCCCCTTTACTGTTTTCTTTGTTCTGCACGTACTGTCTATCTATTGTGAATTTATGAGCCAAGATTTAATGTTTCCCAGGAGAATGTGTGTGTAAGGCAAAGGTCACTGCTAAAGTTGTAGAACAAAGTTATAACACAGACCACCTAATCCTAATAAATGCTTGCACTGTTTCTGAATAACCAGTTAGCAGATTAGCATGAAAATTAAATAGTGAGAAAAAAAAAAAAAAGAGAAGGTTGTGGTGGACAGGGATTTAGAGACCTTGAAAGAAAATCAAGCATTTTTCCTGCATTGATCCGAATTAGAATAAGTCTGTCAAATGATATATTTAATTCTAGGAATTGGAGTGAGAAGGACCTCGCTGTACTTTTAGGAGATGCTGACAAGCCACATAGCAAAGTGAACTATATTTGGAAATATTGACTCGGGGAAATAGAGTCAAGGGAGCAGGGGAATAGAGATTCTAGGACCAAATGCTTCTCCTGTTAGTGATAACAGAATCCTTTTAGACTTATGCACAATTAAGATAATATTTTCCCCTTTAAAAACTATTTTAAGTCATTTGATGACCATCATCTGTAATTTACATTTTCCTACCCTAATAATTCAAACTCATTGAAACCATTATTATCCATCTCCTCCCTCATGTCTTTCCCGATTACCTATTTGTGTTTAATACAAATTAATGATAAAATTCTTGGCATTGGAGATGCAGCATTAAACAAAAATCAGTGAATGCCCTTCTGGAGTTTATATTCTGTGGTTAATTATATAGATAAAACCAAAATAGATAGTATAACATATAGTATATTAGACTATAATAAGTCCTATAAAAAGTAATGAAGTGATAGACAGATTAATTAAGATTGGGGTAGAATTCTAATTTTAAATAGAAATGACCAGAAATGCTCCACATAAAGATGTGAAAAAATTAAGGTAAGGAACTAGATAGGTATCTGGATAAAGAGTGTTCAAACAAAATAGTAAGTTCAAAGACCCTAAGGCAGGGTGTACCTCTAACGTTCAAAAAAAAACAGGCAGAATGGTCAGCGTGGATGGAGCAGAGAGAGCAAGGGGAGATTTGTCAGAGAGAGCATCAGGGGTGACAACTCACCAGACTGTATTCAGCCACGAGATAGAACAAAATCATGCCATCTGGAGCAACATGGATGGACCTAGAGACTGTCATAATGAGTGAAGTGAGTCAGACAGAGAAGGACAAATATCGTATGATACCGCTTATATGTGGAATCTAAAAGAATGGTACAAGTGAACTTATTTACAAAACAGAAATAGAGTCACAGATGTAGAAAACCATCTTATGGTTACCGGGGGGAAAGGTGGGGAGGGAGAAATTGGGAGATTGGGATTGACATATACATACTACTATATATGAAATAGATAACTCATAAGGACCTACTGTATAGCACAGGGAACGCTACTCAATACTCTGTAATGACCTATATGGGAAAAGAGTCTAAAAAAGAGTGGATATATGTATATGTATAACTGATTCACTGTGCTGTACAGAAGAAACTAACACAACATTGTCAATCAACTGTACTCCAATAAAAATTTAAAAAAAAAAACCAAAAGTAGCCAGACTGTCTAGGACCTAGTAGACATTGTAAATAGTTTGGCTTTTCCTCGAAGCAAGGTGTGAAGCATCAGAGTTTTCTCAGCAGAATCCTCCACTCTCTGCAGTACACAGTGAAGGGCGATAACGGCCGACGTGGAGAGCACAGTGGGAGCTTTTGCAGTAATCCAGGCAAAGGGGAAATGGGGGTTTGGACCACGCTCTTAGGAGGTAGTTTGAAGAGGAGAGGTTATATTCTGGATCTGCTGTGAAGCAATTGCCGACAGAATTTGCTAACAGATTGGATGTGGCTTGTGAGAAAAAGAGAAGGATTACCTTAATCCATTGGTCTGAGCAACTGAAAAGGTCGAGATGCCATTGACGGAGATGCCATTAATTGTAGAAAGAGAAGATTTGGGATGGGAAGTATCAGGAACTCAGTTTCAGACACCGTAATTTTGAAATTCTTATTAGATATCCAAGTATAAATGTCAAATAGGCAGTTGGAAACATGAGTCAGAAATTCAGAGTTGAGGTTGAGGCTGGAGAAAAATTTGAGTTGTGGTAGACATAACAAGTACTCATTATCATACATTCCTCCCTTCCTTCTGGGCAGATGAAACACTTCCCAGCTTCCTTGCTATGGGGCAGACCAGTTTCGCTGGTTCAGCTTCATGAGCGATGAGTGAAAATTAAAGACGTTAAATACTAGTGGGTGAGCTTCCAGCGCTCTCTCTCTTTACCAGGTGGCAACCAAGGAGGACACATGTTCCAGGACACCCAAAGAGCCTGGGTCCCTGAGTTAGGTGTAGTAGAACTTTCCACCCCATACCTCTGTCTTCCCATGGTGGACATGTAGAATGAATGAGAAATTTTTGTTGTATTAAGTCATAGAGAATTTCGTAGCACAGACTAATGTAGCCTATCTTAATGAATATGGGAGTCATCAGCATGTACATATCATTTAAAAACAGGAGACTGAAATCACCAAGGGAGTGATTATACATAGAAAGGAAGAGAGATCCAGTCTTTAGCTCTCGGGGGATAAGAGGCAGAAGAGCAGTGGAGACTGAAAGGGAGCAGTCAGAAAGAAAAGAGGAAAACCCAAAGGGCAGCCAACTGAAGATAGTGCTTTAAGGAGGTGGCAGTGACTGAATCAGTTGCAGCCAGTAGATCAAGTAATGTAAGGATTGAGAATTGACCATTGGAATTGACAACTTGGTCAGTCATTAATGACCTTGACAAGAGCAGTTTCAGTGAGTCGGGTTAAAACTCACTGAACTGGTACAAGAGAAATTGGAAAGATTGAAATCAGACACGTTAGAATTGTATAGACAATTCTTTCTATATTGTATCTAACACAACATTTAAAAGATAAAGGTGTTGTGGTCTCACATTTTGAAAAGTCTTAGTTAATCTTAAAGATTTTGTTTTGTGTGTATGCACGTGCGTGTGTGCATTTTTTGTGATATTAATAGTTTGAAACTGCTATGGTAAATTTGATTTTTTTAAAATTCTTGGAACTTCCTGTTATATCATATACTGAATTAGAAGAAATGTTATGGTTTATGCCAAAGTGCTTAATTTATTAGAGGATTTTCATTTACATTTTGCTGTCTAGAAGATGTTACGCTGTAAATAAAGGGCACCAATGCCCCCCACCCCATTAGTAGCTTATAGTCAATATAAGAACCAACTGCTCTCAGGAATCAAGCAATTTAAAGTTGCAATAACCTATGACTATGAAACGATGCCAAGATGTTAATGTATAAATAATTTTAAAATCATTTAAATGCTGTCAAAATGATGATCCACGATAGTGTTCCATATGCCAGGAAGTTGTTAACGTCTGAAACTTTTACTGTTTCTAAGACCATCTGTGTGTTTTGTGTAAATTATGACTGTTAAACTGATAAAACACTGGAGGTAAAACACATCTATACATGCAGGGAAATGAATAGATTAAAAATCAGCAGTTTGGATACAAAATTACTGCTTTTATTTAGATCATAATTGTTTTTGTTGGATTTCTTCCTTTAGGCAAAACTAAAATTGAGTAATTAAAACAAAAACTTAAAACAGAAACAGAATGCCTGATGTTATTTCTAATTTTTTTTCAAAAATTCAAAGTAAATTCTTAAGAGATGTTGGTTATTAGATATTTTATGTGATTCTTCTTTCCTGAGCTTTGTTTTTGAATGATTGTTTTCATTTCTATTGTTAAAGTACTTTGCCAAATGTGTTGAGTACAGAAAAACAAGCGATTAAAGCACATAATATCTTTATGAAAGACAAGTGAAGATTGCATGGTTATTGCTACAGTTTTGGTTATAGGAATTTCTAGAGTTCTTTAATGTGGTGGCTTTCTTTGTTGAAAATTTAAAGTACAACTCTCCCAGCTGTGAGAACAAAGCCACACCCTACAAAAAAGGAAAATATGTAATTGAATTGTAGCTGCACCTGTATTTTTTTGATGTTCTTAAGTCATTTCTTTTTACACTGACCCGTATTCTGAGCCAAATTTTAGATCTATGATGATTATAAAGCAGGAAAATATAAAAAGCATTTTCTTATTTTCCTACCTGAGAGGAGAATCTTTTAGAACTTTTTTGGCATGTATTTCTTAGAATAATTTGAAGGAGGCCTTTGTCTCTAGTGTTCTTTTTTTTTTTTTCTAAACCTGATTGTATTTAGAATGAGAGATAGAAGTAGTTTAACTGGCAGGCTGGATTAAATAGGTTTACTTCATATGTCTGAGACTTAGTCATAACCATTATTATTAATAAATGAATTTTTCTCATAGAGATGAATCAGAGGACCAAAGACTTCTTTTTGATGTAGAATAACATTTCGATGTACTTTATAAAAAATGATATATAGAGTTTATTTCATTACATTTTGGAAATATTGTACTTAAAGTCAAGATTATTTTGTATGAGTGAAAAACAGAGAATGTTAAGGTTGGAGAAAACAACTAATACCAAATATTGAGAAAAAAATTTGTGTTCAGTTAAAAAACTAAAATTGCCCTTGAATTAAAGAAAAAGATAAATACAGTTGAAAGTACATATTGCAAATAATTTCCTAGATTACAAAAGATCTGAATTATGTATAAAGATTGTCAATTACAAAATTATGTTGAATAAAAGCTGACAACTAGACCCAAAAAAGCCCAAGAAAAATTTTAGCATGATTTAGGGTTTTTGAATGGAGTGAATCATCATTGGTAAAGAGAGAAGAGAAATTTACTAATGTCAAAACATTGTGAAAAGGTATTAAGCTTATTAAAAAATTTGCCGTTTATTTTATATTTGTAGACCTGGGTAGTTTTAATATTGTTACCTTGGCGAAAAGTTAAGTGTGTTAAAAATCAGGCTAGTTTTGGAGGATCACACAATTGCAGAATGTCTGAGGCATCAGTTTCCCATATCTTTTGTATTGGCTCTCTACAAAAAGAAAATGCTCCTCGTGGTAGCTACAGGAATTGCAGGCATAAAGACAGAAGGAAGTAGCCCATCTCTCATGGAAGATTTAAATAAAACATTTAATTCATTTATAAGCATAAAAACAAATGTATTCATAAGTTAAATGTATTAAGGTATCCAGTAGTACCTAGGTGGTACTAATGAGACAAGATCAACTATACGGTTTACTTCAACATATGATAAATTGGTATAGCAAATTGATGCCATTATTTTAACAAAACAAAACGACGATTGTATGTATTTGTATATGAGATCTGATGATTTATGACTAGGAATTAAATCTTTTGACTTGGATTGATAAATTAATATTTATAGGAATAATAGTAAATCCTCAGTACATGGAACATAGTAAATATGCAATAAATATTTATGTTACAGCTCTTCTGGAATGTTACAGCTCTTGTGCTTAAGTCTATCATGAAAACAAACTGAAAAAACACCACTCTATTTTTTTCAATCTGAAGTTTTTCAAACAAATGTGTCGAGTTTTAGAAATGGTTATTGTAGGGACACCAACAGTTTACTACTCTACCATAGTAATAACAATAGCTATTGTGTATTGAGCACCTGTCATGTACGAGAAACTTAATATTATCTCATTTAATCCCCTTTAAAACTCAATGAGTAAGCTATTTTCTTTCCATTATGGCACACGTATACCTGTCAATTCAGTCTTATGGATAAGAGGAGGAGGAGGAGGATATTGATATTAAACCCTTAATGCAGCACTTACTATGTGCCAGGTCCTATTCTAAGCACTTTATATATATTGACCCATTTTGTCTTGACCCTGTCACATAGATACTAAAATTTCACTAGTGCAGTGGTTAACTCCAATTGACTGCGGAGACACCTGCCTTTTGTTTTACTGACAACATTTTCTATAGGTCCTATAGATTTTGCTACATATATTAAAGACTCTGATTTGCTGTCAATGCAAATTTCAACTCAGAATGGCCGTAACTCTTAGTTTCCGTTGTGAAGTATTGTCTTTGAGTTTGTAAGGGTCTGGAGAGATTAGTTCACACAGTGGAGGTTATAGTGGTTTTGAAACTAAGCTTGGTACATTTGAGAATTAGTCCATATTATGTCCAGTAATAAAAACTGTAACATAACAAAGATCTATACAATTTGAAGTTTGGTAGTTTCACAAACTATGGCACAGAAATGGTCAAGTTGGACCAAAGGTTATAGTTCAGATAAACTACAATGATTTATTCTGGACACTAGCGGTCTTACCTCAAAAGATTTTAGGAGATTATCTAAAGAGGATGATAAATGACTGTTTGCCATCTGGCATTTAGGGAAAGAAGGATTTATATTAAAAGGGAATGAGTCAGAGAATGATTTAACTGACTGTACTGTATAGCTAAGTGTCCAAATTGTGGATTAGCTAGGTTCTAATACCATCAGCTGTACACACGTCAAAAGTTATTGCTGAAAAATTAAGCAATTATGAGACATTACACAAATGAATGGGAAATTAAGTCAAAGGAAATATTCATGTACTAGCTTCACAATTTCGTATAAATACAATAAAATATTGTAAAAACTAATACAGTAACAATAAAATGTAAATGGTAAGATCTGCCTGGACTCAATTCTGAAATTCCAGAGTAAGTTTCTTCAAAGTAACCTTTCACCGTCATTTATCCTGATTTATTTCATTTTAGTATTTAAAAGAAGAGCTTAAAAGACATTCTTTTCATGTTCGAAACTCAGCTTTTTAAAAAATTTTTATTTATTTTTATTTTTGGCTGCGTTGGGTCTTCGTTGCTGCATGCGGACTTTCTCTAGTTGCGGTGAGCGGGGGCTACTCTTCGTTGCGGTGCGTGGGCTTCTCATTGCGGTGGCTTCTCTTGTTGTGGAGCACGGGCTCTAGGTGCGCGGGCTTCAGTAGTTGTGGCGCGCGGGCTTAGTTGCTCCGCGGCATGTGGGATCTTCCTGGACCAGGGCTTGAACCCGTGTCCCCTGCATTGGCAGGTGGATCCTTAACCACTGCACCACAGGGAAGCCCTAAATTCTTAGCTTTTAAGCTAAAATTTAGAGATGAACAATGCATGCTTTTCCCATCTTTTTTGTATGTGGCTTTGTGACATAAACATTTTTGAATGGCTTGTATTATTCTTTGAGATAAGCTGTGTCTTGAATTTTTAATTTTTTTCCTTCCTGTCTTCAAAGCAGCATGCTATAAAATGTTTTATACGTCTCATAGATTTTCTTGTTACTTAATAGAAAAAATAATTTAGATTATAAAGAAATACTTTCATTATAAGTTATTTATTTCTATCAAATCCATAGTCCAGAAACCATTTTATTGTCAATTTCATCTACTTATCAAATAACCGTATTGAGACTTTATTCATTCTTCTCTGAAAATGTGGAAAAAATTTCACAGCATCTATGTGTTTTAACATGATGAGCAAAGGTTAATTTAGTAGCCTTTTCTTAAGGTTTTTACTTATATGGGATGACCAACCATCCTGGTTTGCAGGGAACTGTCCTGGTACTAGCACTGAAAATCCCTAGTCCCAGAAATATAACCCTCGTCTCTGGGAAAACTGAGACAGTTGGTCACCCTAAGCCTAGATGGTTTAAATGAATTGATTTATATGTGAATGAGAAATCTCATTCATACAAGGTAAATAAAATGGTAGTTTAAATAGAAGAGTTGTATCTACATCATTTCTTTCATAAGCAAGTTAAAGATTTGGAAATCATTAGTGAAGTTAGGAGAAAAATTCAATTATACATAAAAAATGATTTAACACCTCCCATTCCTCATGCTAAGAGGTACAATTGTTAGAATGCAGTATGTCATCAGTTCTTTTTCCAGTCCTTTTCTGCTTCCTGTGTGTCTTTGTAGGCTTCTTTGATTTCCCTTGTTGGTGTGATATTTTGGTAAAAAGCAGCTGACTCACATCCCATCCAAATCCCCAGTGTCCTCCAGATCCTCCATAAATTTGGCATTCAGCCCTCTCCTTGCCAATTACTTCCTTTCCCCCCAATTCCCACATGTCTCCTTCCTAAGCCAGCTGCTCCTCCTCCCTTCCTTCGATTAGTGCTTTCCTCTGGTCTTCCGACTTCTTTCATTGTTCAATGTCCGTTGCTTCCTTTTCCCCTCTGCTCCCCTACAGGAAATCAGCATGCTTAATGCAGCTGATGTCATAGAGCCCCTTTTCCCTGAGAAGTTAAATTTGTGTTCCTGAAAAATAAATATGTAGTTCTGTTGTGGGAAGGTCAAAGGAAACTGGTGTATTGAACCAGAATTTTTTTCTGCCCATCTTACATAAAGAGTCATGCACATTATATATCATCTTTTTTAAAGAATAAAAATTTTATTCATGATCTTTTAAAAAATAAAAAATCTTTTTTAAAAGAATAAAAATTTTATTCATGATTTAAATATAAGTTAATATGAATCATGGGACTGAAGAAATGAGTTAAAAAGTAAATTTATATCCTATCCTACTTAATTTTCAAATTTAGTCATTGAAATACAGTATTAGTAAAATTAAACAGTTTCATATATTATAAGACAACGTTTTAAACCTATATGCATGATTTTATGGACGTTTGATCTCTATAAATTTCCATCTGTGAAATTAATTGTCTAATAATACCTATATTGGTTTACAGTGTCCTTGTGGGAATCCAGTGAGGAAATACATGTTATATGTCGTTTTAAATGGTGACACACTCTGTACGTATTAGTAATCAGTATTCTGGTGATTATTGCTGTACCTGCCTGAACTCTGGATAAATTTAGCAATCAATAACTTGATGGAAAAGGAAAATCAGGAACTGTTTATGCCACAGCAATTTCAACTTTTCTGAATTAAAAAGAAGACCATATATGTATATGAAAACAGACCCAGCATTTGTCTCATCTAAATTTCTATTTATACTGATTTACAACTGTGAGAAAATCAATTTCTACAGAATCACCATGAGTATTTAGTGCAGGTGAATATTATGAATAAATAAAGTTTTCAGACTAATATTGATATTAAGAAACTAATTTAAAATCCTATGTTCACCCCTACTGTGAAATGCAATGATCAACTGGGGTTTCCACAAGAGAATTAAGCCCTAATGCCCTAAGGCATCCACTCTGTGTAATAAACTGACTTTTCTCCCGTGCATCTAGAACAGTTCTAGTTATGTACAATTCTCAGGGGAATTGAGAAATGCTGTGATTCAGATGAGGTTCACTGGTTGAGAAAGGCTGGTTTATCTTCCTAAGGAACATCCTGAACCTTTCCAGAAACTTGTAATTCTATTTAAATAATTAAACATACACTCATCGTGTTTGGATGCTGAAACTAGAAAAAAGAAAGCCAAGCATCTCAGGCCTACCTGTGAAACCCAAGTACTCTTTTGAAAGGATTTTAATAAACTAAGGCCTTCTCAGTTCTAGCACACAAATTAGTTTAGATGACAATATAGTTATAAATATAATTCCAGTGAGTATTTATTTGATTATTGCTCTCTAGATTTTCATTATTTGTGTGTTAGACGTGCATTTAAAAGCTTGGATACTAAGAGTTTGCAGTACCGAATTATGAAAGTCTTTGCATATCCAATTCCCTCTGCCTGGAATGTTTTGACGCCTACACCGTCTTTGTCTAATTCACTCATTTTCAAGTTCCAACTTAAAGGCAAGTTCTTCCGAGGAGCCTTCTGCAAAACCCTACTCTGCACTTCCACACTAGATTTGACTTCCTATTATCTGTTCCTTTTCCTTTTGCTACATATTTTTCTTTTAATCTATTGCAAATCATTACTTCTATATTACTCATCGAATATACATGACACATAAAGGTCAGCCGTATTCCCTCTGTCTTGTGGTTGGAGCTCAATACATATTTCTTGAGCAAATATTAAATGAATGAAATATAAATCATAATAATGTCTTCTAGTATACTCAGAACTGAAAAGTTGCTAATATGAACATAGTTGATTCTATTTCCATATGCACTTATACATTTACTTTCTTATTCCCTTGTAAATTGGAAAGGAGGTATCATCCACACCATTTATTATTTTCTAAAGCACGTTTTTTCACTGCCTTATCAGCAAGAGAAGGAAGAGATATTATACAGGTTAATTATGTGAGTAAATATATTTCTGTAAGTGTGACTTACAGATACTTACAGAATCTTAGAGATGGAGCTGAGGAGAGATGGTAAATGGGCAAGTCCCTTCATTTTTAAGAAAGAAAGGGAAGCCAGGGGAGTAGATTTGCCCTGAGTCACTTAATGGATCTGTATCGTGAGTCAGGAATACGAGCCAGACCTCTCAATGCCTGTTCTGATTTTCCCATGACGAACTAGACCTGATCACCCCTTCTCAAACAACACTTAAATTTAAGATGTTTCCTAACAAAAAATCCACAGGTAAAGTGTTTTACTGGACTCATTTCATACAATTTTTCTACTTGTTTTGGTCCTGAATTCAGTATTTCTTATCTTAGTACCAGTTATAGAAAGTATTATTTTGGGCTTCCCTGGTGGCACAGTGGTTAAGAATCCGCCTGCCAGTGCAGGGGACAAGGGTTTGAGCCCTGGTCCGGGAAGATCCCACATGCCACGGAGCAACTAAGCCTGCACTCCAGAGCCCACGTGCTGCAACTACTGAGCGCATGTGCCTAGAGCCCGTGCTCTGCAACAAGAGAAGCCACTGCAATGAGAAGCCCAGGCACCGCAATGAAGAGTAGCCCCAGCTCGCCACAACTAGAGAAAAGCCTGCGCTCAGCAACGAAGACCCAATGCAGCCAAGAATAAATAAATGAATAAATAAAGGAAAATAAAGAAAGAAAAAAAAGAAAGTATTATTTTCTATATTTTCCCTTATTATTTTCAATTATTTATCCATTGGGTACAAACATGGCCTTGTGTCACGTTGATTAATAATTCTGTATGCATTTTTGCTTTATCAATTATGTTTTTAACAACATACCTAAATTCATCTTAAGTGATTGATTATCTGAAATTGCCTCAGGATTTCATCCAATAAATAAAAATAAATTACACAATTTAAATACTAAGTTAAGGTTAACTTATGGCCATCTTGGGAAAGTCTGAAGCTCCTTTTTTGAAACTGCATTAATAACTAGACCTTGGTCACATCCTTTAATTGTTGAAAATACTAAGCTAATAATAAATATCTTCCCTATTTATTAGGCTCATAATGAGAATCAAACCAGAGCAGTGAAAGTGTTTTGAAGACTCACAATAACAGCCTTATTGTAAGGTGTTATTTTAAGTAGTGCTGTCTTGATTTTCAGTTAATGTTCATTCTGCATTGATATTAATAACTTGGAGAGGTAAGAGACCAGAGATTTTTAAGTTCCAAATGAAAAAGAACCCTTTTGTATTATTTAGTGGACAAAACAAACAAACAAACAAAAAACAACACTGATAAAAATGGTATATCCTGTTTCAATCAGTTTTTTTTAAGTGTACAAATATATGAGTCTCCTTCTGGATGCCATATACTTTTAGGGGCCTCTGTAATTTATAGTCTGCATGCCCATTTTTGTCTGGGTCCCTTGAGACACCTCGTTGTAATTCCTAATAAAATCCTTGTAAGTCCATATAAAATGACTCAAGTACCGCAGAGAGGGTGCAAGTATGTTTGGATGCAGAGATAAAGTAGCAGAGGCTAAAGAGTGCCAGATAAAATATTGTCTAGTTTAACAAATAATCTTTGGTGACTTCAGGAAACAATATACTATAATTTAACTTTTAACTTTCCTCTAAGAAGTGTAATGAACTTCCATATGAGTAAAAGTCCTAACATATGTGAAAAATCAGAATACTCTTGAACAGTTTTGGTATTGTACAATGTAGATTTTTTTATCCAGCTTTGTGTTAATGTTGACTGTCAGTACTCTTTTAAATCTCTCAAGATGATTCTGGCCTTCTGAATTTTTTTTCCAAATATGTTTCCTCCAAAACAGTTTTGAATATTTTTCCAAAATCTAGTCCCACCCAAATGTTAGTTTCAGGAGTGCCTGGCAGATCTGCCTAAGCCGCCTTCAGTATGGAATTCTGCCAACTCCTGAAATTCACTGGGCCAAAACCTGATGTGGATGTATACTGCGGCCCAGCATCCATGATCCTTCAGTCAGAAGAGATCTTTCAGAAAGAAGCAAGCGTCTCAGAAATTTGAGTAAACAGCTAAAAAAGAGTTATAGCTCATAATTCAAAGTAATTATCAATACAGTATACTACCAGAAGTATTATAACTCTACAGAATGAACACACATGGTCAGAAACAGAGCTCATAATAGGAATTTCTGATTAGCTTGATACCCTAACTTAGATAGCTGACTTACAAATGTTGCTGTCCCGTTTGTTTTTTCCTTATAATGCATGTTCACTCAAGCAGCTGGATTTCTTCACTTTCCAAGCACTTTGATATATTTGATCAGGCCATTACATTTTTCCAAATAGCCAAGGACTAGTGGAATTTTACTACTGTCTGGGAGCATTTTGTTTAATTATAGGTTAAAGTAGTTTGCCAAATTAAAGGTACAATCTTCTGTGGTTTCAAGGATGTTCCAACCAGTTTATTTTATTTTCAATGTTCTATTAATCACGGATGAAATGTTTCTCTAAAGATATAGTTTTAAAATTTATCTTAAAACCTTGCTTATAAATCTTGCCTATAATTTGGAAAATATTTATATGATATCAGAGTACTTTTTCGTAAATTCTGTTTTTAAAAAGTTGACTTTTCTAAATGCTTGTGATTTTGGTGTTTGCTCATGATGGCCCAGACATAATTTTATTTTTCTGTTTACCACAGGAAGAATGAATTGTAATCTTTAAAAGCAAAGTAGTAGATTCAAAAGTGCATTTGATTGTACAGCATTCTTTCCTTAAAACATAGTTCAAAATGCGGAAATCAAAGAAAATATTTTAAGCCTTTAAATTTAAAATTACTTTTAATCTGAGCAAAGGGATTGGGATTTCCTTTTCATAATTTATAACTGGCTAAAATTGGTTTTACCTATTTCTCCATCTTGTTCATATTGTCACTTTTAAAGAAGCTCTCTCCAAAAATAATCCCAAATCTTATGCTGAGGCTGATGTCTTCCCTAATCTAATGCTGATTCTGCATTTCTTTTGTCTAAAGGTGAGTTGTTTTAAAAGTACTAATACTCTGTTGGTAACATCTGACCACTTCAATTTTTATCTCCTTAAGCCCAAAGAATTTGATAATATGATAAATCATGCACTTGTAAAATAATCCGGTGTGCATTAACAAAATTACTAACAGATGGCACAGGTTTTCTCTTCTTAAATCTTACAAATCTAGGTGATCACGAAGCTTTAAAGGCTGATCACACTAGGAAAAGGCTCACGTCTAAGTAAGTCACCTTTAAGAACATCATCTTGTATGGGAAAATTTCAAAAGCAGGTGAACTCAATCTGTATAATACTGGTTGAAAATAATGGAACTCTGTCTCCTTGAGTGGATAAAGTGTAATTTACTAAGGAATCCATTATTTCTTATTTCTTTGCCTTTTAACATTCATGGTGTCACTCTTCTCTCTCCTAGATACATCACATCACCATATTGCTACATACATCATGCTTATAAAAGATCATGTCAAATTTTCTCATCTTTATTAGGAAACCTTATAAATATTCTGTTCAAATTTTAAATACACCATAGTAATAAGTACATATTTATATGGGGAAAGAAGAGCTATTCCTCTGTATAGGAACTAACGTAAGATATTTACCTAACTAGATTTCGCCTGCAAAGAGCACATGCATATGTGAAATGTAAACATGTACATCTTTTCCACTGGCAGCTAGATGGATTAATGGCAATTAGATTGGCTATCCCAATCACTCAGGCTTAAACATGGAGTGTAATGGATGGAAGACCATCAATCTAATGGACTCAGGGAGGTCCACCAATAGCACCTATTTCTTCGCCAAGCCATTGGGTCTCGCAATCTATACAAGACATTGCTAATTTGTAGTTTGTAGCATGAGAAGCACAGAAAACATGAGCTCTTGTTTTCTGTCCAAAAGAAAGTGCGCTATGTAAACTTTACTTTGGATTTATGTAGAATGAACTCCAATCACTTACTAAATGATCTGGAGCAAGATTCTGATATTCTCTGAGCATTAGTTTTCTCATCCCCAAATAGAAAAATATACCTCACCTGTGAGACTGTTGTAAAAATGAAAGATGATGCATGCAGCAATGTCATATACACAGCACATGTTGCTGCGTCATGGTTCTCATTAATCACAACAGTAATGATATTCCAGATTATTGTTTAAATACAGTAGTACATTTACAAAATTTATCACAGGTTCACTGATGTATTTTTCATGTGTTTGTGGAGAAAACTTCCAAAAGCATTTTACACTTAGGACATAATTTTTTTCACGTTTCTCCAGTTGTTAAGTCATTTAAAACTCCTATTGAAACATTAGAAAATTTAAATGTATTTATTACTTTTGTATGAAGTCATCAGAATTTGAATTTGTCTTCCACAAGACAATAGAAAAGAGTGTACTTCTAACATAAATTCTAAAATATCAAGCCTTTTTATGAAGAGATGATGACTGAAATCAAAGAATTCCATGTATCCTACATCTCAGATCTTGAAAAATCTGATAGTGTGCTTTCTATGTGGGTGTTGAGCAAGATTCTAGAGATACAACAAACTCCTTGCCATTGTAGAACTTATATTTTATATAGAAGAGAAGCAAGAAGCATAAGATCAAGTTTTTTATTTGTTTGTTTTTGTTTTTGTTTCGTATTGACTTTATCTTGCGCCTTCATTTTCCCACTGACTGATATCACTAACACCAAAACCTTTCCCTCTACTCAATCCTGAAACCTCCTATTTAGGTTTGTATGGAAGCAACCTAGGATTCACAAAATTCTGAATTTCAAATCAAAGTTCAAACATTACAACTCATAGCCTCAGGGTTAGGAGCAATCCGAAACACTGAGATCCTTAACAGCATTAATACTTTTTGCACTACATTTTCTGTTCAGTATGTTTTTATCTTGACTGAGGAACTGAACCATTTATGGCTGAGAAGCATTGTCACAAACAAGTATCATTCCAAATGGTGTTTGAAATACTCTTCAGATAGACATTTTCTCTTTTGTTTTCACAGATAACTATAGAACTATAAGGGGCAGGGTGCATTTATTTTGATTTCTTATTTGTCCACAAGTTAACCATTAGTTCTCAGGAAATAGAAGTACATGTGGATAATTCTGAAGGTTAATGTAACACACTGAAAAGAGTTCATTTAAGCCCTAGCTCAAACCTTTCTTCCCAAGATTTTATTCTCTTCCTTACATGTGTAAATTAGCCTACTTGTTTTCTCTTAGGTAGTATGTAGATATATTTTCATTTGTTTTACCATGTGCAGTGGTGGAGGAGAGGGGGTTATCGTCTTTTATCTTATCATCTGTCCCTTATGAAATGAGGCACGCATTTGCCAAATAAGAGAGCTAAGTTCCGGCAGAGTCTTGTGATCAATAAAAGAGAGTGAAGCAACTGGCCATATGGATATTGAATCTCTGACCGACCCTGTCTGATGAGCCTTGACTCTGATTAATCAATTAAGCCTGTCACTTGCAAGTCTCTTCTTGTTCTCCTTTGACTCTTTTAGATTAAAATACCACAGAATGGGAATGAGTGTTTATTTCAATTTGTAGCTACTTTAGGGATCTTCATACTTGCATAGAATCTTAATAAACTGTATTAAATGCTTTTATTGCTTTTTTATATTTTTGCAAGTTACAAATATCTTTCCATAAAGCAGTTCTCTTAGGTTAATTTCTGTACTTCATTTCCATAAAGTCATCCTGCATTTCTAAATCCAAGAATCCCTTATATACTCAACCTTGGTTTGACTTTGTCTGCCATGGTTATATGTCTTCTTCATATAAGTGAATTTAAATTTCAAGAGTAACAAAATAGTGTCTCTGGAAAAGGCATTATCTCAGCAAGGCATTTGGTGGTGAAGGAAATTCTCACACTGGACCAAAATTGGAGAAAAGAACTAAGCATAAGAACCCATGGTGAGGAAAAAAGATTTACTATTTGAAAAGTATTTCAGCTGGTCCACTTGTAACTCAAAAGAGCCAAGTGTTTGAAAATGAGCTTTTCTCCCCTCAAATATGATTAGCATTTGTCATCTTTATTTCTAGAGTATAGTCATAATTCCTTCATAGATTTTTATTTCAGGCTGTCCTAACAGTGACTGTATGTAAATTCAGAATTATAGGCAGATGGTTGCAAGAGGTGATAAAAAGCAATCCTGGTTTCGTAGGAAAGTGAAAATTGCCCATAAGACTTTGTTTTTACCTTTAAAACAGCGGGACATTGTTTCATGAGACCTGTGAAGGAACCAATACATTAACTTTAATGGCTAGGAACTAAATTAATTTCTCATATGTATGCAGAATACTACCATGAAATACGTAGAATTTTCAGAGGTAAAGATCAATCAACTTACTTACTTTGGGGGGATAGCTAGCAAAGGCTATTTTCTTCCCAAACCACTCTTTATATTGCCTCCTTTTTATAGGATTCACTTTTGGGTTCTGATCTTAATGACTTGGGAACCAGATACCTGGGGAATCAGCTAAAAGCCCTCACTGTTTCATCTGCTCTCCATTTCACCAGCATTCGGCAGTTGTCTGCCCCTGGTTTAGAATACGATAAATTAGAGATGGCTTTCCCGGTTGACTGGTTCAAGAAAATGGGTGCTCAAGAGAAAATGCCAAACCCAAGTCTTCATATTGACTTTGAGCCATGCTTAAGCAAGCAAAATAGGTGTCTTTTAAGGAGACTGGGTTTCTTTTTTCTATTATTCCTTGTTAAAATTAGGATTCATGGCAAGATCCTCCGGTGATATAAACTAGATAGATAGAAAGGTAATAATTTATACCTTCACAAAGAAAATCATCCTCTCCCTTTCACTAACTCTGCCTCTCTGCAGGGTGGCGCCCACTTGCCTGCAATTAGCAATACAGCTCTTCCTGATATAACCTATATCAAATTATCCTAGGTGCGCTTCTGTGGCAGCAAACAGCCAACTACCAATTTATAAATTGCTATGAGGAAGAAATGAGAAGTTTAGTCGGAGAAATGAAAATCACAGAGAAGTGCAGCTGCCATAGTCCTAGGCAGCGATTCTCCCAGGCCTGTGTTCTCAGCTGACAGCTCACCAAGCTGTTTAGAGAGCCACGTGTCCCCACTGGGATAATTGCTTTTTCTGCATGAGTCTCTTGTTGCTTCTCTCTGGTGATCAAGTGTGTTTAAACTACTGGCAGAAATCATGTTGGTTTTTAAACGATATTGTAAAGTGTACCAGCAAACAAATGAAATTGGATCATGTTCTCTTGTATGCATGTAGCCCAAGCAGATATGGGATGCCAATGGACAGATCCTAACTGCCTGTTTTTCCTCTTAATTCCACTCCTAATAGAACAGTTGAAAGACCTACAATAAGTTGTGGTTTTTTTCCTTGTAATGCTGTTCCTTTTAATGTCACCAAGTAAAATGTGGAATGGTCATGTGTTTTCAGTTTGTCATTTTCATAATTTCTTTACGATGTATACGTACTTATCCAGGCATCCTTTTGTTGTACAAGATTTTTTCATGAAAATCTCATGAACATTGTTCATACCATAAGTAGGCTATAAAGAGGAAGGGAGCTTTGCATAAGAATGGACAAGTAAATGGATTAGTATCATTCAGGTGAGAAATTTTTACAGTGTGAATGAAATCTAACTACTTTTTTTATAATCTATAGTAAAAAAGTATTGTAAATATTAGCATATAATCTATTTTTCTTAGTTTAACCCATCCAAGAGACACAGTCACTCTCATTTTGTATCATGAGTCCATATTGAACTGGTCCTGAGTACATGCCAGCTTTGCCTAACAGCTTTTGGATGACTAGTATGAAACCAGATCACATCTCATCAAGAAACTTGAGTGGGAAATATTTAAGACAATGCATTTCTTTTTCCTTCTCCCCCTCCTCCTCTTCCTCCTTCTTCTTCTTTTTTCTCTCTCTCTTTCTCTCCTTTTTTTTGAGGTCTCTGTGAACCAGAATAAAATAGGAATAGAAAGAGTTGAATTTTTTTTGGAAAATATATTGAGAGACAGTAGCCTTTATGAAAAGTAGAAAGGAAATAAACTTTGTTAGCCAGGAGGGAGAACTGTGATTTGGCTAACCATGGTTTATTGTTTATTTATCTATCTAAAATAAAACTTATGTTTGAGACTTTAATATGAAATCATGCTGTTACGGATACACGATATCACTTTTAAAAGCATTTTGTGTGACAAGATTAGTACAAATAAATAGAATAAATAAAGGTTAAGTTCTTGAAATTTCTTCTTATACTTAAGAAAAGTGACGATGGTGACAAAAGTAGTAGATATAAATTGTTTTATATCAATGGTTTTTTAAAAAAAATTTTTAAATTTATTTTTTGGCTGCATTGGGTCTTCGTTGCTGTGCACGGGCTTTATCTAGTTGAGGCAAGCGGGGGCTACTCTTTGTTGCGGTGCGCATGCTTCTCATTGCGGTGGCTTCTCTTGTTGCAGAGCACGGGCTCCAGGCGCACGGGCCTCAGTAGTTGCGGCACGTGGGCTCAGTAATTGCGGCTCACGGGCTCTAGAGTACAGGCTCAGTAGTTGTGGCGCACAGGCTTATTTGCTCCAGGGCATGTGGGATCTTCCCGGACCAGGGATCTAACACGTGTCCCCGGCATTGGCAGGTGAATTCTTAACCACTGTGCCACCAGGGAAGTCCTATATTAATGGTTTTTGATAGTGGAAATTTTTCAAAAACTTAAATTTTTATCTGCTTACTAACGCCATTAAAATTTAGGTTCCAAAGAGTGAAACAGCAAAATTATGAATGTGTATATTCAAAAATATAAAGTACCTACATATGATATTCAACCATGATTAGAAAAACATGAAATTATTTCATTCTAGACATGGCTTTTTTACTAACGGTTCTTAAGGAACTGCTTACCTGGGAGTGTGAGTAAGAAATATTGCCAAATAAGAAATACTGTATTCTTTGATATTGTATAAGATCTGAATTATATGAATTATCTTTTACTTGGTTATAATTTTTTTAGACTGCTATGAGACATGTATTTTATCCAACCCTTTGCCTATCATTTGTACAATATAATTACACTACCACCAGTGTTTTTCCTTAATTTAGAATGCAACAAAGCATAATTGATTTTGAAAGGTACTATGGTATATGTTAGAAGGTATGGATGCTTCAGTTGGAATTGTTTACATTAAAGGTTGATACCACTCTTGCAACCAGATTGGAAAGTAATGGGTATTTTTCCATTTCCTCTCATTCTCTGCTCCCTGATCAAACAATATATCTTTTTTTTTTTGAAGGGGGAGGTTATTTTTGTTGTTGTTGTTGATTTAATGCTAAATGTTAAAGAAATAACATTATTACCGTGACTCTTCTTTACATGTCTCTGTTGAAAGGAGTCCTAGGAACCATCCAAAACTGCCTTGCAGTTTAGTTCACCAAAGAGAATGTCTGGGGGCTGTGACTGGCCATCTGGGGTACCTGCATCTCGTGATCATTAAGAAGTCTTAAACCCATGCAAAGTACTTCCCTTCTAGTTCACAACAGTTTGATATCTGTTCTACACGTCAAAGATCCAGGCAGAAATGGCAGCATTGCTATGAAGAGATTTTCTGCCCAAAGAGACTTAGTGAATTGTTTAAGGATGATACACTAGACTATAATTCAAAACCTCTCATCTCATTTACTTTGCAAAACAGTATGAAAGCAGTGGTAAAAAATCAAGTGTTTCAGAAAAAATAATTTCTAAACCTGGGTGCTTTAAAATTTTTATTCCTCCTATTAACCCTGCTTATTAAGTTTTTACTACTGTAAATGAATATTTCTGAGTCTTTAATCTTTTAGAAAATTGTAAAAATTAAGTACTGCACAATTTCTCATTGGTATAATGACACCTATTTGCATCTTACGTACATTGTTTAAACATATATCTCTTTTAGCATTCTAAATCAGTGTTCTTTTAATCCATTGTTAGGATCTATTTTAAAAATAGTATTTATAGTAAGAAACACAGATTTTGAATGCAAAATCTACTAAAGGAAATGAGATAAATTATATGACAGTTTGGTGGTTAGCAATTTGAAATCATCTTTGAAGCCTTTAATATAATTAGTGGTTTCGTTTTTGGTCTGCTGAATTCAAGTCACATTTGGTTAATGTAATTAAAAGCAGAGAAGATTTTGTGTAGCCAAACTAGTTAATTAGCCCCAGTTGGTTTAGTATATTAACCTAGAGGTGTATGGATAACATTGTCGGGGTGATGCCTGAAAAACAATTCCTGTGTAACAGATACTGCAAATCACCTGACTTGCTTTAGGGTAGAAAATGATGACATACCAAGGAGTTCATTTTAAGTTCATCTTTATTTCTGATTTTAAGCACTGATTGCAGGGTGAGCTGTATATGCCATAGAATAACCAGACAAAAAGCTTACTTAATTTACATTTTAAAAGAAAGCATGCTTCTGAGGGAGGGAGATGCAAGAGGGAAGAGATATGGGAACATATGTATATGTATAACATTCACTTTGTTATAAAGCAGAAACTAACACACCATTGTAAAGCAATTATACTTCAATAAAGATGTTAAAAAACAAAAGAAAGCATGCTTCTATATGTGCAAAGATAATGTTCCTTCTTGTATTCTGGAAGTAAGAATTCTGATTGTAGTTTTTCATGCTTACCAGAAATATGAAATAATTCTCTTCACTTTTGTTTGAAAAGCTACAACTTATACCTGATTTTTCTATATCATCTTGTTACTCAGTAAACAATGCAATAAAGGAGATGAAAGCATTCTAGAAGAGATTTTCAACTACTTCAGAGAAGTCTTTAAGTACTCGGAGAGAAGGCTTTTACCCCTAAGGAATATAATCATTTATAGCTTCTTAAAGGGAAAATGCTAGTATATAAGAATCCTATATATCAATTACATTGAGGTATTCCATACCTTAATGTCACTAAAACTTTTTTTTTAATCTGAAACTGTCCTGAAGAAAAATATAAAGTGTAAAGATATTTGAAACTTTAACATTTTTACCACCTTTTCCTTTCTCCTCCTGTCTCCTTCCCCAGAAGTAGCAACACCACTGGGCCCTTTTTTGTTTTCTTTTCATCTAGTATGTAGTTAGCCGAGGTCCCCCTTTAAGCGCTGTCTAGAGCTTATGGAAATGTAGGCTTCTAATGTGGTTACTACTGCAGGGTGATAAGGTAGATGGTAATGAGTAAGTGGGACCTCTGCTTCGATTTTTGACATAGGCTAGATGCCATATTGTCGGAAAGCTTAACTCATTCTGCTTCTCCACTACCCGCTTAGATTAATTGAAGTAGAGCTGCTGCAGTGCAGTGTTTAACACTGTGTCTGTTCATTATACAAACTCATTTTTGATAGGTTTACAATTTGGCTGTCAGATCCAGCTGCAGGAAGAGACCTGCCAAGAAATATTTCTTAGCTTGTTTTAAATAGTGCTATTTTCACATTTATGGTGTTTTGTATGTGTTAGACATATTCTTCCTTTCTCTGTAGAGAGAGGAAATGTCAATTTTTGGTTTACAAAGGAGCACTAAGATTTAGAATGTGTATAGATTCCCTTTACAATCAATATTTTTAGATGACAACATAAAATGGTGATTGATTGTTAATAGTAGGTACTGCTTTAAAGCTGGTACGTTATATTTGATCGGGGTTATAGCACTACGTTTATTTCTATTCTTCTGTTTATTGAAAAGAACAGGCCACCATGCAGTCCACATTTGTGACCATAGAGAATAGAATTATGGCTTTTGGTTTGCTCTGTTTCAATTCAGCCATTGACATAATGCCAAAATCAATTTGAACTTGTAGAAACTGAAGACTACCATTTTCATCCATTATTTTGTGTATTTCTCTGTTTTCAGTACTTTGTTGTTTCTTCCTTCACTTTTATCAATTTCTGTCTCTATCATCTCGAAGGAAATAAGCTTCTCCCAGGTTTGGTGAGGCTTGTTTGATTTTCCATTTAAGTTGTAATGTTCACTTTGGGGTTTTTGAACCATTATTGCCAGTGAGTGTAGAGTAGAATGTAGGGTTTTATAGTGAAATTGTCTTGTTAATGGGATGGAAGTTGTGTAGGCGTATTTATACTAACCTGGGGACTCTCAGTAATGATTTTTCCAAATAGAGTAAACATTTATGGTATTACATGATTTTAATCCCTCCTTCCTTTTGTTATTTTAATCCAGCATTTATCCTTAGGCCAGAGCCAGGTCTTTAGAACAAAGTTTCTCAACCTCAGCACTATTGACATATGGGGTGTATGATAATTCTTTACTGTGGTGGACTCCTTTGTGCTTTGTAGGATATTATTGAGTTGAAAATGCAACTTAAAAAAGAAAAGCATGAATCACATGATTTTACTTTAGTAAAAGTGTGTATGTGTAATGTATATTTTATATCTATATTTTTATATCTATTTATCTATATCTATATTGAGAGAGAGGGAGGTCAAAAGAAAAATGCTCATAAAGTATTGACAGTAGTTAACTTTTGGAAGGTGTTTTTCTTTTCATGTGACATTTATTTGTTCTTTTTATTTATTCTGTTCGAAAACAGGTAAGTACATATGAAAACAATAAATCTATCATTAATATATCTTGTAGCTGCTATAAACCTTTATGAAAATGCTTCAGTGGATAATAGACTAATTTTGTCTACAAAAGCAGTTTGCATTCATCAAAAATCTTTCGAGTGACTACTATATGCAGCCATTTTTCTAAGCATGAGGGATAGAATCATGAGCAATGCAGAGAAAAGTCCCTGGATGATTTTTATAATGACACCTAGAGAATTATGGTCATTTTTTAAATAAAAGGACTGAAAAAATGTCAGGTTCTAAAGGCACAAAAATTAAAACTGCTCTGTTAATATTTGGTTTGTCCTAACACGTAAAGACTTGGTCGCAATATCTAGTTTGGATGTCTGGATTGAAATAAAGCAATTTAGGCATTCCAAAACAGTGTGACCCCACCTTTATAAAGTAGTAGTTTCAACAAACTCCCAGTGTAGGATGAAAAAAAAATTCTATTTGAATGGTTCCTTCCTTCCTTCCTTCCCTCCTTCCTTACTTTCTGTATTTTTTCTTTCCTCCTTTGTTTAATCTGTATACTGTACAAAATAACTGTGAGGTCAAAATCTCCATGAATAAACATTCTGGAAGTTATCCCTGACAAAACCTTTCTAAGGTTCAGAGCATTATAGTTATTCAGGGGTAATTGAACTCTACTCCCCACCAAAAGCATATTAAATTAAGTAAAGATAGTTCAGTTTCCGCATCCCAATCTTAATTCATGGTTAGCTTTAGCCTACATATTGTACTGGAAGTCTGCTTACATTTGTAATTAATCCTTCTTCAAATAATTAAGTGTTCAAGAGTGTACCCGAATGACTTTCCAGATGATTTATTGGGATCTGTTCAGTCTCTGCCTCCTAAGTCCCCAAGAAACTGTTTGGATGGCAGAGACACTTATGTTTTTTAGGACAGGTCAGGTTCTGTAATGTTTTGGAAATTAAGATATATTTGCTAAAGCAACTCTGGCAAATTAAGTAGTTAGAGACATTTTTATTTCCACATCTTGTAATACTAGAATATGCTTCCTTGAAATTACATATAGCTAATATGTATTTACATGTTAATTATAGTCATATGGTATTAAGAATTTCCTAAACAACAAGGTCCTACTGTATAGCAAAGGGAACTACATTCAATATCCTGTGATAAACCATAATGAAAAGAAGATAAACAAAGAATGTATATATATATATATATATATATATGAATAACTGAATCACTTTGCTGTATAGCAGAAATTAATACAAAATTGTAAATCAACTCTACTTCAATTAAAAAAAAAAAGAATTTCCTTTTTCTTTTTTCCACTTGCTAGCCAAATTGTTCACACAATGTTTTTGGTTTTCATTTAATTAAATAATACGAAAGAACTTGGTTGGTTTGGAAAAACAAATTTCTAGTTATATAGAATATAATTACTTTACGAGAAATGTAGGTAAGTAAAAATGTTTGCCTCTTGTATATTGTACCTTTGGAATAAATTTTGTTTAAAGTTATTACCTATAGAGTAAATACTACACATCAGCTTTTTGATATAATCAGTCTTTCTTTGCATGCTTAGAAAGTAGACTTCACTTATGAAGACCTCTGTCATGTAAAAATTACTATAGCAATTTTAATGATAGTCACGTGAAACTTTTTTTTAAGATACGAGGAGGAAAGCTCATGATTACTTACACCCGCAAAAGTGATGCTGGCAAATACGTTTGTGTTGGTACCAACATGGTTGGGGAACGTGAGAGTGAAGTAGCAGAGCTAACTGTTTTAGGTAAGTGCAATTTTATCTGATCTGCTCACTGTAAAGCTTATCTCATTATTATTTAGTATCTTTATACAAGGGAGAAAGAAATGACCTTTTCTAGAAGGTAAACCAATATTTTGGGGGCTGGAAAAAAGACAGAAGAAATCAGTAAAGCAGCCTGAGATAAAGTAGCCAAGACATAGGAAGACAATTAGGAGGAAACACTACACCTAGGGACGAGAAGTAGGGAACTCGGTGGAATAATTTTCTAAATAATATTTTAAATTATAAATCTGCTCATGTGGAACATCTAAAATGGCTTTTAGTTTGTTCATCTGTATTTTTTTTTTTTTGAGATGACTTTTTCTAATTTTAGAGAGACCGTCATTTGTGAAGAGACCTAGTAACTTGGCAGTCACTGTGGATGACAGTGCGGAATTTAAATGTGAGGCCCGAGGCGACCCTGTACCCACAGTACGATGGAGGAAAGATGATGGGGAACTGCCCAAATCCAGGTATGGATCAGAATTTAATGATGGGATTCATCCACTCGGAATTTCTACAGTTCTCATCAGACCACTTTTCACATATAAGCCATTAGAATGGTCTACTCTAGACTCCTTGATCTCCTCGGGCCAGACATAGTAACATAGTAACGGAGATAATTAGAATCAGAAGGTTGCCATGCTTTCTTTGACAGTGTACAGATAACTGTAAGTTCATGACCCCAGCCTGCCCAAGGAACCCTTGGAAGATGTGACATTCCTTAAACAGTTTTCTCTTTGTCCAACCAGACTACAGTTAATACCAATGTCTTATATGGGAATAGGTAGGGAAGGGAGGTATGGCACTAAAGATGTAACTACAAACCAATTAAAAAGCAGACTCCCTTTTCCTTAGCTACAACATCACCAGGGAATGGTAGAAGAGGTCAGAGTTTCTTGATATCTGTCAAATCCTTAAATTGGCTAGAAGCAGAGATACACTCGCAGCCTTAGGGAATGAGGTAATGAAATGAAACTTTCAGGCACTGTCTTTAGGCTGTCTTCTCTAGTGTGTCCATTCATTCAGCAGACATACCTTGAGCCCCTGCTAGGTTTGGGGGTCACAGCAATGGTTTAGGTATACTTTCTGCTGTCAAGGAGCTCACCAAAGGAGTCATGTATGGATAGATACAGAGTAACGTAGCAAACCCTTTTGTTGCATAAAGGTAGACCCATGGGAGCAGAAAATCAGGAGAGAGTTCTCAAAGGAAAGTGACATAGAAGCAATGTCTTGAAAAATATGTATCAATTTGATAAGCAAGAAAGAGGAGAAGAGTATTCCAGGAAAAGAGACATCACAACATAGACACAAATCTAAGACTGTTTTGAGTGGTGGAAATTTAGCATGGCAGCACACAGCGCATGTGGCAAGAAGTTATGGGAAACCAGGTTGGAGATAGTGAGGCCGGATTTACAGGACTTTGTATCGACTAAAGAATTCTGAATCATACGGCATGCACATTGATAAGCCAAGAGGGATAACTATGAACAGGATTGCTTTTTAGAGGAAATAATTTTTTTAGCATTATGGATATCACATTAATGTGGCAAGGGGTTGGGGGGATGCCGTTGGCCGGGTCATCATTGTTGATGTCCAGATAAGAGATGTGAATCGCCTGAACTGGGAGATGATATGGAAATAGGCTAGGGGTCCATCATGGAGAGAAAGTTCTGAGACCCAATTGATGAACTGAATGATTTGTTATATATAGGGAGCTGGTGAAGGAAGATAGGTAGGTTGTGTTAGGAGAAGGAGTGGTTTTATGTGATAGGGTAAGAAAAAAAAGTTTTATCTAACGTATTAAATATTAAGTGTCTCTGGGGGTATGATGTCTAATTATTAGTCAGGATTATGAATTTGGAGCTTAAGTGAAATAGGGGCAGCAAATGTTTGTGTGGTTGATCAATATATAAACTAGTGTAGATAGTATAACTGAGGGATATCATATAGAGTAAAAAGAGGATTAAGGTGAAATTTCAAGGGACACCCAACATTTAAGAAAAGACAAGATGAGGCAAGGCAAGGGAATTCCAGAATAAGACTTTCTGGGTTTAAATATTAACTCTGCCATTAAAATAGCTGAAGACCAAAGCCAAGCTACCTTACCTTCCTATGCCTCAATTTTCTCATCTGCCAAATGGAGATGAGCATAATACTTCATAAGGTGTTATAAGAATTTTAAAAGATAGAACCTACAAAATGCTTAAAGTCTGACATATAATAAAAATTTATTTAATGGTCACTTAAATTTTAGTATGAGTACAGGAGCTTGAGAAAATAAACAAATAAGCGTCAACTTTGCCTAAAAATATTCTGTTAAAAAGTAGTTTTAATATTTTTGCCCACACGAATGTAAAAGAAGTGCTCTTTTCTACGTGCATGCTTACTTAGAGGAATGCTGCATTATTTACCTTCTGCTTTAAATTCTCTGAAGAGAATGTTGCCTGTGATTTGATACCTAAATACATATTTGTAATGATGGATTCTTTCAAGTAGAAAGTCACTTAACTGTGCTTTCTTTTGTTATGTCACTAGATATGAAATCAGAGATGATCATACCTTGAAAATTCGGAAGGTGATGGCTGGTGACACGGGGTCATATACTTGTGTTGCGGAAAATATGGTTGGAAAAGCTGAAGCCTCTGCTACTCTGACTGTCCAAGGTAAGGTTTGGGGAACATTTTTTGTGGTTGATTTATTATATGAGATACTGTTGATATTTGAAAATATTACATATTAGAGTAGTCTATATAAAATATAGACTTTAAATAACGCTATATATATACTTTATTCCAAACATGTTTAAAGGAAATGATTGTTTTGCCTATGGGAGCTCTGTAAGTGTCTGTTACAGGAAATTGAACTAAGTTTTCAAAATTATGAGAGCATTGTCTTGGTCAAGTAGAGGAGGGGAATGTGCTTTAATCTCTGGGTCTTCAAACATAGAGCTTTAATTAAATGACAGCTACTGCCACGAAAAGTTGATCTTTCAATGAAAAGAAGTTTACCATTCCTTCAGGTCATGCACTTTCAAGGGTCTGTACAGTTCAGAACAAAAAAGTGAAAAGATTCTGTTTCCCGCTAGAATGTAAGATCCATCCATAGAGTAGGGACTTTTGCAGTCTTTTTCTGTGCACACCGTGCCTGTGACTTAACAGACATGCAATAAATATTTGTTGAGTGAATGAATTGCATTTGTACTTTGCTAATTCTGATGAAGAGTTATGATTTGGTGTGACGTGAGCCAAAATGGGTGCCATATTCTTTGGCTACAAGTTTTTGAATGTCAAAGTCACATCTTAAACTGATACGCAGAAATGGTTCTGTCACCTCCTTTGTCTCCATAATTTCATATGTCTTTCATTCTCATAATCCCTTTTCCCCTTTTTCCATGATGTCATACTGATTATTTCTTACTATGTATCATCTGAGAACTTTCTCTCATTTTTTTCCTTTTTAAGGACAAATTGTTTATTGTGGAATTTGAGAGACAGTGACCTTTAAAGAACATTTTGTTGGTGAAAAAAATTCCATATTTTGACACGAATATAGAGTAAACAGGGATTTTGGCGATAAACCACTTAGCTTGTTTCTGAGTATGACATTAGCAATACTTGCTCTGTCATCTTTTCTGAGCACTGTCTCCTCTAAGGCTATTACGAAGAAAAAGGTGGCTTTTGAAGGAGAGCTTCTACTGTGGGCTTTCTACAAAAGAGCCTTGTGGGCTTTTTACAGTAGAAAAAAGGAATAAAGAATATTTCCTTCCTGTCTCTAAAGCCATTATGTCCCACTTTGGGGTTTTTAGCTCAACCTCATAAAAACAAAAGAAAAAAAAAGAAAAGATCAAGAACAAACATTGAATTTCTAAGGCCTAGACTACTTCTTTAATCTAAGTTAGACCTGAACTCCACATAAGCCTAAAACTATAAGAAAAGAAAACCCCTTTACATTTAGAGAAAACATAAATTTAAGAGATGTCAAGTTCAAGTTCAGAAGCCCTCCGGAGGGAGTGAAAGTAGCCCAGGATGAATACAAGGTATGAAAAGGTGTGTCTATCTCCAGGCAATTGTGACAGGGAGGTTGATTGTCTATTATATTAGTCAGAGAGATGATGCTTTTATAAATAATAGCCATTCTGCTGTGTCTACAGTAGACATTGAAATCAAAATAGAGTTTCTTCCTGCAATTTTATACTCAGTTCCAAAGTTAATTCAGCCTTAAGTTTTCCATATGGAATTCTTGCTCCTAAGCCTGGATTTCAGTGAAAACTGGGTACAAATGATCAAATCCAGAAACTACTTAAGGAATTTAGAAGTTCTTATTTCAACTGCATTGGGTCTTCTATAAACTTATGAAAGATCTGTGTATTGTTGAGAAGTTATTATTTTATTCAACTATTAAAATAAAATATGCATATTAACATCACTGTGAAAATACCTTTAACATGCTAGAATAATATACACAATATGTCAAACAAAGTAACATGATTCCCAACAGCAAAAGATAACTAAGAAAAAAAACAAAGGAAACTTTTCAAGGGAAACTTGAGAAGTTATGTATTTTTTTCCTTTGAGATTGAATATAGAAAAATATTAGTTACTACAAAGGAAACTAATCAGAAATGAATACATTTGATAGCAGGAAACAATTATTAGAAATTCAGTAGCATAGTTGTTTTTGATTTCTGTATTTTATTTGTGGTTCATTTTTGAGGCACTATTGGAGTCAGTATGGGCTTAAAAATAATCTTCCTTTTCCTCAGTCCTCATGCAATAAATATTTAATTTTGAGAATTGTTGTTGGACAACAGAACCCTGTGTTCCAGTAGCAGTTTTGGGAAAAAAACTTTCTTAAATAAGGGTGAGCATTTGATTTTCACCCCCAGTACAGATATGATTAGTTCTAACATTTAAAAATTAACCCTCATTTGAGAATTACTTCCTTTTTTTTGATATATGTATATATTTTTTGAAATCCCAATTCTGCTCTTTTAGAGACTCTCTCTGTATGTATTTCCTCAAGTATTCCATTCTCAACTCATGATTTCTTTGGTTTTTCTACTTGTGTATTTTTCACAGTCCTTAGTATGGTACTGGGCATTTAGTAGGCACTTTATATAACAATAAATACTTGTTACAATTTGAAATATGCATCTGAACTCCAACCTTCTGCTTGAGTGGTAGCAATATCACAGTACAGTATGTCCCAGGGGAAATTCAAGCATCTTCTGGTGACTTTGATCCTGAGTGTTAACAGTAGGTTACATTGGATCAGATCTGAAGAGATTATCATCTCTGATGGCTGCCTGGTGGTCTGTGTTTGAAAGGAACAGAGTAAAACCTGGGGCTGGACAGAGTTTCCTAAACTTAGATGAAGTTTGTTATCTGATCTTATCTGAACGTGTATTTATAAGCTTATCTGAAGCTTGTTAAATATACAGATTATCAAGCATGCCCTTGGAGAACCTGATTTAGTAGATCTGGGTTAGAGCACAGAAATTTGTTTTTATTTTTGTTTTCAAGCAAGTTCATCAGTCTCTGGAATGAGGAGTTACCTGATGAGCTGACAGAAAGAATAAAGGGCTTTAAAAAATTGCTCTAGAGTCTGGGAATTACCAGGGCTGGACGAAGTGTGTTACAGAGAATTGAGTAGCAAAGAGTATAGACATTGGAGTCAGACAAAATGTAGTTGAATCCTATTTCTGTCATTTACCAACTGTGTGGCCTAGAAAAGGTTATTTAAATTTCATGAGTCTCAGTTGCCCCATGTGTAAAATGGGTACAGTAATACCAACCTCACAGCATTTTTATAAGGATTAAATTAAATAATATATATAAAAGGCTTAACATATTGTCTCTTACAGAGTGTTTTATAAATAAGGAGTGTTATATAAGCGTTATTATTAGTGATAGCTTTATCGCTTACTTTTAATAGTTATTGGTTATTTCATAAGAAAAATAGTAATGTTCAGATAATTCTAGACAGGTAGTTCTTCCTTTGCTATTGTAAATGAGAAATCTGAAGTAGTAATATAATCATGATAATTTATTATGTAACAAATTATTAAAACTCTTCTCAAATAGAAAGCATTACATTTTTATTAAAAAAAAACTTTATTGGCTTTTAAACTAAATGTGTTAAATCTTGTTAGTGCCATCAAAACTAGTGCTAGATTTAATGTGAGGTTTTGCAAAATAACTAGATAATTTAATGAAAATTACAACCACTTGGGAATAGAAATGATTCAAAAACCGATTACATTTTATGTGCAATGGAGTGTTATTGTTATGAAAAAACGTTCAGCAGAGACTCAGAGACTCTGCAGTAATTTGACCTATTGAAAAATAATTAATGTCCATTACATGACCAATAAAAAATGGTGAAGTAATGCTGTTTGGAATGATCACAACAGAGAAGTGTTTCCGTTTAACTCCCAGTTAACCAGAAAATTGAGTTAACCTGAACTTGATATTCTGTCATTTTCTGGAATAATCAAAACTTTATTACCTATAAATGTAAACCATCAATGTTGTTACATTTACGCCTGATGTTTGTCTGCCTCATTTTCCCTCCATACTGTAATAATATCTATGTACCTCCTCAAGAATTCTCTTTGTAAACCTAAAATACACAAACAAATTCAGGCATCTTTTTAAAGACATTCCATCTCAATTTTGATTGATTACATTGTGATATTTGCATTTTAATGTCTCAATTCGACAAGTATTAGGATTGCTAGCTGTCACAGTAGGAATGAGTTATCTTCTGAACTAGTGTTTCATATTGCATAATGGCCCCATCGTTTAAGGAAAAAGATATATACTGTAGTATTTATAACCATTTTATAGGTTGTGACATACCTATAAAATGTAAAGTCTAACTTGAACAAAATAGATGCAGTGAGGCACCCTGCCAGATTTTTTAAACAGTGCGCCATTGAAACTGCTAAAATTTATGCCTCTGCTTGGTGCTCTGAGAATGGTTGCAGGTTTGTTTTACATTATTTTACTATCTTAATCTAAACCCATTAGGTCTTTATTAGATGCTTGCCAGGTGGGCCTTGAGGTTGTTCTTGGAATCACATGATAGCCAACGTAAATTTTCCTGCTTGTTTTCATTTTTGAATCAATTCATAGTAATTAAAAAAGTGGGTACTTTTTTTTTTCTTTGTTGAAGGTAACCTTTAAGAAAAGCATGGTGGATGCAGCCTCAAAACACTTAAAAGAAAATAAAGGCAGAAAAATAACTTTATCATTCTATTAATAGCAAAACCTTTAAAATTAGTTAATTATTTATGATGACAATCATGTCTGTAGCTTTTCAAATAATTCCATTTTTGAGGTGTGCTCTTCTGAAAGAAAGATAGAAGATAAAGCCACACAGAGTTTAAACTCCGAATTTCTCCCATTTCCAAGTTTGTCCTCCACCTCTAAGATTTCTTACAATTCTTTGGTTCAGTGATACTCACTGCTTAAACAAGGCAAACTCGATGGCATTATTAATCTTTCCACTCCCTTTGCAACTTCACAGATAAAGCAGCTCTTATTACTGTCACAATTTCATTGACAAAGTAAATTTGTGACTCTCTATCACCAGAGTGATCATGTTCCCATCGCTATGTCTGTCACAGGAAACCGAACTGAAAACAAACTTCCATATACCAGCCATTTCCCAAGCAATCACATTTTATCTGTGCTGACTTGAACCATTAAGAAAATCTAATCCCATTTTTGTCTGTCTTTCTTACAATAGGCACTAAAAGACATTTAGTCCTCCCATTTCCCTTTAGCCCTAAGTGCTGAGCCAGTCAGACACAGGAAACTGGACGTTTAGTTCACACCCCACTGCACTCCTCCACAGGCCTCTCCCAGGGACCAGTTATTCTTTGAAGCTCAAGAAACAGTTGCTTTTCTGCCCTTTCAGCAACAGCTCTGTTAAAAGAAAAGGCAGATGCCAAACATCTCTAAACCAGGTGATGCTCTGTTACCAGACAATTGGGATTTCTGTGAAATCCCAGCTCTTTTCTCATAAGCGCTTATCCATTTTTCTTCCCTTGATGTGAAAGTACTCCATTCTCTCAATTTCATCACCTGTTTTTTTTTTGTTTTTTTTTTTAGTTCTAAAATATGGTATCATGAATGATGTTGATATCTCTTTAATGTATTCTTGGCATACAATAGGAATGTTCAAATGATCATCAAAAAGATGTGCATTCTATTCTGTTCTGAAGAACTGTTATTTTGTCTGATGCTTCCCATAAGTATTATGCCTACTCTGCAGTGAAGGAACAGAGCACTTCCCCGTTAGGATTGGTTAGCTACTGACAGCCTCTGGCAGGCTGAACCTTGAAGTCTGAGATTGATGTGAGACAGGAGAGATACAAGGCAGAAAAAAAAACCAGTGCAGTCCTTTGGCTGACTTAACTGCTACTGATGGAATGTTTCCTACAGCTTCTCTCCTTGCTGCTGGTGAACTGCATGCCAAAGAAAAAAAGAAAAAATAAAAAGGAAAAGGAAAAGAAAAAAAAACCTGCTGAAATATCTTGGGCACTATAGTTAATAATTGACCCCTAGTTAATATCCCAATGAACTAGGAATTGATCAATAGTTAGGATTTCCAGTGAAACAAGAAGCAACAGTCAGAGGTTTGGCTAAGCTTTTAAGATTCTCCTAACCCAGTGTGTGAGTATTAATTCATAGGAAATAGTAGCGATGCAGTGAAAACAGGAGCAGACGAGGCGTAAGAAGCTGAATATCTTCTGTACTCTTCATTTCAGTTGATGGCAATGCAACCTGCAAGTACACACTAGTAGGCAGCTTGGGTGCTGGTGGGGTCATGCTTTACTCTTCCATTTCTCGAATGTCAATCACCTTAAAATCCTATTTATTTTGCCTTTTAAATATTTCTCAACTCTCAACACCTCTCTTATCTTCTTATCACTGCTTTATTATCTCTTGTGCAGTGAAACTTAACATCTAACCAGTTTCCTTGCCTCCATCTTGTCCCATAGACTCCATCCTCCATACAACAGGTACATTGACCTAAAACACAAATCGAATTGCATTAGTTCCATTCATGAAACATTGTCATGCTTCCCGTCTCTCCAGATGAGGTTCAAAATACTTAAATACTGCTCTGCCTGGCTACTTAGTCCCCTCTTGCTACTCCCTTCAGGGTAGTAACACTATATTGTTTACATATTTTTTCATGTAAATACCGCCATGGAGCATACGTCTGGGCTTTTCTTTATGTTAGTCCTTTGGTCTAAAATGCTCTGCCCCCACTGACCCATCTTCTACTTGCTAATTACTCCTATCCTTGGATCCAGCTTAGGCAGGCATCTTCCAGGAAGCTTTGCAGGCAGTCCTCACCCCAGTGTCAGGTTAGGTATGCACATTCATGGATCCATCTCATGCTGTTGCCACCCTTATTGCGTTTCAATATCTGCCCCATTTGACTGTGAGTTCCTTACAGGCACACTTTATTTACTTCACCTTCTTAGTCTCGTTGCTTATTGCAGTCTTAGGAGAATCCTTGGCGCTCATGTAACATTTTCTGTCTGAGTGAATCAAGGGCTGCCCTGATATATACCAGCTGTGGGATCCTGGGCAAGTCACTTAACTTCTCTGAGTTTTAGTATACTCATCTGTTGAAAAAAATGAATGTACACAGACTATAAACATCAAAGATGATAGAAAAGTTTTAAAAAGATAATTAACAAAGTACTTATATTCTCATAAAAGTGGTTTGTGGATTATGAAGTGCTTATGCAAAATGATGGTTGTTATGATTATTTTTCTCATCTCTTCTTCCAAAACAACTAAAAACCCATTAGAGTCTCAGTAATATTTATTTTGACCATAGAGATTTGAAATTTTTGGTTGCTGATTAATGTAGAATTTGGTAATTGTTTTGCTTTTCTGCAATTATAATTTTCTGTGATTCCTTGTTGTTGAGGTCTGTCAAAATCAGTCCTCAATATTTTTTTTTTTTGCTGCTGCTTTAGGAAATGTTCTGTAGGGTAGAACTAACAGTCTTTTCTGATAGACACACATGGATTCAAAAACTGAATGTACAAGATGTTAAATCTCTGATTCTCAGTTTTCTCCTCTGTAAAGGGGAGTAAAAATGTCTCCCTCATAGGATTTTGTGGAGATTAAATGAGCTAATAAATACGAAATGCTTAGCACATTGTGTGAAGCATTTAAATGCTCAGTAAAAGGAGAAGCAATAAAGGTGATATGAAGAAGGCAGAAGAAGAGAAGGAGTCATTTCAGTCATGTGTCTTTATATGTGTATATATCAGGACTTTATGTAGCTTTAGTGCTCTTAGCTGCTTATCACTGGCTGTATAAAAAGATTAAAGTCTGAGTCATGTGTGCATCTCCCATTATACTTTATATAGACACACAATAAATGCTTTTCAATAAACAATGACTATCAAGGTTTCTGTAATTGTGGTTTAAAAAAATGTCAATTTTTATTCTAGTTGCTTCAAGAAACAGAAGAAAGTTAGGTATAACACAAAAATATCTACATTAGGTAAAAATACTTTTTTGTTTTTATTAATTGTGTATATTTGATATGCATTTGAGACCAAAATAGTTTTTTTTATTAAACAGATCCATAAGTTACATGATTCCTTTTGATCTTTAAACATAATTATTATCCCCCCTTATATGTTCAATGCTGCTAAATTTCCTGATAAAATGAATAATATTGAATCCCTTCACTGCGCCTTCCATAAATATAATCCATATATTGGACCAGTTGAAACTAGAGATAAAAATAATGTGGATAGATGGTCCCCAGTAATAACTTCCATATAATTTAAAACTTTAATAGTCTTGAAAATGAATCAGAAGACATAGTCCATTAAAAGAAATGTGCATTTGTGCATTGAACATTTTCTAAGATGTGAAATAGCAACTTTGAAGTTTACCAAACCACATGTTAATCCCACACAATGCAACATGTCATGTGCATGGCTTTTTTTTTTTTTTATGGACCACTATATAATTATTTCAGAATGTAAAATTAAAATTTAAGTGAAAATTAAACAATGTAACTTACTGTGGATTTTACTGCCAGTAGTGAGGGGTAAACTTTAATAAACTTGCATTCAAAAACAAACTCTGGGGGAAAGAAAGCCTGTTTTGTAAATTTGTAGTTCCCATAAACAGGCTTCACCAGGCTAAAGCTTTCTATCAGCATATGAGATCTGATAGAGGGTAAGAGTCATCTGACTTTTTAGAGCTGGTATAATATCTAGACAGTAAAGAAGTAATGAGAGAAAAAACTGGACCCTTCAGTTCTGAATTTCCTTTCTTTGATGTAGACTTCATTTAAATCATTTGTTGGAACAGTTTGCTTAAATTGCTGATTTCAGAAAAGCTGGCAGTATAATAGTACATTGTTTCTGACCAATAACATGGTTATTTGAGTCAAAGCCAAAACTAATAGTGTCAGATGGCCCTTTTGCAGGCTCAAGTCAGGTTTACTATAATCCAAGATTTTAGTTAAGAACTGTGAATTCACTATTATGAAATGGTAAATAAAGTGTTTCAGATTTTAAAAAAAAGGACTGTGAGTTCAACGTTTGGATGAAACACATATTCTAAGGCCCCCAAAGCTTTACTTGATGACTTTAAGAACCTTGATGTGTGTGTGACATGTCTGCCACACTCTGACAAGATATGGCAGACTCGTTCTTTGCGGAATGATTCTTCATCACACATGGCAGCAATCCACAAAGGCCCAGTAAAGTCAGTGGTACTAGAGTAAACAGTGCTCCAGGGATTGGGATACACACACACACACACACGCAGTGTCATATATAAATTTACCACCTCCTGTATGTACGTATTGCTACACTCAATGTTGAACTCAAGAGTCTTATTCAGAATGCCTCCCTTACAGGATTTGTTGTGGATTTTGTGTTTTTGTTGTTGTTGTTGCTTGTTTTGTAGTTAAAATAATGATTTAAAAAATTTAACTGAAGATTTGAGGAGCTAATGAGAATAAAAAAAAAAGATTAGTGATTATAAAAAGAAAACCCAAAAGACAATGTGTGATTGAAGTAAAGAGTCAGTATTGCCAGCTGAGCTCTTTGTGAACAGGCTGAAAGTCAAGTGCTATCAGCCAAGAGGTTTAATGAAGCCCCACTACAGAATTTAACAAGAGAATGATTTGTGAGAATGGCTTCCTCTCCTAACTGTTCTGATCCAGTGGCATAAATAGGATGCCGAGCTCCACTCCTGCTGGGTTTTTTTTATGCTATTTGATTTGATTGAGACCCAGCAGCATTATGGCCTATGATTCTTTTCCTTTTTTTTTTTTTTTTTTTTTTTGTAGAAAGGATAAAGTAAAGAACTTCTTGTGTTCTTATAGCCTTTCAGAAATAGCCATTTTAACCCTAATGACTGTTGAAGATGTGACATTCTCTTAGATTTCTTTCATTTACTCATGAAGGTTTTGGGTTGCCTTTAGTTATTTCAAACAAACTGATATAAATCTTAAATATTAATCAAAAGAAAAAGCAATTCTCCACATAGCCTTCCTACAGAGAACTTGAAACACTCTCTTAATGTTTTTTGCCAAGCAAGTATTTGAAGAAATAAGTAGAGCAGTCAGGTACAAGAAATAATTGATACATAAGATGATTCTCTGACAAATAATGACACAGTACCACACTAGTAAATAGCACATCATGGGTCTTCCGTTATGTTCTGAGCTTTACTGTGATTTATTCATCTACATAACAGTGGATAAGTTTTTCTCGTTGCTCAGTTACATAAATGTATAACTTAGCAACTGTCTTTAGCAACCTACATTCTGAACTAATGACATCAACCTGGAAATATGTAACTGAGTTGTGTGAATCTACACAATCTGCATTACTCAGCCTGAGAATGAAATTTGAATGAAATAAATTAGATTTTTGCTCTAGTCATTAATGGGTAGCTCATTTTAAAACATTAGATTCATTACTAACAATCTCACATAACTTTAAGCATTGGAATTTTGTGATATTGTGTGTACTTTAATGTAAAAGAATTAATTCTAAGTTAATTTACATTGATGTATCCTATTTTGTCCAGAATTATTAGGACATAAAGTAATTGAGGTAAGTCATTGTTTAAGAGAGAATAATCATAAAGAGAATAATTTTAGACTAATTGACATCAAGGACACCCTTATGATGAACCCTGGGTAAATTAAATATGCAATATACTTGAAAAATGGTCTTTTTATGCATCCATATGTATCAAATTTTATTATTTGCTTGCTATCGTTTTAAATATTTTATAGGTATACACAGATTGAGAAATTCCACTGAACAGTATTCATCCTTTTAGATTCACAAATCACTTCAGTATATTCCAGACATTAGGGTCATCATTAGAATAGTTATACCAGCAGCAGCTGGTGTCCTTTGAGCCTTATTTCAATA
The DNA here is from genome assembly GCF_949987535.1 of Balaenoptera acutorostrata. Classification (NCBI taxonomy): domain Eukaryota; kingdom Metazoa; phylum Chordata; class Mammalia; order Artiodactyla; family Balaenopteridae; genus Balaenoptera; species Balaenoptera acutorostrata. Next base: position 119,563,754 of record NC_080067.1, read on the forward strand.
ATTTCAAAATATAATATGCTTCTTTTTATTTCATTTTTTTAAAAGATTCTGTATAAATTGGAAGTTACTACCTTTTAATGTCATACCTAAAGTTTGCAAAACTGATTAAAATACCACGAGCACTTTAATTTGCTTTTAAACTGTTATTCTCAGGACTTGATAAATAATGTGCCAGTATAAACACACCTGTAGAAAATACTAAAATAAGACAAAATGTAGCTGAGTAATTGCTTTATAACAGAATTACAAGAGTAGGAAAATCCATAAATGGTTGTTAAGGTTAGCTTTAGCTGTAGGACATTTATTTTGTGTGGTCAGTGTCATTAGGAGAAAATTTAGAGCATTGCACAACTAAAACTGATAGATACGACCATTTTACAAAGGTGTTTTTAAAAAGTTAACATTGTGGATGGTAGAATAGTCATTTCAAACAGTGTTCTTTTTAGGTCATTAGTAAAGAGATGAGGTGTGCTCTTGTGTTTTTCCTCAGGTTTTTTATTCCCCCCAAGTGTACTAAATGACTAAATATAATTGATGATCAGTAATTTTGGCCTGATATAGGCTTCTTGGAAATAATGGTAAATTACATAATTCCTGTGCTGGATTGTTGAGATTATGAATGTTAGACATGGATGGGGGCTCTGTTTTACTGATGAAAAAACTGAGGTCAGAGATGTCTTTATAATGTATAGCAAACTGTGAACATATACATTTGATACTTGACTGCATGCATTTGACATTTACGGTAGTTGTCCTAAAAGGTTGCATCATATCATCTTTCAGAGATGGAATTGGCTGTTTGGACATTGGTTTGTTTTTTTTTTAATGAGAAAATAAAATATAGCATGAGTCATTTTCTCCCCTAAAACCTTTTTATATGTTTGAAACATGCCCATATGTGAAGCAGATTATGTACCCATGTTAATATATTAATACATATTGTGCATTTAAACAATATCTTTTTTGTTAAGGTATAATTGACATATAACATTATATTAGTTTCAGGTGTACAGTATAATGATTCTATATTTATATATACTGCAAAGTGATCAGTGCAGTAAGTCTAGTTAATATCCATCACCATATACATAGTTAGAAAAATTTTTCTTGTGATGAGAACTTCTAAGATTTACTCTCTTAGCAACTTTCAAGAATGCAGTAGAGTATTACTAACTATATTCCCTATGCTGTACATTAGATCCTCATGACTTACTTATTTTATAACTTGAAATATGTAACTTTGACCCCCTTCCTCCATTCCACCTACTCCTCACCCTCACCTTAGGCAATCACCAATCTGTTCTCTGTATCTATGGACTTGTTTTTTTATTTTTTGTTTTAAATTCCACGTGTAAGTGAGATCATTTGGTATTTTTCTTTCTCTGTCTGACTTACTTCACTTAGCATAATACCCTCCATGTCCATCCATGTTGTCTCAAATGACAGGATTTCCTTCTTTTTATGGTTGAATAATATTCCATTGCGTGTGTGTGTGTGTGTGTGTGTGTGTGTGTGTGTGTGTGTGTGTGTATTCATTTAGTTAGTTTACATTTCTTTATCCATTCTCCCAGTGATGGGCATTTAGATTTTTTCTATATCTTGGCTATTGTAAATAATGCTGCAGTGAACATGGGGTATGTATATATTTTTGAGCTAGTGTTTTTGCTTTCTTTGGATGCATACCCTAGAGTGGAATGGTTAGATCATATGGTAGTTCTATTTTTAATTTTTTGAGGCACCTCCATATTGTTTTCCACAGTGGCTGCACTCATTTGCATTCTCACCAACAGTGCACAAGGGTTTGCTTTTCTCAACATCCTTGCCAACATTTCTTATTTCTTGTCTTTTTAATAATTAGCCATTCTAAGAGGTGGGAGGTGATATTGTGGTTTTGATTTGCATTTCCCTCATGGTTAGTGATGTTGAGCATCTTTTCATGTGCCTATTGGCCATCTATATATCTTCTTTGGAAAAATGTCTATTCAGATTCTCTACCCATTTTTCTAATCAGATTATTTGGTATTTTGCTATTGAGTTGTATGAGTTTTTAATATATTTTGGATATTAACCCCTTATCAGAAATATAATTTGCAAATATTTTCTCCCATTCAGTAGGTTGCCTTTTCATTATGTTGATGATTTACTTTGTAAATAATGTCTTACTGAAAGTTACTTCGCTTAGGTCATGGAGCCAAAAGATTTCAGAACCAAATTTACATTAGAATAAGATTTAACACTTTTTTAAAAATTTCAAACAAACAAGTCATGCAAGGTAGTAAAAATAGCAAGGATTTAAAGAGCTGGACAGACCTGAGCTCCAATCTTCCATGTCTTACCTGATGTGTGACCTCAAGAAAATTACTTAATTTTCACATTTCTCCCTTTACAAAATTGGCATATTGAACTCTTTTCTACAGAGTTGCTGAGAAGGTTTCTAGTGTATGATCTGACACATAGTTAGCTAACATTGATGGCTCTTTATTAAACTGAGATGTAGAAAGGTTATGTGATTTATGCAGGATAGATCTGATTGATTTTGCAGAGAATCTTGATCCAAAGTTGTTTAATTTTATCATTATTGAATAATTTTATCATTATGCCATCATGTACCTTAACGCTGACCCTCCATGAATTATGCCATTTGAAGGTAAGGGTTCCAGATTTTCAACTAAACAAATTCTTGAGCACCTTCTGTGTATAAAACAATATGCTAAGCACTGTGAAGGATGCACAGGTAATAAGACACGGAGCCTGCCTTCATGGAGCTTATTACAGCCTATTGATAAAGAGAGATATACACAGATGTCTACAGCATCAGCAGAATATGAAAAGTGGATTTGTACAGATAGGCCAGGGAGGAAGAAAGTGCTTTCAACTGGGCGATGGGGACATTATTGTCATTTGTTCACTCTTTCAACAGATATTTACAATGTGAATAATGTCCTCAACTTGATAAGTTCTAGAGAAATGATGGCAAACAAAATGGTTAAATACTTGCCCACATGGAGCTTATAGGCTAGCTTAAGAGACAGACATTTATAGAATAATCACAAATGTATAATTTAAAACTATAGTAAGTGCTCAAGGAGAAAAGTTAAGGTTGCTGTGAGAACATATAGCATTCCGATAAGATTTAGTATCAAATTTAGAGGTAGCTCCTTGAAGAAGTATTTGTTTTTGAGCTGAGGGCTAGGGTGAGTAGGAATTAAAAGGGGGAGGATCCCAGGGCACAGCATAAACAGAAGCAGAAGGAAGATGGAGCAAGATGTACTCGAGGATGAGAAGAAAATCTATGGGGCTAAGATAGGGAGGTGGAGGCGGGGAAGGGCTATGAGAAGACACCGAAGAGTTACATAATGAGGTCATGTTAGAGATTTTGCTCTCTATTTTAAGAGCAATGGGACCATAATGAAGGGTTTTAAGAAAAAAAGTACTATAATCAGATTAGTTTATTTTTAATCATTGTGGCTGAATTGTGAGGTTGGAATGGAAAAAACAAGACATTAGTTCGGGTGAATGCTGGTGGATAACTTGTCCAGGGTGGTGGCAATAGAGATAGAAAGAGGTGGATGGAATGGAGAAATAGTTATGAAATAAAAACTATGGAATTGGTAATGAATTGTGTATCTCTCGGAAGAAGGAGAGGAAAGATCTAGGTTTCTGGCTTTCTAAATTGTCTTAGGGAGTATTACCACCAAAATTATGATCCTGAGATCCTACGTCTGGTGGCATACACGTTATCATAGATTGCTGGGTAGCTGCATTTCAATCTCAGACTCTTTAGCAGGCAAATAACTAAGTTGCACCATTTAATAACTGCTTTTGGGGACAGTGGGGACATTTGTAGAAGCAGAAGGAAAAGAAGAAGAATATTAACTTTTTCTGAGTACCTGTAATGTGTCAGGCATAGTGCAAGGTATTTTGTGCAGATAGCAATGTTTCTCAGTCCTGGCACTACTGACATTTTGGGTTGGATCATGCTTTGTTGTGGGAAGCTGTCTTGTGCGTTATAGGATGTTTATCAGCATCCCTGACCTCTGCCTAGTAGATGCCGGAAACACCCCCCCCCCTTCAGTTGTGACAATCAGAATTGTCTTCAGAACCACTGATCTAAAGAATAAAGTGAGATATTTGAGCGGAGGGGAAAAGTTCATGGTATTTTATGTATCCATTAAATATATTCTAAAAATGTTCCTCTTAATCACTCTATTTTTATGTCTGAAAAGTTGAAAGATGTAATGACAGGCTTTTATGTTAAACTCAATCTTTTCCCTAAAAAGAAATCATACCTAGTATTAAAATATCTTGAGGGTTTTTAATTGTTAGAGATATTATCATTCATGAGTATCTATGCATATAATTTCTCTGGTGTACCAGTGACTGGGATTTGTCAGTTCAAATATAGATACTCCACTACTTAAAAATTTGAGTGTTCCTCTGTTTTAATAAAAATGTGTTTCTTCTCAAAAAAATCTTGTAACTCATTACTTTACTCCATTCATATTCTTCTGGAATGTGGTATTTACAATTCTAGTCTGTCAGATTTGTTAATTGAGCCCTGCTGTTCAAAAAGCACTGTGTATGAGAATGAAAAAAATCACATCAATTTAGGGATTCACTACAATTTAGCTACTAATAATGAAAATGAATAAGCAGAAGAATTCCATAGTCAGGGTGATTTCATTTGTAACCCATTTAAGAAAGCTGCTGTTCTCTGATATTTGCTAGTAGGATTGGTCCTACTGTTTGTAAATTTGCTTAACTATGAAATATTCTATAGGGCCATTCTAAGAGTTTAGAATACTTAAATTATTTTAGACCCAGATACTGTGAAATCTTCTGTCATTACAGTACAAATAATTGTATATAGCCCATTGCTAATAGCGAAGAATCTCAGTACTTTAATTTGTAAGGATAAACTCAAATATTTTTGCCATTATGCTTCAAAAATTGAGATTTCAATGTGGAAATACCAAAATTGTAATTTTAATGTTGTGCTAATCATGCAAATATTTTACTTTCTTGGAATTTTCTGCTATCTCCTGGATTTATCATATGAGCTATGTGTATAAAGTACTTCATCAACTTTAGGTAATATTAACTGAAAAGAATATTTTCCAGGACATTTTCTACTAGAGTATACATTTGGGTATACATAATCTGAAGGAAAAATATTGCAAGCAGAGGGGTATATCTGTTGTCTTGCTTTACCTCTGAATTTCCATAGTCTTAAAATCATAGCGTAGAAAGCACTTTAAGAGTCAACTACTCTATTTCTTTACCAGACAGCGTTATATAGCTAAACTGTTGTGGCCAAATGGAAATAAATCCCATTTTTAAAGACCTCTAGAGACATCACAGTTGGCAACCAATTCATGGTTCAGTGACCTTTACTGTTAACTGCTTCTTTTCTATACTTTTCCTAAGTCGTTCATGCTATTATTTAGGCCCATTATCTTCTTCTTTTCTGGCCTAAGTAGTTATTAAGATTGGCTGGTCCCTGTATTTATTAGACATAATCTGAAGACTTCTTAAGTATCTGTCCGGCTAACTTAGTTTCTCAGACCAAAAAAAAGCCTCTTACTCCAGCTTCTGTATAATTTTTTCAAACATTTATCATCTTTCTGACTCATGTCTCCTGAATATGACAAGCAGATAGAAGAAATGAGTTTTTTCTTTCTCCCTTCCTCCCTCCCTCCCTTCTTTCCTTCTTTGCTTCCTTATTTTCATTTTTGTTTCTTTTCTCTCTTAGCTTCTTCTCATTTATACCTAGAAATTATTGTCTGGACAATGTACATTCTTAGAATACAAAAGATTTCAAACTAATTAGATAATCTGGAGCCCTTTGATGACACATTCAAATGAGGAAGAAAATCTCTTATTCGAAGTGTGTATATGTGTGTGTGTGTTTGTGAGAGAGACGAGAGAGACAGAGAGAGACAGAGAGAGAGCAAGAGGCTAAATTCTCCCAAACTTTTTGAACAGTTCTTTTTCTAAAAACTGTTAGTCAAGTGTATAATGTTTGTATATCTCCAAATATTTGGAAGAAAGCTATTCTTTTTCTTTTTTAGACTCAAAAGAGAACCAGAGTTTTATAAAATTATATAATTAACGTGTATTATATATATGTATTATATACATATATATATATATAATACATATATATATATATATTTAGACTTTGATTAACTTCCCTTCCTCCCCCACCCAACCCCAAGAAAATAAAATCTGGGTGAAAACAGTATGCTTTGTATACAAACTCAACTTTGTGGCAAATTCTCTAATCCCTCACACCTTTCCAAACTCCGTCCAATATAAGGAAATTTAAAGCTGTTCCTGGAGATGGATTGTAATCTGCACAATGTTGCAATGTTAAAAAAAAACTAGTAAGGTTTTTTCCTCTTAAAAATATATATTTATTTTTTAAAGTTTTTTTACCTTCCTATTTGACACATTTACCTTAAAAAGTATTTTTGTTAAGATATTATTCTCATGCTTCGAAAGAGTAGTATTTTATTCAATTTATAGTGAGTTCAAGACAAGAAATGATTAAAATTGGTTCACCCTTAAGAAATGATTGCATTACATTTTTTTCCAAAAAGGTGAACTTCTTAAGAGGCTTTAAGTCTGTTTTCTTCTCACCTGTTAGTTTCCCATGTCTTTTTAAAACTCTAGCTAAATATTCTTTAAAGATTTTTTTAATGTCATGAAGAATTCTTTAAAACTATTTTTATGTGTAGGTAGTAATGATTTTAGATTAAACAGTTTATGATAGTTTAAATGTAAAATCGAATAGATTCTGTGTCTTATTGCATATAGTTCTCCCCAAACTGATTAACTAGTAGGGAAATTTGTACAGACTTGGATTTAGTCGAGAGACCTGGAAGACAGCCTTTGGTTAGTCATCTGTGACCTTGAGAAAGTTATTTAACAATTTAGGTTCTCTGTTTTCTCATGCAAAAAGATAGGGTTAGACTGATAAGTTCTAAGGTCACTTCCAGAGCTAACATTTTATTGTTTTATTGTTTTATTAGAGATAGAGACAGACAGGCTTTTCGTCTTTCTTAGGGAGAAAGGGGAGCTGGGATAGAGGTGCTCCCAGCCTTTAAAGCAGAAAAAAAGTTGAGATGAGTTATGTGGAGGGTGGGAGTGAAGCAGCCCATAAACCAGGAGCTTTAGAGGATAATGAATGAACAGGATCCAAATGACTCTTGTTTTTTCTAATTCTTTCTGGACTTTCCTAACCGGACAATAATAGGCACTGCCTGTTGTGTAGAAGATCTCTGCTTTCTGTATGGGAAAAAAAAAAAAAAAAATCCTTTGATCTGACCCTGAGAGAAATACAGAGAAAGGGGAAATCTGAGAAAAACTTAAAGAAATTTCTATCATTTATTCTCCAGAAGAGAAATTTTGGGATGATAATTTTCTTCAAATGAGAAAAAGGATTTTATGTGGAGGGTATAAGTGGCATTTATTTGTTTACTTAAACTCGAACAAATGAAATTGTGATAGGCAGGTTTTCATTTAGATAAGAAGAATCACTTCCTGATAATCATGGTTGTTAAAAGCTTAAATGATCATTCAAGATAGGGTCCTCTCAAAAACTTCTGATGTTTTAGGAGCTTCTGTGTTAGATGTTGTTTTAGATAAGTTTTAGGGTCCTTAATAGACTATGAAAAACCTTACAGTTATCAATTGTCATTGATGTGATATGCAAATGCATTAGCCTAACATTCTTAAACACACTGGATTTTAATTAAAAGATTCAACTGCTATGGTTCAATTGCTGGTAAAACCTATAGGCAAGGGAAAAGTGCTTTTTAAAATTTTAAATGAGCTGCTTCCCAGTGATTTTTTTTGGTTTCTAACATGTTAAATATTTTTGAAACTGTTTAAGAAATTTTAAATTACTGAAAATACATGACTAGAAACTATTTAGGAATCATTCCTCTGATCTCCTGACTTCAAATAAGGCTTGATTTTAACTGCATCAGTCTAATGGGATCAAATTTATTTTCAGATAACCCAAAAGATAATTTTATGACTTTTTGTTTTCTCAAAGCAAAGTTCTGTTGCTACAGTTGTCAGGTTCTCTCTCTTGTAGTTTCTGAACATTTCTTCCTGTCACCTAAAAGACATCATCTTTAAGGTTATGAGAAATGTAAGCAAGTCCCATCCTCTGTTTGTTTTCAAATCTGGATAGCATAGTTATGCTATGATAAACATTATGCCTGAGCAAATGAGAATATGCTTTTTTTAACTTTTCTTGCCTGTGTGATTGAAAAATTATGCTTAGAGGTTTTTTTTTTAATACTTTTTTTTCCCACACTATTTTAAATATTTATTTATTTATTTATTTTTGGCTGTGTTGGGTCTTAGTTTCTGTGTGAGGGCTTTCTCTAGTTGCGGCAAGCGGGGGCCACTCTTCATCGCGGTGCACGGGCCTCTCACTATCGCGGCCTCTCTTGTGGAGCACAGGCTCCAGATGCGCAGGCTCAGTAGTTGTGGCTCACGGGCCTAGTTGCTCCGCGGCATGTGGGATCCTCCCAGGCCAGGGCTCGAACCCGTGTCCCCTGCATTGGCAGGCAGATTCTCAACCACTGCGCCACCAGGGAAGCCCCCTATGCTTAGAGCTTTTACCTTAGAGTGAAAAGTAGACAATTTATTTCACTCACGTTAAAGGGAACGTGTGAGTTAAAATGTGCTTCTGAATTATCTTTAAATTTTGCATATGTGGTAACAATAGGCAAGAGAACTCCTCTCTCCATTTTAAAGCTACCATTTCGCAGCAGCAGTGCTTGGCATAGTTCATTTATTTAAAGTACCGGAATGTATATCAAGTCTAATTAGTTGTGACTTGCTGAAAGACACGGACATTATTTATTTGAGTAGAATGTATTGTGGATGTCTACTGGGCTATTACGGAAAAGCTCTGCATTTGACAGTAATTACCTTTGTTTCTAAATGAGCAAAACAATTACTTTCCAGTATTTTAAATATGTAATACTTGAGCTTTCTATGTTAAAATACCCAATGTTTCAGCATTGAAAACAGGTAATGTGATTATAAATTTATTAGTGTTATAAAGTTTTCTCTGTTTCCATAATGTGTTTACATTTTTCCTGTGTGCTTTCTCAATTAAAAATATGCAAGAATTCAAAAAAAAATATGCAAGAATTCAAATGTAATACCTTTTTTTAACCGTGCTACTCAACCTATTGTCCTGAACCAGCAGAACCTGGGTTATCCCTGGTCACACTTCTGACCTATACAATCATAACCTGTATTTTAACCAGATCTTAGGGTGATTCTTATGCTTATTCAAGTATGAGAAGCATGGGTTTAATAGAATATCATTGGCAGCATGAACCTTTTAAAATTAATCTGATGGTGGAGTTACAGGATTTAACACTTCTTTATCCTTAAGATGCTTGATTTTTATTCTATGTAGCATTAGCAGTTAAGATTTATAGTGTGTTTTTAAACCCATTACGTATATAGTTATCTAATCCTGGTACCAAAATGTAAAGTCATTGAAAAGTGTTTTATAATTTCATAGGTATCATTCATTGTAGCTCTGCCATTTAATCAAAGTAGAGATTTTAAGATTCATTTCTATTTTTCTTAAATGATTTATGATGATGCTGGAAATGCCAACAGATATTCGTTCATGGACAGTATGAGCCATGTATCCAAATATTAATGTGCCCTTCATTTTATTTTAAAAGAAAGATCATTGTTAAGTCAAATCTTATTACTTCTTCTGTTTCATTTTCTGTTTATTTTTATTTATTCCATGTTTTCTTTTTTTGCTTTGTTTTAGTTGGGTCTGGTAAGTTGACATTTTATTGGCCATCTTCTAATCATCGTGTCACTGTGACTGGAACTTCTCTTCCCCTTTCCATCCATACCCTTCCATCTCCTTCAACCAATCAGCCTCCATGTTTCACTTGTCATTGGCCACAAAGACAGACTGCACAGAATAAAGTCTGCAGGAAGTATGGGTAACTGTGACAAAGAGTAAAGGTAATGGGGTTGCTAACTTTATGTCTTATTAAATGATGTGTGATCTGCATCCTTTTATTTTTTCTCTTTTTAAATGAGTGATAAGTGATAGGACTTTATCTTGATTAAGTACTATTTCAATTTATATCTCACAAGATAAACAAATGAAGAAAAATAGGTGCCCAGAGGACAGTTTGGGTTTGGGGGTGTCCAAAATATGTTTATGAATCCACGTCTGTCTTTTTGTAACTGTTATTCAATAATAGTCATTAAAAGTCCTGCTGGTGAATAACCTTGCACTTAGGGCTGTTTGCACTCATTTTCATTTCTGTGTGTCAGAATCATTTCATTTTATGTAAGAAATTACCACATGATGTGTCTAAAATTTATCAAAGTTTGCTTTGATGAACAATTTGTCCTCATATAAATAAAGGTTTCTAAGTACTTTCATGATCAGTACTTTGGGGAAGGTCCATTCACACACTTTAAGGATGCTGGAGCACCATTTTTGGAGAATTTTGTATGGTGTTCCAGGGAATAATTTTGACCCTAAAAGAATCTCTCTACGTTTTAAGTTAAAAAGCTATACACATATTATAAAGATGTCATTTCATACTAATACAGATAAGAGGATGGATTGTTCAATAATGGTGATGCAATAATGAGCTATTAGAAAAAAATAGCTTTCTATATATGCAAAAATATAGATGGGTTAAAATTTAATAAAAGCAAAATACAGGATGAAAATAGAGTGAATATTTATATAATATAATTTCATATGTATTATGTAATCTATATTATATAATTTTATTGATAGAACAACAAAAATGCCTAATTAGATTAGAAAGACTTTTAATAAATGGAAAAATATATCTACAGCATTTTTGAGAAGTGGATAAAATTTTAGCTTATCCTTAATTCTTAGAAATCAAAAAGTTAAGCACAATTTAAAAGGCAGTGTTTGGATTAGGCTGATGTTATTTGAACCACTACCTAAAGTAGAGGGACCCCCAGAAATGGCTTCAGAAGCCACTTCGTGGAACCCCCTCTCCTGTCCCCAAGCTGTTATCTATTTAGGAATTCGATCTTTGAGGAAGAATTTGTTTGGAGGGGAAGTTTCATGGCTTAAGAAGACAAAAAAAGTTTGTACACCATTGAGATAGAAGGTTTTTAATCTTTTCTAGCATTCCACCCCTTATAACCCATAACCCATACCCTGCCCTTTTATTTAGAAGGGGAATACTGTATAGCACAGGGAACTATATTCAATACCTGGGATAAACCATAATGGAAAAGAATATGAAAAAGAATGTATATCTACGTATAACTGAACAACTTTACTGTATAGTAGAAATTAACACAAAATTATAAATCAACTATACTTCAGTAAAATAAATTTTAAAAAAAAGTTAAGCGCAAGAACACAATATCCACAACAAATAGGATATCAATGACAAGGTAATGTGAATATAAATGTTTAACCTCACTAATATAAAAGTGCCAATTAAGAGGAGATTCTATTCTAAGTTTGGCAAGGATGTTAATGTTCTGTGTTCGTGAGGTTTGGGAGGAAAGTGTCCTGTCAGAGAGAGTTTCAGTTGAAATAAACTTGAATAAAATTTAGAGGGATGTAAATCTCACCATTGTGTTTAACGGGGGAATTAGCAACAATCTAAATTTAAAGACAATAGATTAGTTAAATAATTAAGGTAATTTGTATTTAGACCATTAAACAGTCATTCAAGTGATACTGTAGGAGAATATTTTAAAACAATATGGTACAATTCGCATGGCTGAATTATAGGTAGCTTTTCTTTTTTTCTTTGCTTATCTAATTTTCTATATTTTCAACACTGAACATCATATTAGTAACGTGATTATGTGTGTTTAATTATGGCAAGTTTAAATATTGTAGCCCTTGAAAAATAGTCCAACATTTTATCATGAACATCAGATGCATATGGTGATTGGCCTTCTCAATCTAAATAGATACGTGATGATGATAGAAGATTGAAAAAGGCATATTTAATCCATTTAAAATTTTTCTTAGAGATATGTCTATATCTAATATTTAACATACATGTAGGAAAGGATTTTTTGTAAGACATGCCTCGTGGCTGATGTCATTGTTGATGTTGGCTGGAGGATATGCCTATAAGATATAGTAAATTCATTTCCAGGCAAATATCCTGTGTGGAAGGATCGCTGCAGGATAAATGTAGTTTGCATAAGGGTTTGTATCCCTTGTTCCCACATAAGTCTTTGAGGTTTGAGGAGAGCTGGCGTTTTATAAAAGAAACATGGATTCTGGCACATGTTATTAGACATAGTTCTGAGATTTAGAAAAGAGACCACCCGAAGTTTTCACTTGTCTAAGTGATTTGAACATTTAGATTTTCCTACTCAAATTCCCTGCATATATTGGAAATTCATATTTTCCCATTCATTTAATTAATCATTTGGTTTTCTTTCATTGAAACAAACCAAACTCTCTTCTGGATTTGGTTTATTATCCAGTCAGTCCTTTCAGTTTCTTGGTCTGATTTCTATGTTGGTTATTCCAACCCTTAACTAAGGAATCAAACGCTCCTGTATGGATGTGTGTGGAGGAAAATCCTCAGGCAATGACGCACACGCCTGTTACTACACCTGGATAATGATAGTGTTTGCCAAATTCATGAGTAAACCAGTCAATTACAATCAGAGTTTAAAAAAATTATAAGCTAGAACGTCAGCATTACCAAATTGAACCTAAACTTATTCTCCTAGCTTTGTATTTTCTTCCCTATAAGTTACGGGACATTTGAAGGCATTTGACCTGATTTTTCAGGTCTCCTATAATTTTCTAGTCAAATGGTATAATTTCTACTAAACCTCAATTAAAAATAAAAAGGGAATATAGAAGAAAGCACACTAATCTAGAAGTTAGCAGATCTAATTGCTTTCTTCAGTTTTGTGACCATGCAAGTTGTTTTACATATCCCCTTTTTTAAAAGGGTTTTATATTCCACTTTACACCCATGTATATATGTGTATACATACAAATGTGTAAAGTTGATAAATTTATACATTATATATTATAAATATTTGTGTATATGTCTCAGATACAATTGACCAGAAAATATTTAGCAAGAGAAAAGAGTACCCTTTCAAATACTCATATTCATTAACAAGGAAGTCATATTCTCATGAGCAGAGAAGTAGCACTTGTGGACATAATCTGAACATATTTTTTGATTCATATTCACTTTAAGCAGTTACCCTAAGTGACTGACGTAAGTAACTAAAAGTACTTTTAAGGAAAAGGTTAGAAATAATGGAACAGTCTTAAAAAGTGGATTATCCTGTATAAACTGTTAAATGTCTGGCTTGAAACGTTCACTTCAATTTGAACTGAGACAAGAAAGGAGAATAATTAGGCGCTGCAGACAGCTGATAACAAATGAATTCAAAAAGTGTAAACAGTAGGTAGAAAGACTTATGTTCAGTGCACATTTTTTCCAATCATAAAGCACAGCCCCAAAACAAGCTTTTAAAAAAAATTTTTTTCAGCGAGCGACCCCATCAGCACACCTAATGTTTTCAGCTGCCATTGTTCTCAATGTAACTGACACAATTTTCTGACACTCTATTTACTGCTGGATGAATTGGCCATTTAAGTCTGTATAAATCCAACAGTTTGGACAAAGCTGGCAGTATTTATAGTGTCAGGATGAGCAGATGTTTCACATTTGCCCTCATTTCCATATATATTCTGTTTGAACATGCCCTTGCCTATGTAAATGAAAGAGGCATTCGACTCCACTATTGCTTTAAATTCATTTCTATTCAAGTAATTGGACTGAAGATTTTAAATGGTTGTAACTTCCATGGTAGCATTTCGGGAGCTTTTGAGTTAAATTAATTTTAGGGCTTCCCTACATCAGGAGGTCCTTGTGTCTATGATTAACATACATGTACCTTTTAGCAGCTCTAAATAAGAAAAGATATTTATTCATACAAATTTCAGGCATACGTTGAATGTAAAGGGTCAAATTGTAGTTCAAGAATTCTTTTTAATAAGGTAGTTAATCTTAGAAGGTCAAGTAATTAAAAAGAAAAAAAAAAACCTCTTCACAGAACTACACGATTCCACTCTATGAATGTGCACTTAATTTAGCTTCAATTAGGTTAAGGATGAGAATTGGTACATTACGGATATCTATAGAGTACATAACAACTGGTATAAAATAACAGCAGCACTTGGGATATCAGCAAATTGTCTCAAATAAGACAATGACTCCATGCTTTTGATTCAGGGTAATTTGTTTCATCTCCTTCAGAACCTCCACATTTTGTTGTGAAACCCCGTGACCAGGTTGCTGCCTTGGGACGAACTGTAACTTTCCAGTGTGAAGCAACTGGAAATCCTCAACCAGCTATCTTCTGGAGGAGAGAGGGGAGTCAGGTATGACCTTGTTCTAATATTTCAATCCGTAAAGATGAGTGCCAGATATATAAGAAAAAGCAACAGATTATTTAGTCACATAGCTGTCGCTTTAAGAGAACTGAGAAATCTCTGAGTGACCAAATTGTTTCAGCAGTAAAAGAGAAGACAAAATTTCCTACCTTGTTTTAATTCTCAAATTTTCCCTGCCTAGTTTTGGTACACAGGGTCGTATGTAGAATAGTAATTGTTTTATCGTATAAAATTTACCTTTATTTCCAATTCAGCCACATTTTTTTAAAAACTACTTTTTTTCTCACCTTAATTAGTTATAACTTTTATTATTCAGATATTTGTAATTATATGTTAAAAGAGATTTACACACATTTAAAACAAAGATGATAATTAGTCAGTGCAATTTTTCTGAAAGCACCAGGAATCTGAAGTGTCTTCTTTGCTTCTTTATGTTTTATCTATCATATATCTATCAATTAAAGATTCATCAAACTATATGAAAGTCTCTTTAACATAGATATCATATTGTATATAGTTCAGTATATTCTAATTCTTTGAAAACTGTAATATGTGGTCACCATTTGCTATGAAGTCCTACCCTCTATGCATTTTTAGAAACCAGAATTTTCTATATATATTGAAGCTAGAATATAGAGATCTGTGGTCTTAAAAATTAAGTTCACTATTAGGCTTCAGCTTATTAAAAAGGGAATTTTGGAACACTTTCACTTTAAAAATAATAAGAAACTTTAAAATAGTTTTTTTTTTTAGATTTTTTTTAACATCTTTATTGGAGTATAATTGCTTTACAATGGTGTGTTAGTTTCTGCTGTATGACAAAGTGAATCAGCTATATGTATACCCATATCCCCATATCCCCTCCCTCTTGCATCTCCCTCCCACCCTCCCAATCCCACCCCTCTAGGTGCTCACAAAGCACTGAGCTGATCTCCCTGTGCTATGCAGCTGCTTCCCACTAGCTATCTTATTTTACATTTGGTAGTGTATATATGTCCATGCCACTCTCTCACTTCGTCCCAGTTTACCCTTCCCCCTCCCTGTGTCCTCAAGTCCATTCTCCACGTCTGCGTCTTTACTCCTGTCCTGCCCCTAGGTTCTTCAGAACCATTTTTTTCTTTTTTAGATTCCATATATATGTTTTAGCATATGGTATTTGTTTTTCTCTTTCTGACTTACTTCACTCTGTATGACAGACTCTAGGTCCATCCACCTCACTACAAATAACTCAATTTCGTTTCTTTTTATGGCTGAGTAATATTCCATTGTATATATGTGCCACATCTTCTTTATCCATTCATCTGTCGATGGACACTTAGGTTGCTTCCATGTCCTGGCTATTGTAAATAGTGCTGCAATGACCATTGTGGTACATGACTCTTTTTTTAAATTTATTTATTTATTTATTTGTGGATGTGTTGGGTCTTAGTTTCTGTGCAAGGGCTTTCTCGAGTTGTGGAGAGCGGGGGCCACTCTTCATCGCGGTGCGCGGGCCTCTCACTGTCACGCCTCTCCCGTTGCGGGGCACAGGCTCCAGACGCGCAGGCTCAGTAGTTGTGGCTCACGGGCCTAGCCGCTCCGCGGCATGTGGGATCTTCCCAGACCAGGGCTCGAACCCGTGTCCCCTGCATTGGCAGGCAGATTCTCAACCACTGCGCCACCAGGGAAGCCCCCATGACTCTTTTTGAATTATGGTTTTCTCAGGGTATACGCCCAGTAGTGGGATTGCTGGGTCGTATGGTAGTTCTATTTTTAGTTTTTTAAAGAACCTCCATACTGTTCTCCATAGTGGCTGTATCAGTTTGCATTCCCACCAGCAGTGCAAGAGGGTTCCCTTTTCTCCACACCCTCTCCAGCATTTATTTTTTGTAGATTTTTTGATGATGGCCAAAACACAAATTTTTTCTTATCTCTTAGTGACTTCAGTTCTTCAGTAAATGGACACATTTCCCTTTACTTGTTTCTGATACTTTTAAAAAATTATTCTCATTCATTTTTAATACAGTTATTCCTAACCTCTTTTATTTTTTGCTTAAATCAACCTTGGGTGTGTTGCTTTATGATCTTGCTTCTACTATGTTCATAAAATAACACACAGGTAGTTTACTGACTGCACTCACTAATCATTTGTATGCAATGCCATCAAGTTCACTTTAATTTTCACTTTGGTAGGCAAATATCAACTTGACTATGGTACAGAGGCTGTCATTTAAGTTCTACTACCTCAGTTAGTTCTAATACATTTCATTTGGCCTCAAAGGACTAAATTTGCTGACAGCAAATTAAAGACAAGAAAAAACCAAAATATTTTAGTAGAACAGGAAGAATTGAAAAGTGTATTATATAAGAATATCTGTGTAGCAATAATAGTAAATCCACTAGCAGTTCTTCTTAGTAGAGTAATATTTAAATGATTCATTTAGTTATTTAAATAAATTATTCATTGTCATCTAAAATCTATATCAAACTTTGAAATAATTTTGATTTGGTTTGGTTTGATTCAATGATATAACTCACTGTTACCTAAAATTTTGTCATTGGACACATTTCCATGCACTAGTAGTTAAGCCTTTGTAAATGACATATGTTAAAAGGCACGTAAACTTTTAAAAAGTAGCAAATTTATTTGATTAGAAGAAATGTTGATATTCTTTATTTCATGAAAAACAATGACATGATACGTTTTTTGCATGAAATATACACTCTCTCCAATGAGCATGATATTTTGATTCATAGAGAGAAATTTGTACCACAGAATAACATCACATTTTGTCTTGAGTTCGTTTTTAAGATAACTTTCTGCAAAAATAAAATTCCATTATGAATTCTTAAATTCAGTATTTGATTAAAAATTTGTAATAGATGTGCTCACCATTTAACCAGAAAAACAAGAAACTGTTAACAATTTGATAGATTAGTGAACTTTTATAATGGACAGGTAATAGACATACTTATAATGGTGCCTAAATGATATTCTTAAACTTAATTTGTCAGAATGTGTTTAAATTTTAATGTTGTTTTTAATACATTAAAAGATTTAGAGTTTAGAATCCTAATAGGCACATCTGTGTGAAACAAAGCTTTTGACTTTGTTTTGGTTAAATATGTAAAACTTTTAATTCTAATGATATCTAATATCCTTTTATATCTAGTATTGTTTGAAATTGAAATTATAAAGGTATATATCCATATTTAGAATTCATTTAAATTTTCAAATAACCCTATTTAAGGCTAGATCATTAAACCTTGTGCATTTATATGTTTATGTGTGTGCACATCTATATCTGGGTATGTGTTAGAGGATATTTAGCTTATTTGCATACACAAGTATGTGTGTTTGTGTGTGTGTAAATGTTTATACGTCTATTTGTAAATATATGTATATATATGCCAACATGTTGGAAACTAGCAACTAACTTATTGTTATTCTTTCCTCCCAAATTCTGGGTTCTAGAATCTGCTTTTCTCATATCAGCCACCACAGTCATCCAGCCGTTTTTCAGTCTCCCAGACTGGTGACCTCACTATTACTAATGTCCAGCGATCTGATGTTGGTTATTATATCTGCCAGACTTTAAATGTTGCCGGAAGTATCATCACAAAAGCATATTTGGAAGTTACCGATGGTAAAGTAGAGCATTTTATTTCAAAATGTCCAAGTTTGGCTTAGGGTCTAAAGAGAGTGCCAGTAAATGCATTTATTTTCAACTTGTATCCTTTCTTACAGCAATTTTGGTGTAATGTGAAAAGGATGAAGATACAATGATTAAATGTAAAATCATTCTTATTTTAACTTGGCTATACTATAAACTTCTAACATCAAATTACATTCATAAAAGCCTATCAATTATACAAGGAAAGTTTACACTGAGTAGTTGTACATAGGACTGTGTCCATGTTTTGGAAAATGCGAAGTTATTTTAAAATCTCTTAGTGTAAAATATCATCCTTTTCCTTTCCTCCATATTAAGGAGATAAGATGAATTGTTGACAAATCCAACTCACAATTCATGATGAGTAAGTTTTTCTTAATAATGTGGTTTTGTTCTATTTATCAACTCTTCTAAGCATGATTAATTAATGCCAAATATATTATAAAAACACAGTAATGGAGAAAATCTCCAAACTGTAAGATGGAGAGTAGTAAGAAGAAAAGAAACTATAAGTAAGCATGTAAATATATAAAAAATATATACATATGTGTATATAACAGGTTTCCCTGCTCTCCGAAAGTAGAGCATTCCTATGAAACCTTTTGTAAGCCAAAGAAATGGCATCAAGTGAAGAAGCAATTTCCTCTTTTCATAAAAATGAAAATCCACTTCAGATTTATTTTGATTAGTGAGCACATGTACTAATGTTGGTCTTTCATAAAAGCAAAGTGGCTTAAAATGAGCTTTCAAAAAATGCACAGTACCTGTATACACATATGTATATATACATATATACATAAAATAAACATATATACATTCCTTTTTGTTGCTGTATAGTATTCCATTGTATAAATAGCTCACAATTTATGGACCCTTTATTGATGGGTTGTTTTCAGTTTAGGGCTTTTATTAATAAAGCTAAAGATTTCTGTATAAGTCTATGGGTGGGCATGTGCACTCAGTTATCTTGTTTGCCTTTTGGTGGATGCATATATGCATTTCTCTCTCTCTTTTTTTTTTTCATTTTCTCATGTATTCCAGATACAAGTCTTTGTCCGATATATGTGTTATAAATATTTCTTCCCAGTCATTCTTTTAATGATGATTTTAAGACTTAAGTAACTAATTTTAATGAGGACCAATGTATTATTTTTTCTTTTATACGTGGTGCTTTTAGTTCCCTAATCTACCTTGAGACTGTGAGGATATTCTCCTGTGTTTCTTCTGGAATCTTTATTGTCTGTACTTTTGAGATTTAAGTTGTTAATCTATCTTTAATTAATTTTTGTGTATAGTGTAAAATAAGGGTCAAAATTCCTTTTCTTCCCTTATACGGATACTAATTGTTTCAGCATCACTTATTGAAAAGACAGTCCTTTCCCCACTGAATTGCAGTGGCATCTTAATCATAATTCAAATGAGCATGCATGTAGTGGCCTACTTCTATTCTCTGTATTATATTCCATTAAACTATTTATGCAAGTATGTATGGTCTTAATTATTATAGCTTTATAGTTGAGTCTTACACACTGGTAGTGTAAGTCTCCAACTTTGTCTTTCTTGTTTTGGGTTGGCTATTAGAGGTCCTCTACATTTTTTTATAAATTTTAAAATCAACTTTTCAATTTCCATACACATAATACACACACACACACACACACACACACACACACACACACACACATTTTAACATCCTAAACACACCAAAAAAATCAGAATTTTAATTTTGATTCCACTTAAATTATTGAACAATTTAAGGAGAATTAACATCTTAACAATCTGAGTCTTCCAATTTAGGGAATTTATCTGTCTATTCAAGTTAAATATATAACCAGTATCCACCAAGGTCTGACACATGGTAGACTCTCAATGGATATTTTTTGAATAAGTGAATGAAACAAAGAAGGAAGGAATGAACAGCTAGCTGTTGGTTAAGTCCGAATTCAAAATTAAGATTGTCTCACTCAAAAGTCCACACTCTTTAGCACTATCTATGATACATATTATATATCTACTGCCACAATACGTTAGAATGACCTAAAATGTTTTTACAGTTTCTTACATACATTAGAGCTATTAAATGATGATTGTGAAGACCATGTAATGAATTTGATAATGATTAATATAATCAATATATAGAAAAAGTAGAACATAGATTTGCACATATGTTTATGATTGCAACTTTATAAAGCAACTTGTATGTAAGGATATACATTTAAAAAGGCCAAAGAAAACTATAATAAAATATTTTCAAATATCCCTTATTATTCTCATAATTGAAAGCAAAACTTTCTAGGTGCCTTTTGACATGGCCTTATCTTGAATGGTTATATTTGTGAGCATAGATCAGGCATGTCAACTTCTGCTAAACTAAAATGAAAACAAAAATCCTAAATTTGTGGATTTGGGATTCATCCCTAGTAGCCAATTCACTTCTAAAAGTTTCATCTTACAGTCTCTGAGGAGATTTAAGGTGGTTTTGTGTTTGCTGTGGTGGTACTGTATTTTTAGTTTTGTTTTCTTTATTTTGGAGTCCATCATATTGTACAAACAACTTACAACTATGGACTCATTCTTCATAGGTAAACTGTACTTATTGTGAGTGCTGATAATATCAGTATTTACGTATTACCAAATCAAGTCAAGAAGAGAGGTAATAGGCAGAGTATTTCCTGGAAACTATTTGACTTTAGTTTCTCGACTTTCTTTCTTTACTGTTTGCAAACAGAACAAAGGCAAAGGCAGAATAAAACATGAGACACAGAATATGGTAGAGTAGCAGTTGTCTTTGAAATGTTGTTTTTCTGTAGCTGAGGCCTACCCCAAATCCCGTTTGACTCAGGAACATAGAAATTCATATAACCTATTTAATTGAAAATGTTTCTTCTCTTAATTACTAGAAAGTAAGAAGAAGTAGTGATGATTAAATGATGTATAAAATCTAAAATCACTTGCATTAATCTCTCAAAACTTATTGATATACAGTGGAAAGAGCATTAACTTTCTAATTATGAGCTATTTGCCAATGACTAACTCTTTGATTTGGACGAGTCACGTGAACTTTTCAATGTTTCAGCTCCCTAATTGCTGAAATGAGGTGACAGTTTACAGCCTAACTCATAGGTGTTTGAGATATGTTTACAAACTGATGGCAATTGTGATGTATGACTCTGATGTTTGCTGGTTTTTAGATGTGAATTTTACATACTTAAACCAGTCAGTGTGTGTATGTTATTCTGTATTCTTTTTCACTTAAAATTATTTTATGAATATTTTTATATGTATTAACATAGACTTTATGATTATTATTTTTGAGGTGACAAAAAATATTACTTCTGATGAAATACCCTCATTTTTTAGGGTCTTTAAATCTTTCATTGAACATGCGGAAAACTAGGTAAACTTTTATAAACCCTGCTCTAATAGGGTTATATCATCTGTTACACTCCTCATACCTGTACCACTACCACCACCATCACCACTATACTGATACTTATAATAAGAAATTATTTTTTTTATTGGAGTATAGTTGCTTTACAATGTTGTGTTAGTTTCTGCTGTACAATGAAGTGAATCAGCAATATGTATACCTATACCCCCTCCCTCCCACCCCTCCCATCCCACCCATCTAGGTCATCACAGAGTACCTAGCTGAGCTTCCTGTGCTACCCTGCAGGTTCCCACTAGCTATCTGTTTTACGCATGGTAGTGTAAACATGTCAAACCTAATCTCCCAATTCGTCCCACCCTCCTCTTCCCCCACTGTGTCCACATGTCCATTCTCTACATCTACGTCTCTATTCCTGCCCTGCAAATAGGTTCATCTGTACCATTTTTCTAGATCCCACATACATGCGTTGATATACGATATTTGTTTTTCTCTTTCTAGCTTACTTCACTCTGTATGACAGACTGTAGGTCCATCCACATATCTACAAATGACCCAATTTCGTTCCTTTTTATGGCTGAGTAATATTCTATTGTATATATGTACCACATCTTCTTTATCCATTCATCTGTCGTTGGACACCTAGGTTGTTTCCATGTCCTGGCTTTTGTAAAGTTATTCAATGCCTCCTTTGTGCCAGGCACTATGCTAAGAACTTTAAACAGTTCAATAATTTCAAATCTGACTTCTTATTTTACAGATGAGGAAACTGAGGCAGAGAATGGTGAAAAGATATCCCCAGATCCTTCAGATACTAACTAGCAGAACTGAGATTTAAAACAAAAGTTTGACACTACCAAATGTAAAATGGATAGCTGGTGGGAAGCAGCCGCATGGCACAGGGAGATCAGCTCGGTGCTTTGTGACCACCTAGAGGGGAGGGAGATGCAGGAGGGAGGAGATGTAGGGATATATGTATACGTATAGCTGATTCACTTTGTTATACAGCAGAAACTAACACCATTGTGAAGCAATTATACTCCAAGAAAGATGTTAAAAATAAAACAAAAAAACAAAAACAAGTTTGCACTGTCCAGTATAGTAGGCACTTGCCACATGAGGCTATTTAAATTTGAATTAAAATTACTTAAAATTAAATAAAGCTACACATTCAGTTCCTCAATCACACCAGCCACACTCAGGCTCAGTAGCCACTTGAAGCTCTCGGCTTCTTTTTTTTTTTTTTTTTAATATTATATTTTAATGTTTGTGTCCACATGTTAATTGCTAGTATATAGAAACAAAGTTTGTTTTTTTTTTTTTTTAAATATATGTTTTTTTTTTTTTAAAGGATTTTCTTTTTTATTTATTTATTTATTTATTTATTATTTTTGTCTGTATTGGGTCTTCGGTTCGTGCGAGGGCTTTCTCCAGTTGCGGCAAGCGGGGGCCACTCTTCATCGCGGTGCGGGGACCGCTCTTCATCGCGGTGCGCGGGCCTTTCTCTATCGCGGCCCCTCCCGTTGCGGGGCACAGGCTCCAGACGCGCAGGCTCAGCAATTGTGGCTCACGGGCCCAGCTGCTCCGTGGCATGTGGGATCTTCCCAGACCAGGGCTCGAACCCGTGTCCCCTGCATTAGCAGGCAGATTCTCAACCACTGCGCCACCAGGGAAGCCCCAGTTTTTTTTTTTTTTTTTTAATTTTATTTATTTATTTTTGGCTGTGTTGTATCTTCGTTTCTGTGCGAAGACTTTCTCTAGTTGCGGCGAGCGGGGGCCACTCTTCATCGCGGTGCGCGGGCCTCTCACTATCGCGGCCTCTCTTGTTGCGGAGCACAGGCTCCAGACGCGCAGGCTCAGTAATTGTGGCTCATGGGCCTAGTTGCTCAGCGGCATGTGGGATCTTCCCGGACCAGGGCTCGAACCCATGTCCCCTGCATTGGCAGGCAGATTCTCAACCACTGCACCACCAGGGAAGCCCTCAGCTTCTGTATTGGAGAGCACAAATATGGAACATTTTCTTTTTACAGCGCTACGTCCTTCTGATTACAAAGTCCCTGCACTTACTTTCTTTAAATCATATTTCTGTGTCTTACACATCCTATTTTATTACCTGATAATTCATTTTAATAATCCAAATGTGAGATATTAGACTCTTTATTTGAAGTTTTTCTCATGAATCCTAAACTTAGTGTTGACTGCTAAATGCACTATGCATTTTAATTTGTGTAACTTTGAACATTTCATCAGTATTTTATTCTAATCTGTGACAACACCACAATGTTTCATTGTCTTTACCTAAACACATAAAATTGCTTTAATGAACTTTTTAACCTCTGATTTACATATTACTATTTTGTAGAAAAGGATCAATTGTGTTATCACAATTCATATAATTGTCTAACTTTTTGCAATTAGCAAAGTAGATCAAATATTTATTATTCCATTTATATCTTCATAGCAATCCCCTGAGCTGGTTAGAACAAGTATTATTATCCTCATGTTACAGATAAAAAACTGAGACTTAGATAATTTAAGGAACTGGCCTAAAGACACGTGACAGATGGTGTAGCCTGATAATCACTCCTGCTCCTCTTTTCTTGCTTTATTTTTGTAAACTACCCAGTGTAAACCAGGAAGAAATCAATAACAGAGAAACAACATCATTAAACGGGGTTGGGATAGGATAAGGAAGTGAGGATGACACTAAATATGATGCAAATATCAAAGAACTGTAAAGATATAGAAAGTTGAATAAATCCCCAGATATTGGATTGTTTCTAAATATAACAAGACTATGAAATGTAAACCACTCTGTTACTGGACTTTATTGTAATCAGTTAGAAAGAAACACTCTGTTACTAATTCAATTAATATCTGGAAATAAATATTCATTCATTCTTATAATCAAGGGAACACAGGTGGTAGAGTCATAAAAACCCCAGTGCACTAAAACACTTATCATTACTTTTTCATACTTACCAGGAGGGGCCTCTAATTTGATTTTAGCCGAACTCAACAGATAATGTAGAAAAGATTAAACAATTCTAAGCAAAGGAATTATTGGCTTATATTTTTCATCCGTGGAGTATCTGAAACACTCCTGCCAAGTTTCAAACTCCAGCCTTCTAATACACCTCCACGGTATTAACAGATTTCACACTAGCAACCAAGGATGGAAGAGAATTGGAAGGGTGGAGTGAAAATGCACAGTTGCTGATTTCACTTTCTTGCTTTCTTGTTTTTCTTAGATTGAATGCCCAAAACTAATAATTATTGATTGCATGATAAATGAGGAACAAATTGAAGTGTGACTTCACCAGCTTGTGAAAAATCTCTGGTGCATAAAACTTTGAACATGACACATCCAGCTTTGCAAATGGTTGCATCCAAAATTTAGTCACTCTGGCAACCAGTTTTGTTTAATCAGGCAATTTCTTAGAGTTGTCTTTTGAATATTTGTGACTTAAAAAATTTTAAACTAATATTCAGAATTTTAAAGTTTAATAATGAAAACTGAACTTTATTTTTAATGTTTATTCATTTAAAAAACTATCTATGGAATTTCACCTAAATTGCCTATGTCAGGAGATCAGAACATCTCTCTAATGCAGGATTTATACTAGTTCCACTACAGTTGTTTTGGATTTTTCCCTAAAATTATGACTTTATTATCTCAGATAAAGTTTTTAGGTTTTAGATTTTTTCATATAATAAGAGTAATTTTATTTATATGTTGTAAAAATGCCTTCCAATTTTTCCTTCCATGGGACATTAAAACTGTTAAGGTGATAGATTTAGCGAAAGTGTCTTCCCATTCCTATAATTCTGATATGGAAGTGTGTTATATCCTGGGTTAGGATATCCACTTCAATTATATTTTTGGATTAGCTTACCAAGAATATTTTTAGACAGTTTTCCAGTTTCTCTGAATTCAGTATGTACTCTTTTAATAGAAAAAATTCCAAGATAAAAAGAGCTCAGTCATATTGATTGGTCAGTTATCAAAGTCCAAAGCACATTTTTGAATCCAGAATTGTCAAGCATGCTGGTATGATACCATCATTCTTTCTGTTGGACTCAGAAAGATTATCAAGTTGGTTTGGGTTCATTTATGAAAATCTGTCTTACACATTTCCTTGGGGTAAATGGGTTTTTTGTTGTGTTTTGTGTTTTACATATTTTAAAGTTTAAAAAGCACAGTATTCCTCTTTTCTCCACTATACATTTCCTTCACCATCCACAATCCTTATTTAGTCTCTGAACTCTTAAGTTAAGTAGGTCCCTTGACAATGCAGCAAGCCTAGTCAGTGGTTGGTCATTTGAAAGGAGTACATTGTGTCTCATTTTAATATTCTGAATCAGTGCATCATAGAAATGCATTCTGAATAATGCATGTCTCCTACTTTAATTACTTGTTTAATTAGTTTGTTTCAAAGCCTAGAGCAACTGCTGTTGTTTGGATGATTAGAAAATTGCTTCCAGTTGCAGAAATCTATTTCCTGTTGTTTCTTCTGGCAGTGATCGCAGACCGACCTCCTCCAGTCATTCGACAAGGTCCTGTGAATCAGACTGTAGCAGTGGATGGTACTTTAGTGCTCAGCTGTGTGGCCACAGGCAGTCCAGTGCCCACAATTCTGTGGAGAAAGGATGGAGTCCTTGTTTCAACCCAAGATTCTCGAATCAAACAGCTGGAGACCGGAGTACTACAGATCCGATATGCTAAGGTAACTTGAAATGACACCCTGGGTTTCCCATTTTGTTCCACTTCGTTTCTGCCTCCAGCAACTAGTGTTGAAGTCTCAAATTTTAGAATCAATGAAATGTTAATAACAGTATTAATATATTTTTAATTTGATGCATTATTCTTTCAGACATTTCACCATGTATATTAAAGATGATTTGACTCATAATTTAGCCCATGGCAAGTAGTTTAAGGTTTTATATGGAGGAGAAAAGGATGAGGATTTGTGGGAGATAAAAATACCTTCCAAGTGGTGATGTGATACATTCATTCCATAAAGCATTTTTCAAAGATATTTTCCAGTACCATATTATGTGCCATGTACTTGAAGAGTTCTTTTATTGTGAATATTTGGTTCAGAATTTTGCAATTACAGAATACTCTGCATGCAAACAAAAACAATAAAGCAATGTACACATTGAATGTACATTTCAAATCAGAATGTTAAATGATGAAAGCCCACAGGTTTGTGGGAACAATTTAGGGATTTACCTTCCCAGGGCATCACATCCCATACCTGTTCTTTCAGGACCGTGTTCTTTTGTTTTGATTTTTCTTTTCATTTTAGATCAAGATCAGACAAGCTCATGAGGCATATGAAAGAATAGCCTTGACAGCAATAAACATACATTTCGATTGCTTTATTGCCTATTGTGGGCGGCTTCTTTGGAGTTTTGGATCAACATAGCAGTTCATTTTATGTGCCACGAAAGTTAATATGTTGTACTTTTTTGTGACAATGATGGTGACTTTGTTATTACAACTGCCTGAGCAAGATGACAGCATTTTTGCTTTATCCAACATTATTTGGTGATAGAATTATTACCTTAGGCAGAGGTATATGGGATCATTATGGTACTGATAATTTTAACGTTGATCATGTGACCTGTGTTTGTTTTCTGTCAGTCAGTCTTTCAAAGGAAGAGAGAACATCATTCCAGCTGGAGTTTGACTTTATACTTACTAAACTGCTTTAAGTTACAGGTTAAAAAAATAGAATGAGAAAAAAGAGGGAATGCTTTAAGAAGAAATCATTTTGTGTCTATCCATTTTCTATAAATATGTGTTTATCTCTGATATCCATATGGGTGTAACTCAGATAATATATGAAATAGCAAGAATAGTCATTGGCTACATTTTATTAGCCCTATTACATGACTTATTAAATATAAAGCTATAAATTAGTGATAAAGATTAACCCTTTGAAATTAAAGTTATATATATACCTCATTGTTTACTGCCTGACACAGAAAATGGTGATGTTAATGCACTTAAATATTATATTTTTATTATACAGTTAGAATAACATTTTTGTCTTCTGTCTTTGTGCAATATTTTACTTCACATTCAATAAAAACAAATTAAGAGGAAGTTTCTGGTTAGTGCTTTTTAATGCAAGTTATCCATATTCATGGACCATATACAAAACTATAATTGCTTTTTCAGCCCAGTGAGCTCTTGATTATTCCAAATATTTATTTTGCATCTGTCTTCTCAGCTGGGTGACACTGGTCGGTACACCTGCATTGCATCAACCCCCAGTGGTGAAGCAACATGGAGTGCTTACATTGAAGTCCAAGGTAAATTCAATAGTATTGTACCTTAAAATAAAGCTTCAAATGCAGTTGTTTACTCACTGGTAAAAAGATGAAGAGCATGTCTTGATGCTTGAGTAGGTGGATGGGTATGATATCTACATTTATGTGCTTATCTGCATAAACATCTTTCATCTTTTTCTTCTTTGTTAGAATTTGGAGTTCCAGTTCAGCCTCCAAGACCCACCGACCCAAATTTAATCCCTAGTGCCCCCTCAAAACCTGAAGTTACAGATGTCAGCCGAAATACAGTAACATTGTCATGGCAACCAAATTTGAATTCAGGTGCAACTCCAACATCTTATATTATAGAAGCCTTCAGGTAGAGTGAAGACGATGTTTCCTAGTTGTTCTCTTTTTGGATTTACCATTAAATATACATGTTCTAACTTGTGTATCTATCCTTAGCCATGCATCTGGCAGCAGCTGGCAGACCGTAGCAGAGAATGTGAAAACAGAAACATTTGCCATTAAAGGACTCAAACCTAATGCGATTTACCTTTTCCTTGTGAGGGCAGCAAATGCATATGGAATTAGTGATCCAAGCCAGATATCAGACCCAGTGAAAACACAAGGTAAATATTGATTTACTCAGCCTTGAGACATCTACTTATCTTTAGATGTTATAATTTTACAAGTAAATCATTTGTACTACATGTTAGGATTGTATATTTAACATAGAT
Organism: Balaenoptera acutorostrata; assembly: GCF_949987535.1. NCBI lineage: Eukaryota > Metazoa > Chordata > Mammalia > Artiodactyla > Balaenopteridae > Balaenoptera > Balaenoptera acutorostrata. Next base: position 119,592,281 of record NC_080067.1, read on the forward strand.
CTATTATCCAAGTTGCTCAATTAATTTTTAATACACAGTGTCTGCAAACTTTCTTATTTTCTGGACTAAGCTCTCCAAGACAAGATGAATAACAGAGAAATGTTTTTCATTTTATAAATCATAAATCCAATGAGCAAAAATATTATGTGAATATTTTTGTATTATTTTCAGTTTTTTGATTTTTAAATATGACTATATGTGGGTGTAAAATTTTAATCACATAATTGTATTTAAAATTGAGAAAATTTTATGTACGTTGAGATTAATACTCATGACCTCCTGGATGAGTTTTGAACATTGCAACCATAATCAAGTAATACTCTCTGGAAATCACACAAATGTAAGAGATAGTTGTAATATGAACTTGGTCTTAACCCCTCTGCCCAGTCAACCTCTTACAAAGCATGGAAAAAAATAATTAGGTCTGTATGTTGTTTCGCCTATCTTTCATTGCCAATTATGTGAACCATGATCTATTAAACTTTTAAATGGAAATCATGTATATTTTCGTCAAAGCTGGGTTAAAGAAACAGATAAAAGGAAAAATGAACATGTTGAAGCTGCTTCTAAAAACATTTGAAATTGGAAATTTTTTCACTTGGACCACATTCTGGATACACTGCTTTTTATTGTCTTTCATGAATAGGAATTATTTTTAGCTTTCAACAGATTATTATCTCCTATCCACCCTCTTGCTCCTCCTGTTATTTTAATGTTTTAATAGTAGTAAAATTTATATTGAAAAAGAAAGATGAATTTGAATCAACCTTTACCTTTTTTTTAACGTATTGTCATCACAATTAAAATATACTTTATTAATATAAGATTAATAAAGAAAGGTAATTCAAGATGGTAGGAATTAGAAATATAAAATTCTTTTCTCAACATACAGAGGAATCATAATGTCTCTATCTTAATTTGTATATTTCCAAAGGAAAAATTGAAACTTAGTTACAGTGACAGAAACAAATTGCACACAAAAGTACTGAAAGATTTAAATTACGTTTCCTGGTTTGGGAAAGTGTCTGCCAGCCATGTTGCATGTTTTGTCTTCTCCAGTGAGTATATAAGCAATCTTTTGGGAAGGACTTTTTGTTTCAGAATTCACTGAGAAAGCGAACTGAGTTGTAGAACATGCCCATGTCTGTTTCTTGCTGTGTGAAATCAACACACCCAAATGCATATATTTGCTATTATGAGTCACTTCACCAGTAGCTTTAATATTCTTGGAGCCTGCCTTAAGGCAGTTTGAGGTTTTCAATATTAGATACGCATTTGTAAAGAATGTGGAAACTATGACAGCTGTAAAGTGAACTTAAACTTTTGTCCCCAGTACAGTGATCTCTACCCAGTAGACCTTAGAAAAAGTTTTTCATTAACTGTAGTTCTGTCATATACTCATATAAATGATTTTGTAAAATATATCCTCAACTCTTAAGCGAGGAGGTAGTCAACATTTTATCTGTGAGTTAATTTAAGTTTTTAAAAAATTTTAATCAACTTACCTTTATACATGATAGCTAGTAGAACAACTTAAAGGAAACAAACCCACGTCAACTGGAAAACTGGAAACATAGTGAAACAGGCATACAATTTTGAAATCAAAGAATTTTTCATCTCAGCTCTTCAACCTACTAGCAAGTTATTATGTTCCCTGAGCATCGGTTCCCTCATCTACATAATGGGGCTAAAAATCCCTACTCCACACGATTGGACAAGGATTAAATTAGCCAATTTATGAATATACAGGACTCATATTTCTTTTATATTATATGCCATAAGACTGTCATTGGACTTGTATTTCTTTCATTGTCTGGACTAAAAACAAAGGAAGTTCATAAAATTTGAGAAACACAGGTAGTGTGCTGAATGAGAAAACCAGAATGAAATGTATCTCGACAGTCTAGAATGATGGGCCAGCACTAACAAGATTAAAATTAATGGAGCAAATTTAAAAGTCTGGTACTTGAACTTAGGTTTAAAAAATTAGCTATCGAAGAATAGGCTGAGGATACTGAGCTTCAAAAGAGAGTACATGTGAGTGTGTGTCAGGTGTGTTAGGATGACTTCAGTGTTGGAAGTCACTTAGAACACCTATCTGAGCCAACGGAGTGAGTAGTTGTCGAAAAACAAATCTAGTCTGAGCAGAATTATATGCAGATCAAAATCTGAACTGGTCAGATCATGAAGGGAGTAATGTGTCCTATTTTGAGCACTACATTTTCAGGTAGACTTTTAAGAGGAAGACAGTGAGGATGGTTGGTGAGGCTGCACTAAAGGCTGAAAACCACATCATTGGAAAAGAAATCCAAAGACTTGGCACATTTAACCCCCAAAATAACAACGTTAGACTAGGCTTGACTTTTTTTTCCTTAATATTTTAAGAGTAAGATATGCTTATTCTAACTCCAGGCACCAAGACAAGCCAATGAGTGGTAGTTAACATTGAGGCAGATTTCATTGTCTAGTTCTTAGACTGCTTTTGAGACACACTGAAGCCGAGCTGAGTCAGGCCATAGCAGGAGGCTGGGGAAGAACCTGGGAAAATCCAGTTGAAGGGTACAGAATGTGTAAGCAGTTAGGAGAAGAGCCAGGGATAGAGGGAATTCAGGAAAGACTTGTTGGAAATTGATTCACAAGGGAGCAGGCATAATTTCTTTAATTACTTCTGAAGCATGGCTGCAAAAAAGTCTTCCCCAAGTGGAGATTTCTATGAATGAGCTGGGTCTTAAAGTTGCACAGATCCAGGGCATGGTTTCCTGTTCAGGAGTCAGGTAGACCCAGGTCGCAGTTGGAGTTGGAGCCCTGTCCCAGTGTAATCAAAATGTGCTTTCCCAAATACAAGATTCGATAATGCAAGGAAGATGACATGAGCACCTAGCAAGTGGGGGTGGGCTGGGGGGTGGACATTGCTGAGATGGGGGTAGTTGTTGCCACTGTTACTACTATTCTTTATCCATGTTCTGTCCACACAACATTCTTGAGCCCTATCTTTTAAAGAATATGCACACAGACATAGAATGTACAGAATATGTGTATACTATAGCTAATAAGAGACCAGTTATTGTAAATAATGAAGGGCGGCCTGGATAATCCCCCCGCCTTCAGAGATTATGTATAGAGAGCTCCAATACTGGGGAAATAGTAGGAGTAGAATCATATCTGAGACTTCCTCCAAGTTTAATTCTGAATGTTGGGAAGACCTTTTACATTATAATACATTTCTTTCAGGAGGAGAAGGAAAGCAAGAACAATAAAGGGACCAATTAATAAATGTCTCAATATTACATTATTAGATATTACTTTCCATTTTTCTTTCCGATGAGGAATTTTCTAAAATAATATTCTATTGCCAAAATGGTTACACTAGGGATTTTTCCTAGTTTTCATGAAGGGATTAACTGGCATGTTACCTCAACCAGAGAAATTAGAGGTTGCCATGCAAATTATAGTAGTTACCTTTTAAAATGATTACTAAGACACTTCCTAAAAGGTAGACGATTCCCTGAGGATGGAAGTTTACATGTGAGAGAACATGTTTAGAAGCTAATATAATATGTATGATATGTGTGTGTTTTCCATACAGTAGTTCACTTTAACTCAACTAATGTTTATTAACACATTCTATATGTATGGCACTGTGCTAGGTATTCTAGGTTCATAAAAATTGACCTAATCCCTACCTTCAAGAAAAGGACTTTATATGCCTTAAAAAATGCAGTTCTCACAAAAATCCTCTCCTCAGAAGTAGCTTCCATTGATATTGCCATTTGACAGATGAAATAACTGAAAAATGGTGAGGATAAGAAATCTTCCCAATATTACATGGCTGTCGAGTTGCTAAGTTGGGGAGTTGCCAAATCTGTCTTATTCCAAGAACTCCACTCTTACCCTAGAGATAGATGGTAGCTAAAGTTGTAGGAGCAATGGAGACCAGTAGAGAAGTAAATCTGCCTGAGATGGAAAAGTTACAATCAAGTGCTTTCTGTCTCTAGTCTGTGATAATAGGTAGCCTGAAGGCCAATATGAGCCAAAGCTATTCCAAAGGTATGATAAACTATGAGAAGCCAAAACTATCTCAGGTTTTCTCATTTTGCTTATTTATAAGTTTATAAATCAAGGTTATTACATCTAAGGGTTTTGAATAGCACTCTTGTTCTGTCATGTCTTTCATTTGCCTGCCTTCCATGGACTTCATCAAACATACTTACCAACCTCATTTTAAAAAAATTTTACTGGAGTATAGCTGACTCACACTGTTGTGTTAGTTTCAGTTGTACAGCAAAGTGAATCAGTTATATACACATATGCATATATCCACTCTTTTTTAGATTCTTTTCCCGTATAGCTGACCTCATTTTTTTTTTTTTTTTTTTTTTGGCCACGCCATGAGGCATGTGGGAATCTTAGTTCCCAGCCAGGGATCGAACCCTTACCCCCTGCAGTGGAAGCTCAGAGTCTTTCTTTTTTTTTTTTTTCCAATCTGTTCTCTCTTTCTATGAGTTTGTTTGTTTGCTTGTTTGTTTTTGAAGTATAATTGACCTACAACACTGTGTTAGTTCCTGTTACATAACATAGTCATTCGATATTTCTATACATTTCAAAGTGATCCCCACAATGTCTAGTTACCATATGTCAACATACAAAGACATTACATAGTTATTGACTACATACTGCACCCTGTGCATTTCATACCTGCGAGTCATTTATTTTGCAACTGGAAGTTTGCAAAGAGGTATAAACTTCCAGTTGACTTGCATTCTTAACCAAGAAACTTAGATCCCATGAATAAGGTGGTCTGGGGTAGTGAAAAGAGCATGCATGATTTGTGTCCAAAGGCCTGGCTTTTACTGTCTGCTCCTGGATGCTGTGGCCTTGGAGCAGGTGTTCAGTCTTTCTGCAGCCAAGTTCCTGTCCTTGGACACTGGCAGTGCGGAGTCTTAACCATTGGACCACCAGGGAAGCCCCACCACATTCTTAATATTCATGTTTTTGTTTTCTATCCAAACTCAGTTCTTTAAAAGTATTTAATCATTCATAAAACTAAAATTCTTGTTTCTGTTGCTTATGCGATGGAAAGTAATCCAGAATATATGTGCCAAGATACAGTACTTTGAGAAGGAGAATTCTGGATATTAAAAAAAAATCTTAATTTTCTTCTCTTATTCATCCTGTGTTCCCTTTTACTACTGTAAACAAAGCAAAGTGTCTGTATTTAGAAAATCTCTTTAGAAACAGGCAATTTTTATCAAGGACAGACGTTTTAGTAAGTTTAACAAAACACTTTCCTGTTGGGAAAAAAGCGCAACATACATGAACACTAGTAGCAGTTTAATTCTTACTATGTTCTTGGTCTCCTTTCCAAAAATGTTGGTGTTCTTGAGATTTAGAACTCTTTATTGAACCTTTCTGACAGTGATACAGTAACTAAACTAAACCAAACCATCAATTAAATAGATGTTAAGTACTCTTTACTCATCAGATTTGTTTTGTTCTGTTCTATTCTGTTTTATTCTATCTTATCCTATTCTATCCTATTCTGTTGGTGGTTCCTGTATCCTCCATCATAACAATTAACTTATCATAAATCTTATTTGGGAAGCTATCCAGGTTCATCTTAAAAGGTGAGGATGTCTTTTTGTGCTTGCTTTTCACTTATGTGTTTCCATTCTCTCCATTACTCATCTGCTGTGCTGCAAATCCTGGCTCTTTTCTTTCTGGCATAGTTAGGATCAGTACAGAAGGTTATATAACAAACTCAGAGGAGATTGCACTAGGTTTCTCATCCTTGGCAAGAAAGTGATCATTACATAGGAGGAGCCCTCAGATGCTACTGTTTGCCATTGTTATCTTTGCCTCCTATTTTATTCTGGATCACAGGTTGGAATTATCCTTCACAGTTGGAGTGATTCTTCTTTTCTGAGATTTTCTATGAATGAAAGGATTGTTTCCCCCATGCTTTCATTCAAGTAGTTGCATTGTCTAGGATCTGACACAGTCTCCTTGGATTGTTGCAGATGTTCCCCCAACAAGTCAGGGGGTGGACCACAAGCAAGTCCAGCGAGAACTGGGAGATGTTGTACTGCATCTCCACAACCCCACCGTCCTTTCTTCCTCTTCGGTCGAAGTGCACTGGACGGTGAGTCGTTGTTGCTGCCGTAATGTTTGATCTCAGTTTTAATAAGCAGATGACTTTGGAAGATCATTACATGAAAAAATATATGTATATATAGAGAGATGCAACAGATAGTTAAATTCTATATATCTGTTGCTTACCTCTCTACCAATGATAACTTTATAATCTAAGCGCTGTTTATTATGGTAGCGGTGAAATGTCTTTAAACAGAGAAAAATTTCATCTTGTGTGTATTTTATATTATGCTGCAGTTATGAAGTCTCAGACAAAACAAGTTATATATTCATAATAATATAATGATAGGATCATTAGCATATGAATTTTTTTAACTGAAAAGTATTTCTGAATAATATTAAGTAGTCTTTTAAAATTAGGAAGTGGAAAAATACATTTTATTTCCTCATCCCCTTGACCCTCTGACTTACCTCTAGATGTCTGTTGTGGAAGTGCCATGATGCCTCACATTTCTGCAGGAAGCATAGAAATTAATATCTAATATTATACATAAAAGCTGAAAAAGCGGACATATTACAAAAGATAGTGATTTGTTTTTAGTATTCTACTTTATGTAAACTAGAACACTGTGGAATGAAGTCAGATAGACTTTTTTTTGCCTTGTGTCACATTTAATTTTCATAATTTTCTAAGAAGTCAATAAAAGGACATGAAAGATTGCATTTTTATTTGTCATTTTAATAGGTGGACCAACAGTCGCAGTATATTCAAGGATACAAAATTCTTTATCGCCCATTTGGAGCCAGCCATGGTGAATCGGAGTGGTTGGTTTTTGAAGTGAGGACTCCAACCAAAAATAGCGTGGTTATCCCTGATCTCAAAAAAGGAGTCAACTATGAAATTAAGGCTCGTCCTTTTTTTAATGAATTTCAAGGAGCAGATAGTGAAATTAAATTTGCCAAAACCCTAGAAGAAGGCAAGTATAACGAAATGTGCGGTTACTATGCATTGCAATACTTTTGTTAGGCTTTTATTAACTTAATGGAAAAATATTAATGACATTAAGTCATAATATTCGTGCCATTAATTATTCACTGTTTCGATAGTGAGCATTGTATTTTGCTAATAGAATTTATTTAATGAGAACTACTAAAGACCAAAATTCTATTATACTCGACTTGCTTTGGTAGTGGCCTATCTAAGAATGTGTGAATGTGTACTTAATGACATATTGGATATATGTAATTATGCAGAACTAAAATTCACATCTAAAGATGGAATTATCCTCCATTTGCTTGTCTTTCCATTAATTATTTTTCATTCATTTATCAAATGTTATTTTGAGTAATGATCTGTAAATAAGGTGAGTAATGTTTTGGTTTGCCCAGGACCCTCTGGGCTTAGCATTTTATGCCTCCTGTCCCTGGAAACCCCTCAGCTCTAGACAAGCCAGTATGTTTGGACACTCTATAACTAGAGATTAAAAATTAGTATTTACGTAAAGTTTAAAGGTTACATGTCACAAGTATACTCTTTAAAAATAACCAGAATTTTTCCTAAAATGTCTTTATTACTTTGATTACAATAAATTATAAGATACAGTTAGTAACATGGATGGTTAGTATTTATCTTTATACTTTTGAACATTTTTAGGGAGAACACGGGACTAAGGTTACAGGGTAGGAGAAAGAGGAATTCTCCTGGGATGTTTTGTGGAGATAATCTGTATAACTTTGGTTATGGAAAACTCACAATAACAATAGGTTAGCGATATCGAGGAAAAACAAATAGTCTGGGACTATTCAGATTGGGTGAGATACAGCTTTAAAACATAGACATATATGGATATAAATTTAATATGTTTTTGTTTAAATGTTAAATGCCTGCTTTCAGTGTTCTCTAATGTGCTCATAATATATCTACTTTTTAAAACAATTTCATAGCACCCAGCGCCCCACCCCGAAGTGTAACTGTATCAAAGCATGATGGAAATGGAACTGCAATTCTTGTGAGTTGGCAACCACCTCCTGAAGATACTCAGAATGGAATGGTCCAAGAGTATAAGGTAAATACATGTATAGCAATTTACTGATGGACACCGCTCTCCCCTGAAGGGGGAAAAAAAAACAAAACAGCAAGCTTGGTTAAATTGTTCATGGATATTTGGCGCCATCTGCTGGTCCACACAGCAGCCTGTAAAATTATTTTTAAAATACTTTCCTGTTAATTCAATAGTTGTGGAATAATTTTTTCTTAAGCCATTTGAAAAAAAGAATTTAAAAGAGAGACTTTACCTGGTCACAGTACATATAGGTACATATAATTTCACACAAACAACAAACGTAAAGGCTAATAAAAGAATCTCTTTATTTTCCCCTTAAAAAACAGCTTAAATACATTTTGCAGAATTAGTTTGCCCCATGGAATTGTATCAGATATGGTTTGATTTCTTTCTTTTAACATGTTTGGAATTTTGTAACTTTGGAGCTAAGTTGGAAAAATTATTTTATTGTGCCTGAAAATATTTTTATAAACCTTGTTTTCATCTCTAAACAAAATTTTATGTCTCAGAGGAGATTCAATTATAAACTTCTGTATATATTTAAGTGAATTTTTTAAACATATGATGTATTGTCAAGTAATGTAATCCAGTGATTCTGAATAATTATTTTTACCTGTGAAGTTATCAGCTCTAATCATTGAATTTAGAGAGGCTTACATAGAATCTCCAGCAGATATTTTCAGGCATGCCAAGGTACAATAAAAATTAAGGACATGAGATTTATCCTGTTAATGAATATACATTAAAGCACAGTTTTAATGAGCTATGATAAATGAATAAACGATAGATTGAATTAGGGAAATCTCAATAGAGAGTAAATTTTATGTGTATTTTTTCAACACTTATGTAAACACACTACATAATAGAAGACTTTTAGCTGCAGAACATGTATTTCTATAGACACTGCCTTATATGTCCATTGTACTTCAGTATTTTTCTAGTTACTAACTAAATTATGATACTTACTAAATTATCTCATATATGTAAAAATTTATATATGTTTATTGATATGAAACTAATGCTAAGAAGGTAAACACATTTACCTTCTACAGGTAGTTTCATGCTAACATCAGAATCACTTATGGAATCATTTTCCAAATATAAGTGCCTGGCCACCATTCTCAGAGATTCTGATTCAGTAAGTATAATAAGGCCCTTGCATATATATTTTGGTAGATCTTCCCAGGTGATTCTGATGTGCACTTTTGGGTATCTGATGTGGGCTTTTGGGTAAGGCCCAAATAAAGACCATAAATGTACTTTTGAGTACCAAATTAATTTGTACAATGACCAAATATACTGAGCTCAATTTTAGGTATAACAGTTTATTTTAAAATGATTTTTAAAAACAAACTAAAAACCTCTGTATGACACTTGCATGTACTTTAAAAGGGTGACATTTTTAAAGTATTTAAAATACTGCCATAAATGCACTGTGGCTATTTTAGGGTATTTCAAATAGATCTTCTACTGTAATTGAGTCATTAAAAGGTAAGAGTCTCTACACTTTCAAGTGCCTTCTCATGAGTTTCAAGGTTATTTCAAGACTGGGAAGTGATGGGGTACTATGGTTCAGTCCAGAAAAATAAACCGTTATAGAGATTTTTAAGCATATAAAATGAGGCAACGTCTCAGCTCTTAAGCAAAATTGTGTAATGTAGGCATTTTCCCCTAAGAGTCAAAACTCATTTCTCTCCTAAAGAAATGTGAAAGGGTGGATTTCACTTAACTTCATGGTCAATTTAAAATAATAAAATGCCTTTCACAACCTGATTGACTGGTACAAAATCAGTTTGTGGCTTTGGTTCAGCTGTGTAATGTAATTGAGGGGAAAAAAATCACAAAGGACTCTTTATTTCCAAATGGTCAGACCCTGGTATAGAGTCTGACCATTTGTTGGTATTATGCAGTGAAACTATATTAAAATAATATTAACTTTCAAAGAAAAAAATTAAAGGTTTTTGCCCGTGTGATAGAGGACACTGACACTCTTAGATTTATTTTAAATCCCATTTCCTGTTACAGTTTAGACAATAGGCTACTTGAAACTAATCCTACACCTTGCTTAAGGACATCGTAAAGAATACAGAGCATGTTTTACTACTCCATGGATCATTTTCTTATAGAAGCTGAGTCCAAATACTGTCATGCATCATATTCAAGCTCTATAACATTGCAAAAGATCGCTCTAATAATTAAATAATCCTTTAGTGAAATTTAAATTAAGGATGATAGCATAGTTCAGAAATCTTAATTTCCTGAAAATAATTTCCTACCACAAATATCGAAGTTAATGAGACATACAATAATTTTCTTATTAGGAGAATATTTTTCTTTTAAGTCAAATATGTATTGTTATGCTTTATGATCTTATATATGTTATTAAAGGCTAATTAATATTACTGTAAATACAAGATCAGAGTGCTATTTTTCTTTCATTGATAATAGTTCAACCTACCACAGGTGGAATAAATCCTAGGATGATCCTTACTCTTTATGTTCAGTTTTATTTTTAAAAACCATACTTATGCCAAGATACTTTAGGTTATTCAGAAAATCTCTCTTTTTTAAAATATTTATTTATTTATTTATTTATTTATGGCTGTGTTGGGTCTTCGTTTCTGTGCTAGGGCTTTCTCTAGTTGTGGCAAGTGGGGGCCACTCTTCATCGCGGTGCGCAGGCCTCTCACTGTCGCGGCCTCTCTTGTTGCGGAGCACAGGCTCCAGACGCGCAGGCTCAGTAATTGTGACTCACGGGCCCAGTTGCTCCGCGGCATGTGGGATCCTCCCAGACCAGGGCTCGAACCCGTGTCCCCTGCATTAGCAGGCAGATTCTCAACCACTGCGCCACCAGGGAAGCCCCAGCTCTCTCTTTTTAAATCAACTGTTTCTCGGTTTTGACATGAAAGGTGATGGGACTGTGGCAGCACCAGGTAATTTTATCTAGAGAACTGCTGAAGTAAAGTATTAGACACAGAGTTTCCTACTCATTTTTGTTTTGTGATATCTGGTCAGCTAGTATTATGCAAGTCCATAGTAGGTAGGCAAATACTGAATGATAATAGGTAAGTTATTGTTCTTTATCTAGATGTATACAGCTTTTTGCAAGTTCCTTTTATTTTTTTTCCTGGCATATAATTTCTAGGTGTTAAAAAAACAAAAAATCCTGATGATAAGGTTAATAAGAACCAGGGTCTTGGTAGAATCATTTGTAGAATCATCTGATATGATCCTTTGTAGAAACTTTTGTACAATCACCTGATATAATCCTTTAAAAGCATATATAAGAAGGTTCAAGGAGGTCTTTAAGGTGCTACTAACACTAGGTTTGACTAGAAGAGTCTTCTCAGAACTAGATCCAGGGAAGAATGACTTTTGAAACTTCCTACATTAGGTTCATGATAGGTCTGAACTCTTAAGTCTAAAACCACAGTGCTGATCTTTGCATTAACTTACATAATTTGTTGTGTTCTTCTTATAGGTTTGGTGTCTGGGCAATGAAACTCGATACCATATAAACAAGACAGTAGATGGTTCCACCTTTTCTGTGGTTATTCCCTCGCTGGTGCCTGGGATCCGGTACAGCATAGAGGTGGCAGCCAGCACCGGGGCCGGAGCCGGGGTGAGGAGTGAGCCGCAGTTCATCCAGTTAGGTGAGCGCCAGTGCAGATCTGGTTCGAAAGACATATCAGTGTACCCATTGTCCTGCTTTTCTTTTTGGTATGTAGTGGAGCCAACCATTGCCAGTTGAATAGGCTATGGAATGCGGCAATAGAATTATGAGAATGATGGTGTTAGCTTTATTTTATCTATCTATAATATCGCAACTGCATTTAAACTTATCCAAGCACACATTTTTCAATGATATTTTAAGCAAAAGGCTGTCAGTATTGTGTCATCCTCATCCTGTCCTATTGAATTTTTTTCATCTTTTCAATAAATACTATTAATTGAGCAACAAGGATACCTCAGGGAACAGGAAAGATGCAGTCTGCACCTGCATGGAACTTTCAGTGGTTTGGGTTTAAAAAAAAAAAAAACTTCCTCGCAAAACCTAAACTAGGTATTGGAAGTTTACAGCAATATGCAATTTATATTCACCATTTATGTGTCTATTTAAAATTGTATTGCTTTTGACAACAAAAGATAGATTGAGATGTAAAAGAGCATTGGAATATGACATATGCTGATTACTTAGAAAGTTAAAAATGCAATGTGTGCTTCAAAAGTGGTTAGATGAATAAAAAAGAAACACAAAAACCTGACAGAAGCCTTAGTTACCACACTTCATGATAGACAATGTGACGTGAACATAAAATTCAAATTTATTGGTTACCAGTAAAATCTGAAACAAACAACAAAAAACAGCAACAAAATTATAAATGGAAAGGGGAGAGAAAAGGGTCAGATATTAAGAGGTGACATTTAAATTAAGTAAGATACTAAGAAGTATATAGTCAACTTCGTTCCTTCCACATCAGAACTGAAGCATTAGTAATATTTCATGCCAGTTGCTAAATTATGAAAATGAATCAGATACATGAATCTTTATACATCACAAATAAGTATATAGTACTGTTGCATGTTGATAATATTGATGACAACTTAGAAATTATTTCAGAACAAAATTAAGAAGCATTCCACTGTGAATAACTTTGTTGCTGTACATAATGAACTTTGCATTCATTTGGAAACGGCTATTGATGTTCCAGTGTTAAGACTGCTACCTGCTGTAACAGATAACACTTGCAGAGCTTCTGGAGTGTAATATAATAAAGTCTACCTGAAGTCCAATGGTTGTAGCTATGGAGGGTCACAGGCTGATGAGGCGTCGCTTCTTTAACATGGGGCTTCCAAGGTTGACCCTGGGCCAGAAGAAAGGAAGAAAAGAAACACATAGTGTGGAGGAGGGTTTAAATGGCACATGTCTGGAAATGGTGCACATCACTGCTGCACAGAACTTGGTCTTGTGATTCCAAACAGATGAATGGCAACACTGCAAAATCAAGTAACTGGCTAGGGAGCTACCTCCCAACAACTCTATGCTATGAGAGTACCATGCAAGTCTTTAGTGGAGAGCTTGCTGCTTCTGCCACAGCCATTGGCCAGAATTTGAATTTTGAATTATCTTTTACAACCAGCACTTTGTTTTTCAACAGAGATCATAATATACACAACTTTTAAGCAAAAATAGCTTCATGGTTTATTTCTGGTTCATTTATTCCAAAATTTTTAGGCAGTACCGAAAACTATGTTTAAAAATTGCTTGATGCAACTGTTACAACGTTATCTAAGGTATGGGGGAAAATAGTCTGAACGTAGATCTTTTTACTCAAATAGTTGCCTAGTTTTGTGAAGAGTCAGTATTAACTTATTAAAACTGAAATTAAAAGTTACATGGTGATGACCCTATATATTGTCATGTCATTTACTTATTTTGTATAATATATGACTTTCAGTACTGGGTTTTCAAATATGAATTAGAAAAAGGACCATGTGTAATTTTATTTATTTAAGATTTAAATCATGGGATTTAAGGGTCAAATTGGTTTTCTCGAAATTATAGATGTGTTCCAATTTTCCATAACTTAATATAGCCTCAGCTGCAGTGAGACAAAGACTGAGGTACAGAGAGGCCATTTTAATTCATTAGTCACACCACACTTTATTCTGTTAAGCCCATCTGGTCGCCTGCATGGAACCTCTCTTGGCAGTCTCCATAAAATCTGAAGCTACCCAACTTAACCTTGCACAAATAGCCATGAAATCTATAAACCTAGCAGGTACAAAGGGTGTAGTAGAAATAAAAAGAAGAGTCGGCTTGATGAACTTTCAGAGGATGAAGTGCTCGTAGGATAACCATAGATAAAAGAGTCTGGAACATGAAATAAAACTTTCAGTCAACAAACAGTTGAAGGCAGGTGACGGCAACTGCTTGTGAAAATAAGTTTTTCAGACTTGACCCTCCATAGAATGAAATCTGGAATTCTGTTCAAGAAAAAAGCAAATAAAAAACACACGCATGCTCAACATGAGTAGCAATTTAGCCTTTTTACGTAGACAGGGGTGCTATTTTCCTAAGACTGTTTCCTTAGCCATTGAATGCTGCTTATTTTACCTGCCAGTGTCTTAACAGGATGCAATGTCATTTAATAAGAAAAAATAATCAGTAAGCATTTTTTTCTGTTTGAGAAATGTTATTCATAACTAATGAGTTATACCAATTATTTTTCTTGGAAAAAAATAGAGTTTTGGACTGAAACAAATGTTTCTACTTTAAAGCAGGTGGTGTTAGCAGAACATTTTCAGAGTCAAATGCACTGGCTTCAGTAGTTGTGGCACGTGGGCTCAGTAGTTGTGGCGCATGGGCTTAGTTGCTCCAAGAATAGCCATAAATTCTATCAATTTTTAATTCTTGAATCAAAATAGCTGACAGAAAACAGGAGACTTTTTGACTATTCATAACACTTGATAATTCTTGCCCATATTTAATGAACGTTCTTACAGCTATTGCTGGCCGTGGTTATTATTTTAAAAGAAAGATTTTTCATAGTTCTTTCAATGGTAACATGATTTTAATTTTTCATTGGTTTTTTATTAATGATTCTGAATTTTTATAGACCCTTCTAAACATAGTTTCAAACGATGTGTTTCTGAGGCAGTTAAGCGTCTTAGACCGTTCAAGGGTGGGAGGAGGGGAGATACACACACACAATTTGTTTTCATTGTCTCATTGAGTTTCACACCCAAATTAACCCAAAGACGGCTTTTCAGATTCGCATGGAAACCCCGTGTCACCTGAGGACCAAGTCAGCCTTGCTCAGCAGATCTCAGACGTGGTGAAGCAGCCAGCGTTCATCGCAGGAATCGGGGCAGCCTGTTGGATCATCCTTATGGTTTTTAGTGTCTGGCTCTATCGACACCGGAAGAAGAGAAATGGGCTGACTAGTACTTATGCGGGTATCAGAAAAGGTATTAGCTTTCCTAAGTTTTCCATATTTTACTATGTTTACATAACTCTTCATTTTAATCTGTGACTCCAAGTTATTCATGATTATGCATATCCTATATTAAATTATTTTAATATATAAAGATTTTCAAAAGTGCTTCTATTTTATTGCAATATCTAGGTATAACCTCCTCTTGAGTATCAGTAGTACAGATAGGCTTATCAGTTTCAGGCCCAGTTCCTTTAAAATATATTTCACCAGGGTAGGTCTACACTTCGTTGTGATACCATTCCCTTGTTCTCTTAGGGAATTACTTTATTACTTTATATTCTGTAGGAAAATTTTTAATCTCCTTGTCACAGGAATTATAAATCCAGGCTTTGGACTGTCACACAACTTTAAAGGGGGTGTTGTTGCCCTTTGTAAAGCTAAAGAGATTATTTATAAATAATGATATTTCTGATTATTTCTAATTATTTATAAAATAGTTTCTTAATAAATGTGCTTCAGTTTTCAGAGAGAGGAGGCTTAGTACTTTTTTATTGTTAAATTTAAAGTTGCAGAGCTGAATATGTATATACTGTTAATGGGTGATGATGATTTGTTAAAAATGTGTTTACAGTTTAGAAGAGAAGGTTTATTTGGCTGCAATTGTTGACAATTTTATGGACGAGCCAAATATGCTAAGGATTTCACAGACACTTTTACCACATATTCTCAAAGTCTGTAGATTGGTGGTTGGTATTTTATATTTTTTAATGAGGCTGTTGACACTATCAGATGGATAATCCTTTTGCCTTTCCCTCCTCAAATAGCTTCATCAGCTCTGGGCATCAGATCTGGGCTCTAAGGCAGGGTGATTATAAGTCCCAGTTTTCAGGCCACCGTCCCAATTTGTGTCTTTAGTCCAGCTAAATTATTGACAGTGCTCCTTTGGTTCTCAAAACTGTCCTAGTTTTTAGATGGCAAATTATACATTCACCCTAGTTACAGGGTCCATACTTAAGTCTAAGATAACACTTTTGCTGCAAAGCAAATTTAAAGAGGATGACCAGTAAACACATACCCCCCTGCACCATCACCACCCTTTAAAAAAAAATTGTCTACATATTTCCTAAGGGAACATTTCCTACGTGGCTTGGCCAAGTCATTTCTCTGATCAATGATATGGCAAAGTCAGAATTTGTTAGTGCTAGCTAGACCTTTTCTCAATGAAAAGTTCTATTGAATATCCCTCTACGCTTGTAAAACAGCCTGGGACAACAGTCTAAAATATTTGTGCCCTTGGTCCCAAGGGGTCTTGGCAAGAGTCAACACAAATTCATCACCCACACTGTGGAAATCCATGAATATGCCTCCTGGCCATGGCTCCACAGCGATCTCTTCATGTACATACGTTCACCTTAGTGTTACCATCCTTAAATATGTTTTTTTCAGATAGGTGTCCTATGCAGAGATAAAGCAAAATGTCAGTATCCCTGCCTGTGAAATGGAAAATGAGGGCTGCGAGGTTACTGCAAAGAGACTAGGTGCTTGTTACGTATACAAAGTAGATCAGTGTCAGGCACACGTGTTACCATATAAAACCTTTGACTGAAAAACAAGGCGGAGAAGGGGTTTGTGGGTGTCTGTGTGTTGTGAAGCTGGGCAGGGGCAGGCTGTTGGGAGTTGTGTGTTTGAAATCCCATTTGAATGAGGAAAAGTGACTAATTAACTTCCAGACGTAGAGTCTCCTGAATTCCCCAGGAATCCTGTATTTTTTATTGCCATAAAGTATGATAGCTGTGTAGTTGTAACAATTGAATGCTCTCTCTTGTCTTGAAATCTAAATATGTGACATGAAACCCTCTTCCCTTCTGAAATGTTTCTTTTCTTTTACTAATGTACTTTAAGCATGCTGGCAAATGCCTATGTGCCCTTTCTGCAAAACCTATTAAACTAATACCATTGTCCTTTTAACTAGCTTGTGTTTAAGCAGAAATCATAGAACATAATTACAAATGTAATTGGTGAGCATTTGATTCTGCTTTCCTCACTTTGCCGTGTTGGCACTTTTTCATAATTCTGGTCGTATGCAGTTTTAAAAAGTGCATCCTGAAATCTTACATTGTCTATGCTCGAAACAATGCTGGTAATTCTAAGAAAAAAAGGAAGTGAAATATTTTAAAGAAATCAATGTAAAAGAGCCTGTTGACCTATAAACCATCAAACCAGAGTGTGACTTTGGGTAATAGTGAGCATTTTTAACATTTCCCACCTACATTTATCTGGAGGTGTGCCCCTGCTTGTACCCTTTGTTCACATACATCCACGTAGTGGGAGTTTATTTTATTACTGGAAGCTTTGAGAATTAAGTTGTCCTTTGGTGTACAAGCTGTAAAAATTTCATTTAGACAGAACTCTCTTCATCTCTTCTTCAATTCCTTAAACTGAGGTTAGCAGTTGGCTAGGAATACCGAGGGGGACATTTCATTTTTTGCCTGTGTCCTTTTGATTGCAAATTAATGTTCAGGCACTGAACATTCTTGCTTGAGTAGCTTTACTTTCAAATGTATCTCTTTATTATTTTTTATGAGGACTAGTTACTATGGCTCTGAATTTTTGATTGCAGCTAAATTACATTGACTCTCTGAAAAGACCTGACTGAGAGAAAACACAATAGAATTCCTAAGACAGAGACTGCTGAGCAGCAAAGGAAGCCCAGTGTATAAACTGGATCCCCGGCACTGAGGGTTTTGTTTTTGTTCTTCCTAGTATGCTCAGAAATAAAATGGTTTGGTAAGAAGTGACAGTTGTAAAGGATGCTACAGGCATTTGAATTTGCAACCCCAGTGCTCTAATCTTCAAGTAAATTTCTTGGAGACGTTCAAATGTGAAGTGGAAAAGACATTTTTGGCAGCTTTTTGATCCGTGATAAGTAATCGATATTCTAGTTTGTGTGTATTAAGGATTTCTTAAAAGCAAATTTTAGTCTACAAGGGAGTAACATAGATTTCCTTGCTTTCTTTACCAGAGCAGTGTTTACTTTAAATTAACGTGAAGAGCTTGGAAAAAAAAATCAGCCTCCTCCCTCTGTGAAATGACATGGAAATAGCTCTGGTGTGATCCAACACCCAGGAATGAGAGAAGATAGGAAAAGTGGCGGAGGCAAGGCTGCTACTTTTGAGGTCTGCAGTTCAATTTCAGGCATTATTGATTGGATTAAGATTTATAACTGCAGAGTGAAGGTTTTCAGAGGGGCATTATTGTTTTATTGTTTAGCTTTTGGTGTGGTATTTAAAAAAAAATGCTCAGCCTACTTCTAGAAAGCTTCTAAATGTAAACTATAATAGAGAAGTTAAAGTTTAAAACTCCCCATTTTTCCTGTCCGTTCACAAATTTCTATCATGATAAAAATGTAGCATTACACTGTTTATATGATAAGTATCAGGCATTTCTTGGCAGTGGAACAATTCAGTTTTATGGGGTTTTTGTTCCAGTTCTTTCTTTGCTTGCTGCCTTCCTTTCTTCCTTCCTTCTTTCCTTCTTTCTTTCCCTCCTTTCCTCCTTCCCTTTTCCCTTCTCTTCCTTCCTTCCTCCCTCCCTCCTTCTGTCTCTTTCTTCCTTTTTTCCTCCTTCTTTCTTTCTTTCCCCCCTCTCTTTCTTTCTTTCTTTCTTTCTCTCTCTCTCTTTCTTTCTTTCTTTTTCTTCCCCCCTCCTCCCTCCCTCCCTCTCTCTCTTTCTTTCTTTCTCTTTTTGTCTTTCTATCTTTCTCTCTGTCTCCTTCCCTCTGTCTCTCTTTCGATGATGAATACTTAAATGCACCTATTAGTTAGCCCATTTTAATAAGCATTTACTTTAAGATTTCTAGATAAGGTTTAGGCAAGACCCTGATAATACTTGTTTAAGAACACATTATCCAATGTTTGGAAATGATTAATAGTAGAGGACTCCTGTTTGTACTAAAGCCATGAGCTAAATCTCTATTACTAAATGCAGGGGTCATTTGCAGGCTAACCCAGCACAATCCCCACCCCCTCCCGTCCTAGAACGTCAGACCCTTCAAAATGGTACCTCAGAGACAAGCTTCTTTTTTAACCTCAGATTTGGTTTTATTCATATATCAGAGTGTCAGGACTACTGGCTTAGTTATTTACATTTGTTTTATGTTCAGCTGTCTGCTTGATTTATACTAATGTGATATGTTCCCTTTCTCTCTTCAGCTTAATAACTGGTTTATATTTTGTTTTGATTTTTCAGTCCCGTCTTTTACCTTCACACCAACAGGTATATATTTGCGCTTACCCCCCTCCTTTTCTTTGTTAGTTTGGCATGTGTTGTACTATTGTGTTTCTGTTTTTATTTCATTTTCTGCAGTAAACTGGGGGGAAAGGACTTACAATGGAAGACAGTACTTCATTTACTCATGCCAGGCATGCACTTGAAGTAGAAATGGTTGGTGTTGCTTGTCATTCCTTCAATGCCGTTACTTATTCGTGACTCCGCATTGCATCTTAGCCTTGTTTGCATGTGTTTCATTAGATAGACACACTGTGTCTACCCTCAGCATGATTTAACATGCTAATGATCACATTGATTATTTCAGACTTGGCAGTGCATTTTTTTCCCTTAACTTAAGCTTTCAGGTTTTCGAACAAAAATTTCTCTCCCTTGCAATTCTCTATCCATACAATCAACGTTCTTAAAGGTAACCAAAATATCCAGCACATGTGAAAGATAAAACTTGTCATTTTCCTTAAGTCCGAGTACTAAGATTCCGTTCCATTCAGTTTCTTTCGAAGTGGGTCCTCTTCTTTCGATTCACCTTTAGTAAAAGATGTACCTGTAGCCTTGCCTCCTCGGTTTTAATCCAGTTATTATAATCACTGGACGCAGTTATCTCTCCTTAACAGACTCCCAGTCTGGAGTTCTTCTAAGCAGAATTTGGCAGCTTTTAGAAACATATTTCTTCTTAGAAAATGGGTCTGTATTTACAGAAAAGCTAATATCCTTAACCCCTTGCCTGACTATGTGCAAATCTTTTTCTGTTATGGCTAAATTTTATACCCATAATTTATTAAGCCGAGAATGCTTTCAAGAGCATTAAAATATATTTTCACTATGTATACATGTCTGATGAAAATATACTGAGAAGGGTTTTCACAAGCCACAATAAAAACTAGGTCGCGTTCATTAAGAGTCACAACTTGGCATACATTTTTGTGTGTGGAGAGAAAGAGGGTTTATTTTAACGCTTACCTTTGTCTTACTGGTAATCATATTTCTGGGGAAATGGTCTGGTAGGTTTTTTTCTTCCCAAATTTAAGATTCCACTTACATAAAGTCATGAAATTACATGATCTAATAATAAATTCAAAATTAGAATCTATGAGAATGTGAATGTACAAACATGTAATAGTTATAGTTAATAAGAGTGAACTGAAGTTTGCTTCTGCTTAGTTTTCAACCTTGTTGGCACGTAAAGAAAATAAAAATAACTTATATCTAATTCTGTACCATCTTAAAAAAATACTAGTTCAATTGGAAATCTGTTATTTCCTGTGATGAATTTTTGCAATGCTTCTAAGTAGAAAGGAAGAAAAGATGCCATTCTAGAAATATGCTCATGAATGTCTTAGCTTTGATATATAAACACAAACATGTCTATTAATTGTTCCTTTTTTTTGGTAACATTCCAGTAACTTATCAGAGAGGAGGCGAAGCTGTGAGCAGTGGAGGGAGGTAACTATCCTGCTTGTTTTGTAGATTCTAAGGGGAATTCCAGGTATTTCTTCTTGTCTTCATCGATGACATCACTTTCTTTGCTGAAAAGGTTTAACTTAAAGGTGAAATTTGTTTAAATATTTCGGAAGTACTCCATTCTGTTGTGCTGTGGAGCCAAGCTTGTTTACATACAAATGCACTTGATTGGAGCCGTTGCATCTTAGTCAGTGAACACCAGAGGGAGCACTTTCACCGGGAAAGACAGACTTGCTGATTTAGCAGATGATTAAAAGGAGTTAAAGTAATTAAGCGATGGCATTTATGAAGATTAAGAAATATAGCTAGTTAACAGATACTATCAAAGAAAAAGTGTTCATTTGGAAACCTGCTGAACACAGCATTGGCTCATAAGTTGTTGTAGTTTATGTCTGTTTGTTTGTTCTTGTTATGAATTCAACATAGTTCAGTCTCCATTTGCCGGGAAATATGTTGAAATAAAAGGAGAATCTAAGTAGCTTGTTAACACGGAGGTTTTTTTTTTTTTTCCTCTCATTAAAATGAACCTCAATCCTACATTTATGATTTTTTGGTAATTATTATTCAGTGAACTTTAATATATTCACAGAGAAATCACAAATTGATGTGACAGGCGGCTGAAAGGGGCTGAAAGAAGGTATAAGTTACATGAGTCAAGCTTCAGGATTTTCTATGATAATTTTTTCTTTTCAAAAACAGTAACCTCTAGCTTAAGGTGTAAGAAAAAAAACCTTTCAACCAAAACCATTTTCTAATTCAAATTCAGTTAACTTATTTGAGTGTCCTGCTTTGTATAGTTAGATAATGTGGTTGCAACTGGAAAACATAAAAATAAGAAAGAGTGGTGAAAAAAATGTTGACCACCTTTAGCAAATGCTGTACAAATTTGACAATTAGCACTACTCTTTTTTTTCCTGGGTACTGCTGCTAGCTTCCTGTTTTCATACCTGTGAAACAAAGCCAGCCACTGAAAGACCCCAAAGCTAGGGAGGTCTTCATAAGGAATAAATCCACTTGATTCAAGAATTAAACCAGGGCATGTTTTTGCATCCGGGGCAATTCTGTCTAAATCATACCCCAGATATTCATGAAACAGTCTCTGGCATAAGAACATTCTCTCGTGGATAAATCTGGAACCTGATGATATAACCACCTCTCTACATGTGTATATTCATGACGGTAGACTTCAGCTTTCTCATTAATCAGATCTTATGAAAATGCTTATTGAGCATCTTCTATGGGTTCTGCACCAGCCTCTGTGCATGAGCACATGCACAGATGCGCTTTCTCTCTCACACACACACATGCACACACATATAAAATATGTCTAGTTTCTGCTGTAAAGGAATTTTCAACCTAGGTAGACCAAATTATCAAGGAGGAAATGATGGCAGGGATCTCTCAGTACCAAATGCTAGTTTCTTCAGCAGGACTGAAAAATTACAAAGTTCCATTTGGAAAGCTCGCTAAATCATCATACAGAATTAACCTTCTGAATGTAAAAATAGTATAACAGTGAAATGGATTTATTTTAAATACCAAATAGAAATGATCTTTTTACCAAATAAAATGACAAAAAATGCTGGAATGTTATAGAGGCAACAGTTAAATAAAGATCTTAGAGTTAGTGCTCAAAATGACAGTTAGATACACAATTTTAAATTTATTTATTCATCAAACCTATTTATTGAATACCTACAATGTGACAGGCAGTGTTCTAGTTGCCTGGGATGCATCGGTGAGCAAAGTCAATAAAATTTCCTGTCCTTCTGAACGTTACATTTAGTAGGGGAGATAGAAGATTAATAATGAACATTTTTTAAAAAGTCAACTCTGTAGTAGAAGCAGTTGGTGAGTGCTTTGGAAAAACTAGAACAGGGTAAGAGCATCAGGAATGCATTAGGAAGAGGTCTCATTTTCTAGCCATTTGTGAGTGTGTGTGTGTGTGTGTGTGTGTGTTCCATGATCCAGTGTGGTAAGAGAATGAACAGTGAGTCACACTCTTGTACTCACTTCTCTGATGCCATCCCTTAAACATTGGATTCCCTCAGGCATCTCAGACTCTGTGAGCCCTCACTGTATCACCCAACTCATCTGGTTAATGACACCTAAGTCAAAATGTCAAGTCATCCTCTTTCCTGCATCTATTACTGCATTTTGTTGATCCTACCTTTTTCTCCCTTCACTATCGCTGTATTGTTTCACTTCAAGCTCTTTTTGCCCCTTGTCTAATCTGTTAAAAATGCTCCCAGCAGTCCTACCTTCATCTACCTTCATTAGAACTATTTCCTGTTAATTCCCTTTGCCCATTGGAGCCAGAATGAAATTTTGAAATGCATATGGATCATGTCTCTGAGCTTCTGAAGATCCCAGTTTTCAGTAGAACACACCATATTTAAAATAGCAAGTCCAAATTGAGCAGAGCATGTGAAACCCACAACCTCTAGGGCCTTGTAGGCCTCCTCATATCTCTGTGTGCCACCCCCTACAATCCACTGTGTCAACCCACCTGCCAGTCACCAATATTGCATTCTCTTCTATGCACTTATTACATCAGCCCGGAATATGTCCCCCCTCCCCTTGTTAGTTGGCTGAGGTTCACCTGCTGTGTCCTCCGTGAACTTTTTGTGCTGTATAAACACCACAGTTAAGCACCTAATAAGAGGTAATGCAATTATCTTTTGTTTATATCAGGGGTCAGCAAATTATGGCTCTTGGTCTGAATTTGGTCTGACACCTGTTTTTGTAAATAAAGATTTATTAAAATACAGCCAGACTCATTTGTTTACATATTGTCTATGACTGCTTTCCCACTACAATGGCAGAGTTAAGTAGTTGAAACAGAAAATATATGTCCCGCGAAGCCTAAAATGGTTGCCCTCTAATCCTTTACAGAAATAGTTTTCTAACTCCTGGCTTAAATGATTGTTTCCCACAATAGAATGTGAGATCCTGGAGTTAGAGGCTACGTGATTTATTAATCAATAATTAAATGCATGAATTTTTGTAATGCAATAAATGTAATTTATTGGATTATATCCATAAATTCAGTATATGAATTATTGATCTTTGAAAGATATCACCAAAAAGTATCTAAAGAAGGAAGGGATGAGTTATTGAGTAAACAAATGTCAGAAGACTTGAGTTCAGTCCTTGATGAGAGAAAATTTTGGGCCCTGGACATTTTCCTCTGATAAAGGAGAAGGTTGAGAGAGAAGGAGAGCCTGAGAGCTCTCCTCGTTCTCAAAACTGTGAATTTCGCTCTTCACATAAAAGGGAAAATGAGGATTGCGGTAAGCAAAGAGACCTCTTCTCAACTTAAAAAGGGCAAAGGATTTGCAATGTAATGCAGTGGCAGATCATGGATATTAAGTGGCTGTTTCTATTCACTTGTTTTCCTTACCTCACACATCTCGAGCTCCTCTTCCAAACAAAAAAAAACCTAGTTAAAATCCAAACCACAGCAGAAACCAGGAAACAGCAGAGAAAGCCTGAAGAAAAGCATAGGAAAGTCAGGCTAACCAGGTCGAGAATGCCAATAGCACATTTCCTGGTAGTGGGAGGTGAGAAAGAAAGAGTTCAGAACTTGCTTCTCTTTGAAGGACTGACCACTCTCAGCTCTATCCCTTGCTTCTTCCTGGGCTTCAAAATTCTTTCAAGCTATCAAAAGAAAGAGGAGACAGTCTATAGGCAACCCTTGCTGCTAGGCCCCTTCACTACTTTCCCCAGCCCCTGGACCCTTTAGTATTAGTATTTTATTTTGTGGTTTAGGAGTTCAAACAGGTTTGTTTGTTTGTTTGTTTGTTTTTGGAGTGAGTGATTGGAATATCTGGAGTAACAGGAGCAGAGGAATTGAAGGTAATTGCATTTGTCCTCTTTTCCTTTGTGACACAAAACTATCCCCTTAATATAAACTGGAAGTTAAATATGGTTTTTGAGAGCCCTAGTCTCTTCCTTTCCCTGATATCTTTTGAAGACAAGGAAAAAATAGGCAAAACTCACATATATTAGCATGAATATATAACAACTAACATATTATATGGATATATATGTATAATATGGTTGCATTTTTATGTGTATAAAATATGGTAATATTATATAATATTTCCGACATATATTAATCACTGTAACCAACGCTGTGTTTTGCTTTTGCTTCATTTCTTATTTTTTGGGCAGCTAAATCTGTCTCATACACACTAGATCATCTTAAATGCATAAAGATAGCTTGAGAGATTGTTAGTTTTTAAAGACCCTAACACCCTTATCAGAGTAGCTACATATGACCTTGACTTCCTCAGAGTCCTCTGAAATATACCCATGGCATTTTAAGATTCATTATGGGCCGGTAATCATGACCCAACCTTCTTCCCTAAATAATTAGCATTCCAAACACAAGT
Organism: Balaenoptera acutorostrata; assembly: GCF_949987535.1. Lineage (NCBI taxonomy): Eukaryota > Metazoa > Chordata > Mammalia > Artiodactyla > Balaenopteridae > Balaenoptera > Balaenoptera acutorostrata. Next base: position 119,617,520 of record NC_080067.1, read on the forward strand.
CTGAAGTGAAAGCTAGGATGTGAATTGTTAATCCTACTTCCTGTTGGAAAGCTCCCATACATATGAAAAGTTCTTTCAGCCTCTGATGATATCAAAACGTTCACTTTTAAAAGTGCTTTTCTGAGGGAATCGTAGCATAAAAATATTGTCTATTCCTTTTGAAACATGTAAGACAGGCTTGACCCGTACTTCAAACATCCTATAATATTTCTACAGTGTCAAATACGGAGATTTATTTTTAATAACTTAAAAAGTGATAACACACTTTAAGTTCAAGAGAAAATAAGGAAAGCTAAAGACTACTAAATGCAGAATTTCTATAACCAACACTGATTTCAAAAGCTCCAGATATCTGTGATACAGCTTGCATTTAAATGTTTTAAATTTTAACAGGTCAGCAACATTGCTCTTCAAAGCATATTTTTATCAACAATTTTAATAGTTAATTTATTCAGTTTTAACAGCGTTACTCTGAATGTTAAGACTTTAGACATTACTCCACTCTTCCTTTTATTAAGAATGTTTGAGGGTTTTAGGAAATTCCAGCACTCTCCAGTATATGTGTTTATAGTATTCTGGCTTAGAGTGTGGATTCTACAGACAGGCTACTTGGATTTGAATCGCAGCTCTGCCACTCACTCGCTTTGTGTACCCATGCACGAGTTTCTTAACCTTTCTCAGGTATCTCAGTTTCCTAATCTTTAAAATCTGCATAATAATAGTAACTACTCTGTAGATTATTAGAAGGATTAAATGAGTTAATACATATAAAGGTCAGAACAACGCCTCACACATTGTAAACAAAGGGTAAACATTCACTTTTATGACAGATATATGTATACACAAATATATACATATATATACGTATACAGATCTATAACTTATAAATCCATATTTTTCATTTGAAGTGAATTATTCCTCAAATAACCATCATTTGCATAGAAAGTTTCCTCGGTTGACTCTCTGTATGCCAGCATAGGAACCATGGTGAGTGAAATGTCAGGTTCTTGCTTCCCAGGTAAATGAAAGCGTGGTTATCGCACTTTAGCAAAGAAAATGAAACCATGAAGAAAATCTTTTCAGACTCTGTAGTGCCAGTCTGTTTATTGTGGATCTGACAGTACATCATGCATCATCACCTCTTTTGCTGGATTATCAAATGGAGTCAGTATTGGAAAAGGACCTCAGGATTTCCATTCCTGGACTTCAGTCTGTGTCTCTGGCACTGGTGGTCCAGGGCTGCCATTAATAACTGCTGATGTACTTTGCATTCCCAATGCACAGTGAAAGAGGATTAACATCTGTCGTGCAAAAAAAACCATGAACGCTAATATGTCTTGCAGTGGACATCGTTTTACCAGATTTAATTCAGTAGCTTTCCTTTGTTTATATAGGATTTATGGCATCTTACATTGTCACCATCAGAAAATGTTGACAAGCTTACAGAACTGTGCACTGAAACACTGATGAGGCTCTCTGCAAAATGTCACAGAGCCCCAAACTCACTGGTTTTGAAGAAAAATATGCAAATGTGCTTACTGTGAAGGATCCTTTATCTCAGTAAAGAAGCTTGTTCCATTTTTTAATGAAGTTGTGAGAGGGATCATTATTTTTTAATGGGTCAAAAATTAAGAAATGCAAACTGTCTTAACGAGAATATTCTTTACGCTACTAAAACACTACAAAATATAAGTATCCACGTTTTTTATATCCCATGTTTGATTTTTAGCCACTGTGACTGAAGGCGGAGTAGAGCATTACAAATGGTACAAAATTGGTCTCACCGTTTACAACATGATGGCTATATAAACTGAGGCATGCCTCAGAACATTACGTTATAGTTGCCTTGTCTGTAAAATAAAAGGAATTAGTATATCTTTCAGCATAGTGGACCAAATTATTTGTGAGAATAGTGAGATGAAGGATTTTCTGGAATTCTGAATAGGAAATATCATTTGCTACTTATATAAAACTTGCTTTTATACATATTTTTTTCTTTAGGCCAGGACTTCTCAACATCAGTGAACCTGCCACGCAGCCATGGCTGGCAGACACGTGGCCTAATACTGGGAACAATCACAATGACTGCTCCATCAACTGCTGCACAGCAGGCAATGGAAACAGCGACAGTAACCTGACCACGTATAGTCGCCCAGGTTAGAGGCACAGAGACAGCCTGATAGGCAAGCTTGGCATTGTTAGGAGCAAGCCATGAGGAGACAACTTTCGTTTTCTTCTCCTTAAACTGAAAAGGAAATTTAATCCACATTTTCATGAAATAGTAACCGTTGTTTAGCAAACTAGCCTGATTCGAATATTTTCTCCATCCCTGTATCTCCACACCTCACCCTCCACCCAAAAAAAGTTTCTCAGTATGCAAAGGGAGAATGGAGAACATAAATTCTAGAATAGATAGCAAATAAGGAAAAATGAAATTATACAAAAGTATTCCTCGTCATAAGAATGTATGTAATTATAATTTTAATTGTAGCTACTTATAGTATTTATTTTAAAGATTTTAAGAATAAAGCAGATCAAAAGATCCATAGATCTATAGTTTGAGTGAACCAAATTTTTAATAGCAACAATAATAATAATAATTATATGGTGGTAATAAATAATTTTAAATGAAAGCTAACTGAATGTCAAAGTTAGATTTTTATAGTATACTAGTAAATCCTAAGATACAAGAAATATATATCTTTTACAGGTGTGTATACTAATACTAATTTTGTATTGTGTCTTTTTGGTTCAGAAATATGTGTGGTAAATTGCTTGTTAAAATCTCATGCTAAAACATGACAGTAAAATTTGGATGTAGAATATGCAATATGCAAAGGGAAAAACAGAAAATTACAAATAATTCTTACAAAAAACCTTTTAACATTCATTCACAATATAGGAAATATAAAAAGAATCATAAAGGATCAAAATATATGACTATAGAAGTAAAATAACCCATGGAGTTAAGGAAAAGGGAAATAGAATATGGCATTTAAGTAAAAAGTGTGATGCACTATAAAGAACAAATCATAGTCTCCATTGGATATGGATATGGAAATGACATATCCATGTGATCAAGTCCATGTTCTCTAGAGGTCCATATTCTAGTTGTCTAGGCGAAGAAGTGCTCACATAATTATAAGTAAAAGAAAGATTATGCTGAGCCCAATAAAAGAAAAAATCACAATATCCATTTAAATTAATATGTAGAGCTGTGTTGTCTAATATGGTTGCCTCTGGCTTCAGGTGGCTATTTAAATTTAAATTTAATAAAGCACCATTTAAAATCTAGTTCCTCATTTGCACTAGCCACATTTCAAGTGCTCAGTAGCCACATGTGCCTAGTGGCTATCATATTAGACAATGCAGAATAGAGCATGTCCATCATCTGAGAGAGTTCTATTGGATGTTACTCATATGGAAAGAGTGGCAAATGAAAACAAGATTGCCAAAACCATATTGCCATTAAAAATATTGTTTAACCACTATTATATAAAACTTAATACCTAGAAATTAGAAATAAGAATTACTAAAAGCCAGATTGATCAAATACCCCTCATCCCTGATCATTTGTTGTTGAAATGCAGGGTAGTTGAATTCAGTAGGATAGAGAATTTGCAGATTTTTCTTAAAACTATATTCATTTTTACATCTTTAGTAGTGACCGTGTTAATTTATCATTTTTTAGGATATCCAGTTGAAAACTAATCCTCAAGGTGACCTGTTAATGTTGCAGCCACTATGAATTAAAATAGTGGTATTTTTACTATTATAACTTGACTAATTTTTTATTTTAAAAATGTTTTAATTTTAAATGATGATTTTAGTTCTTCCTGCTGTTTGAATATTTTCAGCTATAGGCTTTGAATATTTCCTATATATATATTAGTTATTTCACTCTCAAATATTTAAAGAAAGGGAAAATTAGAGTGAAATTGAAATATTAGACATATTAGGTATTATTTCAGGTGTTACTTGATAAATTGCCCTGGCTACTATGATTCATTTTGCCATCATTATTGTCATTTTATACTTCTTGAGGTGTCATTATGAAACCATGAAAAATGATTATATAACATCTTTTCCTGATAATGATGATCCTGCATGACCAAGGGAAAAAACTAATAAAATTCTCCTGAGCACTATTTACTGTCACTTTACCTCTGTTCCTCATATTTTTTGAGTAGAGTTATTTTATAAAATATTGAAATCTCAAGTTCCTTGATCTGAGGGCAGAGGGTTCTTTTTTTTTTTTTTTTGGTCTGGATTCTTAACCTATAAGCTTAACTAGTAACTTCAAATAGTTCAGTAACTCCAGACTAGAAAATTTTAAGTTGGCACATAAAGATATTCATGTATATATTATTTTAGTGCAATTCCCATTAATGGGGTTGTTAAAGGAAAATTATTTAAATTGGGTGCATTATTTATAAACTGTGTAACACTAGCAGAAGTTCAGAATTATTTAGGCTCCATATAAATTACGTGTCCTCTCTTATTCACTCAATTTTTCTTTAGAAAGAACATTTGACTATGTTCTTTAGAAAGGACATAAGAATAATTGGTCCTTTTTATTCATTATATTTAAGCCCATTTATACTTTATAGAACAATTTTACTGTGACTCACAAAGCTACTTACAAGGAAATTTAAAACGAATAACCATGCAGAATGACTTTTTCCTTTTCCTCTCCATTGCACATAGCTGATTGTATAGCAAATTATAACAACCAACTGGATAACAAACAAACAAATCTGATGCTCCCTGAGTCAACTGTTTATGGTGATGTGGACCTTAGTAACAAAATCAATGAGATGAAAACCTTCAATAGCCCAAATCTGAAGGATGGGCGTTTTGTCAATCCATCAGGGCAGCCCACCCCTTACGCCACCACCCAGCTCATCCAGTCAAACCTCAGCAACAACATGAACAATGGCAGTGGGGACTCCAGCGAGAAGCACTGGAAACCATCCGGACAGCAGAAACAAGAAGTGGCGCCAATTCAGTATAACATCATGGAGCAAAACAAACTGAACAAAGGTGAAGAGCCTTGCCTTTATTCCCATCCTTTTCTGTATTGGCGTCCTTAACCCTTCAGCACTACATGCCGAAGCTTGTCTGGAACTAGCGTGTGAAATCTTTCTTTGGTCACTAAGGTTTTCTTATTTCTTTGGTTTCAAAATTTCCAGTGTCAAAAAGTTAATTAGCACAACAATAACCTTGGAATATTGATTTTATAATAATATATAAGTATTTTCAAATGGCTTGAGATTAATTTAAATTTAATCGTAGGTGAGGGATTGCTCAGGACAGGCAATCTTTTATTCATAAGGCAGATGTACAACCATCACAATACCTCACATTTTAAATAAATAGACTCTCCCATTCTTTCCACTCAAGAATGGAAGATAATTGCTTCTACATGGTCATATAAACGAATGGCTTTTTTATCAAACTGAAGAAAAATAATTAAATTAAACTTGAACTGGAGAAGTGGTTCAATCTGTTATATTTCTCCTACCTCATGTGGTTACTGAGACTGCTGCAATGTATGATTTCAGAACCTAAATTTCTTTGGGTAGCCTGATTTGAAGTCTGTCATGATAGAACTTAAAATAAATTCTTAGTGTTAGCTTGTTGCAGCAGAATAATATTTTATGACCTGAAGGAAATGTTTCTCTGTTACAGTATGGGTGAGTTGGAAGAGATAGGTATTTGATTTCTTTGTAGTCCCTCAGACTACTGCTTTAAAAACATGATTTGTAAAGTTAGACCTCTGGAAATAAAGGGATTGCTCCGATTTGAATAGGTCAGGGCAATTGTGTATGAGTGTCCAGGTAAAGGATACATTTAATTACAGATAATTGGAAACACAGATTTCTTTTTTTTTAGGTTTGAGTTGGGAACATCTTATTACAGTTGGAGACTGCAAAAAAGATAACTTAAGACAAACATTTCATTTAAGTTAGTGTTATATGTTTTAATTTAATAATACAGTTATCTTGCTTTTTTTTCCCAGTTTAAGGAAACATTTGATTGGTATAATAACCCAATTCAATAAACATTTATTTTTTAACCATTTTTTTCTCAAAGTATAGTTGATGTACACTATTATATAAATTACAGGTGTACAATATAGTCATTCACAATTTTTAATGGTTACACTCCATTTATAGTTATTATAAAATACTGGCTATTTTCCTTGTGTTGTACAATATGTCCTTGTAGCTTATTTTATAAATAATAGTTTGTAACTGTTAGTCCCCTACCCTTATATTGCCCCTTTCCCTTCCCTCTACCCACTGGTAACCACTAGTTTTTTCTCTATATCTGTGAGTCTGCTTCTTTTCTGTTATATTCACTAGCTTATTGCATTTTTTAGATTCCACATGTAAGTGATATCATACAATATTTGTCTTTCTCTGTGTGACTTATTTCACTTAGCATAATATATGAGTTCATGACAAAGGCTGACCAAGATGAATAGGAGAGTTTCTGTAATTGTAAAGTTTACAGTGGGAATTCAAACTATTGTCATATTATTCCTGTATAGTATATGGCTTTATTGTGGACTTTAGAAAGGTCTGACAGTCCTCTGTACAAACATTTCAGAGCTCTGATTTATTGTTTATACTGCTTATAAACAGACTTGCTATGTCAAACTATAATAAAGACACTGGAATGCAACTAGCCTGACAGATTATTACTCAGTACATTCCAGTGGTGAGTTTATCATTTGGATTTTCACCTCTGCCTAAGTAAGCAGAAGCATTTGTGGGAGACTGAGATACTTCATCTTCTTAACATGGATATATTTTTTATTAGATATAATCTTCCTGGCAAGTTTCAGTTTTATGTTTTATTTTATTTTTAATTTTTTTAAATGATTCACACACATGACATTTTCCCAATTTCTTGTTATTAAAATTATTTTGTTACTATATTTTTAAAGATAAGAAGTCAAGCAAATCTGATTTCTGCCTTAGCTAATTTATAAGTATTTTAAAAGAAGAAATAGTCCCTGGTAGGATTCATTCTGGTTCATGTGTAGAAGATGAGGCAATGAGTTTGTATTTTATAAATCTTAAAGGAGACATGTTTAAAGATCTTTATTTTTTCTTGACCTTTCATTCTGAACACTTACGTACATTTTAGCAGGTGATCAACATGATAGTTTGAAAGCTTAATCGTTAGTAAATGATTGAGGCACCAAAATAAATGTTTAATTTTTTTCCCATCTGAAATGTCTAGATTATCGAGCAAATGACACAATTCCTCCAACTATCCCATACAATCAATCATATGACCAGAATACAGGAGGATCCTACAATAGTTCAGACCGGGGCAGTAGTACATCTGGTAAGTAAGGGAAACCAAGGAGAAAGCCAATCTCTCCTTTAAAAGGATGGTACATTTCAATATTACAACTTGAATGCTAATGATCTGATATGTGTATATGACATGTCTAATCACTTTATATGATTTGAATCTTCCAGGGATGGGTCTTGTCTCTGCAATTTGAGGGACTGTTCACTCACTAAACCATTTTTTTTAACATCTTTATTGGAGTATAATTGCTTTACAATGGTGTGTTAGTTTCTGCTGTGTAACAAAGTGAATCAGCTATACATATACATATATCCCCATATCTCCTCCCTCTTGCGTCTTCCTCCCACTCTCCCTATCCCACCCCTCTAGGTGGTCACAAAACACCGAGCTGATCTCCCTGTGCTACCATTTTTTATGTTCTATTTGGTAACAAAGATTGAGGCTCCTATTTTCCTCCTTGTTAAAAGCCTTTATTAAAGCCAGAAGCATGACTTAATCTTTAAAGGCAGTTAAAACTTTTTTCCATCTCAGCAAAAATATAACTTAAAAATGTTGCACATATAGTTAATCTGCTAAATATGTTACCATTTGAAGGAAGGCTATTAAAGCATATAAAATTTGAGTACACTTGAGTAGAATCAAAAACCTAAGCGATAATATCTTGAGATTTAGGTACAGTTGGAACCTGCCTCAGTTTATAATCTCTCTACTATCCCTCACTCAGTTCTTGCTCTAAAACCTCGTAAAGCAACTTCCCAACTTCAGTCTTTAAGTGCCTCAGAAGCCACATTGAAGCCTCTTCCCTGTGGTCTTCATGCTGTTGCAGCTGTTTGCCAGCTGTTTTCCTGATAGGGGTTGCAGATGTGAGCTTGCTGGTACTTAAGTCCTGTTTTTCTAATTAAAGACGGTTCATTATTAGAACTAACATGTGGCACCACAACAAGTCATACCACAATGAGAACAAAACCAATTGATCTTGACTCTAGTTTGTTTCTCCAGGAGAGGGTAGAAATATTACTTCCTAGCAACTGGATTAAAGTTGCTGGTAGGTGCTTTTAGCCAAATGTCTCTAACTCTCTTCTGTAATGGATATGATATTTGCATTTTATCATCTTCCCTTGACTAAGGCATGCTGATTTTGCATTTTCTAGGCTGTGTTTTATCACTGATTGAAATTGTTTCTATTTGAATTAAGGATCTTAGAAATAGCTCCTATTCCTTTCTAGATCTACTCTTGTTCTACTATATATGGTTTGATTTTTTTTTTAACAATCAAATCTTATCAAACAACTTTTTTTTCTTTTTCAAAGTAAGTAAACCCTAAATTAAGAGAAAATTTTCAAGGATGTACTCTTGGGAAAAGTATATAAAATATTTTCGTATTTGATATCTCATGCCATTTCTTCTTTGAATTCTTAGCCACTTAAAGAGAAAAACATGTCTTAATGGAAAAACAATGATTCTAGGTTGTTAATATTCAATTGACTTTCTTCATCCCTCAGCTCAGATACATATGTGGTAAAAAGATACAAAGATGTGAAATCTGATGGTAATTAGGGGAGAGAATGAAGCAATTAAGTGTAGGAGAGACTTGTGATGTTAGGCCTTTCAGGACAGATGGGTTTGTTACAGTAGATGTATGCCAGGAAATCAAGAGGAAGGTATTGGGGATAGTCAACTCCACAATACATGCATAGCCATTCCAATACAGGACAACTGAGTGGAGGAAGAGAGAATGGAGACACATAAGAAGAAGCCTGGCAGTCATAATTTATGAATAACAGCATGTCCCTCAGCCCACACTTGGTGCAGTAACGTACCAGTGCAAGAACATCTGGCTTAATAAACACTGCCATTTGCAAATTTTCAAGTGACTTAAAAAAAAATAAGGGTCATTGAATATACTCAGACTTGTCTCATGTACCATGTAACTTGGAGCTGTTTCAGAAAGGTTTAAAAAAAAAGATCAAGACAATTCACTGAATTTAAGGGATCATATGAGAAAAATAATTATAGACTCATTGTCTATAATTTACATAAGAATCTAAAATGTATCATATCGGAGGAAGAGGATAACGACCATTTTATCCCCAAATATCTTTTGACCTAAAGTTATTTTAGAATGAATATACCAAAATGTGCAGCTACCTATGTTTAAAGAATATGCCAAATCTAATATCAGAATTTGGGGAACTTGAATAATTGAGCTATTCTGAACTTCTAAGAATGTTCAAGCAACATTATTTCACTCTAAGCCATAAATTTATAGAAACAGTGGCTAAAAACATTTCTGTTCCTTTTTAAAAATCATTTTTCTGCTTCTTTTGTTGTTAGATATATTAGTTCTTCCAGCAATTATTTTCATCTGCACCTGCCTTTCTGATGAAAACGAGTAATTTCATTGTGCCTAAAACACTTCAATGGACAAGTACAAATTATATATACTCAGTGATTTAATGCAACAGTGGAAATGTAATAGATCGTATCTGTATCATATTGTATTTTAGGTTCCAGCAATTAAATAATAGAAAGGCAATTCAGAAAATATGTCTTCAGCTCATTTGTTTTAGATGATAATCCATAATGCAATTAATTGCTGTAAGAAGATCACTATTAATGATATGACTTGTAAAATTCATTTATGATTTTATTGCTTTTTCCCTATTTATTTTGCAGTTAAACTTGGCAATATTCTGCGTCTTCTGTCGTACAAAGTGCTGTTTAAAATTAATGAAGAAGAGTGTGTTTATCTCTCTCAATATATGAATCATAAGATCATATTTACAGAAAATAATTAACCTGTGGATAATAGAAAAGATTTAAAGTCCAGAAGTGAAAGACTTGCATTTTATTTCTTTTCAAGGGAGTCAAGGGCACAAGAAAGGGGCACGGACACCCAAGGTACCAAAACAAGGTGGCATGAACTGGGCAGACCTGCTTCCTCCTCCCCCAGTGCATCCTCCCCCTCAGAGCACTAGTGAAGAGTACAGTATTTCTGTAGATGAAAGGTAAGAGGGATTTTAGAACAGAGGTAAGTGGAATAATATGATTCCTTAAACCCATGTTAAGTCATCGTTAAACTCGATCACCAAGGGAGACTGACTCCTAGGGTCCATGAACATCTGTTTCTGAATAAAACATTTGTCTCTGAGCTGTTGTTAGCTCAGCACAACTTAAAAACCCTCCTCAGTGTTGCCAAAAAAAGGAATTTGCATCTTGGAAGCTTCTTTTGGAACTAAGAATCATGAATCATGAATACACACACACACACACACACACTTACATCTATACACACACATAGTTTACATATTTATATTTACAAATATTTTACATCGTATACACATAGTTTACATATATGATCATGATTATATATGAATTTATATGAGATCACATATATATCGCTCTCTGTATATGATTTTGTATTTTTCAAATATCAGAACTTCTGTTGCACATCTCTAAATTTTCATAAAATAATTGTATGGATTTATACCACAGCCACAGTATCCTGAAAACTGTTTGTTCTTAGATATTATCACATTCTGCTGAACACTGTAGAAATTTAAACTTACTGAATTGTCTCTCTCAGGGATTTAACAAGTGTAAATAATCCACACGACAGCAATTAGGAAGTTAGCGTGCTTCTTCCTCACTCCAGATTCTGGTAGAACTGGACATGGTCCAACCCAGCAAAACAAAACAGCTTCACTAGTGTGATCAATGGAAAATTAACACAAAAAATACAAATCGACCTGAAAATACATTCTTTTTAATGACTATTATAGAAATGAAGACATTTTTCTTTCATTCTCCACAAAAAAACAAAACAAAACAAAAAACAGTTTTACAGTTCCAACTATGCCAAGAAACAAAGTCTCTGTACTTTAATTTTCCAATCACTGAATTAGCAAGTAGTGCGCCATTGCTCCTAGGAGAAATGCAGGGTTAGGTTCCTGCAAGCCTCTGGTCACAACATTTTTGTCAGTCCATCCATACATAACCTTGTTTTATGTGTGTTTCTGTTTAAAGACACCCTATTTAATATGTATTGTTGATTCATTAACACTGAATTCACAGCCAACAGCACTGTCATATCTAATACACACATTTTCTCCATTAAGGCACATCACAGCCTTCTTGCCCTTGGGAACCCTAGACAGCCCTAAAGCACTACACTTGGGGGTCATATTAAGCAGGGGACTCACCAACATAAAGCAAAAAAAAAAGAAAAAAAACAAAGAGAGAGAGCGAACAACATGGCACTACAGGCCATGAAAAGGAGCTGAAACAAGAAGGTGGAGTGTTGTCTTGTTTGACCTCAGCTAGGAATGTATGCATCCGGTGACTCAAATTTTTTGCTTCTCTGCACATATCCACGAATGACCACAAAAGTGCTATGGGTATTGACTTTGGGTTACAACTTTTTTTTTAGCAAGTAGGTGAATCTGCAAATATGGAATGTGCAAATAACCAGGATTGGCTGTATTTTTAAACATTCATTTCCTAGGCTATATTAACAACATTCATTACTATTTTAGCCCACCAAAAATAGGAATAAAATGAAATAAGTCGATATAGTTTAACAAAAAAAAAAAAAACAATGGAGGCAACTGTGCCCCAAAGAGAAAGGCTGATTCTAACTGAGAAGAATGAAGCTTTCCTGATTTGCTGCTTTTGTTTTTGAGCTTAACAAATGAGAAGTTTCTCAATCAAGAGGAGGGGGTTTTGGGACATTGAGACCACAGAGTGATGTGGACTAACATGAGAACTAATATGAAACACATGGTAGAGAGTGAGAGGAAGCTGGGAAGGCAAGTGTAAGCCAGATTATACAGGTACTTGAATGCCTTGTTTAGGTCCTCGTATTTTATTCTCTAGGCAGTTAAAGAGCCATTTATTACTTTAAAGCAGGTGAATAACCAGAGAGTGATGCATATTATAATAAAGTAATCTTGGAAGCAATGTGAGGATGGAGAAAAAGGAATAGATTTTAGAGATATTTTTAGAAGTCGAATAGAAATGAACTGGGAAACAGTTTGAGGTAGAAGAGAGAGAGAAATGTCAGGATGAATACAAGATACCTAGGAAACACAGGAAAAAGTGTCCAAGAGGAAGGTGGTAGGATTAGTTCAGTAAAAGAAGATACAAAGAAATCATGTTATATGAGCATCAACTTTCCTGAGTTCTGGTAAACAAGGCAGGTGGTGGAGAATGAACAAGAGAGAGGGGTAACAAGAACACAATTTGTATAATGCATTAAGTTACTTCCCTTCTAATTAATAACCATATGCCCTGAGGTAAAAGAGAAAGTCATGAATGTTCCCCAGATCCATTTAGAGCTTCCTACACAGCTCTAGCAGAGAAGTAGAGGGACATTTTATTGTTTATTGACTATTTTATTTATTGTGTTTTTCTTTCAGCATCCTAAATGCAAGCCATGTACTTTACAAAGTACTATGTACTTTATTTTGTGCTCAACTGAAGAAATAGTGATCTATTATAATTTTAGAGGAAAAGTGGGTTATATTGGACTAATAATTTGATCTCCAATGTACCTCCCTCTGAAGGGATTTTCAAGAGTAATTTTTCACAGAGGTTAGCATATCATCTTTGGATTATTTGCAAGACCGTCCTTGAGTCATCCTTTAGAGATCATGTTGAGTTGAAGGGATAGAATATATCAAACACTTCTGGGGTTTACTAAATTAAACTATGTTAAATAGATTTCTTTATTGCATGACTTCTCAGAGCCTGTAATGAGCCAATTAAATTGTAATCCCTCAGAGAAAAAAATGTTATATATAGCAATTCACACACATTTATGACAGGGAACTATTTTTTTTAAACAATACCTTCTTAAGGTGGCCAGAAGATTCAGATTTCAAAAGCAATTCAAAGTTGATACTTCACTAACTATACAAATAGTTTATTTGAATAACCTGAAGTCAATCTAAGTGTGCTTATGATTTGTTTTAGCTATGACCAAGAAATGCCGTGTCCCGTGCCACCAGCCAGGATGTATTTGCAACAAGGAGAACTAGAAGAGGAGGAAGATGAGCGAGGCCCCACCCCCCCTGTGCGGGGAGCAGCTTCTTCTCCAGCTGCCGTGTCTTACAGCCATCAGTCCACTGCCACTCTGACCCCCTCTCCACAGGAAGAACTCCAGCCCATGTTACAGGATTGTCCAGAGGAGATCGGCCACATGCAGCACCAACCCGACAGGAGGTACGTTGTTACCAGTCTTTACTGACAAATCAGATCATTTCCACTCCTAAGTGGCATTTCCAGAATGCTATTACATGAAGCAATTTTCAGGTCACATGGGGCTTTTTTCCAGTATCATCACACAGTATGCCTTGGTAATTAGCATATCAAGTAATATTGTTGATCAGAACATTAGATTAATTGATCCCAGTGAACTTGCAACCATAAAATAATGTGCCTTAATTCTCACCCACTTATGATAATTGCATTCATAAACACATGGAGATCATGTAGTAAATATATGGGTTGCTAATCTTGTAACATTTTATTGATGATGGGTGATTTTGTATTTTAGTTTTCTTTATGCATGGGCCTGTCACTTCTTTAGTCTGTGAAGAATAGATTTTTCTCCTTTTATTTTTATTTTTTTAACAACTTTTTTTTTTTTTTGGCTGCGTAGGGTCTTCCTTGCAGCGCGCGGGCTTCCCTCTAGTTGTGATGTGCGGGTTTTCTCTTCTCTAGTTGTGGCGCGTGGGCTCCAGGGCACGTGGGCTCTGTAGTTTGCGGCATGCAGGCTCTCTAGTTGAGACGCACCAGCTCAGTAGTTGTGGCACACAGGCTTAGTTGCCCCGAGGCATGTGGGATCTTAGTTCCCCAACCAGGGATCGAACCCTCATCCCCTGCATTGGAAGGTAGATTCTTTACCACTGGACCACCAGGGAAGTCCCTTTCCTGTCTTTTAAAATTAAGTCTGCAGAATGATTTGTCCTTTCATAGCTGTAATGTTACAGAAGAATGAATTTGGTATATTCATTTTGTGTTGACTCAGGTACCTTTATTTTGATTGAATGTTAGGTTGCAGTCCTTTTGTCCAAGCTACTTAGTAGTGTGTTTGTGTGTGTGTGTGTGTGTGCATGTGTGTGTCTTAGACTTTCTTTAACCTATATGTTCAGCATTGCTAACCAGTACATTTTTGTTTTGCACAAATCCTTCACTTGGCATTTCTACCACATAAAAGCTGTTACTGCATCATGTCAGCACTTCTCTCATTATTGATGATTTTGTTTGTACTATTTTATTGCCCTTGACACATCACATATATATTACTTTCTGTATTCCTAATATCATTTGAAACTGAGTGTATTATTTGCCCCAGAAGATCTCCTTCAATATTCTTGAATGAATAACAAATTCTGGTTTATGCTGCTTGAATTCTGTAGGTTAAAATAGAACTTGCAGTGTTTATTAACTATTCTATGAGTAAGAGGTTATTACCAAATTTAACTCATATACTCTCTAAAATGAAGGAAGTAGTTAAATTTTCTTCTGTGTGACAAGGGGAAAGTTGGATTGCCAGACATTTAACTTTAGTATTATTAACCCATGGAACTTCATGAAGATTGAGAATAAATAAGGCATCTCTTTTCCCTATTAAGGTCACAACCATCTCTGCCACTCTTATTTGGAGAAAATGAGATGCTAATAGAGGCTGTTAGCTCTGAAATACCTCAACATTCTTTTCTCATTCTTTCAAATTACCTATTTCCTCACCATCCTCCTCTGTGTTACAAGTGGTACACCCAGTATCTTCTTCCTGGCCAGCTCTTCTTTTGTGTTCCTTATGTCATCCTCTTCACCTTTCTTGATCATGATCAAAAAGCAGCTTATCTATCTTGACTTTTCAGCCTCTTTCTCTTCATTCAATCCTTTCTCTTCACTGTTAACCCTACTGCTTTTTTTTTTTATTGGAGTATAATTGCTTTACAGTGTTGTGTTAGTTTCTGCTGTACAATGCAGTGAATCAGCTATATGTTTACATATACCCCCTCCCTCTTGGACCTCCCTCCCACCCACCCTCCCATCCCACCCATCTAGGTCATCACAGAGCACCGAGCTGAGCTTCCTGTGCTTTATAGCACGTTACCGCTAGCTATCTATTTTACACATAGTAGTGTATATACCTTACTACTTTTTAAACTTTCCTTAGCCTCCCCTTCCAGTTATCCTGCTCTTTTTCTCTCCTACTCTGTAGGATTCTTTAATCATTTCTACCTTCCTAATTCTTTTTCACACCTCAGCCCTCTGTATGCTGGCTTATACCATTTTGCTTCCATCAGGCTTCGGAAGGTAACCACTTAATCGTCAGTCTAAAGGCTTCTCCGTCTTTATTACACTTAACGCTTTCTGCAGTGATAACAATTTTCTGATTTCTTGTGAGAATTAAATGAAATCATGTATATAAAGTATCTAAAGCAGGGTAAGTATTCAACAAGTATTAGTTCCCTACTGTCCTCACCCTTGTGCTATCATCCTTACACTTGGTTCAAGTATTACTTATATGCTGACGGCTTTTGCATTGATTTAGCCAGCCCACCCCTTTTTCTTGGGCACTACCATGATATTTTCACTTGGACATCTCCGACTACACATGTCTGAAATCAAATTCTTTTTCTTTGCACTTGACCTTTCAAACTTGTTCCTTTTCCTCCTTTATTGGCTATCTTGTTTAGAATCATTAATCCTTATTTATTTGACCAACATATTAAAAATAAAAGAGCCAAGGGAATAGGCAAAAAAATCACAAAAATTGTGATTTTGAAATCAGTGTAATTATCTTATAGTTTGATTTCTTCTGTTATCTTCCTACCATTCCCCAAAGTAAGTTATTCACCAGGTCCCTTCTTTTTTAACTCCAAAATATCTCTTGATTTTGTTCCTATGTTTCCATTCCTAGAATCCCAGGGCAGGCCCTCAGTCCCTGTCTCTTGAAATACTGCTACCTCCTTGACCTGATCACCACTTTTCTTCTCTCTCCCCTTTTGTGTCCACTCTCCACATTATCTTACTTTACCCCCCGGTCTGGTAATATTACTCCCCATTCAGAGTCAGCTCTTACTGTTTAGCCCAGTAATCAAAGCCTTTTACAATCCTTTTTCCTTTACTTACCTCTTCCCTCCCAACCCCTCCACACACCCTCTTTTCTAATTAGTCTGTTTGAAATTCCCTGTTGTCTTAAACTCACCAACATCCAATCAGCAATGCCACTCACTAAGCACATGCGTCTTGGCACGTGCTGTTTCTTTGATTGCCTGGCGAACATCTTTCTTCTCATCTTTCCAAGTCCTGTTTAAATGCACCACCTGTGCAACTTTCTTCTTATTGCCTGGCAAAAATCAACTAATCTTTCTCTTTACTCTTTACAATGGTCTGTTCACAGCTCTGCTGCCACGCTAATCAGGTTTTCATGTTGCATTAGCATTGGCTGTTTGCATCTCTGTTTCCCTATTTAAATTAAAAGCTCTTTGAGAGCAGAGCTCAGGTCCTACTCACGTCATTGAGTTCCACAAAGCCTTCTTCAGTAAGTATCTGATAAATGGAATCTGATACTAGAGGAGTTGACTTACTCCCTGCTGTTTTGGGGGGTGGGGGTGAACTCAAAGTGAACAGGTATAATTGGGAAATGCACTGGGTATCTGCACTCAAAATCCTCTTTGACTACATTCAGCCTTTTTTTAAAAGGTACGACTTTCAGTCTATGAAGGTACAATATTAATAACACTGGGCATTAATATGAACTAGATGAAAGCTGATTAAACAAAAACCTATTACTGCTTTTTTATGCTGAAGGTATATTCTACATGTTTACCATAGAAATTTTTGAAAATACAGATAAACAAAATGAAAATACAAAAGTACCAATGATCTATGTTGTCAGAAATTGTCACCATTAAGAGCTCAGTAACGATCTTTTCCATCCTTCGTCTCTACGTGTACTCACACTGCTTTGAATTTGTGATATGCCAATATAATTTTATAAGGTATTTTTTTCACTGAACAGTGAATTTTTCCATGCCAATTACAGTTTAGATACTCACGTTAAACAAATGTATACTGTGACTTATTTAAACAATTCCTTAATATTGGGCATTTAAGTCATGTCTACCTTTTTGATACTATATATAATGCTGTAATTCCCATCTCTAAGTCTTTGAGTCAAGCCTCTTCTCAAACCTTTAACCTATTTGGATGCCTACCCCATCAGTAGATGACTTCTGTTTCTCATCATCCTGCCACTCCCCTAATGATGCGCTCATTAAAGATAGACAGGTATTTCTCTACAGATTTCATTCTAGAGAATCAGACCCTTATATCCAAGGACCTGTTCCTGCAGATTTTTACTGCTTGAATATCTCTCAGAGCAATACATGTATCTCCAGCCATAAAGGCACTTCCCTACTTCCTACAGCCATTTTCTCTTGCCTGTATTACTACAATGGTCCATAAGTGGTCTTTGTTGCCTTTAGCCTTGCCCTTTCTTCAATCGAATCTTCTTGCTGCAGACTGTGCAGAGGCATTTTCCTAAAATGCGACACGGATCAAGTCTCTCCACTGCTTAAAATCTCTCAATGACTTCTCATTTCCCTTAGAATAAAGGCAAGATTCCTTAATGTAGCAATCCATGCCCTTTGTGACCTGACCCCTGCATGCCTTCCTTTGCCTACCCATTGCCACTCCCCTGCTCACTGCTCCTGTTGCCTTCACTCTTAAGTTTCTAACAGTTCCTGGAATGACCAGTGCTCTTGATCTTGGGTGACCTCAGCCTGCAGAGGCTTGAAGAAGGATTTCGGTTCCCCGGCCAGAGACTGAAGTCAGGCCGCAGCAGTGAGAACGCTGAATCCTAGCCACTAGACCACCAGGGACCAGTGGCCAGTGGCAAGGCCAGTGACAAATAAATTTCCACAAAGAGACAGAAAAGTAGTGAAACAAGTAAAGTGTTTATTAGGGGGAAAAAGAGTACGTGTGAATAGGCACACACAGGCGGGCTCAGAGAGAGAGTTGCACCCTCGTGGTAGTTTGAATCTCTTACATGGGGCATTTCTTCCGGGTTTCCTTTGGCCAATCATCTTGCTTTGCCTGGCTCTGAGTCAGTATTTGGTTTATTTCAGGGTCCTCCCATGTGTGCGTGCGCATCTCTTAGCCAAGATGGATTCCAGCGAAGAGGCCTGTGGGTAGGTTGACATCACTTACTATGGGGTGGCGCCCCCCTCCTTTTTTGTCCTTCAAGGAGCCTTTCTGTGTGTGTGTAGTCGGGAAGCTCTCCTTGACTTGGAGAATGAGGAATATGTGGTCTCTTTATCTCTCACCTGGGCAGGGCTCAGCTTCTCCTCCCTCCTGCTATTGTCTTCATCTTGGAGTATCTGTCCACAGGGGACAAACTCCAGGTGCTCAGCCTGGGGCCCATCTATCTCCTGCCTCACTCTCACCCACTTTGAGGTCTTACCACTTGCCTTCTCATCTTCCTGGGACACCATTATCCCTTCTCTTTTTTGGAGCTAACACTTACATATCCTTTAGATCCAAGATTAAATGGCAGATGCTCTCGTTAGAATCTTTCCCTGATGTCCCAGCTCTGAGATTGGAGCCAATTCTATGTGTTCCCACCTTGCCCTAGATATCTTCTGTCATGGAGCTTTGTGAATACTGCATTATCATTGCGTACTTAATTAATTATCTCCTCCACTAGACTATAAGTCCCTTCAGGCAAGGAACATATCTATTTTATTTAGCTGAATTTCTAGCATAGTCCCTAAGTTCCTGTTTCTATTGCTGCCTACAAACTACACTAAAGCATAATAACCTAAAACCATTTTGTTTTACTCACAATTCCATGAGTCAGGAATTCTGAAAGGATTCACCTGGGGGATTCATCGCCAACCCACATGGCTTCCTCTGGTCTTTGGGGCTGTGAGATCAACTTTGAAGTGAGTTTCTTCACTTATATGCCTGACGTTTCAGTGCTCCGTGACCTCTCTCTGTCTCCGCATGGAGTCTTATCCTCCAGGGGCTCTCCACCACAGCCCAGGCTTCTCATAACATGGCGATCTCAGCAGAGTGGCACTTCTTACATGGCAGGGAAAGGAAGTTGCCAGGCAGTTAAGAGCTACACTCAGAACTGGCACAGTCTCACTTCTGCCGCATTCTATGGTCAGAGCGGTCACAGGGTCCACCCAGATTCAGGAACTTATAACTAAACTCCTTCTCTCGATGGGGGGATGGCAAGTTCTCATCCCAGAAGAGCATTGTGGATGGAAGATATTGTTATGGACATCTTTGCAAAATACAGTCTTCCACGGACTGATACATAGTTAGCTTTATTAAGTATGAGTGTCTTAAAATTGAATCCTTCCATGTCTTAAAGTATAAACTGTAAACCATTCCCTAAGCCCTTGTCCTTGTGATCCCTTTGGTCTGAGAACCTAAAAGTTTCTTCACCATAGTTAGTACACAGTCAATGTTTAAAGAATGAATACATTTTTTACTTTTATGTTTATTGATTAGGGGCATTATAAACAGTGTAATGTATATGAATAAGAAATTACTGAGCTAAAACCATTATAACTTTGCAATATTTAATTAGATAAGTATTTCACACTTGCCTTATTATGGATATTGCAATTTTGACATTCTAATTAACTTCTGAGATATTCCATTTTTTGTCCAAAACTAGATAAACTAGATGACCAGCATAATAGGAATCTTTCTTCTCTCTTTTCAGACAATAACTATGAAAATAATAAAATTAAATGTATTTACATATACTGTTTTCAAAAGTGCCTGGTGCTATTGAGTTTACTGTAGTTGATATTTAGTGAAAAAAAACTCTTGAAAAGTAAAAGTAAATTTTATGTATGGAACAGGAAATTTATAGATATTTTATTACTATAGATGAACTGAGTATGATATAATTGGAAGGAAAAGAAAGAAGGCCAAGAAAACTTAAATATTTTGTCTGTTTACAAACCGGTTAATGATTAATTATACAAAGTACTGAAACTATACCAGTTTTAGAAAAAAATCTCAAAGGTATGTATTTTCCCCCTTCCATCTTTTGCCTGGTAAATGCTATGTGGTAAACTATATAAATACCTGCTTTCATAAATTAATGGAATTTTTCCCTTCTTCTCTTGAACATGCTTATGAAGGCATCATTTTTGCAGGAGCCTAGAGTGTTGTGATTCGCAGCCATATACTTGTACATTATTTCAGAAGACATTGAAACCCCTCAGGGGGAAAAATTGAGAAGGTTAAGGTTCATTTGTGGCAAGTCCCATTTGAGTGCAGCAACATCTTGAAATAGCTTTTTGTTTTCATATAGAATATATTACATATTTCAAACCGTACAGGTTTATCACACGTTCCCTGGGCTTGCCTTATTTACAGATGGTTTGAATAAATTTTTCTGTCTTTCCTCAGCATTTGCACAGGGTGGTAGTAGTTAAAAGCCAGCCCTCATTTAACATGAAGATGTGTTTGCTTCACAGAATGTGAATTATCCAAATACAACAATGCTAGTAGCATCCTTTCATTGTGAAGTTGGCTGTCTTACATCCCTTCATTGATGGTCAAAATAGTCCCTTTTGTGCTGAAAAGTCTTACATGTATTTAAAAAAGAAGTTTCTTGTATTTTGGATGTGCCTGCTGACAAAGACTGTAAATTGACTTTTAAGTATCGTATTTTATTGCAATCCAAATTAAATAAAGGTTTTCATCCTGGGTGTGTTACACACTCCATATTGAAACAATTATCCATCTTAATCTCTTAAATAACTTCAGCTTTGGCATATTCTTCGTGTTTCTTCTAGTGCCACACACAGATGCATTAGAAGCGACCCAGAAATGAAAAATAACACATTATACTGAAGAACTGTGTATGTGTATATATATATATATACACACAGTGTATATATATTACATATGTGTATGTGTGTATATTTGTGTGTAATAACACCATTCTTAGAGGAAAGGCCATGGCCTTGGAAATGGAATGTGGGATTCAATTCTAAATTTGATACATACTAGTTGTGGGGACTTTGGCAAGGTCCTTCATTTCAATGTCTCTGAATTTCAATCTCCTCATCTGTTAAAATAATAATAAAATAAGTACCCTGGAAAGTTGTTGAGAAAATTAAATGAGTTAACATTGTAAATACTTAGCTGCAAAGTAGGTGCTCAATAAATTAGTTAACTGTAGTATTTTAGTAATCATTCATTTTTAATGCTTTCCATTTGTGTTAATAAAACATGTTTATTGAAGTGTCTCAATTCATTGGGATAAAAAACACAACACTTTTTTCTTCAAACTGCCATGCCACCCTAACCACTGTGCTATATTGAACTTCTGTTTCCCTCTCTATAGCAGGTCCCTAAGTTAGATCTTGACCAGATCCTATATGGTTTTTTTTTGTTTGCTTTCTTTTAATTTAAGACCCGGTCCTGTTCATTTTAAAACCATAATCATGCATTTCCAGATTTTTTGCAGATGATTGCACATGCCTGTGGCCATGGTGGCATGGAGTAATGGGCGTGTTCTGTTTTAATCACTTCCTTCCTCGCTCTTCCCAGTGCATTCTCCCAAGTGCTAAGGCAAGGAAAAGGGCACATAAAAAGAGCAAAGTAGATGAGGATCTGGTCTTCTCTTCGGTTAGCCCGACGGACTGTTCTGTCTCATCTTGCTCTATGAGTATCACAAGAATGGTGAGGGAAGGGGGCTGGCACCAACTTCCGCCACTGATGAAGGACTCCATCCTGGACAGCATCGATAGGCATTTGTAGTCCTTGAACAATTTAGCCACATCTTCAGGTGGCCTACCAGTCAGTGGCATTCATGCCATATCTCTCCTAGTCTCCCAAGCCATAGGGTCACCAGATTACACTAGATGCTAATGTCACTTACCCTCCAACACTAGTGCTTAGGTTGGCAGGCTTATTTGGAATCTATCCTCTTCTCAGGAGTGCAGAATTTGAAGAGGTGTTGTCATGACTCCTCTTCCAAATGATATTCCCCTTATGTCATCTTTTTAACCTTGCTTAGAGAGCACTGGGACTGTTGAGCACATCGCTAAGTAGTCCTCCAAGTGGAAATCACTATATGTGTCCCTTTTTTCAGGCACTTTCCTAATTAGGAGTTAATCTCTTGGCATTCTCCAGCCTTGGGAATAGCTTATTTCCACAAACCTTGCTTTCCACTAATGTCCAAACGCTCTCTACCTTCTCAGTCATCTTATATTCACTGTGTGTGATGGTGTTGCAGGGTAGGAGAAGGACTGCTTTTCCCTGATGTTCCCCAGATCTGTGGAGAGATGATTGAAACCAGTTATTGGTGACTGTGAACTTAAATTGTAGGATACTGCTTTATTTTGTCCTGAGCTTTGGCCCTTAACTTCCAGAGCATCAAGAAAAATACCTGTAAGCATTCTGTTAAACAGGTGGAATAATGGTAAAAGCAATATACTTGCAAATAGCTAATAATCTTTATAAGTAAGTAATTTGGAAAAAAAACTGCTCTTGGCTCTTAGACCTTTTTAATAGACTAAAATCTAAAGGAAATTGTGTCATATGCTCAATGCATAATTTTTTAATCCTATAAAATTCTACTCTCTATAGTCAAAATGAATGAGTCCATTTGCTTTCAATGGTGGGAGTGGCAATGAAGGAAAGGGAAAGGAACATGTTTATATGTTTATACAGCAGCCTGTTTCAGGACTGGTGTCTGCTGTCTTTGGTCATAATAAGCTGTCAATAATATTCTATACACTTTAGGACACATACATAGGTGTCAATTTTGAAATAGGTATTACTTACCCCTGTTTTAACTGAACGTAATCCAAAAGATAAAAACATAAGGAGACTTATAGATAGATGAGTATATTTCTATTAAGCTTGAATCAAAAGGTAGCCCAGCGTGCTTAAAAGTACCTCTGGGTTTTTTTTGTTTTGTTTTTTTTTAAACATCTTTATTGAAGTATAATTGCTTCACAATGGTGTGTTAGTTTCTGCTTTATAACAAAGTGAATCAGCTACAGATATACATACGTTCCCATATCTCCTCCCTCCCGCATCTCCCTCCCTCCCACCCTCCCCATCCCACCCCCCCAGGCGGTCACAAAGCACCGTGCTGATCTCCCTATGCTATGCGGCTGCTTCCCACTAGCTATCTATTTTACATTTGTACCTCTGGTTTTGAGGTAAATTTCTTACAACTCAGAATAAAACCTACACATGCTCTGATTTCCAGTTGTTTTTCCTGAACAAATTAGCTCCACGGAAGCAAAGACTTGTGAATTTCTTGGTTAATTTATGCTTTTGTGTCCTAAGTAATGAGCTAAGCCATACCTGTTTATTCATTTTCCTGCAGACGGCAGCCGGTGAGCCCTCCTCCACCTCCACGGCCGATTTCCCCACCCCATACTTACGGCTACATTTCAGGACCCCTCGTCTCAGATATGGATACGGATGCGCCAGAAGAGGAAGAAGACGAAGCCGACATGGAAGTAGCCAAGATGCAGACCAGAAGGCTTTTGTTACGCGGGCTTGAGCAGACCCCTGCCTCCAGTGTCGGGGACCTGGAGAGCTCTGTCACTGGGTCCATGATCAATGGCTGGGGCTCAGCCTCAGAGGAGGACAACATTTCCAGCGGACGCTCCAGTGTTAGTTCTTCTGACGGCTCCTTTTTCACCGATGCCGATTTTGCCCAGGCGGTGGCAGCAGCAGCAGAGTACGCTGGTCTCAAAGTGGCGCGACGCCAAATGCAGGATGCTGCTGGTAAGTCGTCCGCTTTTCTCCAAGCTGGAAAAGAAAATTCGATGTGCATTTGTCAGTTGCTGATTATCTCCATAATCTTATGTCCTATATGAAATGCAACTATTATTACTCTTTTTTTTTTTTTTTTGGCTGCCTAAGGAAACCAAGGTCCAAGATGACGATGTAGCTTGCTTATTCCCTTTTTCATAGCAGGCTTTTAAAATCTTCTATTTTATTTTTATTTAATAAATCCTATGTAATGTGAGTGAAGCTACCTGAAAAGTCTTCATTTTTAAGATAGTCTTAGCAAATATATGTACAATTTCTTTTGGAATGTATATGGTCAATTAAATGAGGTTTGTGTTATATGGGTTTTTTTAAGATGTAAAAAGTCACCAAAATAAAATTCATTGAGGTAGTTCTCTCATCCCATTTAATTAGAAAGTGTCTAGGAGAAATAGATAAACGTCTGGAGGGGACACTCAACCATTGGAAACTGGGCTGTTTCTCCTTAACCCCCATTCTCTTCATGCCCTCTCAATTAGAACACTAATTTAATTGAGAAGATATAAAGATGTTTGTAATATACACACATTTCCAGGCATAGGTATGTTCCACACTTAAAGTATACATTGTTAATCTAATAATTTGGAGAGCAAGTTAATCCAAACGCTTATATTTTTTTTCCATCTATTTTCCCTTTTCATTGCCAGTAGCCTGTTTTTAATTACTATATATCCATTCTTATGTTTTAACCCATTTTTACTTATCTCCCACTCCCAACTCTGTTTAGAAAGTAAATTGTATGAGAAAGAAAAAAAATTAATTTAAATCATACATTTATCCCATGATTTTCATTTCTGTAGAATGGAATATGTACATATATACATTCATATACATGTTGAGTGTATGTGTATATTTCTGGTAACCAAGAAAATATGAATAGAATAAAAATAATGTGGAAAACAAGAAAGAGAGCTATTTCTGAGGAAGACTATCACAACAAATCAATAATTGCTATTTTGTTGTTTTATTTTTCTTAGTTTAATAAGTATCACATTGGTAGTTTTCCATGTTCTCTTCAGATATTGGATTGGTCATTATTTCTTACCAGTGTAGAATATATTCAGAGAAAATTTAACTCACATCATAAAGTTTTCTTTTCCTATATATTATTTATCAAGAATGTGTTGCAGGAAAAAAAGTGTCTAATATCTCTCAAACTATTATCATAGAATGCATACTTATTTCAGCCAGCCCTATACTTTATGATATTCAACCAAATTTCCTTTTTCTCCCCTAGTTGCTTCTGGGTATAATAAAATAAGTATGCAAACATATCTATCGTTCCTAATAAATAAATAACATTTAACTTTATATATAGCTTTTGTTTCTCCTTATTTTTTAATCTTCTGTAAAAATATATATATATAAGTGAAATTAAGCATCTCAAACTACTGCTTTCAGATTGCATTAAGCGTGTGTTTCAGTTCATTAACTCAACAAGACATAGAAATAATGTTGAAAATTCATCTGCGAATGACCTTATGCCTCAGGGTCTATGAGCGGTAGATGGCCTTACACAATAGAATGAGTAATGGGTTCAGTCTCAGCCCTAATTCTCTCTTTTCATGGATATGTAACTTTAATTGTAATAGTCTCCATCATAGCTAAAAAGAGTTTGGTTTAATATTTTATTGTACTGTAATTTAGTGGCTCTTCTGGTTTTCATTTGGTTCATAATTATAATGAACTAAACAGGCATTGGACTCTGCCTATTAAAATGTTCTTTTCAGGAAAGGGTGCTGCTTATCATATGACTTGAAGTTAATATGAATGAATAATCCAATCACATTGCTTCTCACTTGGCCGCATTAATGTCTTTTATTTAATATGCTTCCGTTAGCACATTTAAATGTGTTGATTTTACTATATGTGGCTTCTTCTGTTTATAGCCAAAACACATATTGTCTAGGTCTCTCTGAGGTTTCTTGTAGTACAACAGAAAGTTCCGTATTTGAATCTCTGGAATTTCAAGGAACCAAAATAACAAATGTCAAGTGTAAGGCCAATAGATCTCCACTGCCATTATGGATTAAATATTTTGTGCTGTTGTAATATGTCTCTGTAAGAAAAAGCCAGAGAATTGGAGAGCACCGCAGTGCACCATGTCTGATTAGCAGATTCATTGATCACCTGTGAATATTGTTCCTCTAAAATCAAATAACTGAAAACAACTACCTATACCATCACCAAAAAACATAAAAGTTTCTGGAGGGGTCACTTTAAATATCCATAGCCAGCAAATAAATATCTTGTGAGAGAAAAGGGGTGTGAGTAATTTTCGGCAGGTCTAAATATGTGAGCTAGCTTAATTCCAGGCCACCTTAAGAGAAAATACCTGAGAATGTATTAAGATACTAGAAATCTGTCTTCAAAGAATAGCACAAACATATTTGATTAAAATAAGGGATGTATTTTGCACTATTCATTCTTAGAACATGAATTTCTTAAGGGCTCTGGCTATTCCTTTTGAGAAAGCAACAGACATTGGATATATTATGTAAAAATTTAATTAACATTTTTGTTTAACCATAACACTTTAGTGAAGGTAGATGCAACAGTCAAAATGCTTTTCTTTAATAAATAGGTATCAGAATAAAAGTACCATGGTTTAAAAAAAAGAGCCCGAAAATGCTTTTAGGGTATTCTTTCCAGTGGATAGCTCAAGCAGAATAAGAAGAATCCTAGCAATCCTTGTTTGCTAGAATAGTTTATTTAAGCTTTTTTTTTAAAATTAGGGATGTTTCTAGTTTTAGTGTTTTATTTTGATTATTACTGTTAAATTAAATTAAACTTTATTGGTGAGTTTGGCTCTGATTTTTTTCCTCAGGCCGCCGACATTTTCATGCATCCCAGTGTCCTAGACCGACAAGTCCTGTTTCCACAGACAGCAACATGAGTGCTGCGGTAGTGCAGAAGGCCAGACCAGCCAAGAAACAAAAACAGCAGCCAGGACATCTGCGCAGAGAAGCCTACACAGATGGTAAGTCCATTGAAACGGATGGAAACATCTATGAATCTCTCCTCTTTACCCTGGCGCTCTAGGACTTGAAAATGCATCCACTGACATTAGAAATTACATTAAAAATTCATTAAACAGTAAGCCTCATATTACTTATAGGAATGATCGACTTCCATATCTTGTCAGGCATCTCAAGTCCCTGAAGTTTTCTAGTAAGTAGGTTATTTAAGAAACTAAAACAATGTATAATACTTTTAATATTCTTAAAAGGTTATTATATAGTCTTAAACAAATAGACATTATTGTAGTTGAAGTAGTGGCATAGGGTTAACCTTAATCAGATTCACTGATAACTCTTCTGAAATGTCCTCACTTTTTTTCCCGGGGAATTTTGCATTCAAATAGAAGACAATAAGCTCATCTGAACATAAATTCTAACTATAATGGTGTTATGAACAGTTAGTTTGTGCCCCAAAAGGCAAATCGAATCATCTTCCTTCATGCCTTCACGTACAGTATCCACTGTCGCTGAAGAAGTAAGGCTTGTATTCTCCAGGGAGCACAGGAGAATACCGCAAACATTGTGATGTTGTCTAGAGAAAGCCTTTAATGAAAGTGCCTCAGGTGGCCCGACATTTATTAAACTGCCACCTTCTCGTTTTATAAAACAACCCCAAGGGCTTGGTTGGAAATTCATGTAAGATAAATTCTCTCAGACTCACCCATCTTGTCAAGTTTGCTGAATCTGCTAAAGGGTTGGGGGGAGAAGATTGTCACAGGTGCTGTTCCCCACCTCCTGGTCCTCTCAACCACAACCTGATAGAACCTTCATTACCAGTCAGCAATGTTTCACAAAGGGCATCATTTTCCATTACCATATGAAAGACTAATGTTATAGATCCTTATCCAAGGTTACAAGGAAGGTTTTCTGAGGCACTTCTCTGATTCCTGCCACTTGATAGAAAAAATTTAATACAAAGCTCACAGCATGATGAGCACAAGTAATTTTGCAATGAGTGGCTGTCCATGCTATTATCTGTACTTTATTCGGAGTATTTTCTCTCACTAGCATCTATCTGATATTAGACTACATTAAATACTGGCATGATACAGCGCACCTGGGCCTCCTGGATCCTGCCCAGGACTCTTCTGTCAGCGAAACTGAGCTGTCAGAATAGTATCTGGTTTTGAAGGGTTATTATAGTGGCTTTGTGCATGTTTCCCTCTGTGAAGGGACAAACACTAGGTGTAAATCCCCAAACTCTATTGGCAGTTTTACATTTATGGGATCCCTATAATGGCATTTTACAAGTTTTATAGCTCTTCTATGAGTTTTTTTTTTTTAATTTTTATTTATTTATTTATTTATTTATGGCTGTGTTGGGTCTTCGTTTCTGGGCGAGGGCTTTCTTTAGTTGCAGCAAGTGGGGGCCACTCTTCACCGCGGTGCGCGGGCCTCTCACTATCGCGGCCTCTCTTGCTGCGGAGCACAGGCTCCAGACGCGC
Source organism: Balaenoptera acutorostrata (assembly GCF_949987535.1). Lineage (NCBI taxonomy): Eukaryota > Metazoa > Chordata > Mammalia > Artiodactyla > Balaenopteridae > Balaenoptera > Balaenoptera acutorostrata. Next base: position 119,646,165 of record NC_080067.1, read on the forward strand.
AGGCTCAGTAATTGTGGCTCACGGACCCAGCTGCTCCGCGGCATGTGGGATCTTCCCAGACCAGGGCTCGAACCCGTGTCCCCTGCATTGGCAGGCAGATTCTCAACCACTGCGCCACCAGGGAAGCCTCTTCTATCAGTTTTTATTATCTAGAAGAGAGTGCTTCTAACAGAAAACTGGTCAAACATCAAACCTTGATGTAAATACATCTAGGTTGAATACATCAGGGAAAAAATCTGGCCTAAAGGTTTGTGTAGCTCTTTCTACCTCTTATTTATACTTGTTTTGAGGGGCTTCTGGCATTGAGTGATGCTTTTTAAAATGCTTTAAAACTAACACAGTATTGTGAAGAAATTATACTCCAATAAAAAAAATGCTTTAAATAATGTAAACATGTCAGTTAAAGGGCATAGTGTTGCAGTTACAAATTACACTGTGCTTGAAAATTGTGATCTATATTTATTGCCCCACGTTCTGTAGTACTTATTTCAGTGTGTTTAATAATTAAATATAACTTCTAACTAATCCCTGAATAACAGCTATTAAATTGAATGATGAAGCAACAAAGTTATTTTTTAAGTTAATTTCAGAAATACCAAAGAAATATGTTAAAATATTTGAAAGCGAAAAAGTTAATAAGGAATAGTATTTAAATTTCTAAATGTTCATTTCACAAGTGATTATGCAGAGTAGTCATAATATATACCACAATGTAGAAGCCAGTAATTATTTTCTCTAAGTCACAAAAATAGACAAAATTGAGATACAACTAAAGCTGTTTTTTAAATACTAGCTTTACCTTCCTTTTAGCATTTTGATAACCAACTGTCTTTTAGTTATGTTTACTGTACTAACAAGTCTTGAATTTAATTCTGGATGCTTTCTGATTCGGTAACGAAAAAAATAACAAAGCTCTGTGTTATTTTATACATTTCCATAATGCATATTGATGAACCAAAATCATTTAAGTGCAGATACTTCTTAATGCACCAAATAAAAGAAATGCACATACTCTTGATAGTAGTGATTATAGCATGGAAACAAACATCATTTTATCAGAAATCATTTTCTCAATTTTTGAAAAAAATATTTACAGTCCATTCATGAAGAAACTCAATTGCAGATACAATTTGTACAGTTATTAAAAGAAAGAGAGAGAGGAAAGGGAAAGAAAGAATTTAAAGAGCTGCCAATTGTGAAAATGAGAATTAAATATATTAGTAAGACCTGGAGGGTTTTTTCATTTTTCTTTTTATGATTAAAATACATCAACTATGATGTATTGATTATTGTCAACTATGAGTTGACAATAATCAATAATCAACTATGAGTTTGATTATTGTCAATAGACTTCTTATGCGAGCTATTTTCAGTATATGGTAAGTCAGTCTTGAGTGTGCAGCATCTTTGTAAATTTTGTTCAAATTATCAGTTTCCTTTGCAAAATTTTTGTAAACTCTATAAGGAGAGATAAAGAGTGGCTGTGTCTGAACTGATAAAGAGTAATTTGTGATGATCCTTGCCAATCAGCTCTGATTAGTTTTCTAGGGCTGTCCTAACAAAGTACCAGAAACTAGGCGACTTAAACAACAGAAATTTATTTCCTCACAGTTCTGGAGGCTAAAAGTGCAAGATCACGCTGTAGGCAGGGTTGGTTTCTTCTGAAGCCTCTCTTCTTGGCTTGTAGATGACCACCTTCTCCCTGTGTCTTCACCTGGTCTTCCCTCAGTGAATGTATGTGCCCTCTTCTTATAAGGGCACCAGTCAGGTTAGATTAGGGCCTACCCTAAGGACCTCATTTTAATTTAATTACCTCTTTAAAGACCCTGTCATCAAATACAAGTCACATTCTGAGGCACTGGGGATGAGGACTTCAACATATGAATTTCGGAGGGGACACAATTCAGCCCATAACAGCCCACAAGCCCCTAATCCATGGCACTGTGGCCATACCTTGTTTGCAGGTAAATGCTGGGTCTCATAAACACCCAGGGAGTACTCATTGCAAAGCAGAAGGTCGCATGCTATTGACACACTGACAGGCAGGATCCAACTCTTTATTTATTTCATATTTGCCGCTCCCAAGTTTAACCCAGATGAAGGGTAGGATTAAAATATATGAATATTTATCAGTCAGACTTTTATCGAGTTAAAGCCAAGCATAAGTGCATTTCTAGGACTTTCTAATTGATTCTTTCCACCACTTTTCAACCCCTTCTGAAGCATTTACATACTTGATTTAAAAACCAAATCTACATTATTTCTCCAGCTCTACTTTTCATAAATTATAAATTCACCACCCTCTTTGGAATGATGCTGTTTTGACTTGATATATCATTAATTACAAGGTCTGGGAATTTAAGTAGTTAAGTAAATAGAGTGCTGGATCTCCATAGTGAGTTAATGCCGGCAGAATTGTCTCCATGTGTATGTTCTTATGTATTACTTTACATGCATTATATTGGTATTTAGACAGTCTTGTATAAAGAATGGTGTTTATATGATTGTATAAAGAAAGAGTCTATACATATATATGAGTTCCATAATCCCATTTGTTAAACCCAATTTTAGCTATTAGGGGTATGAATTGGATGAAAGTACTATTTATCACTTTATGAAATATAGAATTGTTTATACTATGATAATCCCTGATTTGACTCAGGGATTTTACAATACCTAAAAAAGAATTTATTTGGTAATCTGTTTATATTAAGAAATTACGCCCACCAGCATTCCCCTCTGTCACTTATCTACAGTGGCAATTATATGCAGGAAGTTAGAACTCTTAAAATTATCATTGGATTCTCTTCTCTTTTTCTACCTGTATTATAGATACAGGTATATCTATATACCTATATAGAGCATCCAGTAATAGATTTTGTCTTGAGAGTTATAGATTCCCAAGGCTTTGTAGGATCTTATGATAGTGGTAATCATCAGCTTTGCGATCCAATAAGCCCAAACATTTTATGATTTGATGATAGTGGCAGTCATCAGCTTCCTGATAAGCTGTGTTTGCAATCAGTTTGAGTTTGTAGCAAGCAGATAGTGCAGAAATGAGCCTGCAGTCACTCATTCGCGCAGTCACTCATTCGCTCTGCTTCCAGGTATGTTCTGAATTAGGCTTTTCTCCTCCTCCCATTGTCAGTCCCAGGCTCAGTCTGAACTTAGAACAGCTCAGCCTTGGGTCTGTTCGCTTTGATCCACTCACTACAATCTGTCTTCTAACTCTTTGGTTATTTTTAATAAACAAGCAGCAGATGAGGGAGAGTATCATGATAGTACTTTTTTTAAGGTGTTGTTTTAAAAAAATTTGTTAAAGTAGTAAAGGAGGAAAATCAACACTAGTGACGATGGCAATTTATGTTGTAAGACAAAAAAATCTTTTGATTTTCCCAGATTCTTGGGAAAATTAATGCTATGGGCTGTGCTTTGGCCACCCTTTTAGATAAAAAGTATTGAGGCTGTTTACATGAAAAGGAGAACGTGGTGAGCTGTGAGAACTAACAACAACAACAAAATGCAAGTTACAGTCTGACCACTTTTAATAATGGAGTCCTAAGTAAAACAGCTGGTAGTAAGATGGTACCTCAAGCTTTCTGCTTTCAAAAACCAATACAACAGGGCTTCCCTGGTGGCGCAGTGGTTGAGAATCTGCCTGCTAATGCAGGGGACACGGGTTCGAGCCCTGGTCTGGGAAGATCCCACATGCCGCGGAGCAGCTGGGCCCGTGAGCCACAATTGCTGAGCCTGCGCGTCTGGAGCCTGTGCCCCGCAACGGGAGGGGCCGCGATAGAGAAAGGCCCGCGCACCGCGATGAAGAGCGGTCCCCGCACCGCGATGAAGAGTGGCCCCCGCTTGCCGCAACTGGAGAAAGCCCTCGCACGAACCGAAGACCCAACACAGCCAAAGATAAATAAATAAATAAATAAATATTAAAAAAAAAAAAAAAAAAAACCAATACAACAAATTCTAATGCCTTAGTTATATAGCACATAAGGTCAAAAGAAAATTAGTTTTTAAAAAATTCATATCTACTTAAGGAACAAAAGGATTAATTATTTTTTTAAAAAAATACAAGAATGAGAAATACTAGATTAAAACTGATGCTTCCTAGAACCCTTAATTTGCTATTATATTAAGAATTTTCAAGGCACAATTTTAATATTCAAGAGTTTATTATGCTGGTATATGTAAATGATAGTCAGTGGACCATTGCTAATAATAGTAAAATATCTGGAAATAACCTAAATATTCCTCTGTAGGGATTGATATGAATAATGATATATTCATAAAACAGAACATTATACAAACTTTTCATAAAAAGAGGTAACTGTATGTACACATATGAAAATGTATACAACTACACAGGTGAAAAAAAGTGCAATCCCTTTTACGTTACTAAGAAAGAAAGACTGTCACATTCTGATGGGCAGACAGCCACTCTACACAATCCCAGATGCAGCCATTTTACATAGTTCCTAATGTGAATGGTGTTCCCTGGAGTTCTGCAACTTGGCAGCCCTGCTTTAGATGCATAAATAATTTCTGGAATAATCTATAGAAACCTATTCAAACTGATTACCTCTGCACCAATACTGAGGATTTGAAATGAAGGTGGGGAGGTATAAAGGATTGTATTTCCTAGTCTTTATGTACTTTTGAATGTTTACCATGTGAGTGTATATTTTTTGTGGAAAATCTTAATGTTAAGTTTGTAATAACTAAGCATTTAATACATGTTCTGTACATGTTTTAGTTGACTTATTCTATCACATAGACATTTCTCTACAAATATGGAAACATTCCCATTTCTAAAGTCATGACTAAAAAAACTACACTGATAATTCCCAAATCTCTATATCTCTGGTTTTGACCTCCCTTGAAATTCAGATTTTATGTACAACAACCTGCTGGACATCTCTATCTGGATACTTCAAAAGCTCCTCCTATCTACTTTTCTAGAATGAAACTCACGTTCTTCCTTTGCAAACCATCTCTTCCTCATCCCTATATTCCTCATCTTCAGAGATGTTTCTCTCATTCATCTGGTCAACTATGGCAAAAATCCTAAAAGTTATCTAATGGATAGTCTTCCCCTACTGTATTCCATTGATCATTAAATAGTACTGATTTTTCTTCCTTTTACTTTCTCAAACATATCTACTCTCCATCTGAACAGTCACCAATACAATTCTATCTCCTATCATTACTTACTGAGCTATTAAAATGACTTCTTGGCCTCCTGGATTCAAGACTTTCCTTTTAATCCATCCTCCAGACTACAGCCAGAACAGCCTACAACTAGAATCTATTCATATTCTTCTACTAACTTTCCAGCTATTACTAGGTTATTTATTTCTTTTCCCTGGAGTATATACATAGGAGTCATTTTAAAAAAATAACACCACTTAAAGGAAATGAATTTTCTAGATATCAAATTTTATGCCGACTTTTATCTTTAAGTATGTCTATAATAGAAGTTGAATTATATATAATATCCAATTATATGTAATATAGTAATATAAAATTATAGATATAGATTAAATTAATTTATATTTATACTAGTGATCATCTAGTTTAAAATCTGTGGGTGCATATACAAAGTGGAGTGATCCCATCAATGAATGGTAGATTGTGAACATGCGATAGGATGAAATAGTATAAACAACACTGAACCAAAAATTAAGAATTTGAGGGTATTAGTCCTGGTTCTGATCATATTTACCTTTAAGATTGGAAAATAACTTAAGATCTGTGTGTTTGAGTTTCCCTATCTACAAAATGAGAAAGGATTCAGGGTGGATTAGGGATGGCAAACAGGTCTCAACTCAAGTGCCAGCCTCAGTCAATTTGAAGTGATTGCCTCAAGCATAAGGGTATCCATCTGGGATCAGCAACATTACACTGAAATCAATTAGGAAAACCTGCCGTGGTCGCAGTAGAGAAAGTTATGGCATATATACTCATGTTAGCCATCCCAAGACCAGATAACCTCTAAGTCCCAGCTCTATGATTCAATATTCCTGTGCTAGATAAAAATGAGAGTACATTAAAATTGTTGGTCAATCTTATTCCTTGGTTGCCTTCAGTTGTTCCAGTTCATTTAAGATATATTATCTCACAGTTGAATGTGACTCTAATGGCAATGCTAATGTTGACAATTTTATAAATGACAAACTTTTACAGTATTTTAAACATTTCTTTTTAGATCTTCCACCTCCTCCTGTGCCACCTCCTGCTATAAAGTCACCCACTGCCCAATCCAAGGCACAGCTGGAGGTACGACCTGTAATGGTGCCAAAACTCCCTTCCATAGAAGCAAGAACAGACAGATCATCAGAGAGAAAAGGAGGCAGTTACAAGGGGAGAGAAGTATTGGATGGAAGACAAGTTGCTGAAATGCGACCAAATCCAGGTGACCCCAGAGAAGCACAGGAACAGCAAAATGATGGGAAAGGACGAGGAAACAAGGCAGCAAAACGAGACCTTCCACCAGCAAAGACTCATCTCATCCAAGGTACTGATTTAGTCACGCAGCCAATAAATATAGATTGAACATGTTTGCATGGTTCTCTGCTAGGTTCTTTAGGATCCTGTGCAAAGGGTGAGATTTAGAAATTTGCTCTCTGTTGGAGGAGACAGGCATGCTCCCAGATAATTTGAATACAGTTAATTCTAATACATGACATATGCAAGTCTTCCTTGGAGAGGTGCCAATTGAGTTGAACTTTAAAGGAAAGCATGATTTCCACAAGTTAAACAGGGAGAAGGGGATATCTGGCAAAGGAAATAAGTGGTGAAAAAATATGAAAGTGGGAAAATGAATGTTTGGTGAATACTTATTTACGGTTTGGCTGGAGAATTAGATACTTGGGGCCAGGGACAAATGGTAAAAGATAAAACTAGAAAGGTGGTTTAGCCTGACTGGGAAGGCAGGGAATACTATTCTGAAGAGTCTGGGATTTATGATATGGGCAGTGATGAGTCAGCCAAAAATCTGATCAACAAATTACATAATCAGATTTGTGTTTTAAAAAAATAACTGACGGCACTCTACAGTGAAGGAAGAGTCGGGAATTGGGTAGCTGAAAGTATCAGAACATTGCAAAATAATCTAGGTATAAAATATGAAAGCACTGAATTAAAACAGTTATGCAAATTAAAAGGAGAAACAAACTACATAGGCATTTCAGAGATAGACCTTGTAGGACTTGGTGACTAATTGAATGTAAAAAAGTAAAATGAACTAATGGAGTAAAAGAAAAGTTACTCAAATGTTAACTAGATGGCTCTCTATGACTAGTGGAACATAATTGTATTAACCAACATAAAGAAGAATGGGGAAAAGGATAAAAGTCTTGTGGAAAATAACTTCAGTTATGAAGGGATTAAGGTACTGACAAGAACACAGATATGAAGAAAATCAATAAGAACTTAGAGAACTAAGTTTAAAGATCAGGAGAAAGGTTGTAGGTAGAGAGTGGATTTTAGAACCAGCAACACAGGTGAAAACTGTTTGAATTACAAAAGCTAAATTATCCGCAGTGATACAGTAGGTAATGTTTAACAATCAGTTCTCTGGAAAGAAAACAAAACAAACCTCCAGTTTGTAGCCATTTGCTTACTTCTGTTGTGTACTTACTCCCAAAATGGCTAGTTTCAAGCTACTAATATGAAATCAGTGTATGTGGAGTTGGGAGGAGACGTGTACAGTAAGCTCCTATGAGAACACGTGAGCTCTCTCCAACACACCACAGTCAGAGATGATTGTATTTAAAGGTTACCCATGGGGAGAGGGAAAGGGGGAGGGGCGGGATAGGGATGGGGAATTAAGAGGTACAGTCTACTATGTATAAAATAAATAAGCTATAAGAATATATTGTACAGCACAGAGAATATAGCCATTACTTTAAATAGAGCCTAATCTATAAAAATATTGAATCACTCCGTTGTACACCTGAAACTAATATAATGTTATAAATCAACTACACTTCAATAAAAATACATACATACATACATGTTTGGCAGAGGGACATTCTATATAGAAACTGAAGTGAATCCACCCAGTGATATAAAATAATCAAGCTATCCAAGCTAGAAAGAATAGTATCCTAGAAAGAATGGAGATAGAAATTTTAAGATAGGAAGGAACATAAAATGCCACAGAAGTGAAAGGTGGGTGTGAATGGGGGTGAGGGGTGAGAGAATGGGTGGAGGACACATAGATTTTACAAAATGTTTTTTGTGGGTGGTATTTAAAAGAACTGTTTTTAGTGGAGTAGTCAGAATAGAATCCTGCCTGTAGGGGGCTGGAAAGTGAATGGAAGTTGTGGAAGGGGGGTGATGAGTATGCGCTCTTTGCAGAAGGTTGGGAAGGAGAAGAGAGGTCGAGGTAGGGTTTGACAGGAAGGCAGAATCTGTGAAAATGTTTTAGGATAGGGTATTTGAACATTATTATAGAATAAGGAGAAGAAACTATTTAGGCAGAAGAGATTCAAGAAAAGGAAGGTGATTGATGAAGGAATCAGGAAAGAATGATGGGGAAATGAATCTTAGAAGGCTGTAAGTGCACTTTAACTACAACTGTATTTTCAAAGCTGTATTTTGGTAAGATTAGACATCAATCTGATGTTCTATTTACTACCGGCATCTGGTCATTAGCAACTTCCTTTCAATATGGAAGACAGTTTCACTTTGTTCTGTGACAGAAGCCTGAATCCCTCATCCAGGCATGGACTCAGCAGTGAAGTGATGGTAACGCTGTGCATTCCTATGTGACCGCAGAGTACGTGGTGACATCACCACAATCTGAAGTTTGAAAAACTTTGCTTACTTTTATCAGTTAAGCCAAAGGTGATCTGAACTTTTAACTTTGTGTGATTATACTCCAAGTAGTGATTCATAAATTATGAAATTTATGTCTGGCCTGAAAGTGCAGACCAATTTGCTGCTCACAGGCAACCTTCCTCCAAAGTAAGCTCAATTCTTCAGGAGAAAATTTTACAACTCAGAAAGATCTTGGTGTATGCAGAATTAGAACAAAGAGATGAAATTATGTGTCTTTTAATTATCATTTCTGTGCATTGCTATAATTTTAACCTTCATAATTCAATTTACACTATTTATAATAAAAGAGGCTCCCTGATTTACATGTGTAACAAATGGTTATTTTTAATTAAGGAGAGTGGTCTTCTAGACTTCAAGGTCTGATCTTTTTGCAGACATTTACCTCAGTTAGTTCAATTTATTTCTACATATATCAAACATCTACTGTGTTATTAAGCATTGTACTAGTTCTGAGATTTATGTGGAAACATGAACCTTGACCTCAAGGAGCTTATAGTCAGAGAGGGAGACAGGTAATCTATAGATTCATAGGTATACTCATATTTTTTTAACATATTTATTGGAGCATAATTGCTTTACAATGTTGTGTTAGTTTCTGCTGTATAACAAAGTGAATCAGCTATACATATACATATATCCCCATATCTCCTCCCTCTTGCGTCTCCCTCCCACCCTCCCTATCCCACCCCTCTAGGTGGTCACAAAGCACCGAGCTGATCTCCCTGTGCTATGCGACTGCTTCCCACTAGCTATCTATTTTACATTTGGTAGTGTATATATGTCCATGCCACTCTCTCACTTCGTCCCAGCTTACCCTTCCCCCTCCCCTTATCCTCAAGTCCATTCTCTGCATCTGCATCTTTATTCCTGCCCTGCCCCTAGGTTCTTCAAAACCATTTTTTTTTTAGATTCCATATATATGTGTTAGCATACAGTGTTTGTTTTTCTCTTTCTGACTTACTTCACTCTGTATGACAGTCTCTAGGTCCATCCACCTCACTACAGATAACTCAGTTTCGTTTCTTTTTATGGCTGAGTAATATTCCACTGTATATATGTGCCACATCTTCTTTATCCATTCATCTGTCGATGGACACTTAGGTGCTTCCATGTCCTGGCTATTGTAAATAGTGCTGCAATGAACATTGTGGTACATGACTCTTTTTGAATTATGGGTTTCTCAGGGTATATGCCCAGTTAATGTTTATGGTGCTATGCTACTTGAGAGTCCAGAGAAGAGAAAATTAGCCCAGTCTTGTGGGAGATGGAATATAAAGAAAGACTTCTTGATCTTTCCTGGTGGAAATGACCCATAAGCTGAGTGTTCAGGATGGGTGGAATTTAGCTTAAGTAAGAAGAGTGGATAGATTGTTCTGGCAGAGAAAGTCAGCATGAAAAGTTGAGGTACATTGAGGAGGCTATAAGAAATTCAGTATTACTAGACATTAAACGTGGTGAAGTGGTAAAAATGAAGCTCTTGCGGTAAAGGTAAGCTTAAATCAGAGAGAGCCTGTAGTTACTATAAAAGGAAGGTGGCTGAGTGAAGCCAGTTTAGAGGGAAGTAACTCAAGAAGCAGAGACCTGTTAGAAGGTATTTTCAACCCCCAGAAGAGATGTAGAGAATATAAACCAAGCTGTGGGAGCAGGGATGCGTGAGTGGGAAAATTCAAGAAACTTTTTAGAGTTAAAATCATCCTTACACGTTATATAGTTGAATGTGTGGAAAAGATACATTTTAAGGGTTATGGGGAGGTTTGTTGGAAGGGAGGGAAGATCCTGAAATAATTCCAGTTTTCTGTCTTAGGTATCTTAATGATGAGTGATGTCATCACTAGCTATATTAGGGAATACAGAGCGGGAAGAAACCTCAGAGAAGTGGACATGGTGAAGTCAGTGTTCAACATGTGGAGTTTGAGGGACCCTCAAGAGGGAAGTGTTCAACCAGGCAGAGCTCAGGAAATATAAATTAATAACTCATCATGATGAAATAGTTAAGCCACACGTTCATTCAATCAGCATACTTATTGAAGACCTATTATATGTCAAACTGAGAGTGTATCAGTACACAAAGCAGAGAAAAATATCTGCCCTCATGGCAGCTATATTCTAGAAAAGTTTACAATATGAGAGAATGGATGAAATCACCCAGGGTGAGTGGAGAAAAAGGTTTTTCTGTACACACACACGCGTGTGCACGTGCACACGCTGGACCAGAAGTAGAAACCTGCGGGAAGGGCATCAACATAAGGGCATCTGCATAAGAAGGACCCACAGAAGACTGGCCAGGAAGGAAGGAGGGATAGGAGCTAAGAGAGTAGTCATGTTTAAATTGATAGTGGTTTTCAGATGAAGGGCAGTGAGAAGTCCAGAGACGTAAGGGCTGAAACATGATTAGCATTATCAAAGTCAACAGTGAATTTTCTCAGTTTCCTTGTAGTAATGTGGGCATAAGTAGATTTCGGTGGGACACAAAGTGAATGGGAGTTGTGACGACCAATATTGAGTCCAGATTGCTTTTCAAGAAGCTTTGCTAAGCAATCAGTAGAGAAAGTATTGATTTATGTAGAGCACAGACTTAGGGGAAAGTTTTTAGCAAATGAGATATTTTGTCATAAAGTAGTTTGTCAAAAACTAAATTCAGTAGAAAAAGGTGGATGAAACAGGGACTGAAGATGAAGGTCACAGAGGACCAAGTGCCGTGAAGCTAGGGTGCAGGTGTAGTGGTCCACATGGACTGTGAAACCCCAGAGAGTCAGAAGTCTGCGTCAGGAATTAAAGTTGTGATGAATAGAACAGGAGGAAGCTATCATCAAGGTGGACTACACGGGCTACATAACTCGACTGCTTGGCCCTCACAACAGGAGGATATTTTTGTGGAGGAGCCGTGATTTAGAGCTGGTGTTAGTGAGCTAAAGGCAAACCTTCCTCTTTCCACTGCAGGGAACTTCAGTGGAAACTTCAGGGGAAATCAGACTTCATTCAGGCAATGTGGGCTGTAGAGGAGGAAAACAAAAGGGCATGAGGAAGAGGTTTTGTTTTGCTTTGTTTTTATGTGTTTGGTGTCCAAAGGGTAGAATGGATAGGCTTTGGAGAGAAGCGAGCAGTCGGAAGATGCATCAATAGATGCAGCACCAAATTTAAAGCAGTATGGAGACAGAAATTCAGGAGACAGCACTTAACTGGAGTGGCTTGTTTATATTTATTTATTTATTTATTTATTGGCTGCGTTGGGTCTTCGTTGCTGCATGCAGGCTTTCCCTCTAGTTGCAGCGAGCAGGGGCTAGTCTTCGTTGCGGTGCACGAGCTTCTCATTGCAGTGGCTTCTCTTGTTGCGGAGCACAGACTGCAGGCGTGTGGGCTTCAGTAGTTGTGGCACTCGGGCTCAGTAGTTGTGGTTCGCGGGCTCTAGAGCACAGGCTCAGTAGTTGTGGCGCACAGGCTTAGTTGCTCTGCCGCATGTGGGATCTTCCCGAACGAGGGATTGAACCCGTGTCCCCTGCATTGGCAGGCGGATTCTTAACCACTGCACTACCAGGGAAGTCCCTTGGAGTGGCTTGTTTTTTTGTTTTGTTTTGTTCTTATTAATTAATTTATTTATTTTTGGCTGTGTTGGGTCTTCGTTTCTGTGTGAGGGCTTTCTCTAGTTGTGGCAAGCGGGGTCACTCTTCATCGCGGTGCACAGGTCTCTCACTATTGCGGCCTCTCTTGTTGCGGAGCACAGGCTCCAGACGCGCTGGCTCAGTAGTTGTGGCTCACGGGCCTAGTTGCTCTGTGGCATGTGGGATCCTCCCAGACCAGGGCTCGAACCCGTGTCCCCTGCATTAGCAGGCAGACTCTCAACCACTGCGCCACCAGGGAAGCCCCAGGCTTGTTTTTTGAAGCTAGCAATGATGTCAGGCTTTTGAGAGTCAGGGTTTCACAATTTTAAATATGATGTTGAAATGGTGGTTGGCATCTAGGAAGTGAATCCGGGCTTGGCTCTGTTTTGGTGATTCGAGAAGACTGGGCTTTTTTTCTATCAATGCCTTATAATTCCTTCATAATTTACATAGGGACATATTACAATGTCTCACTTGTTTTCACATCAACACTAGCAGCTCCTCTGAGTGTAGATACTATTATCACTTTTTTAGAAAAGTTGAGACTAAAGCCTAAAATAATGGGAGATCACATAGTGAAGGATAGAACTGGAAGCCATGTCTGACTCCAGGTTTGGTTTCCCTCTTTTAAGGATGTTGATCTCAAGTGAATTTGAGGTGGACAAGAGCTTATGAGTAGAATCAACCAAAATGCCAACCACTACCAGGAAAACAGCAAGTTTGTTATTTTCATTTTCAAAAGACATTGCTGCCTTGTTCATTACTGTTATAAAATGTCCTCATTTATTCCTCAGAAACACTGATGTTTCCCCATTCAGAATTATAGACACAAGTGATACATTATACAATGAAATGTACAGTGGTGTTCATATGCACTTATTATATTTCATTACACAGAGGATATTCTACCTTACTGTAGACCTACTTTTCCGACATCAAATAATCCCAGAGATCCTAGTTCTTCAAGCTCAATGTCATCAAGAGGATCAGGAAGCAGACAAAGAGAACAAGCAAATGTAGGTCGAAGAAATATTGCAGAAATGCAAGTTCTTGGAGGATATGAAAGAGAAGATAATAATGAAGAATTAGAGGTATCTGTAATTTTTTTCAAGTTTCCCAACATTAGACTAGTTTTTATATCAGTCTCAAAGTTAAAAACATCCATCAGTCTACAGAAATGTTACTATTTCATCACAAACCCTGTCAGTGATGCCAGTAACTGAAATTCTGAGAATTTAATGATTTTTTTGAAATGTGTTCCAAAGTTTTAAATGGTAATAACAGCTTCTTTTTAGGTCTTAGGGTTCATATTTATCTGTAGCTATTCACATAGGAAATATATATGGCAAAAATGTTGTTAGGATATAAGAACTGTTGATCTAGATAATTATGATTCATAATATTACAGTAGATAATAAAAACCCAGTAAGGTGACAGAGTTATCAGGTGTGAGTGAGGGTGTTTTGCCTGTGTTATCTGCCACCCTAGTGATCACTGGGGTTAACCAGGATGATCTGGCCAACTATCTTTCATCTTCAGTCTTTTGAAAATGGGAACCTGATACTTGACACTGACCTTCCCAATCTTCTTGAGTCAAAGATACACTCCTTTGTTGGAATCTATGGGTAGTGTTTTAAGATAGAGTTGGCAGTAAGTCACATCATATTATAAAATCATCTCCTGTTTTTAAGATTGTGTTTTCATCATTTAATAAAAAAACAAGTTGGGAACAAATTTATCTTCTTACAAATATATTTAATCTCAAGCAGATTGTTTAAGTTGAGTGTTAAACTAAAACTTTTTATAATAGAAGATGAAAAATTATAATTAATTATGTCAAATTGAATTTTCTATAATGCCCAATGTATCAATATTTTGATTTTGAGGTTTGGAATAAGAAGGCTTTCCTTTTGCAAATGCTGTTAGAAAAGTTATTTTTTAGGTTTTTGGTTGTTTTTCTTTAGAAGAGCCCTTTTGGGGAAAATAGTCATCATAGACAACCTACTACTTAAAACTAATAAAAATTGAGCTATAATGTTGAGTTGAGGCTGGGGGAGTAAAGAACTTGGCCTCTTCCTTCTCCTCTCACCCTGTGCCACACCTGCCAACACCCAGACACTCTGTGGAACACAGTTTAGTACTTGTTAGAGAACTATTAGATTTGCTATCAAAACCAGCTAAAATTGACAAGTTAATATGTTGCCATGAGCATTTCTAGTGTAGCTAGGGAATGAATGAAGAAACACAAACTATAAGAATAAAAGCATATAAATAAATATGAAATAGGACAATACTCTAAGATTTATTTTAAAATTTAACAAGAACTGATCTCTTACAGGAAACTGAAAGCTGAAGACAACCAGAGAGGCTTGTGAGATCTAATGTGAAAGTTATCACTCAAGATGCCTCGTGTCTGATGACATATGACGCCAGATAAAATGTTCAGTGCAATCAGAGTGTACAAATTGTCGTTTTTATTCCTCTTATTGGAATACCATTTTTTTAAAATTTTATTGGGGTTTTATTGTTGTTGTTTGATCCCCATCCTTACGAAGAACCTCCCTATTCCCCTCGCTGTTGGAACAAATCATTACACCTTGCTTCCAGCAAGAGAAGTATTTGACTTCTTGCTTCAGTCATCAGCCAGCAGGAGAGAACAAAACAGTTCTTTTGCATTTTGCCCCTGAGATGTGGCATTGCACTGCTTATATACCAAGCCAATTTACAGCAAAATATTGATCAAAGATACAAAGTTGACTAATCAACCTCATGTCAAGGGCTCTCAAGATATAATCTTTCTATAACCAACTGCTAATGCAAACTAAAACATAACTTCATTTTAACATGATTTTAAAGTCAGTCTTTCATACCACCCTCTGCTGGGAGAAAAAAAAAATACATAGCAAATGCAGAACAACCACAAACAATTTGAATGGGGTAGAAACATTGTAAATATATACTCTTTGCAACCCCTGGTGGTACTTTATTTTGTCTTCATTTCAATCATTGAAGTATATTCTTATTGGAAATGTACTTTTGGATAAGTAGGGGTAAGCCAGTTGGATCTCTGGTTGTCTAGTCATTGTCATAAGTCAGCCAAGCAAAAACCTTGTTCTATTTTTCAATCAAAAAGCAATTATAAATGCATATTACAAACAAATGGATGTTTTTAATGACCAATTGAATAAGGACATCCCTATCTTAACTGGCCTAAATTTCTTCTGGTAGTGTCAGTTCAACTTTCAGAAGTGCCACTTAAGGAAGTTTGACTTTTGTTTTTGTAATGCACTGTTTTTAATCTTTTTTTTTTTTTTTTTTTTGGTTTTAAAAGCACAATCACTAAACTTTATTTGTAAACCATTGTAACTATTAACCTTTTTTGTCTTATTGAAAAAAAAATGTTGAGAAGCGTTTTTAACCTGTTTTGTTAATGCTCTATGTTTGTATTTGGAATATTTGAATGATGACAGAAGGTGAAGTAACGTGCATACTTTATTGTGGGCCATGTACGCAGTGGTTCTTACTTTTCCTGGACTTAAAGAAAAAAAGGTTTAAGTTTGTTGTGGCCAATGGTGAAACTTACAAGATTTCCTTATAAGCTCAGATAGAGGCATTACTTGCTTTGAATTGCCAAATGATGCCCTCTGACTGTAGATTTTTATGATCCTTTTTTTGTCATTATATAAATTTCATTGACTTTATAATTGGTGCTATTGAAGAAAAAAAATGTACATTTATTCAAATATAGGTATCAGGCCTGACCCCACTGGAAAACAAAGCCAAACAAAACTGAACCACAAAAAAGAAAAAAAAGCTGGTGTTCACCAAAAACTAAATGTGTTCATTTAGATAATTTGAAATTTACATAGAAAAGGTGTGCAGTACTAAGGGAACAATCCATGTGATTAATGTTTTCATTATGTTCATGTAAGAAGCCTCTTATTTTTAGCCATAATTTTGCATACTGAAAATCCAATAATCAGAAAAGTAATTTTGTCACATTATTTATTAAAAATGTTCTCAAATACATCATTCTTTCTTGTGTTGATTTCTTTTTTTTTTTGCATTGTGTTATCAAATGTATTCCATTTAATCACAGAGTTGTGCTGTCTTAACATGTCACCACTGTATTATCAAATGTGTAAAAATTCTCTTTTATGAACAGCCAGGTTTTACTTGTAAGGAAAAATTCTCATTTTACTTTTCTGAAATTAAAGATATAAGATGAATCATAAACTAAAAGTTAGTCGTTTAATCAGAGAGTAACTTGTCAATATTAAGAATGTACTAAAATGTTTATGTGTATGAATCTGAATTTCAGTTAACCTATTTCTGAAATAGTCAGGATTCAACTACGATAAATCTGATTTGTAAAGTTTGGACTACTTATGTTTTGTCAACAAGAAAATTATGTAAATCCAAAAGGTTTATCAGTAATTATCTGCTTTCTGGTTACAAATTAATGTGAAATTTTGAGAATACAATACCTATCATATACCAGGTTACATATTATTGTTCATTAGATTAAAGTTAGCATATTCAGTTATTCAACTTTGGATGAATGAAGTGGGCATTGTGTCTTGGAAGTTCCAAGAGCAATAGAATTTAGTGAAAGTTTTTTTCCTATGCCTTATACATTGCTAAATTTTATGTCCATCACACTTTGAAAATATGGAAAAAAATTGAAAACATGGGGATGGTAATTTGAAATTTAATTTTACAAAAATGAAGTAACCACCAGCATCTACCTAGAGATGAACAGGTCCATAGGTCAAGAAGTCAGTTTCCAAGCTATATCAAAGAAAAAAATTTGGAGAGATATGTTTATGGCCTAATTTTTCTTTTTCTTTTGGTGAGTTGACTAAAATTAAGTTAGTCTCTCTTTTGTAGTATACGATATACATACAAATTATGTGTATCAGAGGGCTTGAGTTTGACTCCCAGTTTTGTCATGGGCTGTGTTTCCTTGGACGTATCACTTAACCTCTAAGGCTCAGGTACTTCACCTGTAAATTCAATAATACCTACCTCATGGAGCTATTGTCATGATTTAGTGAATTCACGTGTATGACGTGGACTCTGTAAACCTCCAAAACAATACAAGATATTGTTGTATTTATGGACTGAAATCATTGCACACATGCTAGCTCCACTTTTCACACATAGTTTGTTCCCCGTAACCTGCAAAGAATTTTTCTAAAAAAGGTCAAAAAGTAAGTGTGGTTCAAGGATGGGGGTGGTTCCATTTCCGGTGAGTAAAATTCACAGTGAAATACCTAACTGTGGAATAAATTCTTGGTGTTTTAGCTTGTTTCCTTGCTTTTGAATTCCTGAGGGCAAGGATATGGCATTTTCAACATGTATTTCACAATTCAGGGGCGTAAGCATATGACTTGAGGTCTCAATGACTAGACTTAGTGTCTATTTTGGGCTGCTCTTCCAACTAGTGGCAGAAAATACTGTCTTAATGCCAGGGGAACTCAATTATATCTTTCTCGGTCACTCTGGATATAGAGTCTGGATCTTCTCTCTTCCCTCTCTACAGGGTGGTATCAGAATTTCAGAGGCTGTCGTCATGTGTAGAAAATGTATGGGGTCAGCTGGTAGGGGCTTTGGCATTCTTGCTATTGGCCAGGTTTCCAGTGGTCTCCGTTTGTCAGAACCTTTACTCTGCATCCTCCTCTCCCCAAGCTTAACAACCCTCATTATGTGCTGACCCTCTCCTAAGCCTTTTGATGTAGGTTGGGTGTAGGGGACCCAGAATGGGACTTTTGTATGCTCTTCCATGCCGTCTGGGGCTCTGGAGACTGGGGTGTGGAGGTCCTTCCTCAGGGCCTCACACCATATCACTCTGTCTCCTAAACTGCTTGTCACCTGTGGGCTGCGTGCTTTGGGAGAGGGAATGGCAGCTACTTCTGCTTTAGGAAGAAAAAAGCCTTGGTTCCAGATCCAGACAAGCTGTGCTTGAGTTTCGGCCCCTCAAATTATTAGCTGTGTAAACCACCGTTTAAGGTACTTAATGAATCTATGCCTTAATCTTAAAACGGTGATATTAATATAATCAATAATACCTACCTACAAGGTTGTTGGGATTAAATGAGTTGATATACGTAAAGCATATAGTAAGTGCCCAATATTTATTGGGCAATACCTGCTGCCTCTGTGGTGTTCAACTGGAAAGAGCTGCATAGGTCGCTTTACTTTCAGATTCCCCAAGCCCTACTGGACCAGGTGAGAAGGCACAGGAATCAGAAACCTCAGCGACACATTCGCCATATTTAGTTCCCTCACCTCCTATTTAATTCTCTCTTTCCAGTGAGATGGAAAGGGAGGGAGAAAGAGAGAGGGAGAGAGACAGAGATACTGAGAGAGAAGAAGGGAGGGAGAGAGGGAGAGGGAAGAAAAGAGGGAAGGAAGCAGAGAGGGAGAAAAACTATCATGCATATTGCTTGTACGCCAGGTCTTTGGTTTGCAAGACCTTATCTCTTGCCAATCAGCCTTCGCTCTGCTACAGATTTCAAAAATCTATTTTGAAACCCAAAAGACAGTGTTGAATTGCTTTTCTGTGGTAACCATTCCTTTGCATTTCTCTGGTAACCATCTCAGGGCAGTATATATAGAAAGCCTTCTCAGCTGCCTCAGGTGGGGTGGGATAGCAGGAAATAGCTTATAACAGGTGCAGCTTCTGTTAATATTTCAAAATATGATCTTGCTACAAAAGATGAAAGAAAACATTAAACAAGGAGGTTACTCTTTAAAAATAGAAATACCTTTTCTCAGATTCTAGTTTTCTCAGCTTATTTCAAGAAAATTTAGCAGAGAGAAATTAAATGTTGAAAAAATAAGGATTTGGCAACATACTAAATGGAACATTGAGCATGAGAGTGTAAAGATCATTTTAGTGTCAAAAAGTTTTAGGGAAATTTTCTCCAGAGAAATATGGACATTGCCCTTTTTCTTTTCACAAAGGCGTCTGTATCAAGACTCCCAACGAATAGCCTTAAGGACCTTGTATTTTTGGATCCCCACGTGTAGTTTCTGTTTTGGTAATGATGCTCAAGTTTTGTTTTGTTTTGTTTTGTTTTTTCCATATATGAACACAAGCCACCTGCAAAGTCCAGTGCTTTCTCATTAAGGCCAGATTTCTGTCTGTAACACACCAAATACCTCAAGCATATCATTTTCATCAGCGTTTTCATTTTTATTCCCTCGTCTTTATAAAATGACAAAACACAAAATATTCAAATAACACTACAAAGACAGATGCCAACACTACCAAATTGAACTGTTTGCTTAGCACCTATCTGTCAGCTGTAAAATTCTGAATTTAGTGGTTTAAAGAAATTAACCCACAATCAACACAAATGTAGAATATATGGAAATGGAATGTAAGAAATTAGAGATCTTGGGCTTAAAAATAAAAGATTTGCTCATATTCAGAATACAAGCATAAAATTATTTTGAAAGAGTAAATTGACTTTTTAATCAAATCCTAAACATTTTTTGGTGGTTCCCTGCAAAGGTTGCATGAGGAAACAAATGTTGCTTTATGCTTCAGAAGTTAGATAATCCTTTATTATGAAAATGTCTTATTCGTAACAACAAACTAGACTAATTAGTTAGCCCTTTGAGTGCTATTAAAATATTTGAAAAAGTTATATTCTTTTTCTTTCTTTCTCTTTCCCTTATTCCCTATTTTGAACATTAGTGAGAGGAAAGATAACAAATGGGTATTTAAAAACTATTTTCAAAAATTCTTGTTCTCCAGAGACACTAAGCCTATGTTTCTCAAAGTGATGTTCATGGATATGTCTTCTGGTTGTAAATGTAAATTCCTGATTCCTGTTCTGATTTGGCTGAATCGGAATCCCAGGAGGCAAGACCTAATAATTTACATTTTGGAGACAATCCCAGGTAATTTTATGTTAAAAAAAAAAAAGTTTGAAAGCCACTTACCCTAACATATCAAATGTAAGTTTCATTGTAATATACCTGTGTCTTACAACCACTTGCTGTCAGGCAACAGTTATGATGTATTGGGTTGGCCAAAAAGTTTGTTTGGGTTTTTCTATACGATCTTATGGAAAAACCCAAACGAACTTTTTGGTCATCCCAGTAGTTTTCATTGCCTGCTATTAAAAAACGTGCCTCATACAAACAGACAGTGAGCATGTGTCCAACTTCATTAATAAGGGAATCAGTGGAAAGACAAAGAGCATTTGAAGAACAGTTGTGGAAGAAACTTAAATATGATTGCTAAGTTAGCAAGCATGACATTAATATCTTTACAGAGCCAGAGAATCATAGCACCTCTTATTCTTTAGGTTAAATAATCACTAACCTTCATAACTACATGAAATCTGCACCTTTATCATTTGAATTAGTAAAAACTATACTTTGGCAATTTACATCCCCCCCCCCTTAAATCAGATGAGAATTAAACAGTGACTTAGCCTTGTCTGTGGTTCCCCAGAGGCAGAACTTGTGACAAAGACTTAGGTGCAGTTTATTTAGGAAGTAATTTCAGTAAATGGGAATGTGAGGAGAACAAGAGGAGAAGTCAGTATCTGTTCTTTAAAGTATGTGAAGTTGCCTCCAGGGGGACCCTACTAGCTCCTCCAAAAATCATACAGAATCCCTTCCAGAATCCTTCACAGAAGGAGGCAAGCCTAGAAGTTCATCAGTTTGCTCCTGCTTCTGCCTTGATTGCAGGCTGCTTGTGGGGTAGGGGTGGAGTGACATGAGGTGGAGTGGGGTGTGGGATTCATCTCCCAAGCATTAGTGAGCAGACCAAGTGGGAGTAGAAGACCCTGGGGCAGATAGTGGACACGCATATGGCAGGTGTTTGAGATGGGAAGGTGCCAAGATGACGTGAGTCTGAACTCAAAAGCAACTGTCGCAGGGGAGTCCTCAAAGCCATATGCCAAAAGCAGGATTATTAGGAAATGTTTAGCATGGTAGCAAAAATTAAGCAATCATCAATTTACTTTTTCTAAATTTAAGATAAATTTTCTTTCATACTGTGAGTATATGAAATTAGTCCTGGGTATTTATACTACTTTCACATTGGTGGAGTTCTTACCAATTACCAATTGTTGAGTTTAACTGACATTTAACATATTCTGAAAAAGTTTACACTATCATCATTGAAACAAAACAAAAGCAAAAAAGTATGGAAACAGCAGTGAGACATGAACTGAATCATTAGAATAACTATGAGCATTTTCTAACAATGCAATAAGCTTTACAGTACCACAATAATTAATTAAAGTTGTGTCTTATAATACACACACACAATGCAAATAAATGCAGGTAAAATTATCAAATACCTCAGAAAAACATGAAATATCAAGCAAAGTTGAGGGTGGTGTGAACAATTTGTGTCTGTGAGATTATCACTGAGGCACTGTTTCATAACTACAATGGGTAGCATTTTCACAGTGGAATATAAAGAT
Organism: Balaenoptera acutorostrata; assembly: GCF_949987535.1. NCBI lineage: Eukaryota > Metazoa > Chordata > Mammalia > Artiodactyla > Balaenopteridae > Balaenoptera > Balaenoptera acutorostrata. The sequence goes on from NC_080067.1 coordinate 119,668,069, forward strand.
CTTCAAATCAATGGAGTCTTAACATTTGATGAACTATTGTAACATTTATACAAACCCATTGTCTTAAATAAATTGGGCTCAAAATATTTACTTGGATTTGGTACTTTTTTTTCATTCCGATCTTTGGCATAATCAGTAACTCCACACGTTAAGACTGAAGTTGCACTTTGAGGTTTTAGAAATAATTCTTGCATTTGCCAAAAGCTCTGAGTTCTTTAATTTCAAGTAAAGCAAAGCTTTCGATGCCTCCTACTTAAGTGATTTCTACAACCTGCTCAGCTTCAGGAAGTAACGAAACTAACCTGGACAAGCAGGGCTGCTGTCCCCACCCTGCACCTCAGGGATCTCCTGCACTTTGAAGTGCCTTCCTAGACACTTTTTAAATCCCCCTCCAGTGCCTAAGTCTGGTCAGGCTGGACAGTGCCTTAAGGCTGGGTTCTGGGACCAACATGGGCCCAGGTCCCCTGCTCGTGAGTTCCATACCCAAGGAGCTGCAGAATCCAGATTTGTATCTATTGGGTTCCTCCTGGGGCCCTGCAGCTGGCCCCTGGTTCCAGGAGAGCTGCCTGGTTAGTGGATTGCTACCATTGACTGTCACATTTTTTTCATAAGATTGAATGAGCTTGTGTTGCCAAAATGGTACTGATGTGCCTGATTTGAGGTGACTTAAATTGTTTATAAAGCAGAGGTTCTGCAAAATATTTGCCCTGGCTGCCACACTAAAGAAACCCTGAAGTTAGGAAAAAGATATATTTTTAAACCAGCCTAATAACAACCTGAGTTTTTATACGGAATGACTATTTAATAGACTGCCTTATGTTTTTCACAATGTGGGAGTTTAGATACGCAGTATCTTACCTATGTGTTCTCTGTAAAGGTTATGTGTAAATCATCCCTAAAATGCCTTTTCATTTTGTGTGTAAGAGTCTTCATGTTGTTCCTGTGATTTCAGAGGGGAGGCAGTGATAGTAAATTGAATTAATGGTTCTTTATATAAATCCTGTTTTCAAACCTACAAGTCACAATTATGCAACATGTTGGTAAGGGCTTGGAGAGTGACAGGCATTTGGAATAGCTACTATGGGGAATACCATAGGAAGTAAATTATGAATAAATAGTTCATGGGGAAAAAATTGACTCATTTATTGTGTACCTGCTATGATTTAAATATGTAATCAGATTAAAAATTTGCCACAGTTGTTTTGAAAGGGCTAGGCTTAACCCCTTGACAGATAAGGAAACCAAGATTTTGAAAGGCTAAAAAATTTGATGAAATTCTCAGGAGGGAGACATAAACAGAGTATAGATATGAATCCAGCTTTAAAACTCCTTCTCTTTCTAGGAAACAAAACTGCCCCTTAGGAGTGAGAAACTTGTGAATAAAATTTAGAAACAATACCCAACTTTCTTTATTTCATTAATTATAACTGAAATGGAGAAAAAATGGTGTCTGTGTTGGGAGTAGGAAGATGTGTGGATGCTAAATGTTCTGTGCTGTTGGCGCCAAATATTTAAAAGCTCCATTATCTTTAAGTAATATATAAATCTCAAAGTATTGTTTAGGCTCCAAAGGCGATTTTTAAAAATAAGAAATTATAAATGATAATTTCAAAACATAATGACTGTGTGTGTAGATGTAGATATAGATATATAGATAGATAGAGGTATATATACATATATAAAGGATATGAATCCCATATTAACATTCCCCAAATTAAAGGACTTTAACAATCTGACTGAAAACCAACTGAACCTTCCAAGAACACATACCTTGGGACTTCCCTGGTGGCGCAGTGGTTAAGAATCCGCCTGCCAATTCAGGGGACACCTGTTTGAACCCTGCTCCAGGAAGATCCCACATGCCTTGGGGCAACCAAGCCCATGCGCCACAACTACTGAGTGGGCATGCCACAACTACTGAGCCTGCGTGCTTCAAGTATTGAAGCCCGCGTGCCTAGAGACCGTGCTCCGCAACAAGAGAAGACACTGGAATGAGAAGCTCGTGCACTGCAACGAAGAGTAGCCACTTGCAGCAACTAGAGAAAGCCTGCGTGCAGCAACGAAGACCCAACGCAGCCAAAAAAAAAAAAAAAAAAGAACACATACCTTTGTTTTATCAAAACAATTTGGGAAGTTGCTCAAGGTCATACAACATTACTTTTCAAGCTGAATTTTTAATTGCTTTGCCCAACCCAGCAATCCCTGCCTCTCTGTGGGAAAGAGAAATCTTTTGGAGAGGTTTTAACATTTTTTTTTATCTGTCTTTTTTAAATGGGCTAACACATTTATTATAAGTAAGATACCTTACCAGTTTGAATGCTTGAGTACTTTGGGGAAAAATAAGTCAAGAAAAATAATAAATTACTTTGACTAATAATGCACCTATGTATAAGATTAGCATATATTCGGAAGGTAATATATTTATCTGGATGATTTACTATCAACTGCCACTAATTAAGCCCCACATGTTTCAGGTGTGCATAATTAAACAATCATTTTGAAAAAACTTGATTTCTTATCCTGCTCTATGATATGGTGCCAAAAATATGACTACTGGACTATCCCAAAATAATAGTCACCCTCTACAATGTGATCAACAGAGTTTGATTAAATTACTTATAAACTTTTACTCAAGCTCCCTACCCTGATTTCAATCTAAGCATTCATTCATTGGTTCAGCAGTCTACTGAACATCCACCATGTGCTAAGAACAAAGATGAATAAGCTCCAGAAATGCTTGCGAAGAATGTAATGGGAAGCAGGTACACACACAACAGAGTGTGAACCATGTAATAAAAGTATTCACACGGCGATTTAGTGCGTTCGGGCAGCTATAACAAAAATGCCTTGGACTGAGTGGCTTATAAACAACAGAACTTTATTTCTCACAGTTCTGGAGGTTGGAAAGTCCAAGAACAAGGCACTTGCAGATTCTGTGACTGGTTCCGGGTTCATAGACAATCATCTTTCACTGTGTCCTGATATGGCAGAAGAGGAAAGGGTGCTCTCTGAGGCTCTACCCTTATGACCTAATCAGCTCCTAAAGGCCCCACCCCCTAATACTATCACACTAGGGGTTAGGTTTCAACTATGAATTTGGGGGACACAAATATTCGTACTATAGCACATGGCAATAAAGGAGCTTGTTGAAATTCTAAGCAGGAATTGAGGAGCTAGTTTGTCTGGATTATGAAGGCTGAAAAGGAAGTCATCGATTCATTTATAACATATAAAGCTTGGGTAGTCTCAAAATTGTACTGTCTTCCACTTACAAAAATACATATTAAATATGTTTTAAAGTTAAAATACATTCAAATGAGCCCCAAAGACCAATTCTTAATTATATTTGAGAAAGGTGATTTGGATTATTTATTTGTTTTTTTGGACAGTTTCCATCCTTCTCCAACTAAAACAATTTTAGAATCACACAAATTTAAAGAATTAGTCAATAAAAACATAAAAGGATTAACTGATAAAAATATTAAGAGGATTTGGGATTAAATTGCTTTCTTTTATATTTAATTTCTCTCTTTCATATAGACAGAGTATCAGTAATGATGCTTCTGAACACAGATATGCATAAAATACATAAAATCCAACTCAATGCGGCTGAGCAATGAGAGAAATTTATGGTGTAATGGAACTGAAAAAGGACAACAAAAGTGCTCTTAGCAGACATGGTTCAATCAAGGCTCGTACCCTTTGTCTTTGAATGTCTTTGCTCTGCTTTGCTCCACATGTTACTTTCTTTCTCCAGCTGTTATCAAGATGGCCATTAATAGGCCAAGCCTCAAGGCACACATGATAATATTCAGAGGCCAAGAGACAAAAGCAGGAAAACTCAATACTCTCTAAAAAGGCATCCCAGTGATCTAAATCATTACATATGCTCTTTCCAGGACCAATCCTGTGTCCAGAGAAATACCAAGTACCGTTTGGCTTAAGTCTGGATTCCCTTAGACTCATCAGGTCTTCCACTGGAGTGTATTGGGCTGTTAACTCTGAAGTATATGGACTGTTTGCTGAAGAGAATGGATAATGGAACACACTCAACAATGAGCAGCACACACACACTTATTCATACATTTTGCAATGAGTCTGTGCTCCATCTTTAGCTTTTGTACATAGTTTATGTAGTAATTTTAGAAAATGACTACAGATTTTTGGACACTCTTCTCATCAGGAGGCAGACTATGACTCATCCCCTTCATGATAAAATTGTGACTACTTCAACCGATAAAGAGGGTTACTGACTTTTGAGTTTAGCTCATTAAAGTCCATGCAGCTTCCTCTTGGTTTTTGAACATTTGCTCTGCAGAAACTTGCTCTTGGAATCCAGTTGCTATGCTGTAAAAAAAACCTAGCCACCTAGAAAGTTCTTGTGTCGGTCATCAGTCTCAACTGAGCACAGCTTTAGTGCCTGTCATAGGAGTCTAATGATTCCAATCCACTTGAGTCACCCCTGACATTCACAACATCCCAGCCAGGGTCCTGGATTTCATGGAGCAGCTGTGAAGACTTCCCAAACAAGCCTTCCCAGCTCTGCTTTGAATTTCTGACCCACATAATAAATTGATGTTACTTTATGCCAGTGAGTTTGAGGTGGTTTGTTACACAGCAGTGTAACACCAGAACTGCTTAATGTCTTTAGCGAGTAGGAAATCCATAAACTTGGAAACAGAAAGAAAGAAGATCTGAAAATAAAGGCAATTGCCAGGCATTTAAGCAACAGCCTGTTTTGAGAGGGGAGGATGTTGATTTTGAAATAGGATTATGGTAATCAAAACCCTTGTATTATATGTCTAGTGTCACCTTTAATGATCCTAGGAATACATTGACCAGCTGCAAAGAATCTTCTGCTCCAGTCACATTGAGTCACTGATTCTTGGGTTTTACTTTATAAATCAGAAATGTGATATTCCTTCACATTTGCATGTGCCAGAGATGCTATAGGGGGTTTTGTATAAATTTTGAAATTTAGGCAACAACTCTTCTGCTAATAACCGGGACCTAAATTATTCATAACAATCATCTTTGCTCTTTCTTTCTGTTCCTACCTTTAATCTTTTTGTTTATTCCTTATTTGTAACTTCACCAAAGCAAGGAAAATGAATAGAAATAGGAATATACTCATTTTTAATTCCTTTTTGTAGGGATAATGGCATAACAGGGAAAAAATAAAATTTAATACTTGCAGAGTATTTCCCTGCTTCTTTACAATTTTTATGGAATTTTGCAGTTTACAGTGTATTTTCAAGTACATATTAAAATATAATCTTCACTGCAATATTAAATATTAGTTTGTATATGAGAAAATGAAGAGTCATTGTGGTTGTTACTGACCCTTTTGAGTTGGGCCCCGACAAAAGTCCTCCTTCCCAGCATCATATGAGCCAATAGAACGAGGTCAGAAGAAAAGGGAAGTTTTATTCTCTGATCAGAGAACGGAGAGGTGCGAGCTCCCTCTCTGCTCTACGCTCTCTCGCTGACAGGCGGGCGGTGGGCGGGGCTGCTTTATAGGGATCCCGCAGCGGGGGAGGGGGACGGAGTTCTCGCGGGGCAGGTGCAGCTGCGCTTTCCGGGCTCCGGATCGCAGTGCGCATGGCCTGCCGCGGCCATCTTGGACGCGGTGTCGTGCTTGGCTTCTGCGCACAGACCCCAAGCTGAGGTGTCGCCACGGCGCCAGGAACTCTGGCCTGAAGGACCTGAGGTGCGGCTTCTGCACGCGGCACCCTGTGAGCAAGTGAAACTAGACTAAGCACCAAGGAAGAAAAAAGGTTAGACTTTATTTTATTACCCAGATTCCCCAGAAATTGTTAATGGGTTTTGCCTGTGAAAAAAATCCCTCCTCGTTCTTTTGTCCTGCTCCTCATTCTTGAGGGTCACAGGTCCCTCTTCCAGACTGCTTCCTGTTGATTTGGGGGAACATAATAACCATGGGTAGAGGAGCAGCACTTCTCCCCAGCTGCCTTTAGATGTGTTGGATGGTCACCAGGCCTTAGCATTAATAGTTTGTATCCCTGAGTGACCACCATTTGTCTAAACTTTTGGAGACAAAGGACACCAGATAATTTACGTTGCATGGCCCAAATATTAGCAAGAGTAATGGTCACATGTCAAATTTTTCTAAAAATGAAGGTATCCAAGTTTTTGTCTGCAGGGAAGTGTACCCTGATGTCCAAGCTCACTGCCGGGGCTGAATGTCGCTGGTCACACTTTGGTTGTTTTTCAGAAGAGAAGCTTCAAGTCAGAGAGGGGTTTACATGAGTAGTCAAGGGGGCTGTTGCCCCAGGTTGTGTCTCCGGAGGTTGGGGCTCCGGGACCTCTTCTCTCAAGTACAGTGTCCCCCCTTGAGCTTCAGGGCAGAATGGGTGGTTAAGGTCACCAAGTGGGCTCCATTCCACTTAGGAGTGAGCTGGCCTTTCAGGCTGCTGATTTTCCAGATTTTTAGGTGCACCCAGGCTCTGTGCCAGAAGGCGTAGAGGGCCAGCTCAGTGGGTGTGGGCAGCACTTGGTTTCCGTGTTCTGTGAGAGCTTTCATGGTTTCTCCTACCTGGAGGACACACTTGAGTTGTTCTGTTTCAAAGGGGCTAAGGTGTCCCTTCTCTCGGGCTTGAGGAATGGGTCTACCATCCATGAGTTCCAATGCACTGAACTTTAATTTATCCCTTGGGGCTAACTGCATGTAGAGCAAGACAATGAGAAACGACATAACTTAGAGATCCCTTGACGCGCCAACTTTCCCCATCTCCCAAGGTCAGGCTGTGTTACATAGGAAGGTTAAATGTTTGGGGGTCAGGGGTTGAAACCCGATGAACTTCCAGTTCTGCAGGATGCGCCCTAACGGGTTATTCTTCAGTACGGTGGATGTTTGGTTCCCCCACCTTAGATGTTCTGTTTTTAGGGTGTAGGGATTGATTTCCAGCAACTGACGAGCAGTGATTTGTTGGCATGCAAACGCCACCAGATTTGACCCAAATAAGATTTCCAGTTCAGGAAATTTGGAACCAGCACCAAACTATTAATGGATTCCTTAAAACAGGAGGCGTCCAAACAGCATGGACTCTGATATAACTGGGGGTCCCCTTGATCGTGATGGCCTGTGCTTGAGATAGTCCCTCCTCAGTAAGAACATCTCACAGGAGGTTAGATGGGATGCCTCTGGGCCAGAACAGCTTAGCCGTGTTAGGTCCTAAACTACTAGGTCTGGTAGGGGGTGGCACAGCTGTCAGAGGTAGGGTCTTCTCTTTCCTCCTTTCAGCCAAAAAGGAGGAGTTTTTGGACTTTCCGCCGGGTGAGGGCTAAAAGCATGAGGGATCCCCATGGGGTGCTCTCCAGATGGCCGGAGCAGCTGGTATTCTGTGCTGATACGGGGAGGAGAGCCTGTGGGACCTCTGTCAAGGTTGATAAAAATCATCCAAGCTTTGCCTCACAAGCAGAGGGGAAGGAACAATAGTGGGGTTCCTGGTCTTGTGAGGGGCTCACAGGGCTCCCCAGCCCACTTCAGAGAAATTAGCGCTGACCAGAAGAGGTCAAGTCACCAGTCGAATACCTAGCTTGGGACCCTTTCACACTTGGGTGTCCCCGGTGCCTTTTCCTGAACTCGGATTGAGTGCCCTCATTCCATTTTGTCAGGTGGTCCTCATTACCTGGGGCGTTTCCCAGTCTTGCCTCTTGGTTCACGGGGCTGGCCACTTTCCTTTACCAAACTGAAAGTGATGGTGGAGAACACTGCTATTGACCCCTGGAGGTTGCTGAGGAGGGGAAAAAGCCCCGGCGCGGCCGCTGTTGCCTTGCACCGGGGTCAAGTAGACAACACTACTGGCGAGACGGCAGGCAAGACTGCTGCGGTTCCCACTTGTCCACAGGTCCCCACTGTCCCCAGGTGTCTGGTGCTGCAAGGAGGCTAGTCAGAGGCAGACATGGGTGGGTTTCAGTCTGCCATCCCCAAAGGTGTTACAGTGTGACCCCCTCAAGGGGGAGCAGTTCACATTACTCTGGGGGCTACGTTGTGTATGCACCACTCCTGGTATCCGGTTGCTGGGCAGAGTTGCTCTGAATTTGGCCGAAGGCTGCCGCCATTCTACCCTTTAGAGTGAACTCAAAGACCAGGGTCAGTCATCCTCACACTAACGTCCCGAAGCCTCTGCTGTCCTCCCGCTGGAGCCAGGGCAAGCCTGGAGCCTAGCGGATAGGTACAGGCATGAAGGCCATGGTCCATCCCATGTGCGCTGCCAGAATTTTGTTACTGACCCTTCCAAGTTGAGCCCCAGCAAGGGTCTTTATGCCCGGTATCATTGAGCCTATGGTGTCAGTATTGTAACTAGTCCTGCACAGTTGCTTATGAACTATCAGGAGTTACTGCCCCTGCAGGAACTTAGCTAAAACATGGTACCGTCTCATGTTCAGTGTCAAGAATATTGGTCATTTTTTAAATTGAGATATAATTGTCATATAACATTATATTAGTTACAGGTATATAACATCATGATTTGAGATTTGTATTGGATATATTTGGAAATGATCACCATAATAATTCTAGTTAACATCTATCAACATAGTCACAAAAATTGTTTTCTTGTGATAAGAACTTTTAAGATCTACTCTCTTAGCAACTTTCATATATGTAATAGAGTATTATTAACAGTAGTCACCATTTTGCACATTACATCCCCATGACATTTATTTTGTCACTGGAAGTTTGTTCCTTTTGATCACCTTCACTGATTTTGTACTCCAACCCACTAATCCCCCTGACCCCACCTCACCCCACCCCTCCATCTCTGGCAACCACCAATCTGTTCTCAGTATCCGTGAGCTAGTTTTTTGTTTGTTTGTTTTAGATCTCACGTGTAAGTGAGATCACATGGTATTAGCTGTTGAGTGGCTAGGGAGGTGAGGGTGACAGGGTCTACAGTTTGCATGGATGTAGAGGTGGTATGTCCAAGTGGTATGTTGAGGACCCCGTAGTCAGGTTTGCAGGAAGAGGAGAAAGAGGACGATGGCTAGAGAGGGGCAGTAGAAGTGGCCAATGCTGACATCACCTGGTATTATCAGTTGGGCTTCCATTCAGGTTTTCTGCTGTTCTGACCTTATTTTCTGATTTTTAGACCGGAATAGCTTGATGGGGTTGCTGCAGCTTTAGACCTTGGCAGAAGTCTGATTGAGTCCCAGGGTTCTGTGCCAGAAGCCCATATCACTGCCTGCCCTCCAGGAACCCACCCAAAACATGGTGCATTCTCATGTTCAGTGTCAAGAGGCCATGCCTGGTTCTCTTTCTGTTGGTGAGATGAGGGCTCTCATCCCCTACCCTATCTCTTAGGTCTGTTCCTTGAGGATGAACTAGGATTGTGCTTTATCTCTGAACTGTTATCATTATTTTTCTTGCTTAATTGCTTTCCCTTTGTTTCTGTATTCCCTCACTTCCTTAATTAATAACTGCTAGCACCTGCTTTTTGGAACTCAGGGGAGGCCTAGGAGACTAAAGCCTTTTTTCTTCAAGAAACGGGGGACATGGAGGGGCTTTTGCACGCAGGAGGGCCCCCAAGGCTCCTACTTGGTTTCAGTCCCCCCTTTTCTTTGGCACTCTTCAATCCCAAGGGGAACAGGAGTGGGACAAGAAAGGGCACCACTTTTGAGACAAAGAGATCAAAGAGTTTTAGGATGTAAACTGCTGATTTTTCCTAATGAAGGGTTGATGGTCTTTTGAAAAGTTCCTACTATAAAGGGAGAATAAAGTTATTTGCCTGGGTGAGAGTCTCTTGGAATAGTAAAGTTATACTAATGAAGACAATGGAATAGTAATTCATGTTTATGCAGGCAGTAAGCTCTGTGGGAGGTAAGGAAGTTCCAGGCTGTGGGTGGGGATAATGTTTGCTTCACACCTTCAACCAGAGCAGAACTCCTTGAGGGCAGGGATTTGTGTAAGTTTTGTTCACAGTCCCTAGAACAAAGTCAGGTCTACCATACACCCTCAGTAAATATATTTGGATGAATTGAGTTGCCTCTATACTCAGCAGAGGCAATCTCAAGAGATAATCTATTAAAAAAAAAATCTTTATTTTTATCTTGATTTATTTTTCTCTATATCACTTTTCACACTATCTTTATATTTACTTGTTGTTTATTGTTTGTGTAGTCTCACTAGAATATAACCTTCCTGAGGGTAAAAATTTTGATTTATTCACTACCCTTAAAGAATAAACTGAGGCATATTAAAATTTGTAAAGAGTTTATTCAAAAATTGAATAAACAGGAAGTTGTTAGGAGCATTCCATCAACAGGAGTCAAGGGTAAGACTTTTATAGAGAAAATGCAGAAGCAAAGTAAGGAAATTGATTTGCTATACCTTAAACAGTTGCCTTTTTGGGAAAGCCTAGTTGGCTGTTTGTGATCAATTGTTTTTAGGTTTTGATTTCTTAACCTCAACGTATTTATAGTCTTAGATTTTGGTTTGCTTACACAGGCTATTAGAGCCACCTCAGTCTAATGATCTCCTTGTTTAATTAATTTCATACACAGTGTCTACAACGCCTAGAATAGTGCTGTCGACAAGAAATTAATCAGTCAATATAAGAAAGAAATGGAATATTTTATTGGAGCCAGATTTGAGGATTATAACCCAGGAAGAGCATCTAAGAAAGCTCTGAGAACTCTTGCACCCCTTAGAAGTCAAGGCACAGTTATATAAGTTTTTTGAGACAGAGGGCTGTACATCACATGACATGTTATTGACAGTTTACATAATCCAGATCTAAACATCGTGGTAGGTCATGTGACCCCTTATAAGATCAAGAAGAAATGTTATCTTTTAAGGACTTGTCTTGCTGCTAGGAGATTGTTGCTCTTTATGGTTGAGCAGGTATTCCTGCTAATGGGGGTGGTTTGGACAGTGCATAATGCAGATATACAATGCACAGTAGGGGGAGAGAGGAGGCCAAAGGGCAGAGAAGATTTTTTGTTTAAATTTTTCTTGTCTTGCTGTAAAATTATGAACTTTATTTCACAGTGCCTGTGGAGTATATAATAAGCATTCAAAAAAGTATTTGTTGAATTCATGAGTGAAATTGTTAACAGTTATAGTTAATATTTATTTTTTAGTAAGTTCTGGACAGAATGTTGTTTCACATGTATTCTTATGTAATCCTCTCAATGATCCGATGAACTAGATACTATCTACATATTTCATAAATGCAGAAAGGTATTCAGAGATGGTCAGGGGCTTGTTCTAGGTCAGAGGACTAGGATGTCACAGAAGCAGGATCTGAAGCAAGACCATCTGTCTACAAGGCTCATGCTCTCAACTCCCACTCTATACTACTATATAACTACTGTATATAAGCCCTTAGACTTAAAATATCCTCTTCCTTTTAATAACCATGATAATCTACACTTCATGTATTTAGCAGGACTGTTCTTCTCTTGAACTTGCTTAACTCTCTTTCATCAACTTTTGAAAGTAAATCATTTTGAATTTTAGTCTGATTGTGGACAATGTAGATGATAGATGACTCCAATTCTCTCTCTCTCTCTCCTTCTCTCTCCACCCCCATCCCCTTCTCTTAATATGTGAAAACAAGTCGCTTGATATTAGTAATGTTTCTTAGATAAGAAAATCCAGACAGAGGGAAGGAATCATCTTTCATTTGGTGTGCCAGTCTTCCAAAATTTCTTATTCATGGGCTCTAAGAAGGCAGTTTACTAGATTTGCTGCTAATGCATTTTTGGATGTTGAACCTAAAACCATGAAAAATAAAATTAGATTATAAAATAATCCTGAGAGATTAAAGGTGAAAAAAAATACAAGACAATCTTTTATTGATATTTTAATTTTTCTTCCATTTTCATGTTTTAAAATTCCTTCAACAAGAGACATAATAAATAAAATAAGTTTTGGGAACCTGTGTTTCTGCAAAAAAAAATAAACATAGAAAGTTTATAAAATAACTCACTCTTAATTTAAATTTTCTTTATATTTGAAGAGAAAATATTTTCTTCTCAACTATTGGATGAAGTTTTATTAACAGGTTAGGACTTTAGCTTCATTTATTGATACAAAAACAAGTTCTTCCATGCTTGATTCCTATAAAGGCTGGCCCTGCTACTTCAAAAGAGAAGTTGTAAAGGAAATTTTTATGTAATCCTTCCTGTTCTGTAACATAATTGCCAGCAATATTACTGAGCAGCAGAATAATTTATCCTGCTGAAACAGCTCAATGGCAAATTGGCTAAAAATCAAATTAACTTAATTGTTTGGTGTTAGAAAATTGGAAAGTCCCCTTTTCCATACAGTTTGTTGTGAAACATTTAAAAATCCCCAAATTATTTTTAAAATATATAAAATGTAAATATAAAATAAATAAATAAATAAATTTTTCAAAGAAAAGCTTTTGCTTTGAGATTATACTTAATTTATTAAAGAGGAATCTTTCTACCACGAGTCTTCCCATTTTTTACATTTCAGGTTCAAGGAATGGCAGCATGAATTGGCTGACTGCTGCATTGATTGCCAACAATAGGAATCTATAAAGTGACTACTCTGTAAAATGCGGTGCACTCAATATAGATGTAGATCCAAAGAAACATAAAATAAGTTCCCTGCTCCATGTTATAAAAGCAAAATATATTATCATACAAAGTAACATTATGTGTTGCTCTGGTGAGTGCTAAATTACATGCTAAAGACAACTGCAGGGTGTATTGGACTTGTGATCAAACATAGCTGGTTTAAAACAAATTTATCCTAACCTCTCCCTAAAACTCCTTTAGAATAAAATTAAAAGGGATAAAAAATAAATACATAAAAACAGTGTGGGCAAAGAGGATAGGGGATAAATGAGAGCTAATAATAGATCTCAAGCAACTCTGTAAAAAGGGAGAGCAGACTTTGCAAATGATAGCTGGCTGTTCAGATGTGAACAGTTCAAATTAATAACTTTTTAAAACATCTTTATTGAAGCATAATTTCTTTACAATGTTGTTAGTTCCTGCTGCATGACAAAGTGAATCAGCTATGCGTATACATATATCCCCATATCCCCTCCCTCTTGCGTCTCCCTCCCACCCTCCCTATCCCACCCCTCTAGGTGGTCACAAAGCACGGAGCTGATCTCTCTGTGCTGTGTGGCTGCTTCCCACTAGCTCTCTATTTTACATTTGGCAGTGTATATATGTCAGTGCCACTCTCTCACTTCATCCCAACTTACCCTTCCCCATCCCCATGTCCTCAAGTCCATTCTCTACATCTGCGTCTTTATTCCTGTCTGCCCCTAGGTTCTTCTAAACCATTTTTTTTTTTAGATTCCATATATATGTGTTAGCATATGGTATTTGGTTTTCTCTTTCTGACTTCACTCTGTATGACAGACTCTGGGTCCATCCACCTCACTACAAACAACTCAATTTCATTTCTTTTTATGGCTGAGTAATATTCCATTGTGTATATGTACCACATCTTCTTTATCTATTCATCTGTTGATGGACACTGAGGTTGCTTTCATGTCCTGGCTATTGTAGATAATGCTGCAATGAACATGTGGTACATGACTCTTTTTGAATTATGGTTTTCTCAGGGTATATGCCCAGTAGTGGGATTGCTGGGTTGTATGACTTCTGTTTTTAGAAGCTCCATACTGGCTGTATCAATTTACATTCCCACCTACAGTGCAAGAGGGTTCCCTTTTCTCCACACCCTCTCCAGCATGTACTGTTTGTAGATTTTTTGATGATGGCTGTTCTCACCGGTGTGAGGTGATACCTCACTGTAGTTTTTTTTTTTTTTTTTAATGTCTGAAACATTTATATTAACATATTTCCATACATATTTCCATACAAATATAAGATTTTTAGAAATTTCATGTAATGTCTGAAACATTTATATTAACATATTTCCATACAAATAACCCAATGAAAGTTTAGTATTAGTTGTTTTGTTTGTTTTTTTATACTGCAGGTTCTTATTAGGCATCAGTTTTATACACATCAGTGTATACATGTCAATCCCAATCGCCCAATTCAGCACACCACCATCCCCACCTCACCGCAGTTTTCCCCCCTTGGTGTCCATATGTCCATTCTCTACATCTGTGTCTCAAATTCTGCCCTGCAAACTGGCTCATCTGTACCATTTTTCTAGGTTCCACATACATGCATTAATATACGATATTTGTTTTTCTCTTTCTGACTTACTTCACTCTGTATGACAGTCTCTATATCCATCCACGTCTCAACAAATGACTCAATTTCGTTCCTTTTTATGGCTGAATAATATTCCATTGTATATATGTACCACAACTTCTTTATCCATTCGTCTGTTGATGGGCATTTAGGTTGCTTCCATGACCTGGCTATTGTAAATAGTGCTGCAATGAACATTCGGGTGCATGTGTCTTTTTGAATTACGGTTTTCTCTGGGTATATGCCCAGTAGTGGGATTGCTGGGTCATATGGTACTTCTATTTTTAGTTTTTTAAGGAACCTCCATATTGTTCTCCATAGTGGCTGTATCAATTTACATTCCCATCAACAGTGCAAGAGGGTTCCCTTTTCTCCACACCCTCTCCAGCATTTGTTGTTTGTAGATTTTCTGATGATGCCCATTCTAACAGGAGTGAGGTGATACCTCATTGTAGTTTTGATGTGCATTTCTCTAATAATTAGTGATGTTGAGCATCTTTTCATGTGCTTCATGGCCGTCTGTATGTCTTCTTTGGAGAAATGTCTATTTAGGTCTTCTGCCCATTTTTGGATTGGGGTGTTTGTTTCTTTGATATTGAGCTGAATGAGCTGTTTATATATTTTGGAGATTAATCCTTTGTCTGTTGATTCATTTGCAAATATTTTCTCCCATTCTGAGGGTTGTCTTTTCGTCTTGTTTATGGTTTCCTTTGCTGTGCAAAAGCTTTGAAGTTTCATTAGGTCCCACTTGTTTATTTTTGTTTTTATTTCCATTACTCTAGGAGGTGGATCAAAAAAGATCTTGCTGTGATTTATGTCAAAGAGTGTTCTTCCTATGTTTTCCTCTAAGAGTTTTATAGTGTCCAGTCTTATATTTAGGTCTCTAATCCATTTTGAGTTTATTTTTGTGTATGGTGTTAGGGAGTATTCTAATTTCATTCTTTTCCATGTAGCTGTCCAGTTTTCCCAGCACCACTTATTGAAGAGACTGTCTTTTCTCCATTGTATATCTTTGCCTCCTTTGTCATAGATTAGTTGACCATATGTGCGTGGGTTAATCTCTGGGCTTTCTATCTTGTTCCATTGATCTATGTTTCTGTTTTTGTGCCAGTACCATATTATCTTGATTACTGTAGCTTTGTAGTATAGTCTGAAGTCAGGGAGTCTGATTCCTCCAGCTCCATTTTTTTTGCCTCAAGACTGCTTTGGCTATTCGGGGTCTTTTGTGTCTCCATACAAATTTTAAGATGATTTGTTCTAGCTCCGTAAAAAATGCCATTGGTAATTTGATAGGGATTGCATTGAATCTGTAGATTGCTTTGGGTAGTATACTCATTTTCACAATGTTGATTCTTCCAATCCAAGAACATGGTATATCTCTCCATCTGTTGGTATCATCTTTAATTTCTTTCATCAGTGTCTTATAGTTTTCTGCATACAGGTCTTTTGTCTCCCTAGGTAGGTTTATTCCTAGGTATTTTATTCTTTTTGTTGCAATGGTAAATGGGAGTGTTTCCATAATTTCTCTTTCAGATTTTTCATCATTAGTGTATAGGAATGCAAGAGATTTCTGTGCATTAATTTTGTAACCTGCAACTTTACCATATTCATTAATTAGCTCTAGCAGTTTTCTGGTGGCAGTTTTAGGATTCTCTATGTAGAGTATCATATCATCTGCAAACAGTGACAGTTTTACTTCTTCTTTTCCAATTTGTATTCCTTTTATTTCTTTTTCTTCTCTGATTGCCGTGGCTAAGACTTCCAGAACTATGTTGAATAATAGTGGTGAGAGTGGACATCCTTGTCTCGTTCCTGATCTTAGAGGAAATGCTTTCAGTTTTTCACCATTGAGAATGATGTTTGCTGTGGGTTTGTCATATATGGCCTTTATTATGTTGAGGTAGGTTCCCTCTGTGCCCACTTTCTGGAGAGTTTTTATCATAAATGGGTGTTGAATTTTGTCAAAAGCTTTTTCTGCATCTATTGAGATGATCATATGGTTTTTATTCTTCAATTTGTTAATATGGTGTATCACATTGATTGATTTGCGTATATTGAAGAATCCTTGCATCCCTGGGATAAATCCCACTTGATCGTGGTGTATGATCCTTTTAATGTGCTGTTGGATTCTGTTTGCTAGTATTTTGTTGAGGATTTTTGCATCTATATTCATCAGTGATATTGGTCTGTAATTTTCTTTTTTTGTAGTGTCTTTGTCTGGTTTTGGTATCAGGGTGATGGTGGCCTCATAGAATGAGTTTGGGAGTGTTCCTTCCTCTGCAATTTTTTGGAAGAGTTTGAGAAGGATGGGTGTTAGCTCTTCTCTAAATGTTTGATAGAACTCACCTGTGAAGCCATCTGGTCCTGGACTTTTGTTTGTTGGAAGATTTTTAATCACAGTTTCAATTTCATTACTTGTGATTGGTCTGTTCATATTTTCTGTTTCTTCCTGATTCAGTCTTGGAAGGTTATACCTTTCTAAGAATTTGTCCATTTCTTCCAGGTTGTCCATTTTATTGGCATAAAGTTGCTTGTAGTAGTCTCTTAGGATATTTTGTATTTCTGCGGTGTCTGTTGTAACTTCTCCTTTTTCATTTCTGATTTTATTGATTTGAGTCCTCTCCCTGTTTTTCTTGATGAGTCTGGCTAATGGCTTATCAATTTTGTTTATCTTCTCAAAGAACCAACTTTTAGTTTTATTGATCTTTGCTATTGTTTTCTTTGTTTCTATTGCATTTATTTCTGCTCTGATCTTTATGATTTCTTTCCTTCTGCTAACTTTGGCTTTTGTTTGTTCTTCTTTCTCTAGTTTCTTTAGGTGTAAGGTTAGATTGTTTACTTGAGATTTTTCTTGTTTCTTTAGGTAGGCTTGTATAGCTATAAAGTTCCCTCTTAGAACCGCTTTTGCTGCATCCCATAGGTTTTGGGTCGTCGTGTTTTCATTGTCATTTGTCTCTAGGTATTTTTTTTTATTTCCTGTTTGATTTCTTCAGTGATCTCTTGGTTATTTAGTAACGTATTGTTTAGCCTCCATGTGTTTGTCTTTTTTACGTTTTTTTTCCCTGTAATTCATTTCTAATCTCATAGCGTTGTGGTCAGAAAAGATTCTTGATATGATTTCAATTTTCTTAAATTTACTGAGGCTTGATTTGTGACCCAAGATGTGATCTATCCTGGAGAATGTTCCGTGCGCACTTGAGAAGAACGTGTAATCTGCCGTTTTTGGATGGAATGTCCTATATATATGAATTAAATCTATCTGGTCTATTGTGTCATTTAAAGCTTCTGTTTCCTTATTTATTTTCATTTTGGATGATCTGTCCATTGGTGTAAGTGAGGTGTTAAAGTCCCCCACTATTATTGTGTTACTGTCAATTTCCTCTTTTATAGCTGTTAGCAGTTGCCTTATGTATTGAGGTGCTCCTATGTTGGGTGCATATATATTTATAATTGTTATATCTTCTTCTTGGATTGATCCCTGGATCATTATGTAGTGTCCTTCCTTGTCTCTTGTAACATTCTTTATTTTAAAGTCTGTTTTATCTGATATGAGTATAGCTACTCCAGCTTTCTTTTGATTTCCATTTGCATGGAATATCTTTTTCCATCCCCTCACTTTCAGTCTGTATGTGTCCCTAGGTCTGAAGTGGGTCTCTTGTAGACAGCATATATATGGGTCTTGTTTTTGTATCCATTCAGCCAGTCTATGTCTTTTGGTTGGGGCATTTAATCCATTCACGTTTAAGGTAATTATCGATATGTATGTTCCTATGACCATTTTTTTAATTGTTTTGGGTTTGTTTTTGTAGGTCCTTTTCTTCTCTTGTGTTTCCCACTTAGAGAAGTTCCTTTAGCATTTGTTGTAGAGCTGGTTTGGTGGTGCTGAATTCTCTTAGCTTTTGCTTGTCTGTAAAGCTTTTGATTTCTCCATCAAATCTAAATGAGATCCTTGCTGGGTAGAGTAATCTTGGTTGTAGGTTCTTCCCTTTCATCACTTTAAGTATATCATGCCACTCCCTTCTGGCTTGCAGAGTTTCTGCTGAGAAATCAGCTGTTAACCTTATGGGAGTTCCCTTGTATGTTATTTGTCGTTTTTCCCTTGCTGCTTTCAGTAATTTTTCTTTGTCTTTAATTTTTGCCACTTTGATTACTATGTGTCTCGACGTGTTTCTCCTTGGGTTTATTCTGTATGGGACTCTCTGCGCTTCCTGGACTTGGGTGGCTATTTCCTTTCCCATGTTAGGGAAGTTTTCAACTATAATCTCTTCAAATATTTTCTCTGGTCCTTTCTCTCTCTCTTCTCCTTCTGGGACCCCTATAATGCGAATGTTGTTGCGTTTAATGTTGTCCCAGAGGTCTCTTAGGCTGTCTTCATTTCTTTTCATTCTTTTTTCTTTAGTGTGTTCCACAGCAGTGAATTCCACCATTCTGTCTTCCAGGTCACTTATCCGTTCTTCTGCCTCAGTTATTCTGCTATTGATTCCTTCTAGTGTAGTTTTCATTTCAGTTATTGTATTGGTCATCTCTGTTTGTTTGTTCTTTAATTCTTCTAGGTCTTTGTTAATCATTTCTTGCATCTTCTCAATCTTTGCCTCCATTCTTATTCCGAGGTCCTGGATCATCTTCACTATCATTATTCTGAATTCTTTTTCTGGAAGGTTGCCTATCTCCACTTCATTTAGTTGTTTTTCTGGGGTTTTTTCTTGTTCCTTCATCTGGTACATAGCCCTCTGCCTTTTCATCTTCTCTGTCTTTCTGTAACTGTGGTTTTTGGTCCACAGGCTGCAGGATTGTTGTTTTTCTTGCTTCTGTTGTCTGCCCTCTGGTGGTTGAGGCTATCTAAGAGGCTTGATGGGAGGCTCTGGTGGTGGGTAGAGCTGACTGTTGCTGTGGCGGTCAGAGCTCAGTAAAACCTTAATCCACTTGACTGTTGATGGGTGGGGCTGGGTTCCCTCCCTGTTGCTGTGGCGGTCAGAGCTCAGTAAAACCTTAATCCAATTGACTGTTGATGGGTGGGGCTGGGTTCCCTCCCTGTTGGTTGTTTTGCCTGAGGCAACCCAACACTGGAGCCTACCCGAGCTCTTTGGTGGGGTTAATGGCAGACTCTGGGAGGGCTCACACCAAGGAGAACTTCCCAGGACCTCTGCTGCCAGTGTCCTTATCCCCACGGTGAAACAGAGCCACCACTTGCCTCTGCAGGAGACCCCCCAACACCAGCAGGTACGTCTGGTTCAGTCTCCCCCAGGGTCACTGCTCCTTCCCCTGGGTCCCGATGCACACATTACTTTGTGTGTGCCCTCCAAGAGTGGGGTCTCTGTTTCCCCCAGTCCTGTCACAGTCCTGCAATCAATTCCCACTAGACTTCAAAGTCTGATTCTCTAGGAATTTCTCCTCCCGTTGCCGGACCCCCAGGTTGGGAAGCCTGATGTGGGGCTCAGAACCTTCACTCCAGTGGGTGGACTTCTGTGGTATAAGTGTTCGCCAGTCTGTGAGTCACCCACCCAGCAGTTATGGGATTTGATTTTACTCTGATTGCGCCCCTCCTACCGTCTCACTGTGGCTTCTCCTCTGTCCTTGGACGTGGGGTATCCTCCTTGGTGAATTCCAGGGTCTTCCTGTCAATGATTGTCCAGCAGCCAGTTGTGATTCTCCTCACTGTAGTTTTGATTTGCATTTCTCTAATGATTAGTGATGTTGAACATCCTTTATGTGTTTGTTGGCAATCTGTATATCTTCTTTGGAGAAATTTCTATTTAGGTCTTCTGCCCATTTTTGGATTGGGTTGTTTGTTTTTTTGATACTGAGCTGCATGAGATACTTGTATATTTTGGAGATTAATCCTTTGTCAGTTGCTTCCTTTGCAAATATTTTCTCGCATTCTGAGGGTTGTCTTTTTGTCTTGTTTATGGTTTCCTTTGCTGGGCAAGAGCTTTTAAATTTCACTAGGTCCCATTAGTTTATTTTTGTTTTTATTTCCATTTCTCTAGGAGGTGGGTCTAAAGGATCTTGCTGTGATTTACGTCATAGAATATTGTACCTATGTTTTCCTCTAAGAGTTTGATAGTGTCTGGCCTTACATTTAGGTCTTTAATCCATTTTGAGTTTATTTTTGTGTATGGTGTTAGGAAATGTTCTAATTTCATTCATTTACATGTAGCTGTCCAGTTTTCCCAGCACCACTTATTGAAGAGGCTGTCTTTTCTCCATTGTATACTCTTGCCTCCTTTATCAAAAATAAGGTGGGCATATGTGTGTGGGTTTATCTCTGGGTTTCTATCCTGTTCCACTGATCTATATTTCTGTTTTTGTACTAGTACCATACTGTCTTGATTACTGTAGCTTTGTAGTATAGTCTGAAGTCAGGGAGCCTGATTCCTCCAGCTCCGTTTTTCTTTGTCAAGATTGCTTTAGCTATTCGGGGTCTTTTGTGTTTCCATAGAAATTGTGAAATTTTTTGTTCTAGTTCTGTGAAAAATGCTGTTGGTAATTTGATAGGGCTTGCATTGAATCTGTAGATTGCTTTGGGTAGTAGAGTCATTTTCACAACGTTGATTCTTCCAATCCAAGAACATGGTATATCTCTCCATCTGTTTGTATCGTCTTAAATTTCTTTCATCAGTGTCTTATAGTTTTCTGCATACAGGTCTTTTGTCTCCTTTGGTAGCTTTATTCTTAGGTATTTATTCTTTTTGTTGCAATGGTGAGTGGGATTGTGTCCTTAATTTCTCTTTCTGATCTTTCATTTTTGGTGTACAGGAGTGCAAGAGATTTCTGTGCATTAATTCTGTATCCTGCAACTTTACCAAATTCATTGATTAGCTCTAGTAGTTTTCTGGTGGCACCTTTAAGATTCTCTATGTATAGTATCATGTCATCCGCAAACAGTGACAGCTTTACTTCTTCTTTTCCTATTTGGATTCCTTTTATTTCTTTTTCTTCTCTGATTGCTGGGGCTAAAACTTCCAAAACTATGTTGAATAATATTGGTGAGAGTGGGCAGACTTGTCTTGTTCCTGATCTTAGTGGAAATGGTTTTAGTTTTTCGCCATTGAGAACAATGTTGGCTCTGGGTTTGTCATATATGGCCTTTATTGTGTTGAGGTAATTTCCCTCTGTACCTGCTTTCTGGAGGGTTTTATTATAAATGCGTGTTGAATTTTGTTGAAAGCTTTTTCTGCATCTATTGAGATGATCATATGGTTTTTCTCCTTCAGTTTGTTAATATGGTTTATCACATTGATTGATTTGCGTGTATTGAAGAATCCTTGCATTCCTGGGATAAATCCCACTTGATCATGGTGTATGATCCTTTTAATGTGCTGTTGGATTCTGTTTGCTAGTATTTTGTTGAGGATATTTGCATCTATGTTCATCAGTGATATTGGCCTGTAGTTTTTTTGTGTGTGACATTTTTGTCTGGTTTTGGTATCAGGGTGATGGTGGCCTCGTAGAATGAGTTTGGGAGTGTTCTTCCCTCTGCTATATTTTGGAAGAGTTTGAGAAGTATGGGTGTTAGCTCTTCTCTAAATGTTTGACAGAATTCACCTGTGAAGCCATCTGGTCCTGGGCTTCTGTTTGTTAGAAGATTTTTAATCACAGTTCCAATTTCAGTGCTTGTGATTGATCTGTTTTTATTTTCTGTTTCTACCTGGTTCAGTCTTGGTAGGTTGTGCTTTTCTAAGAATTCGTCCATTTCTTCCAGGTCATCCATTTTATTGGCATATAGTTGCTTGTAGTAATCTCTCACGATCCTTTGTATTTCTGCAGTGTCAGTTATTACGTCTCCTTTTTCATTTCTAATTCCATTGATTTGAGTCTTCTCCCTTTTTTTTCTTGATGAGTCTGGCTAATGGTTTATCAATTTTGTTTATCTTCTCAAAGAACCAACTTTTAGTTTTATTGATCTTTGCTATTGTTTCCTTTATTTCTTTTTCATTTATTTCTGATCTTATCTTTATGATTTCTTTTCTTCTGCTAACTTTGGTTTTTTTTTGTTCTTTTTCTAATTGCTTTAGGTGTATTGTTAGGTTGTTTATTTGAGATTTTTCTTGTTTCTTGAGGTAGGATTGTATTGCTCTAAAATTCCCTCTTAGAACTGCTTTTGCTGCATCCCGTAGGTTTTGGGTTGTTGTGTTTTCATTCTCATTTGTTTCTAGATATTTTTTGATTTCCTCTTTGATTGCTTCAGTGATCTCTTGGTTATTTAGTAGTGTGTTGTTTAGCCTCCATGTGTTTGTATTTTTTACAGTTTTTTTTCCTGTAATTGATATCTAGTTTCATAGACTTGTGGTCTGAAAAGATACTTGATATGATTTCAGTTTTCTTAAACTTACCAAGGCTTGATTTGTGACCCAAGATATGATCTCTCCTGGAGAATGTTCCATGAGCACTTGAGAAGAAAGTGTATTCTGTTGTTTTTGGATGGAATGTCTTATAAATATCAATTACGTCCATCTTGTTTATTGTGTCATTTGAAGATTGTGTTTCCTTACTTATTTTCATTTTGGATGTTCTGTCCATTGGTGAAAGTGGGGTGTTAAAGTCCCCTACTGTGATTGTGTTACTGTTGATTTTCCCTTTTATGGCTGCTAGCATTTGCCTTATGTATTGAGGTGCTCCTATGTTGGATGCATAAAGATTTACAATTGTTATATCTTCTTGGATTGATACCTTGATCATTATGTAGTGTCCTTCTTTGTCTCTTGTAATAGTCTTTATTTTAAAGTCTATTTTGTCTGATATGAGAATTGCTACTCCAGTTTTCTTTTGATTTCCATTTTCATGGAATATTTTTTTCCATCCCCTCACTTTCAGTCTGTATGTGTCCCTAGGTCTGAAGTGGGTCTCTTATAGATAGCGTATAGACAGATCTTGTTTTTGTGTCCATTCAGCCAGTCTATGTCTTTTGGTTGGAGCATTTAATCCATTTACATTTAAGGTAATTATTGATATGTATGCTCCTGTTACCAGTTTCTTAGTTGTTTTGGGTTTGTTATTGTAGATCTTTTTCTTCTCTTGTGTTTCCTGCCTAGAGAAGTTCCTTTAGCATTTGTTATAAAGCTGGTTTGGTGATGCTGAATTGTCTTAGCTTTTGCTTGTCTGTAAAGGTTTTAATTTCTCCATCAAATCTGAATGAGATCCTTGCTGGGTAGGGTAATCTTGGTTGTAGGTTTTTCCCTTTCATCCCTTTAAATATGTCCTGCCACTGCCTTCTGGCCTGCAGAATTTCTGCTGAAAGATCACTTGTTAAGCTTATGGGGATTCCCTTGTATGTTATTTGTTGCTTTTCCCTTGCTGCTTTTAATATTTTTTCTTTGTATTTAAGTTTTGATAGTTTGATTAATATGTGTCTTGGCATGTTTCTCCTTGGATTCATCCTGTATGGGACTCTCTGAGCTTCCTGGACTTGACTGCCTGTTTCCTTTCCCATATTAAGGAAGTTTTCAAGTATAATCTCTTCAAATATTTTCTCAGTCCCTTTTTCTCTTCTTCTCTGGGACCCCTATAATTCAAATGCTGGTGTGTTTAATGTTGTCCCAGAGGTCTCTGAGACTGTCCTCAATTCTTTTCATTCTTTTTTCTTTCTTCTGCTCTGTGGTATTTATTTCCACTCTTTTAAGTTCCAGGTCATTTGTCTGTTCTTCTGCCTCAGTTATTCTGCTATTGATTCCTTCTAGAGAATTTTTCATTTCATTTATTGTGCTGTTCAGCATTTTTTATTTGCTGTTTAGTTCTTCTAGGTCCTTGTTAAACATTTCTTGTATTTTCTCCATTCTATTTCCAAGATTTTGGATCATCTTTACTATCATTACTCTGAATTCTCTTTCAGGTAGACTGCCTATTTCCTCTTCATTTGTTTGTTCTGGTGGGTTTTTACTTTGCTCCTTCATCTGCTGCGTATTTCTCCGTCTTCTCATTTTGCTAAACTTACTGTGTTTGAGGTCTCCTTTTCCAGGTTGCAGGATCACAGTTCCCGTTGTTTTTGGTGTCTGCCCCCAGTGGGTAAGGTTGGTTCAGTGGGTTGTGTAGGTTTCCTGGTGGTGGGGACTGGTGTCTGTGTTCTCATGGATGAGGCTGAATCTTGTCTTTCTGGTGGGCAGGACCATGTCTGGTAGTGTGTTTTGGGGTGTCTGTGAAGTTACTATGATTTTAATCATAAATATTAAAATTTTTCTGCTAATGGATGGGGTTGTGTTCCTGTCTTGCTAGTTGTTTGGCATGGGGCGTGCAGCACTGGAGCTTGCTGGTTGTTGAGTGGAGGTGGGTCTTAGCATTGAGATGGAGATCTCTGGGAGAGCTCTTGCTGATTGATATTACGTGGGGCTGGGAGGTCTCTGGTGGTCCAGTGTCCTGAACTCGGCTCTCCCACCTCAGAGGCTCAGGCCTGACACCTGACTGGAGCACCAAGACCCTGTCAACCACACGGCAAAGATGGTGCACTCAACCATCAATTCTTGCTTGTCTTTGGTCATTCTCCTGGCAATGGCTGTCTGTAGCACCATCGACCTGCTCTTGAGATGGGAGAATATCCTGACTTACTCATGCGGACCCAATTTAATCACAAGAGTTGTTAAAAATTTTCTAGGCTTGGTCCTGTCTGTGGACCCTGCAGTGCCTTGTAAACTGGCTCTTGTCCTTCAGTGTGGTCTTGGAGCCCCTGTAGAACACAGAGTTAGACCCAAGGATGAGGGTGCCTTTATAGAAGTCCAGGAATCATAGAGTAGTTTCAGGATAACAGGCATACAGCCCTTCGCCTGCGGCTGACAGCATGGCTTCCCGAAGTTCATGCCTCCGGCGAGCTGGTGCCGCACCACCACACTGTGCATGCCTAGTAACCTTTAATTACAGGAAAACTATATAAAATTGTACAAGGAAAGGAAACGTTGTTCTAGTATACCATATGACTCATCTGTGAACAGTATTGTTATTATTGCAATAAGGTAAATACCCATTTAAAAGTTTTATCTAAACCTTGAAAATGGATGGAGGAAAAGAAAGTTTATACGATTAGGGAGTGGAGAACATAAGAGAGCTTAACTGTCTTTTTCATAAAGCAAAATAAATAAATAATGTCTAAATTTTGAAAGGCAAAAATATGTAAAAGTATTGTTTAAAATATGGACACAGATGTGAAAAGAAACAGCTAAAGTGGGACTTGAATGGGAGCAGGTTAGCAAGATATTGCTTTTTGTTGTTGCTTTTATAGCCTTGTAACATCATTCAAGTATTAGAACATTGTACATATAATCATTTGAATTGAAAAAAAAGAAAGAAAAACTGGAGAGAAGATGTAATAAAATATTAGTGATTCAGTACCATGATGCATAAAATAATTTTAAAAGGGAGAAATAAAAATTCTGGTTCAGGTACTGTCTAACTAAGGGAGGCAGTGTGGTGTGATGGAAATCTATGATTGTGTAATGCTGATACTTAGATTCCAGTATGGGCACTTCCTTTGTGTTTGTTCTCTGACTCCTCTGGTTTTCAGTGTCCTGTTATGTAAAACCACAGAATGATAAAATCTACCCCATATGATTGTAGGGTATTAATGTGATAATAGCTAAAATATCTAACATAGCATGTGATATATTGTTTGATGTTTAAAATGTATGAAATACCTAAAAAAAATCATAATCTGGATTGAGACTGTGGTTTAACTTTTCTGAGTCTCTTCCTGGAATTAATTTCTCAAACAATTAACATTATCCCTGTTAAGGAAAACAGCAATGATGTTGCAAGTTATTTAACCAAATTTTGCATCTGCTATTCTTCATAGCCACTAATCGCAGTGTTTAATATCTTTAGAATATTTTAAAAATCCATTTTTCTAGATCTCTAAGTACTTCATATGGTGATAATGGGTTCCACAAAGTTTTAATATTGATTTTGAGCATTGTAGATCTAAAAACGATAGTTAGGACCAACTGTTTCTTGGCAAATTTTAATGTTATCTATATGGCCTTCTGTGAAAAAAGAAGAGCCTCTGAAAACATTACAATTTGCGGGGGGGGGGGGGTCTCCCTAAGTTACTAATTCAATAATCATTAGTTAGTGGATAGAAGGAACAATGAATAAGAATGATGAAAGGAAAAAACAAATATAGTTTGTGTGACTAATTTGTGGAGCTGAAGGGCAATGGGTGAAATAGAAAGGTGATCAAAGGCTCAAAAGTTCCCATATAAAGGAAAGAACAAGAAGGCGAATATTAATCATTACACTCATAGATTGGTAAGCAACTGGTGTTGCAAACCCAGTACTCTGCCAAAATAAGCTAATTTCTTTAGAAAGCCTGTTTAGTCCTGTCTGTATTCTATGTGAGTTAGCGCCAAATAGGCTCATTTCCAGATATCAAAATGAAAGGAAAAATATATATTTTACTTACTTTAGTACTCAGAAATGTAGAATGAAGCCACTCAACCCAGATTAAGAGGAACTATTTGAAATGAATGAATGCATGTGGTTCTTCATATGCTTCTTCATGCTCTTCATTGTAACATGGGGATCTGCTGTACTTGTCCCAGTGACTTCCTTTATTCTTTGCCTGCTCTTCCTTCTTTTTTCACCCTCCTTCATGTTGGATTTGGAGATTTTCCATCTTCAGGATATGGTAAGTCTTCTTTTCAATGTTGATTGTAGAAAGAATAAAGCACATTCAGGTCCATGAGATTACTGCCACAGCCTTCTCTTATGAATTCTATTTAGATTCTTTACCTTCAGTGTCAGAGAAAGTTACTTGATCTCTAAGTTTCAACATGTCTAAAACATTGCATGCCTGGTCTTGTTTAACTTCACACTGAAGTGTATACCCAAGGGTCAAAATCAGCTAGAAGGCAGACACTGTGATTTTATGTGTTTTTAATCTGAAATCAAGTTTCTATCCTCCAGTTAACCAATGAATCACAGCTAAAGCAGTATTTCAAAGGGTATGTTTGTCTCAGATCAGCCTGATTATAGGGGTCATATGTATGTGAGCAAGAGATCAAACGTGATTTTCTGCATCAGTGATTATCCTAATGAAGTCTAGCTGAACTTTCTGGTGACTTTACCATCTTCTTTACTTCAGAGATTGATTGACACAATATTTATTGGTTATTTTTACTCTAATTTGGATTGCCACCTAGGGCATAGCAAGAGTAAGAAGAGAAGGTTTACAGTTCTTTCTTTGAAAAACAAAAAATCAAACATTTATTTCTCTTGCCTTAAGGGAAGTCTTAAGGGAAGCTTTCTTAAGAAAGCTGTGAATCCAAAGTATTCTTCCTGGAGAAGGAAAGAGAGGGAGTGGAAGCAAAAAGAGAGAATTTCCATGGACTTGTGCTCTTTTTTCATAAGACATGAAAGTTTTGCTGCTCAGCTTCACTCTGTGGTGGGAAACAGAAAGGATTTCAGCTCTGTGGTATTTGGAAACTGGGAGAGGACTGCAGATAAATGAGACAGTAGGGGAAAAAAGAATCTGATGTGATATGGAATTTTAGTTATTTAGGCAGTATGGGGGAAGGCTGCTAGGATTAGAACTTTCTAGAGTCAGGGAATGATATTAAGTTCTTCAGGCAAGAGGGAATTAAGCTTTCTTCAGGAACTGAAAGACCTGAGTGGATCAAACACCAAGATTTGTGGGAGAGTAGTTTCTTACGAGGCTGAGGGGGAGGGCAGCTTTTGAAATTAGAAAAAAGATGAACTGCACAGTTGGGTCACCATAAGAAAATGCCTGAATTATCCAAGAAGGTGCAAAGGGTAATAAGCACCAAGGCAAATTTATCAGAGTTGAGACTTGTTACCCAGCCATGCAGGCTGAGATGCATAATTTTGTTATTATTGATTGGCTAATGGCACAGGTATTGGAACCAGGCAGATTTAGGGATCTAAAACCCTAAACAACAACCTACTGTTTATAAAACAGTAGGAATGTGACTTATTTTCTCTACCTCTCAGTTAAAAACAATTTTTTTTAAAGACAATTTTTTAGAGCAGTTTTAGGTTCACAGAAACATTGATGGGAAGTACAGAGATTTTCCATACACCCCCTTCACCCACATATGCATAGTTTCTCCAATTATCCTCCACCAGAGTGGTACATTTGTTGCAATTGCTGAACTTTCATTGACACATCCTTGTCACCCAAAGTCTATAGTTTACATTAGGAATCATTCTTGATGCTGTACATACTATGGGTTTAAACAAACTCATAATGATGTGTATCCATCATTATGGTATCATACAGAGTATTTTTACTTCCCTAAAAATCCTCTGTGCTCCACCTCCCCATCCCTCTATACCTTCTACATCTCCAACTTCTGGAAACCACTGATCTTTTTACTGTCTCCATAGATTTTTCTTTTCCAGAATGTCATATAGATGGAATTATACAGTATGTAGACTTTTCAGACTGGTTTCTTTCACTTAGGAATATTCATTTCAGTTTCTTCCATGTCTTTTAATGGCTTGATAACTCATTTCTTTCTTAGTGCTGAATAATATCCCATCATCTGGATATACCGTTTTCCTGCTGAAGGACATCTTGGTTGCTTCCAAGTTTTGGCAATTATGAATAAAGCTACTGTAAATCTCCATGTGCAGGTCTTTTGGTAGACATAAATTTTCAACTCTTTTGGGTAAATATCAAGGGGTGTGATTGCTGAGTTATATTGTAAAAGTATGTCTAGTTTTGTAAGAAGCCACCAAACTGTCTTCCAACATGTCTCTATCATTTTACATTCCCACCAGCAATGAATGACAGTTCCTATTGCTCCACATCCCCACCAGTATTTGATATTGTCAGTGTTCCATATTTTGGCCATTCTAATAGGTGTGTAGTGGTATCTAATTGTTTTTTTAATTTGCATTTCCCTGATGACATATAGTGTGGAGCATCTTTCCATATGCTTATTTGCCATCTGTATATCTTCTTTGGTGATATGTCTTTAAAGTCTTTGGCCCATTTTTTGAGCAGGTTGTTTGTTTTCTTATTGTTGAGTTTTAAGAATTCTTTGTATACTTTGGATAATGGTTCATTATCAGATGTGTCTTCTGCAATATTTTCTCCCAGTCTGTGGCTTGTCTTCTCATTCTCTTGATACTGTCTTTTGCAGAGCATAAGTTTTAAATTTTAGTCTAACTCATCAATTATTTCTTTCATGGATCACGTCTTTAGTGTTGTATCTAAAAAGTCAGCTCTGTATCTAAGGTCATCTGAGTTTTATCATTTGTTATCTTCTAGGAGTTTTAGAGTTTTGCATTTTACATTTCTGTGATCCATTTTGTGTTCATCTTTGTGAAGGGTGTAAGGTCTGTGTCTAGATTCATTTTTTTAATATGTGGCTGTCCAGTTGCTCCAGCACCATTTGTTGAAAAGACTATCTTTGCTTCACTAACTTGCCTTTACTCCTTTGTCAAAGATCAGTTGATTATATTTATGTAGGTGTTTTCCTGGGCTCACTATTCCATTCTATTCTTTCACCAATGCCGCACTGTTTTGCTTTCTGTAGCTTTATAGTAAGTCTTGAAATCAGGTAGTGTCAGTCTTCCAACTTTGTACATTTCCTTCAATATTGAATTGGCTATTCTAGGTGTTTTGTGTCACATATAAACTTTAGAATCAGTTTGTCAATATCCACAAAATAACATGCTAGGATTTTAATTGAAATTGCATTGAATCTATATACATTGGGAAGAACTAGCATCTTGACAATATTGAGTCTTCCTACCCACAAACATGGGATGTCTCCCCATTTATTAATTTCTTCTTTGATTTCATTAATCAGTTTTTATAGTTTTTCTCATATAGATTTTATACATATGTTGTTAGATTTATAGTTAAATATTTTATTTTTTGAGTGCTGATATAAATGGCATTGTATTTTTAATTTCAATTTGCACTTACTTATTGCTGCATAGGAAAGTGATTGATATTTGCATATTAACTTATACCTACAACCATGATATAATTGCTTATCAGTACAGGAGGTTTTTTTTTTTTTTGATTCCTTCAGGTTTTCTGCATAGAAAAGTCATGTCATCTGCAAACAAAGACAGGTTTATGTCTGCCTTCCTAATATATACATATGTATATATATATACACTTTTTACTTCCTGTTCTTGTTTTCTTGCATGAGCTAGAAATTGCAATAGGATGTTGAAAAGGAGTGACGAGAGGAGATATACTTGCCTAGTACATGACCTTAGTGGGAAAACTTCAAGTTTCTTTCCATTTAGTATGAATTAGCTGTAAATTTTTCATAGATGTTCTTTGTCAAGTTGAGAAAGTTCCCCTAATTCCTAGTTTTCTGAGAGTTTTTATCATGAATAAGTGTTAGATTTTGTCAAATGCTTTTTCTGCATTTATTGATAGAATACTGTGATATTTTTCTTTCAGTCTATTGATGTGATGGATTACATTAATTGATTTTTAAATGTTGGACCAATCTTCCATACCTGGGTACCTCTAAGGATTTTGTTTTTATTTTTATCTATAAAATGGGAATGATAGTATCTACTTTGTAGAATAATAGAGGATTAAATAAATTAGTATCAAAACATCCTGTAGGGGAGGAAAATATCTTTTCCTCCTACTCTTTTTAAGTTCTTTGCTGGGGCCCTTGTAACAAAAGATAGATTAGCAAGAGAAAAGTATACAAATTTATTTAATATAAGTTTACATGACACCGGAGACTTGATAATGAAATTACCCCAAATAAGTGGTTAAACCTGAGCATTTTTATGCTAGATTTGATGGAACAGAAAGTTGTGGGAAAATGTAATAGGAGAAAGGGGTATCAACTAAGTAGAGTAAACAGGGGGGAACTTGACAAGCTCTGTTTGTTCAGATTTCTCCCAGCATCCCTCTGATGTTCCTCAGTCTTCAGAGATGGGGATGCTATGTTCCGCTGGGTATAGGAAGGGAAGCTCTCCCATGATGGCCTTAGGACCTGCTTCAGGGGAAGTTCTGAAAGTCCTTCCTGCACCTGTTTTTTCTTAAATTTCTTCAGCTTGAAATATTGAATATTTCAAAATGCCATATTTTAGGGTGTGTCCTGAACCTCGTAAGCTCTTTACAAGTTTTAACAGATTCAAAGAACCCTGTAAATGGCAGTTTTACTCTTAGAGGCAGATTCACACTAACTAATCTCTTTAGAGATGGATCTATGAATCAGAATAAAGATTTGTTCACATATCACGGGGAATAGTTGGTGAACGCTTTGGCCTGTTATTTTTTCTCATTAAGATAATCACATGATAACTAATTATAATTAATCAAAAGGTTGCTTGTGAAAGCAGTACAGTCAGTGCTCCATATTTGCGGGTACTGCATGTGCAGATTCAACCAACTACAGATTGAATTTGATCTGGAGTTGGTGGAATCCATGGATGCAGGGCCCTTGAAAACGGAGGACTGACTGTATAAAAGCTAAGCATTAGGTCTGTGAGTCAAATGTCAACATGGCTTTAGTTGAAACATTAATTTCCAGGCAAAGACAAGTATGGCTATGGTTACTCTGCCCTGGGCAATGGTTCAGGTGGTTTTGCCAGTTCTGTCACCTTTTCCTTCATTACCAGCAGCTGGTAGAGAACTTCTTTTCTTTTGTAAAAAATTAATAAACAGAAACCTCGGTAAAATAGAGTTGGGACATGAGAAGTGGGAGCCCCCATGACCTGCCATGATAGCAGAGCAAGAAAAAAGATCCCTTTTCTTTCCTGGTAAGGACTCAGCCCATGAAAAGCCATAGACTCTTTGTTTACTACAGCCCTCTCCACCTTCCTTTTCCTCTCTATAAAAGCATTCTTCTTCCCTTGCCAAGAGGGCACTTGCATGTGGTTCACCGTGGTTGCAGACCCGAATTGCAATTCTCTGCTAATCCTGAAAAACCCATCTCTGCTGGAGAAATATCTAGCAGTCTATTTGGTTCAGGTTAACACTTTAGAAATGTTAATGAATTCAGTTAGACTGCTTAATACTGAAGCCATTTTGCCTCTTTGGGGTTACTTTACATTTATCTGCTCAGATGATTTGAATTGCATTTAAAGTTTAATTCTCCCTGGATCACCTTGTTTCCAGGTTCTTTTTCACACCCCTATCACTTGCTCTGCATATTTCTAGGCACTCTGTAAAATGTAACTGTTTAAGCTATTCTTATTTTAATCAAACTGATGATGTGCCTTAATTGCCTTTCCTCTAACCATTTTCCCAGTTTTCTACAGAATAATGTCTGAATTCTTCAGTTTTAAGTGTGTATAACTATGACCTAGTTTTTTTTAAAGATTTTTTTTTTTGATGTGCACCATTTTTAACGTCTTTATTGAATTTGTTACAATATTGCTTCTGTTTTATGTTTTGGTTTTTTGGCTGCAAGGCATGTGGGATTTTAGCTCCCCTACCAGGGATTGAACCCGCACCCCGTGCGTTGGAAGGCGAAGTCTTAACCACTGGACCACCAGGGAAGTCTCTCTATGGCCTAGTTTTAATAATCCAATTTTATCCTCCACTCTTTTCCAGCAAGAATCTAAGCTCCTCAAGACAAATGAACACACAGTAGTGCCTTATTACTAAGATTGCCTCCTTGTCATCGTTCCTCTCGATTTTTCCTCATTACCATAGCCACGTAATCTCTTCTTTCTCAGAACTCTAAACCACTTGTTTTATGTCATTCATTTTCAATGTTTATCCATTTATCGTTTCATACTATCTTATTATTTATTAGTACCTAATTTTTATTTTTCTAAAACATATTGTTTAGTTTTGGTTTCTGTTCTGTTTCCCACAGAGCTGAGTACAAAAATAATACACACTTGTTAGGTGCTTAATAAGTACATACCAGTAGAGTTCATTTCTTCAGACTTTCGACTGGAAAAAAAATGTACGACATGAGAGCTGTGAGTTAAGTTTTACTGGGGCAAAGTGAGGATTATAGCCCAGGGGGACAGCATCTCAGATAGCTCTGGGAAACTGCTCTGAAGAGGTAAGGGGGGAGGTCAGTATACATGTGATTTTAGTGAAGGGGGTACGCATGGTCCAGCACACATTTTGGCAGAAGGTTGCTGCTAGTCATGAGGAACAGATGTCCCCTTTAATGATTTTAGTGCTTTTCTAGATATGAGAAGATGCAAGAATTGGGCTCATAAAATCTTCTCCTGAAAATATCTAACTATCTGAAGGCCTATTTTGCCAGTTTTTCCCAGAGCACAGAGTGCCTCAGTCTTGATCTCCTTTCAGGGTGTGTTGTAGGTCAGTGACTGCAGTAGCTAGTGACCTAATCCTGGTAGAGGCAGATAGCAAGTGACAATTTTTAGTTGGCAGAAGGTTGGAATATGGTCTAATTCTTAGGAAACACTCTTATTCCTGCTTTAGGGAAATATCTATTTTAAAGTATTTAAAATAAATTTCCTAATATAAAAGCAAATTATCTATTTGATACACAATTTGAGATTTTTTAAATCGTAAGCAGCTGGATTTTTAAAAGGGAAATTTGCTTTGCCATTTTCTAGAGTCACGTTCAGAAAATTGAAAATAAAATAAGTTTTAGGGTGACTTGTTACAAAAGTTGCTTTTCAGCTCTAATTCCTTTTGGCCTAAAGAGCCTTGAGGAGAAATGAGATCAAGTGAGTTTTGAGAGGGCCTTACCACAGAGAGGACAGCAAGGTCAGGATGTTGAGTTAAGACCTGGAGGTCTCTAAGTCAAGCCAGCAGCTGGGAAGGTTGTATACACCTGGACTACAGAGATGCCTGAGAGTCAGCATTTTGGATAATTCCTAGGTGATTCTAATGGGGCAGCATTGAGAATCACTCTTGGAAAAAGAAAGGAAAAATAAAAATTTGTTTAGCACAGGCATGATTTAAGGCCCAGTGTAATGGTCACAACTAAAGTCAGCAGCTCAGTCACCTGAAGCATGTGCTGTGTTCTTCCCTGCTGTTTTGGGAAGAGCATCTTCTCCTTCTCTAACAAAGTTTTGAGTTCCAGTACATCCACATAAAAGAAGTTATCATAGGTATTCATTTTAATAAGAGGTGATAAGCATGGGATTCAACGTTGAGGTGACAGATGGGGACAAAGATTTATGTCAGGAAATCCAATGTGATGGAGAATTTTGCTTATAAGATTTTTATTTGGAGCAGAGATGTATATTGCATGACTGGAAAAAAAATGTACCCTTAATACATGTGTATGACTACTGAAAAAACTTTATGTGAAAAATTGTAATTTGAAGGGGGAAAATTATAATGAACTCCACAAAATGCCTTATTGTCCCCTGAAGCAGTCAGTTGGTAGGTTTCATTTTTGGTATCTGGCATGTTTGACATTTGTTTTTTTTCTAAGTATCATCTTTATGTCTTACTCACTTTCTATTTACATTCACACAATATTCTACACATGTTCTTATGTTCACACAGAGGTTCTCTAGCCAATGCCCTTGTCTTTTAAAGAAAGTCAATTTTTAGAAAATGTCCAGAACATAGAATATAAGTATTTCTTCTGGGTAAGCTATTTAGTTGAAAGCCTCAGATAACCAAAAAGTAAAATGAATAGCTTTAAAGAGGCATCTCTGAAATATATATTTTAAATACTTTGTGTGTGTTTTTATTTATATTCATATATACAGATTTTGAAGCACTTTAATATAGTAATAAAAAGTTTTCTAGATTTTCCAATTTATTTTAAAATTTTGTGACTTTTTTTCTCCAAAGTTTCTTATCTCTTCCTACCTATTCTAAATAATACAAATTGGAAGAATAGAATTATGGGCAGACCCATAGAAAGATTAAGCAATTACCCAGGATTTTGATATGCTAGGACCAGATGTAGTATTAGCTTGTGAACAAGTTTATAGGCACTGGAGGAAGAAAATATGGTTTCAACAAATGAATGTTAGTAGAGAGTTCCAACCCTGAGCCACATAACAGATTATAGAACTTGTTTATGAATTAACACTCCCAACTTCTACCCTTCCCAAGGCTCCCAGAAATATGAGGGGAGAAAGGAGAGAAGAAATTATTATATTACTGTGGGAGCCATATGTATGAGAATGGTCAAGGATATAGCTTTCAAGATGAATTCCTGAAAAATCTTCTAGATAAGATTAAAGTCATGTTTTTAAGGATGTAGGGATTAGGTGTTGATAGAAAATGAAGGAAGTATATTCAGATGGAATAAATTGAAATGACCTATGAAAGGCATAGTAATAGGACTGGTGAATAGAAAGTAAATTAGTTTGGAAGAAAAGGAAGGTCTTTTGCAGGGTATAATGAGAAATTAATTTGGTAAAATTGAGGTGGGAATTGACGCTGGTCTGAAGAAGCTGAAGCCTGAATTTAATATACTAGGCAAGACAAAGGGATAGGATAATTTTTTTTTTTTTAAGTTATGATAAAGGCCAACTGTCACGGTGTGGCAAGTTCACTGTCTGTATGCAAAACCCATTTCCACAGTTAAACCACTTTTCCAGCCTCCTCTGCAGTTAAGTGTGGTTGAAGGACAGAGTTGGGGCCAGTTGAAGGACAGCAGAAGTAATATGTGGCACTTCCGTGTCTGGTCCCCAAATCCTCCCCTGTGAGATCGTCCTCCTTCTCTTGCCTGTTGGATAAAGCTGCTCAAAATGATCTTGGAAGTGAAGCACTGAAGTTGATCCAGTATCTGAGGCCTGAATCCCTGCACAAAATGACTATATGAAGCTGACTCCTCCTCCTATAGCAAGGAACACAAAGCATTAGACTGTACATGAACAAAAAGTAATCTTCTATAATGTGTCTAGCTACAGAAATTGCAGGTTTATTTGTTCTAAGAGATATCTAGCCTAGCTAATGCACACAGTAGGACACATTATATATTGATTATTTTGCATAAAGGAAATATTTAACAGAGTAATATACTTAAAGATAAACTGAGAAAGGGATAAAGAGTAGAATTTTTAATTAATTAATTCTCATAGACTTCTATAAAGGAATCTGCATGTTTTCATTTATCCCTTCCAATGTAACTACTTAAATGCATTAGACTTGGATTGGTAATTTCTCTATTTTATATCTGAAGATCTGCATCACTATCATTGGTTTCCCTGTCAAGAGGCTGTGAGTTGCCATGATGAGATAAATGGCCATGCCCTTCGATGGAGAAGATCAGAGTTCCAGAGTAGTTAATGATAAAAGGAAATGGGTAGCATGGGGTAGTTAATGGACAGAAGCAAGTTGAAGAGGGAAAGAAACCAGAGTGGTACCACGTTTACCCATGGCAAAGGGAGCAAAATGAAGTGTCAGAAATGGAGTTGGGCCTAATCCACAATTATTGGGTGCCTGGAGAATTTAGAGGATTGAGGGCCACCAAGCAGAAAAATTTCAAGTCCATGGGTATCAGTGACTGGTGCCGTAGATCGATGCTTCTCAGACATCTTTATGTTATGGCGCAGTTGTGTACATGAGTATGTTTGTTAATGGCTGGAAATAATAGGCTTGTGGCTCAAGTCCTTGTGGCAACACTGGCTAACTTAAAATTTGCATTTTCTCTTCTGTACGATAGTTGTTTCTGGAAGGTGGTTGACCAGCTAGGGACTATATATCCTAGGATTTTTTGTATCTATTTGTGGCCATGTGAGACTAGTTCTCACCAATGGAATGTAAATAGAGATAATATATGGCACTATGTAGTAAAGGTGGTTAAAAAGTACGTGGCAGAGCCCAAGGTGAGGAGAGCTCTGTTGGCTAAATCACCCCATGGAGAAAAGCTACTTGCTGACTACAGCTGACCAGAAAATTAGCTTTCGACAGTTAGATAGCAAGAAATAAACTACTAGTGTGTTTATTACACTATATATATTACAAATATATATATATTTGCTTATATATATATAAACATGCCAGTGGAATGTTGGAGCTTGTTACAGCTTCTAGCAATATCTTAACTAAAATGATCAGTATTTCACCTCATCTGCAATCCATTCACAGCAAGTGGTATGTCCCAGTTGGAAAGCTCTGCCTTAGATTATCCAGGTAATTCATTAAATACATGAATGCAATAAGGGCATGGGGAACAGCCTTCCTTTACTTTATCATTAAGTGCTTCTACTTCATTAAGGGGCCATATTTTAAGAAAGAGAAGAGAACTAACATTTATTAAATTCCTATTATTAGAACCTTGGTGCTAATTAGCACCATCTTGAGATTCTTTCCATACATATTTCATATAATTTTATGCAAAAATTTAGGCATAATTTTCTGATATCTCGTCTATCCTTTTCCCTCATATTTTACTTTGTCCTTCTCTACCAATATGCAGTCCTGAAGGACTACTCTTGTGCCAGGGCATATCAATTAGGCAGCTTTAATTAAAACTATTAGAATATGTAACCTGACAGTAATAATAATAATAATAATAATAAATAGGTAATCCATCTAACTTAATAGTTCCAATTCAGGTATACTTAGATTTCTTGATCTAAGGCTTCAAAGATGTCACCAATTTTTCAGTTCTGCTTCCCTTAGTTTAGCCCATCTCTAAGCCTCTTTGTTGTAGTACCTGTCAGCTTTAATTTTACATCATTTTAACACACAGTGCATCAAAGGAGAGTCTACCACTCTAATTGCTCACACAGAAGTCCTAATATTGGCCCTTATTATCTTATTGTTCCAATTTGGGTCATGTGCCAGTCTCTGAACCAGTAGCTTTGGCAAGGGGATGGAAAGCATTGATTAGCTTAGCATCAGTTGGCTGAGTTACCCTACAGTTACCCTAAAGGCTGTGGATTTCCTAAAAACAGAGTACAGAAGGAAAAAAAAACATCCAAGACCTTCTCTTGTTTCCCCTTTTTCATCTAACTAGTCATACTCTCTGAGTTTTCCACATCTGAGATAAGTATTCCCATCCCTACTTTGCTTCACCTGGCTCTTACATTTCATAATCCCTTATACCTATTTAAAAATTCCAACCTTGTATTCTCAAATCTCATTTGGTCTGAAGGTGAGTATTCCATTTTATCCATCAGTCTGTCCAAATAGCCTTTCATTTCAATAGGAAAATATTCCATCAGACATGAGCTTCATGCTCTTCCTCCCCTGAAGGAACATTTGAAAGAAGATTAACTATATTTAATATACAAGAAACAACTTGTAATGCTTATGTATGACATCCAAGGACAAATGTTGCACAGAAATACAAAATTAATATATGTAAGAAATTTAATTTAAGAAATTAATTTTAAAATGTAAGAATTCTTCTTAAGAGGATGTGTTGTTTACTAGACTAGAGGAGATCATGCAGAAGAGAATTTTTTTAAAATGTAAAGACTTAGGATCAAGCTCTGCCCCACCACCAATGGTGACCTTGAGATGTCAGTTCATCTTTTCGAGTTTTTTCAAACACTACAAGGAAGGGAGTGTTCTGAAGGGATAGATAAATGTTAAGTAGTACAGGATAATATCTAAGTCAGAAAAGCACTGTTAGTATGTGCTCTCAGCCAGCTTTTGCCTAATCATTCAAATGAGTTTTTAGAATTGGATGACTTGCCAGGAAGTTGTCTGGGTCATGGGAACATAAAGATGAATAAGACTCATCCTTAACTTTCAAAGAGTTCTCAGTTTGGTGGCAAAGACAGAGATACAAACAAACACTGATAATGCAGTGTGATTCTTGCAACAATAGAAACATTCATGGAGTGCTATGGAGACAGAGATGAGAGAACAAAATTTTTTTTCCTTTTGCCAGGGTATAGAAAAATTATCACTAGTAGCTGAATACTGTAATATTATAATATTTGAAATAGACTTCATTGCAAGTTTTTCAGGAATGATACAGAATTTACTATCACAAATTAACAAAGAAAAGTGGCTAATTTGATTGTTGGTTGGACTTTGAGGAATATTTTTTACATCTGTTTGTAGGACAGAGACTGAAGACAAAAGGACAAGCTACACATTCTCAAGATTTCTAGATGATTTAAACATTTCTTAACCACATGTTCAAGACAAAACTGTGTCCAAGAAAGGACTTATGGAACATGGTGATGATTAGAATGGGATAAAGAAGTGTTGTGTCTTTGTTAAATTACCATTTGTTAAGTAGAGCCATGGGTATCAATGTTGGATGGTGAACCACTGTTCAAAAAAAGATTGAAAGAGAAAGTGAAATAGAGAAGTTTATTACTCACAGGTCCTGGAGGAGGTACACAGTATGCCTCAAGGTGTCACATGGGGAGGTTAAGGCAGGATGTAGGCAGGGAGAGTGGGTGTTTAGGTAAGAGGATGGA
Organism: Balaenoptera acutorostrata; assembly: GCF_949987535.1. Lineage (NCBI taxonomy): Eukaryota > Metazoa > Chordata > Mammalia > Artiodactyla > Balaenopteridae > Balaenoptera > Balaenoptera acutorostrata. The sequence goes on from NC_080067.1 coordinate 119,707,465, forward strand.
AAAAAGGGTCCTTGGGTACAGTAGGAGTCCCAGACTAAGGCTGGATAGATTAATTTAAATAAAAAGAGCAGTGTTTTGGTAAGCTTTGGGGTGGGAAACTTATCTAAGGGAAGCTCAAGGGGAGGGTCTGGGGAGGGCCCTGGGAGGCCTGGAAGAATGCTTATCACAAGGGCAGCTAAGGAGTCATAGGAGGAACTTACATTTACTTGTTACCTAGGGCAGGCACTTGCAAGGGGGTCTAGTGTTAGCTAGAGGCCCCTGCAGCCCACTTGGCCATGCTAAATGGATGCTGAAGCAGCAATATTGTGGAGTAGTTTAGCTAAATTCTCAACAAGAAAGCATAAAAATAGGAAATGGAATAGGCCATGATTCCCTGGTTGATGATGGGGGAAATTTGAACAGAATGGCTCCTTGCCTGCTATTTAGGAGGGAACAGTGGAGTAGCTACGGAACATATTTTGGATCCCTATGATATTGGGGGTTAAGTAAAATAATTAAAATGAAATAAAACAAAACAAAAAAACAAACAAAAAACCATACCTCCTTCCCTTCCCAGAAACATGTCTGAAGAAAATGAAATATCAGGGGAGGCAAGGGCAAGGCAAGCCCTTGTTGCTCCCACTGTGCGTCAACCTCCACTCTTCAGCTAAACCTGACCCTAGAACTTCCAACACAGGGAAACTGTAGAAACGTGACACCAATTTTTCCTTTTAACAAAAGGTGGCTCAACAGTGAGAAGGGGTCCTCTATCAGAAAAAGAATTAATCTGGGAAAGCAAGAAAGAAGTCGAAGACAGACCCCTAAGTGACAAATTGTAGGGGAGGGTTTTTGCATAACTCTAGAAATATGCCATTTAATTAAGTGTGAAGTGTTCATTTTATTTTGTCTGCATGACCTTTACCATCATTCTTCATGTAAATTTAACTTTCCTTTTTAATTTTAATTTTTTAAAAACTAGAGATAAATACATAAGATAAGTGATAAAGTCTAATGATTTAGCTGGATAATTGCTGTGAGAACCTGGAAGACTTCCTTTGATTTTTGAAGAAAGGATGGTATCGATATTTGTATATTATTTTAGTATTTCTGCCAAAATTCATATTTTTTAATTCAGGTATATCTAAATAGAAAAGGAGCATAAATATGTTTATACAATATATTTGTGTATAAAATGTACGATTCTAGGAGAAGAAATTTATAAAGTAATGAATGAAGGTGTAAAGAAAGTCTTTCCAGAAGATCATAGCTGTTCTGCGCCAGGATCTGGGCCAAACTTTTAGGCCATGGAAGCTTCAGCCTAATGGAGGACCAGATGAATGTTACAAATATTGCAATGTAATTGTTGACATTGTGTAAAGTTTTCTATGCCTTGCATTTAGTTTTTTTAGCAGCCAGATAATTTTAAATAATTATCTTGGATTTAGTGCTAGAAATGAGTTACTTTGACCTAGAGATTTTCTGCAGCCTACCAACTTTTTGTTTTAAGAAAAGCAGTATCTATTCAATATCTTTTTTCTGTCCTTCTCTCTTTTATGTGGCCCTTCCACCTTTCATTCTTACTAGACCTCCAACTCTATGCCACAAATCACAAACATTAATTTCCCCTTGTCTTTGATTAATTGTCTACTTTGTTATTTAGGCATTCCATCAACATGAATCATTAAGAATTCCTTAACAATTTCCTCCTTGTGTTTAATCTGCTTATTAAATGTGTTTACAATTATTCTACTTTCATCATACTACCAGTTTATTGCATTTGACTTTACTGATTTATAGTTTCTTCCTAAAGGGCTTCACCTTCCTCAAGCTCTGTTAGAATTAAATGCTTTCAGATATAATCAACCTGTTCATAGATTGGTCTTTATTGAATAACTCTACAGTTACGATGAAATTCCTGAAAATGTGTACTGAAAATCACCTTTCTGATATTTTCTAAATGCCTGTTGTTGCAATACACATACTAGAGACTCCATGAATTATTATAAAATAGAATTGAAGCATACTAAATGAGTATGCATGAGTGAGCATTAAAACATATGTCAATAACACAGTGTAGCAAAAGGTTTTCCAGGCAGGGACTTAGAAGGCTGGAGTTCTAGTCTGAGATCTAATATTTTTTTGCTCCATGATTTGTCAAATCTTTTTTAAAAAAATATTTTAGTATATAGTTGGCCCATGACTCTATAATGTAGAGTGATATGGTCCCAACCCAAGGAATGCCCAGAAATGCTGAGACAGATACCAGAAGCTGGTAGAGGCAAAGAAAGCTCTCTCCTAGAGGATACAAAGAGTGTGCAGCCCTGTATTTTGGACTTCCCTTCTCCAGAACTGTGAGAGAATAAACTTCTGTTCTTTTAAACCACCCAGTTTACGGTTATTTGTTATGGGCAGCCACAGGAAAGTAATTATTTGGTAGTCCTGGAGTGTAAAAGAAAATGAATAAATATATTGATAGGAAGTGAAGATAACCTGGCACAGCAACAATAAAACTGTAGCAATGATGTAATTCACAGAAATCTTCAAAGATGTTGTGTGTGAATTGGCTAAGTCATCTATACTTATAGTATTGACAATTTAATACTATAAGTATAGTTATAGGACATGACTTCTTGGAAAATTTCAAAAACGGCATAGAATAGCACCCTGGTGGAATCACTGAGCTAACTGCTGAAAAATAAGATAGTACAGTAAAAGAACTTTGAACTAGCAGTCAGGACCCTAAAGTACTAGCATTGATTTTGGCTGCTTAACAGCTGTGTGATTTTAGACAAGTTAGTTAACTGAGTCTCCTTTTCTGCCTAGACTTAGTAAAATCTCAAGGGTGTGGGAGGGAATATTTCTACATGAGCTGCTGTTTGTGGTAATGAATCATCATTTTGGAAGAGGACACATTTTTCTTGACTTTGGATGCTGGTAGCCCAACTTAACTCTCATAGTTTTTGTTTGTTTTTATTTTCCGGCTTAATGAAAGAAGTTAGAATTTTTACACAATCACACACAAATATAACTTAATTTATAATTCACAATTTATGTAGCTATTTGTGTGTACTTTTGTCAGATCCATCATGCATACAACAGTTATATCCAACCACTGCCCAGGAAGTTGGGGTATGGGCTAGTGTCTCTCCTGTTCCCTTGAGAAAGTGCCTTCCTGTTATCATTGACATATGTCTTTAGTTTTGGCCTGTCCACTTTGAATCCTTAGAGCTCTAAAATCTCAAGCTGTAGATCACATAGCTAGACTCTATAATGTCCCTGTCACTTTTTTTGGTGAGACTATTAAATGAGAACTTGATTTTCTAGAGATTTTCTTCATAATCAGGACTGAATGTCCAAAGAATGAAACAAAAAACAGGCAGATTTTCTGCTTTTCTCTCTACTTTAGAAATGTCTCTCCCTTTTATATTGATATACATATTTTTGTCCCCCTCTACCAACTTATAGCTCATCTGCTATTTCTGTACAAGTAGCACAGATAATATTAGGAAAAAATTAATTTTTAAAATGCCTTATTGGAAACACAGCATCTGTCTCCTTCAGTGCAGAGGGAAGAAATATTCTAGTAGCTATTGGTTTAGTTGTAACAAGTGACACACCAGAAACATTGTAGTTTGTGGCAGACACTGAAGCTATTCCAAGTGTTTAAGTTGTCCTCCTAGGCACAGGGTAAGATGGCATGTCCCTTCTTCCTTTGTAGTTGTCATGTAATCTGCAGCTTGCTCTGGCTACTGATATGGGAGCAGAAGTGGAAGACAGTGCTCTTTTCTCTGCCATGGTGCTCCTGGAAACTTGTGTTGAAACAGAGCCTCAGCCAGCCCCAGTCCCTAAGGGAATATGATGACCAGAGCATCCCTCCACCCACCCACCTGAATATGTAGAATGAGGGAGGAGTAACTGTTTTGTTAATACTGAGATCAGGGGTTTGGTTTTTACTGCAGTGTAACCCAGACTATGCCGACTGATAAAGGCAGATCAAGTTATATCTGTTATTATCTATAAAGTTATGAGCATGGATTAGACTAGATGATTACCAAGATTGTTTTCAATTCCTAATATTCTATGAATCTGTGAACATGAAAGTAGATTGTTTCCACTTCTCTATTAAAAAACCTGGTCACCAATATACACTATAGTGGAAATCAGTTAAAATTTTGTTTTTTCAAACCAAACTCATCCATAAGCAGAGTGTTCTGATTTCCTGTCATCCTGAAATATCCTGAGCTTTCTACTTCTTGAGAGCGCTCTGTCTGAAAAGTGAGCTCTTTGGGTTTGATTTGATTTGTTATCGCCCAGCTCTGAGCTACATTCCTCTATCTTCTGGCACAGATGCATGTTTCCTGAAGAAAGGAGAAAGAGTAAAACATTACATCTGGTACACAATAAAATAAAACTGTCTGAAATTCAATTTTGATTAAAAAAAATCAAACATAACTTTAAAAAATTCAGAAGAAACAAAAATAATTCAAACACAGAAATGAAGTTTTTTTTTAAGATGAGCAGCAGCAAAATAATTGAGAGGACAATAGAAATCTCCCACTCAGAAGACTGCTTGTCATTTTAGTTAAACAAACTAACAAATCTCTAGTTAACACAAGACACACACACACACACACACACACTTGCAGGGCATAAACAGTAGAGACACAGAGGAAAACCAGACTTCAGATGCCATGTAACTTCTTAATCACAGAAGCCCCTCCAACCCAAATTTGTTATTTCCCTAATAGAGTGCCAACAGAAAGGCACTTTCCTTGGATTTATCCCTTTTTCCTTTCCTTTACGGTTCCTGCTTTGTGCTGTACCATACCAGAATAAATATTGTGGGTTCCTTAGGCCTTTAGGTTTGGCTTACAATTTTAAAAGTTGTTGCTTCCATCTTGATCAAGCATTGGCAAATATTTTGTAAAGAACCATGTACTAGTCTAACAGGGCTGTTGTAACAAAATACCACAAACTGGGAGGTTTAAACAACTGTAAGAAACTTATTTTCTCACAGTTCTGGAGGCTAAAAGTGCAACATCAAGGTACCTATACATTTGGTTTCTCCTGAAGCTTCTTCTTGACTTGCAGATGGCAACATTCTTGCTGTGTCCTCATATGGTCTTTCTTCTGTGTGGGCACTATTGGTATCTTTTTCTCTTCTTATGAGGACACTAGTCCTGTTGCATTAGGACCCACCCCTATGACCTCATTTAACATTAATTACAACCTTTAAGTTCCTGTCTTCAAAAACAATCACATTGGGGGTTACAACTTCAACATATGAGTTGGTGGGTTGAGGGGGCACAATTCAGTCCAGAACATGCCAGATAATAACTATGTTAGGCTTGGGAGCCAAAAGGTTTTCTAAGCACTCAACTCTCCCATTACTATATTGAAAAATCAGTCATAGCTAATACATAGGCAAATATGCATGGCTGTGTTCCAGTAAAACATCATTTATGGACACAAATCTGAATATTACATAATTTCACATGTCATAAAACATTATTCTTTTGATTATACTGCTATCATTTAAAAGTGTAAAATCCAGTCTTAGTTTTCAGTCCATTCAGAACTGCATTTGGACTGCATTCAGTCCATTCAAAACTGACTGCATTTGGCCCACAGGCTGCAGATTGCCAACCACTGATCTTTGTCATACTGGATATTCATGGTAATGTCATCTAGTCTTGACCTTTCAAGATATGTTTAGTTGATAAAATGAAAGCAAATAAAAGTACTGCTCTCTGATCTGTAGTCATGGAAAAGGAATCCATTAAGGCATCCTGTCATCAGGGAAGGAAGAAAGGGGGCATGCCATAGTTTCTTGAATGTTTCACACAATCAAATCTGGGTTAACAGTCTCAAATGCACAGTGATACGCAAAGACTCTCAGCTCTGAAATTCTGGACGCTTTATAATTTTGTAATTTTAGCTCTTTTTGAAGTGATTATTCTAGGTAAAAAAAGCAGAACAGTACAGAATCAATATTTTCTAAGTTAAGAAACTTCCAAAGGAGGCTAATCAGATATGCTTCTCTTTAGGTAATTTTATTGCATAGAAGATTTTCTAGGTCTTAATAAATGCTAAAATCAAGTCTCAAAAGTGTATTTTAAATTTTCTATTTTTATCTGTGTTGCTTGTTACATTTTCATACTTGGCAGGAAACGGGGCTGGCAGGAAAGATAAGTGATAGTTGTTCATTGGTTGTATTATTCAGCCACATGCAAAATGAGTTTCAAAATTATTTGGAAAATTATAAAAGACAACTTATTTTCTGATTTTTTTTTAGTATGATGGTCTTTCTAGTCATTTCCCAACGTTACTATTCAGCCTCAGTTGTAAGAACTGAGTTAAAAAAAAAATACTGCTTTAGATTTTTGAACAATTCTGATATTAAGTTCTTCCCATATTCTTGTACGAAATTCTTTTTTTTTTTTTAAAGGGATTTGGCAGCGGTGGTCAGTGCTTTAATTAATTAATTTATTTTATTATTTATTTATTTACTTATTTGGCTGTGTTGGGTCTTCGTTTCTGTGCAAGGGCTTTCTCTAGTTGTGGCAAGCGGGGGCCTCTCACTATCGCAGCCTCTCTTGTTGCGGGGCGCAGGCTCCAGACGCGCAGGCTCAGTAGTTGTGGCTCACGGGCCTAGTTGCTCTGCGGCATGTGGGATCTTCCCAGACCAGGGCTCGAACCCGTGTCCCCTGCATTGGCAGGCAGATTCTCAACCACTGCGCCACCAGGGAAGCCCCCTGTACTAAATTTTAAGGCCATAAAATTCCCCAAAAGATGTTAACCATAAACAGGAAAGGAAGGAAAAAAGCTCCATTTTTCTTTTAATAGTAAGAATCTCTTGAAATAAATCCCTTTTGGAAATTTCTCTTTACTTTTTCCTGAGAATTGTAACAGGAACCTCTGGTAGAGTAAAACAGAGTTCTAATAGCATATGGTTACATAAATTAAAATATCACTTTCAGAAATGCTCATGGGAGCAAATGGCTAGCCAGAGCAGACTGTCACATAGATCATATCCAATCTGCTTGCTTTTAGGAAGGGGAGCTGTTAATTATGAGACCAAATGATCATTCCAGTAGGTCTTTACTAAGGGTAATCTTAGATAGTAAAATCTAAGACAAATATTCAGTCTGCACTTTACATACACCACAACAGAGTCCTGTCTCCAGTGGTGATATAGGTGATAGGAGATTATCTGAACCCCATATGAGGCAGTGAATGACTTTGGGGCACATTAGAATAGGAAGGCTCTATCACAGAGGGTAAGAAAGTGTGTTCACATTACTCTGTCATCATGTTGAATTAATTTCAAGATAGACTTGTCCTGAGTAAATTCAAATTAATTAATTTTAAATGTTAATCTTTTATGATTATACAATTAGTACATGCTCATTCTAGAAAATTTGGAAAGAAGAAAAAATAAACAGAAGGAAAAAATTGACTTTGATTTCACAGTTCAATAGCAACTGTTAACATTTTGGCATAATTACTTTTAGTCATATATATTTATTTAAAATTTATTTATTCCTATTTCTATTAGATCTTTTTGCTTTTCCCTGTCTGGATTGAGTCTAATCCTCAATTCAGAGTCAGGCATTTTGAAAACTGTAAATATCTTAGGATAATTAAATGTGTTTTGTCATAAGAAATGAATGTTAAAAAACCTAAAGTTAATGGGTAATGGGTCAATGATATATGTCCTAAAATGTACCTCAAGAGTAATCCCTGAGAAAAAATGAAGATAAATAATAGTAGATTGAAAATCTTTTGTGACTAGACACTTAATATACTTTACAGGTATCAATGAATATATGTCTATGAAAATGGATGGTGCTAGAAATTCTATGTGAGGTCTATAGCTGCAAATTAGAAGTTCAGGATAGAGAAATAAGTCCTAAAGATAATATATTCTGGTTTTTGTTTTTGTTTTTTTGAGAGAACACACCTAGGTTGATGAAACATTTATTTACTTATCCACTTCTCCAACAAACACCAAATACCTATTATGTATATAATACATGATTGATGATATATATTCAGATTGAGAAAGGAGAAAAGTTTAGGAAACAAAATAGGTTTTAATCCTAAACATCTCTTCTCAGTCATTATAAACTAAACCAAACCTAAACCAAATTAAAAAGTTAATCTCTTGAATTTTTACTTGATGTCTATCTGTACCAGGAAACATATTGTGATTTTCCAGATGTATAAATCAACCTAATTCAATGATTACTTCATTTAGTTCTGAAATCAATCTTGTCATATGATGGTTCTTCTATCTTAAGATGGAGAAATGTTTATTCTCTTCACTGCCATATTTCAGATATCTTTGTTGTGTATGATTTTATTTATTTTTTATTTTTTAAATTTTTTATTGTTTTTGGTTGTGCCACCTGGCTTGTGGGATCTTAGCTCCCTGACCAGGGATTGAACCCAGGGCCACAGCACTGGACCGCCAGGGAACTCCCTGTATGATTTTATTACTTATAAAAGTTAACATGCCTACTTTGTGATTTCTTACAATGAACCTCAAGTGGAAAAAGCCAGTTTTTGTTCTGCAGCTTCACTAGCAAAGCATAGCCTCTTTGGCAGGGAGGGGAGTACTTATAATACTAAAAATTAAAATCTTTCCTTGTCATTTATAAAGCATTTGCTGCTATCAAAATAGGGTCTCCCCTGGACAAAACTGTGACAATTATTGATTGAAAATATATTTAGTGCTATGAGCAGTGTTAGGTGCCAGAGATTCAGAGCTAGTTGTGTTCCCTGAACTAGGAACCAACAAATGTGAATAACTACCATGTAACATCAGAGTTGTTGAACCAGAGAAATGAGCAAAGTGCTATGGAAAATCAGAAGAAGGAACAGATGCTGTGAGTTTTTTCTGTGGGTTAATGTCAGGGCTAAGATTTAAAGAAATAGACTTTTGTGGGCAGAGAATAGAATGGGCCGGGGTCGGGTAAGGGCAAGGCAGGAGCAGGATATCTAGCCAGGATTCTTTGTAAAGAGATACCAAGTTAACTCTGAGACAGAAGCATACACAGAATGTGTGGAACAGCTAATAGTCCAGTGATGAGAAGGCAGATTGCATATGAGAGAAAAGGTATACTGGCGGGCTGCTGAAGATGAATGTATGGGTAGGTAGCCCAGGGCAAGATCATGGAGGCCTGGGATGTCAGCTAAAGAATTTGGACCTCATCCTATGAAAAACAACAAGCCTTTAAGATGGTTGGAAGCAGGAAAGCTACACTGTCAGATTTATATCTGATTTGCCTATTTTCTGCTTTGGTTCTAGTGTCCCGCCTTGAATACCCAACACCGTCACTGTTCCTTCTGACAATCTATGCCCCGTACCTGCAGATTCTATTCTGCCATCCACTTTCCTGCTGCGCCCCCAATTCCCTCATCTCTACATTAAATCTTTCTCAACCATGGTGTTGAAAAACAAGTTCATGTTAAGGTGGCGAATAGATTTTGACTTCCACATCAAATGTTTCACTTTAGTAGTGGTTTAGTGGAGCATGGTGTTGGGGGAGAATCATGTTTCGTATCACCAAGAAAGAGTTCCGTGATCTGTTATGAGTGACTGGTATGCTTGTAAGAGAGGGACAAGACTGAGGTTGTGACCACTATTGAAGTAATAATAGCTGGCTATGGCTTATTTTTCTACATTCTCCTGGAGATAGCTATGTTTAGAAGAGATCTTTCCCAAGTTTCAGTCGTTCATATAAGACTTTCACAATTTTTGCTATCTTCAAGTATCATATGTACTTTATTCCCCTAATAATTTCTTTTGTTTTTAAAATAAAGGTATTAAGCAGAAAATAGTGGATATATATTTTTTAATATGCCAAACTATAATAACCACATATGGGAATGATGCAAATCAACTTCATAATAGTGGAGAAGGGAGACAGAGAAAGAATGAGAGGCTTTACTGAACATGTTCATTTTAATTATTCTTTTAAAGTGATTTGCAGGGAGAATTAGGAAAGATCCACATCTTTTAAATCAAGGTTGTGGGTACATGGAAGACTGTTATGTCTGTACATTTCTGTAGGTTTGATATATTCTGTAATGCAAAAAACCAAAAGAAAACTAGTGGATGATAAGAAAAAAAGGACAAGTTCAAAAGGGCAGAAGCACCAGGACTTCTGGAAGAAAGGGCAGAACTCAGAGTAAGAGGCACAGACCAGAAATGCCAGGGCTGGGAGCAGAGCAAACAAAAGAGGGTCTGGGATTGTTGAGTCATAATCCAAAGGGCAGTGGAGTGTGTAGATATTGAAAACAAGTGAGGGATGGTGAAATTAGGGTTTGGGTCCTCAAATGTCCCCATTTCTGCACCGGTGGTTCCCCTGAAGCTGTACTATTGAGTGTGATGGTGCCGTGACTGGTGATCGTGATGAAGCAGATTCATACCATTTAATTAAATGCTTCACGCCTAGCAGTCACTTCGAGTGGGGTGGTGGCAGTCAGGGACTACTGATGAAGTGGGCTTCTTCACTTTATAAGTTAGTTTACCATGCCCTTGAAGAAAAATTCTTCTATGAATATGAAGGGCCTATATTAATAATTTTTTTTTTTAAAGGCAAACAAAAAACCCAGCTGTAAATACCTGTCATTGGTTGGGGTAAATCGTAACTACTGTTAAATAACATTTAATAAAAATACTAAAAATAAATGAAGATTGATGTTCTAATGATTTTCTATAATTCCTATAATTACTATAGAGCAATTATAATTTGCATCCTTCTAATAAGGCTCTTTTATATAAAACTTTGTCATTCTACTATCTGGAGTAGTGAAATATATCTGCTGCTATTTACTTTGAAGTAGTTAATGCAGTGTTACCCATAGGGAAAGCAGATCAATTACAAATCAACACCTGTAATTTGAAGAACTAAGCTTATGATGTAGCAAAGGTCATGGCAAACCTGAAGCTCAGAATAAAAGACATTTAAAAGCAAATGGAGGACTTCCCTGGTGGCACAGTGGTTAAGAATTCACCTGCCAATGCAGGGGTCACAGGTTCGAGCCCTGGTCCAGGAAGATCCCACATGCCGCAGAGCAACTAAGCCCGTGCACCACAACTACTGAGCCTGCACTCTAAAGCCTGTGAGCCACAACTACTGAGCCCATGTGCTGCAACTACTGAAGCCCGCACGGCTAGAGCCTGTGGTCTGCCACAAGAGAAGCCACTGCAATGAGAAGCCCCTGCACTGCAACAAAGAGTACCCCCCGCTCGCAGCAACTAGAGAAAGCCCGCGCGCAGCAATGAAGACCCAACACAGCCAAAAAAAAAAAAAAAAAAAAAAAAAAGAAACAAATGGATAATTCCAAGGAATCCTACGGTACTGGTTTTGTGGGGACAAATGTGAATCTTTCCATCCCATTGCAATCTGTCATGGTTGACCCTCATGCATTATTTTAAAATTGCCTCAATTTCAGAGGTTGCTCCAGTAATACTTTTTAAAAGGCCTTTGGGCGCTCAGTGTAGTAGATTGTAAAAGTGGCACAGTTCTTTGTAGCTCCTCCTTTTAAGAGATAGTTTCTTTCCTTACTCCTTGAATTGGCGCTGGCTTTGTGACTTGCTTTTGACCAATAGAACACAGCAGAAGTGACACTGTATGTCTTTTAAGCCTAGGCCTCAAGGGGACCGTGCAGTTTTTGCTCTCATGATACTGGAACCCTTTAACTGCCCTACGAACAATTTCAGTGAGCCTACTGGAAAACGAGGGGTCATGTTGCCAGAAGCTCTAATAGTAGCAGCTGTCCTGGACTATTACTAAATAAACCACTGTCCTGGAATAAAGCACTATTCCCAGACGAGGTCTTAAACCCAGAGTGAGCCCAACTAAGAACCCTCTAGCTTATCCCAGGTCAGAACTATTTATCTGAGCTTAGTCCAAATTACTGACCCTGAAAACCAAAAGCAGTGTGGTGATTTTTTTAACATTAAAGTTCTGAGGTGGTTTGTTATTGAGCAGAAACTAACTGATGCACTCAATAGCTAGATCCACATAATCTTTCTATCATGTCAATATATATCTTTATGCTGGGGGTGAGAAAATATAGTCCAGCCCACCACTGGTTTTGGTATGGATATGAACTAAGAATGTCTTTTATATTTTAAATGGTTGAAAAAAATTCAGGGAATAATTATTTCATGTAATGTGAAAAATATGCAATTCAAAATTTAGTGTCCATAAACAAAATTTTACTGGAACACATCCACAACATTTATTTTATGTGTTGCCTATGACTGCTTCCATGTTACAGTGCCAGAGTTAAGAAAATTCCACAGAGACTGTATGTCCTGCAAATCCTAAAGTATTCACTATATGGTCCTTTACAGAAAGAGTTTACTGACTCCTGATTTAGACACATATTTCTACTTTAAGACAAAATGAAAATGGCAAATTTCAGATACTAAGATGATAGTAAATTCCATAACAAATTGAGTCTGAGCTCATAGTTAAAACTCTGTTATTTTTCTCGGTCCCTGGCATCTTAACACCATGGCATGTTTTGCATGATCAGCAGCCTAGCAACCTTCATGTGTACTGGGGTTTCAGTTTCCTTTAAGTGCTGTGTCTTGCCCTGTTGGACATCTTGAACTGTTTTTTTCAGTGGCTCTGAAAGATGACTCATGATTTCTCCTGGTGGTCAATCATTTTTGGCATTTTACAGGCAGTCTTGGTTATCTTTGAGAAGGCATGTTTTTCCCTCTTGGCTGCCAAATTGTCCTCATGTTAAACATCAATTTCATTTGCCCTTCACTGGGGTTTTCAACTCATATTGCTCTCAACCTGTTTTCTCTTTTAGACTATCTTTGGATTCTTGACATTATTATTTTTAAATTTTTAGCTCTTCATATTTGTCATCAAGCTATAATAGGCATAGTAAAAAATAGATTGCTTTGAAATAATCAACACATATTTGGAACCATAAGCATAAAATTAGAGCAAAATTGAAAATAAGTGTACATTTCAAACTTTAGCTTATTGGTATCTTTTAAATAATGTGCTACCTTATTCTGTTGAAGGAAAAAAACTTTTGGAGTCAACTAGAAACTCTTAATGAGAGATCCTCCTATACCATAGAACTGATACGTTAAGGCAACCATCCCAAATATGCCATCAATTTTAGTAACAATCATCCAGCCATTTTTTATGTGAATGTTATATTAAACAGATATATAAGCAGAACCTTAATTGTACTGACATAGATAAGAGTGTTGCATATTTTTTATTCTACTAACAAGAGCATCTTCACTCAAGAATATTTCTTTCATTAACTTTATGTTCAGTTTTAGGGAAAATTTCAAAATTACCATACTATATACTTCATAAAAATATGTAAATGATTTTTCTTTTAATGTAACCTACCAAGATACCTTTATAAATATATGAATTATTCCACTTTTAAGCAAAATGTGCATCAAATGAAAGTGAAAAATAAATTATTTATATTAGAATTATCTTCTTTCCCCAAAGACTCACTCATTTCATGGGAAATGAAGGGGAAAATAAAACAACAAAAAGAATTTCTTATGAAACCCAAAACAACTAAAAACAATTTTACACTTAACATGCTTGTGTTAAACAATACATACTATAATTGTATATATGAGTTTGGCTTTCACGACTAGAAGTTGGGAGTTATGCCAATAAGAAGGGAAAAGGAAAACACACAAAAAATAGTACTCCAAAATACTGAACCACCATATGCTTTCTCTATCAAATCCTCAAAAACCACTTGCTCAGTATTCTGGAAGTCATTCCACAAATGCAAAATTGAAGGAAGGCACAGATTTGAAAACCCTGCTTAGAAACAGATGAGAATACTGCTTACTCTTTCATGTAATGTTTTCTGGCATTATTTAATGCATATGTGAAGACATTGAATTGCATCTGGAATTAAAGAGAAAGCTGGAATACAGACTTCTTAACAGGTGTTCCAATTTATTATAATAGCTGTTAACAGGCACCTGCATTTTACACAGACTGAAGATTTTGGCTAGTCTTCAAAAGTCTTTGTACAGAGAAAACTGTCATGGTTTACTAAGACCAAATTTATTTGGCATTAATTACATTGCATGAGAGTGGAAAGACATACCAGCTATGGCTAGAAAGGGGAATACCAACTTTTGTGGAGGTCTGAAAAAAAAAGATCTTTTCAGAGAATATCATAAATTGATTGTGGAAGAAAGTGTTTTTGTTCAGTAAAACACCCTTCTTTCTCTCCTTATAATCCTCGGAAAGTCAGTTAGAATTGGAAAATGAGTATCTGTGAGCCCTGGCTGGAAAAGGATGATAAAATGGATAAAATAAAAAATTAGCAGAACTGCTCTTGTGGGTAATAATGAAGATCTGAAAAGGGAGAAATGTAAAGAAGCATTAAAAAGAATTATGTTCAATTTTAAGTTGTTTGAATGTTCTACCATCATCAAATTTTCAGTAAAATCTGCTACAAACCCAAATGCATTTTCATATGTATGTTAATTTGTGTGTGTGTTTGTAAATCACAAAAATGAGGGCTGAGTTTCTTGATTTAGGCAATACAGTGAGCTCAGGAAGGGGAGATGGCCCGTATACTGAACCAATGAAGCCTAAATGCAGAAAAGAAATATCTAAGAAAATTACCATACTATATACTTCATAAAAATATGTAAATGATTTTATGTAAGATCATAAAAAGATATGTAAGATAATTTTCCTCTCATGGTATCTCTATCCTCTAGGATATCTTGGGAGGTATTCAGAGACTTTCATTGAACTTAGGATGGGGTTCAAAGAAATTGTATTTGGATTTTAATGTACAGCATTCTTTAGCTGTTATTTGAAGTACTTGTAGAATGAAAAAGACACCTCACTAAAAGCAATAAGGAACAATGAGAAAATTCTCTCTCAGTCATCTTCTCACTGTCTCAAGGTCTCTCCCTCTCATCACCACTCTCTCTCACTCTTTGTGTATCTCTTTCTTTTTCTCTCCCTCCTGCTTTCTCTCCACTACTCTTTCTCAAAATCCTCTAAAAAAAACCATGTTATAGTGCCTCAAATTAAACACAAACCCACACCCTGTTTACCAGTTTCTACAACAAGAACTTGGCAGTCTGCAACTGGGAAGAGGGCTCTTACCAGCACCCAAACATGCTAGCACCTTGATCTCAGACTTCCAGCCTTCAGAACCAAACATCTTGGAGATTGGTTCAAGATGGCAGAGTATAAGGACATGCACTCACTCCCTCTTGCGAGAGCACTGGAATCATAACTGCTGAACAATCTTCGACAGGAAGACACTGGAACTCACCAAAAAAGATACCCCACTACCAAAGACAAAGGAGAAGCCGCAATGAGATGATAGGAGGGGTGCAATCACAATAAAATCAAATCCCATAACCGCTGGGTGGGTGACTTATAAACTGGAGAACAATTATACCACAGAAGTCTGCCCACTGGATTGAAGGTTCTGAACCCCACGTCAGGCTTCCCAACGTGGGGGTCTGGCACTGGGAGGAGAAATTCCCAGAGAATCAGACTTTGAAGGCTAGTGGGATTTGATTGCAGGACTTCGAGAAGAATGGGGGAAACAGAGACTCTACTCTTGGAGGGCTCACACAGAGTAGTGTGTGCATCAGGACCAGGGAGAAGGAACAGTGACCCCATAGGAGACAGAACCAGACCTACATGCTAGTGTTGGAGGGTCTTCTGCAGAGGTGGGGGGGGGGGCAGCTGTGGCTCACTGTGGGGACAAGGACACTGGCAGCAGAAGTTCTGGGAAGCACTCCTTGGCATGAGCCCTCCTGGAGTCTGCCATTAGTCCCACCAAAGAGCCTGTAGCCTCCAGTGCTGGGTCACCTCAGGCCAAACAACCAACAAGGAAGGAACTCACCCGCACCCATCAGCAGGGCAGTGGAGTAAAGTTTTACTGAGCTCTGCCCACCAAAGCAACCGCCAGCTCTACCCACCACCAGTCCCTCCCATCAGGAAGCTTGCACAAGCCTCTTAGATAGCCTCAACCACCAGAGGGCAGATAGCAGACGTAAGAAGAACTACAATCCTGCAGCCTGTGGAACGAAAACCACATTCACAGAAAGATAGACAACATGAAAAGGCAGAGGACTATGTACCAGATGAAAGAACAAGATAAAACCCCAGAAAAACAACTAAATGAAGTGGAGGTAGACAACCTTCCAGAAAAAGAATTCAGAATTATGATAGTGAAGATGATCCAGGACTTCAGAAAAAGAATGGAGGCAAAGATCAAGAAGATGCAAGAAATGTTTAAGAAAGACTTAGAAGAATTAAAGAACAAACAGACAGAGATGAACAATACAATAACTGAAATGAAAAATACACTAGAAGGAATCAATAGCAGAATAACTGCAGAAGAACGGATAAGTGACCTGGAAGACAGAATGGTGGAAATCACTGCCACAGAACAGAATAAAGAAAAAAGAATGAAAAGATATGAAGACAGCCTAAGAGACCTCTGGGACAATATTAAATGCACCAACATTCGCATTATAGGGGTCTGAGAAGGAGATAAGAGAAAGACAGGACCCGAGAAAATATTTGAAGAGATTATAGTTGAAAACTTCCCTAACACGGGAAAGGAAATAGCCACCCAAGTCCAGGAAGGGCAGAGAGTCCCAGGCAGGATAAACCCAAGGAGAAACATGCTGAATCACATAGTAATCAAATTGACAAAAATTAAAGACAAAGAAAAAATGTTAAAAGCAATAAGGGAAAAAAGACAAATAATATACAAGGGAACTTCCATAAGGTTAACAGCTGATTTCTCAGCAGAAACTCTACAAGCCAGAAGGGAGTGGCACGATATATTTAAAGTGATGAAAGCGAAGAACCTACAGCCAAGATTACTCTACCTGGCAAGGATCTCATTCAAGTTTGACAGAGAAATCAAAAACTTTACAGACAAGCAAAAGCTAAGAGAATTTAGCACCACCAAACCAACTCTACAACAAATGCTAAAGGAACTTTTCTAAGTGGGAAACACAAGAGAAGAAAAGGACCTACAAAAACAAACCCAAAACCAATAAGAAAATAGTAATAGGAACATACATATCGATAATTACCTTAAATGTGAATGGATTAAATGCTCCAACCAAAAGACACAGGCTCACTGAAAGGATACAAAAATAAGATCCATATATATGCTGTCTACAAGAGACCCACGTCAGACCTAGGGACACATACAGACTGAAAGTGAGGGGATGGAAAAAGATATTCCGTGCAAATGGAAATCAAAAGAAAGCTGGAGTAACAATACTCATATCAGATAAAATAGACTTTAAAATAAAGAATGTTACAAGAGACAAGGAAGGACACTACATAATGATCAAGGGATCAATCCAAGAAGAAGATATAAGAATTATAAATATAAACGTACCCAACATAGGAGCACCTCAATACGTAAGGTAAATGCTAACAGCTATAAAAGGGGAAATTGACAGTAACACAGTAATAGTGGGGGACTTTAACACCTCATTTACACCAATGGACAGATCATCCAGACAGAAAATTAATAAGGAAACACAAGCTTTAAATGACACAATCGACCAGATTTAATTGATATTTATAGGACATTCCATCAAAAAACAGCAGATTACACTTTCTTCTCACGTGTGCGCAGAACATTCTCCAGGATAGATCACATCTTGGATCACAAATTAAGCCTCAGTAAATTTAAGAAAATTGAAATCATATCAAGCATCTTTTCTGACTGCAACGCTATGAGATTAGAAATGAATTACGGGAAAAAAACGTAAAAAACACAAACACATGGAGGCTAAACAATACGTTACTAAATAACCAGGAGATCACTGAAGAAATCAAAGAGGAAATCAAAAAATACCTAGAGACAAATGACAATGAAAACATGACAATCCAAAACCTATGGGATGCAGCAAAAGCAGTTCTAAGAGGGAAGTTTATAGCTATACAAGCCTACCTCAAGAAACATGAAAAATCTCAAAAAAAAATCTAACCTTACACCTAAAGGAACTAGAGAAAGAAGAACAAACAAAACCCAAAGTTAGTAGAAGAAAAGAAATCATAAAGATCAGAGCAGAAATAAATGAAATAGAAACAAAGAAAACAATAGCAAAGATCAATAAAACTAAAAGCTGGTTATTTGAGAAAATAAATAAAATTGATAAACCATTAGCCAGACTCATCAAGGAAAAGAGGGAGAGGACTCAAATCAATAAAATTAGAAATGAAAAAGAAGAAGTTACAACAGACACTGCAGAAATACAGAGCATCCTAAGAGACTGCTACAAGCAACTCTATGCCAATAAAATGGACAACCTGGAAGAAATGGACAAATCTTTAGAAAGGTATAACCTTCCAAGACTGAACCAGGAAGAAATAGAAAATATGAACAGACAAATAACAAGTAATGAAATTGTAACTGTGATTAAAAGTCTTCCAACAAACAAAAGTCCAGGACCAGATGGCCTCACAGGTGAATTCTATCAAACATTTAGAGAAGTGCTAACACCCATCCTTCTCAAACTCTCTCAAAAAATTGCAGAGGAAGGAACACTCCCAAACTCATTCTATGAGGCCACCATCAACCTGATACCAAAAGCAGACAAAGATACTACAAAAAAAGAAAATTACAGACCAATATCACTGATGAATATAGATGCAAAAATCCTCAACAAAATACTAGCAAACAGAATCCAACAACACATTAAAAGGATCTTACACCATGATCAAGTGGGATTTATCCCAAGGATTATTCAATATACACAAATCAATCAATGTGATACACCATATTAACAAATTGAAGAATAAAAACCATATGATCATCCCAATAGATACAGAAAAAGCTTTTGCCAAAATTCAACATCATTTATGATAAAAACTCTGCAGAAAGTGGGCATAGAGGGAACATACCTCAACATAATAAGGGCCATATATGACAAACTTGATAGCAAGCATCATTCTCAATGGTGAAAAACTGAAAACATTTTCTCTAAGATCAGGAATAAGACAAGGATGTCTGCTCTCGCCTCTATTATTCAGCATAGTTTTGGAAGTCTTAGCCCTGGCAATCAGAAAAGAAAAATAAAAGGAATGCAAATTGGAAAAGAAGAAGTAAAACTGTCACTGTTTGCAGATGACATGATACTATACATAGTGAATCATAAAGATGCCACCAGAAAACTACTAGAGCTAATCAATGAATTTGGTAAAGTTACAGGATACAAAATTAATGCACAGAAATCTCTTGCACTCCTATACACTAACAACGAAAGGTCAGAAAGATAAATTAAGGAAACAATCCCATTCACCATTGCAACAAAAAGAATAAAATACCTAGGAATAAACCTACCTAAGGAGGTAAAAGACCTGTAATCAGAAAACTGTAAGACACTGATGAAAGAAATTAAAGATGATACCAACAGATGGAGAAATATACCAGTTCTTGGATTGGAAGAATCAATATTGTGAAAATGAGTATACTACCCAAAGCAATCTACAGATTCAGTGTAATCCCTATCAAATTACCAATGGCATTTTTTACATAACTAGAACAAAAAATCTTAAAATTTGTATGGAGACAGAAAAGACCCCGAATAGCCAAAGCAATCTTGAGGGAAAAAAATGCAGCTGGAGGAATCAGACTCCCTGACTTCAGACTATACTACAAAGCTACAGTAATCAAGACAGTATGGTACTGGCACAAAAACAGAAATATAGATCAATGGAACAGGATAGAAAGCCCAGAGGTAAAGCCACATACCTATGGTCAACTAATAAATGACAAAGGAGGCAAGGATATACAATGGAGGAAAGACAGTCTTCAGTAAGTGGTGCTGGGAAAACTGGACATGTACATGTAAAAGAATGAAATTAGAACATTCCCTAACACCATACACAAAAATAAACTCAAAATGGATTAAAGACCTAAATGTAAGACTAAGCAGTATAAAACTCTTAGAGGAAAACATAGGCAGAACACTCTTCGACATAAATCACAGCAAGATCTTTTTGAACACACCTCCTAGAGTAATGGAAATAAAAACAAAATAAACAAATGGGGCTTAATGAAACTTAAAAGCTTTTGCACAGCAAAGGGAAGTATAAACAAGGCGAAAAGACAACCCCAGCATGGGAGAGAATATTTGCAAACAAATCAGTGGACAAAGGATTAATCTCCAAAATATATAAACAGCTCCTGCAGCTCAATATTGAAAAAAACAACCCAATCCAAAAATGGGCAGAAGACCTAAATAGACATTTCTCCAAAGAAGACATACAGATGGCCAAGAGGCACATGGAAAGCTGCACAACCTCACTAATTATTAGAGAAATGCAAATCAAAACTACAATGAGGTATCACCTCACACCAGTTAGAATGGGCATCATCAGAAAATATACAGAGAACAAATGCTGAAAGAGGGTGTGGAGAAAAGGGAACCCTCTTGCACTGTTGGTGGGAATGTAAATTGATACAGCCACTATAGAGAACAGTATGGAAGTTCCTTAAAAAACTAAAAATAGAATTACCATATGACCCAGCAATCCCACTACTGGGCATATAGCAAGAGAAAACCATAATTCAAAAAGACACATGCTTCCCAATATTCATTGCAGTACTATTTACAATAACCAGGAAGCAACCTAAATGCCCACTGATAGATGAATGGATAAAGAAGATATGGTACATATATACAAGGGAATATTACTCAGCCATAAAAAGGAACAAAATTGGGTTATTTGTTGAGATATGGTTGCACCTAGAGACTGTCATACAGAGTGAAGTAAGTCAGAATGAGAAAAACAAATATCGTATATTTATGCATATATGTGGAATCTAGAAAAATGGTACAGATGATCCAGTTTGCAAGGCAGAAATAGAGACACAGATGTAGAGAACAAACATATGGACACCAAGAGAGGAAAGCAGGGGCGGGGGTGGAGGTGGGATGAATTGGGAGATTGGGATTGCCATATATACAGTAATATGTATAAAATAGATAACTAATAAGAACCTGCTGTATAAAAAATAAATAAAATTCAAAACAAACAAACAAACAAAACAATCCCACAAAAAAAAACATGAAAATTATATCTTCTTCTCTTCAATCTTCCTACAGGTACCACCTTCCTGTTCAGAGAAGTACTTTCTAAAGGGTTGTGTATGCCCATGGTCTCACCTCCTATTCACTCATCACTCTTAAACCGTTCTAGCTCCTGTCTTACTCATTCCACTAAAATGGCTATAATTAATGTCACTAACAATCTTCATGTGGTCACACCCAACAGACACCGTTCTCTTTATCACATGCAGTTTTTCAGTGCCATTTGGCACAGTTAGCATCTCCCACCTGGTGATCCCCATAGTATTAAGGCTTTAACACTCAAAGCTCCAAAATCCTTTCTCTGTGTTTCATCCCTGAGCACTTGGATGATTCTCTGAGGCTTGTCCAGAAGACAACACTTTTCTCTCCTGCTCCACACCCAGCCTCTTCTTCCACCAGTCTTCCCCATTTCAAAGTATGTAAAAACAACAACCAAACCTAGAAAGGATTTCTTTACCTCCCAACTCTTTCTTTTGAAAAATGTCAGACCTACAGACATGTTCCAAGAATAATATGGTAAACACAGACTTGTTAATATATACTTGCAACATTTGTTTTCTATTTATATTCCTTTTTATTTTGACTGAACCATTTGAAAATAAGTTGCAATCATCATATTTCACCTGTAAATACTATGAACAGGAATAAGAATATTTGCCCACAACCATACAAGGAATTTGCCACTGATATAATAATATTAACTAATATAAAGTTCATATAAAAATTTCCTGAAATGATCCCAAGCTGTCCTCTGTAGCTCCTTTTCTGTTTTAAAAATGGAGGTGTAATCTCTATACCATAACAATAACCCAATATAAGTAGACAATCTAATGCTTTTAGTAGAGCTGTGCAACCATCATTACATTCTAGTTTTAGAACATTTCCATGACCCTAAAGAATTCCCTCATATGTGTTTGTATTCAATCCTTGTTCCTAATCCCAACCTCAGACAACCAGTAATCTGATTTCAGTCTTTATGCATTTACCCTTTCTTGAAAATTTATTTAAGTGGAATCATAAAATATATAATCTTTGTGTCTGCCTTCTTTCACTTAACATAATGCTTTTGAGGTACATCCATGTTGGTACATGAACCATTAATCCATTCATTTTTATTGCTGGATAATGTTTCATTGCATAAATATACTGTCTCACTTGGAATCCAGTTTCTCCAATCTTCATGAGTCCTTGTTGCTTGAATGTAGCAATTCTAGTGGGTGTGTAGTGGTGTCTTATTATGATTTCATTTCCATTTCACTAATGACTAATTATATTGGGCATCTTTTCATGTGACTATCAGCCACTTGTATATATATCCTTTGGTGAAATGTACATTCACATATTGAGCCCATTTTTAAATTGATTTCTAAATTTTCATATTATTGAATTGTAAAAATTCTTCATATATTTTGTATACAATTCCTTTATCAGATATGTGATTTTCAAATATTTTTTTCTCAGCCTGTGGCTTGTCTTTTATTTTCTTAATTTTGATGATGCCCATATTTTCTATTTTTTTTCTTTATAGATCATGCTTTTGGTGTCATATCTAAGAAATCTTTGCTTAACACAAGTCACAAATTTTTTTCCTAAATTTTATTCTAGATGTTTATAGTTTTAGCTCTTACATATAAGAGCTTACATATAAGCTCTGTGCTCTACCTATGCATCTCTCTTCTTCCCCTTCAACCCTTGGCAGCCAATGATCCTTATGGTGTCCATAGTTTTGGATTTTCCAGAATGTCATAAAGTTGGAATCATGCAGTATGTAACCTTTTTAGATTGGCTTCTTTTACTTAGTAATATTCATTTACGGTTTCTCCATGTCTTTTCAAGGCTTGAGGGCTCATTTTTTTCAGCAATGAATAATATTCCAGTGTCTGGATGTACTACAGAGTATTTATATATTCACCTACTGAAGGACATATTGGTTGTTTGCAAGTTTTGAGTAAAGCTGCTATAAACATTCATGTGCAGGTTTTTATGTGGATGTAAATTTTCAGCTCCTTTGGGTAAATACCAAGGAGCACGATTGCTAGATTGTATGGTAAGTGTATGTTTAGTTTTGTAAGAAGCAGTCAAATTGTCTTCCAAAGTGACCGTACCACTTTGCGTTTCCACCAGCAGTGAATGAGAGTTACTTCTGATTTGCATCTTTGCCAGCATTTGACGTCATTATTAATTTTATTTTTTATCCTGGATTCTTAGGGACAGCCTCTGTATCTATATATCTTCACAGGTAGCCAGTGTTTAGTCAGAGGCTGTGCTCAAACACTTGGAACCAGTTAGTCTTCTTCTTTCTGCCAGTGAAGATGTATGTGGGTTGGGAGCATAATTTTCTGGACCCTCTCATGTCTTTCCTCTGCAAATGAACAGATTTCCAGTCATTCAGGATGGTGTAAATAGTTTGGGCCTTTTCGGGTCTCTTCGGCATATGCACAAAGCCTTTCAGTCAGCCAGGGCTGTGTGGACAGCCTATTTAAGTCCTGCTATGGCTCTTTAACTTTCAGGATGTCTGTGTTAATTTATGTCTAAGCACTGGTCTCCTACGGACTCCAACCAAGTCTTAAACCTCCGGCTTGCAGAACTATATGCTGTTCCCATTTGTCTACTACCAAGTTTTCTCCTCTTACTGACAAAACCCTTTGATTTTTCTCCCTTTGGTCCAAATGAAATCAGCCCTTCCAGCAGCAAAGCTGATGATTTTTGATCAGCCCCACCCTGGTAGAACTACGGTACCATATGGGCTGGGGGGGAGGATGGCAGCAGCCCCAGGCAAGAGAGCCACAGACTCCCACTGTTCTTTCCCAAAGTTTAGAAATTTTTCATGAATAAATATTTCTCAATTAATTGTTTTCAGTTGATTTCAGGGTCCTGAAATGGTTGTTTTGATAACTGAATCAAGTTTTATAGGCTTTTTATGGGAAAAAAAGATTGCCAACTTCTTGCCATTGCTGGAAATCCTACTCCTTTTGTTTCTTGATCTAGTATTCAAGTAAGGTTGCCTCTGGTGGTCATGCGTCTTTAGTCTTCTCTGATCTATGAGAGTAATTTCACCATCCCATCATTTTTATCCTTTGTGACAATGATGTTTTGAATACAGGCGAGTTTTTATTCCTGCGTTTTCCTTTCATTTATTCATCAAATACCTTTCATTTTCACTCCATCAATATTCTTTTTGGTTATTTTTTTCCCCAAAATGGGTCCCGAATCCTTCTACTTGTTCATTCTTATTGCTACCATTTTAATCCAAGTCACTGTTATTTCTTTTCTGGATCATGATGATAATATAATATAATATGTCTCCCTGCTTCCATGTATTCTCTCCCAGAATTTATTCTCCAAACAACGACTTTTTAAAAATGGTGCAATATTTTCTGCATTTAGACAGAATTTTCGAAAAAAAGACTGAAAATTTTTTTTATCATCTTAATCATTTTTAAGTGCACAGTTCAGTACTGTTAAGTATATTTACATTGTTGTGAAAGAGATCTCCAAAGTGAGATCTCTTTCAAATCATAAAGCATATCATAGTCCTGTGCTTAATATCATTTTACTTTTATTTGTAACTTTTTTTTTTTTTGAGGTTGTACTGCTTTTGCTTTTTGTGCTCTTAGAATAAAATCCAAACATGTGATTGTGGCCTATAAGGCCAGAGTCTTAGTCCGTTTGGGCTGCTGTAACAAAATACCACAGCCTGGGTAACTTATAAACAGCATAAATTTATTTCTCACTGTTCTGGAAACTGGAAGCCTAAGATCAGGGTGCCAGCACGGTCAGGTGAGGGTCCTTTTCTGGGTCACAGACTTTTCTATGTATCCTTACATGGCAGAATAGGCAAGGGAGCTCTCTCTTGAGTCTCTTTCATAAGGGCCCTAATCCCAGAGCCCTCATGACGTGATCACTTCCCAGAGGCCCCACCTCTTAATACCATCACCTTGGGGGTTGTTAGGTTTCCCCATGTGAAGTTTGGAGGGACACAATCAGACCGTAGCAGCCAGGTATTAATTATCTGGCTGAAGCCTATCTATTCCATTTCCTCTCCTCACAACTCTCTTAGTATATGCATTCAAACCAGTCTCCTTTCAGCTTTGTGAATTTGCCAAGCTTCTCCCCACCTCAGAGCCTTTGCAGTTGCTGTTCCCTCTACCTGAAATATTTTTCACCTCTTCACCACATGCCTGGCACCTTTTCATTCTTCGTGAATCAGCTTCAATGTCACCTCCTCAGAAAGGATTTCTCTCACAATCTTGTCTAATTTAGTATTGTCTATTCCTCAGCCAATTACTTTCTGATGTATCACCCAGGTCATGATACTTATTATAATTGGTAATTATAGTGTCTATTTGATTACTTATTTATTTTTTCTTCCTCTAATTGATGCTCTCCAGGAAGAAAAAAACCTGTCCTTCTTATTCACCAGTAAGTCTCAAATTCTTTGAATAGTGCCTGGCATATAGTGGAGTCCTTATCCCACTCTTCCATTAAGAAATTAAGTGAAAGAGAAAAAGTATTATTCTTCTCAAATTGCATTGTTCAGAAATATTAGATAAGGAGACCAACAAATACTTATGCTAAAATTAACAACTTAAGTAAGCACACTAATTTCTCAGTGTTTTTTTCCTTGTGTTTTCCAACAGTATGTATTTTTGTTAATAAAGTAGTTTCAGATGTTCTTTTTGTACAAATAAGGTATTAAACCAGAATGGTTTAATAAAAAGAATTTCAAAATAAAACAGAAGCATGTCTCTTATTCAAACAAGTTGTATAATAAAGTTCAAATTATCCATTTAAAAATGGAGATAATATAGACATTGTAACCTAAGAACGTTGTTTTAAACTTGAGAGACTTAGAAAGTGAATGCCATTTCTAAAAAGAAAATATATTTATTTCACATGTATGAAAAAGGACTATTTAACATTATTTATTATCTGGAAAACAAAAGCATAATAGCTGTATCTCTCCAAATCTGTATTCATGGTGATTCTGTCACTTTCTTCTAAAGAAAGTTTAGGCATTTTAATCAGTTTGTCTCTTGTCTCTTGAAAAACTCTCCACCTAGACATTTTAAAAATCTTGGTTTCCAAGGAGAAAAAATATGAAACTGCAACTTAGTGACTACTAATACATTTAATCTATAAATCAGTAGGGACAGAAAAATAGTACATATTATTTCTAGATCTTAAAACTTCCATAAATAAAAATTTCATTTTCTGGTACTGACAACCTGAGTTCCTACTATGCTAGTGAGTCCTCATCATGTCACTTGCTCTTTATGACTAAAGTAAGTATTAAAGTCCATATACTTGATAGATCTGCAGTGGTCCTCTTTTCCACTCAGCTTTTGAAATGAAATAAGGGTTCAAAAAATGGTGCACTACAAGTCTTTTGTTCAGATGCATACAGTGTATCTTTTGATATGTACAGCATATTCATTTCTCCCTAATGTTTTATCGATCTTGGTACTTGGGGGTGAAGAAAAAGAGTAGAAGCTGAAGTGCTGACGTATTTACAGGATTTAGAAGGATTTAGAAAGTATAAAGTTTATTGGACACCATTTTCAAGAATAGCATTTAATGTGAGCGGGTTTTTTTTTTTTTTTTTTTTTTTTTTTTTGCATTCTCACAACTAGGATAGGACTGATTAGGGTCTGAAAACTTTCAGGTGCTTTTCACTGAGACATAATTAAAGTCCAAGAGGCTTAGACTTGGGGACTTAACTTCAAGCAGTCCCTCTTCTGAAGCTTGAACTTGGATCCCATCCAGGTTTTTCTCTGTCTCATTTTAAATCATCATTATATATTACAGCAGCAGCCATGAAAATTAACATATTCCTACATGTTCAGGGCATTCAAGAAAGCCTATGAAGATGAAATAAAATGGCATAGACTTTTCTTTTTCTTGTATTTATTTTTTGTTAAAACTTCGTGCATCGTGCAAGAGAGGAAAAAGCTGAATTTATTTCTAACCAACAACGTCTTTGTATTCATAATGCAGTGAAATAGAAAACTGGTGCTAATTCCAAGAGAGAGAAAGAGACTTGTTAGGGCAATGGTGGATGTATTACCAGGACTCCTTCTGTTTTAGAAGACAGAAACTCAACAAACTTAGGCATGAAATACAACTTACTGGTGAATTTAACTTGGTAGTTGAGAAATTGTCTAACTTCGGATGAGCTTAGATTCAGGGACCCAAACAAAGTTATCTTTCTCTCCCTTCATCTCTTTATTCAGCTTTTCTTGGCCAGTGGTCTCTTTCTTTCATACTGCAGACAAGCACTCTGATATGGTGGGGAAACCGGCTACCTGGAGACATCTAGTTATATTCTACTTATTCCATGATCCAAAAGGAAAGGCTTTGTTCTCATCAAGTCATTCACTCCAAAACTCTCTATTGCATACTTATTATGTGCCAGATCTCTCATGAAAATTACTTTCTACCGAGTAGAGACAGAAAATAAATAGAAAAAACAGAGATAGCCACGTGCCCAAATCCCCTGTTTCCTTTTTCTGGAAACATAACTTCAGCTACCACCAGATGATCTTTGAGAACCCTTCCTATAAGAAGTAGTATTTGTCTTTTATTATATCTGTGTTACAAACCCCAAACCATTGATGTCTTTCAGTATAAAGGGGGACCATGTGCCAAAACTATGGACAGCCTCTAAAAGCTGAAAAAGGCAAAGAACAGATTCTCCCCTGGAGCCTCCAGAAGGAATGCAGCCATTTTTACATCTTGACTTAGCTTAGTAATGTCCATTGAAGACTTCTCTCATCTACAGAACTGTAGAGTAATAAATGTTGTTTTGTTTTAAGCCAATAAGTTTGCAGTAATTTGTTACAGCAACAATAGGAAACTAATATACCCTGTATTTGCTACCATTGCTGGAAACGTGTATCTCCATTAATTCATGCCTTCTCTTTCCTTCTTACGTCTTCCTTCCACCTTTTAATTCTCTCTCTCTCATGGAAATGTTTCCTCACCTTGGTGAGTTAGCCACTATAATTCTACCCCACCCTTTCCTACACTGAATTTGTGTCATCATAAGGGAAAGTAATTCTTACCAATCCTAGGCATGTCATTTAGAGATTGGTGCTGAACATTAGTTCTTTTAAAAAGGTTTATTTCCTTTTCCTGCTTCGAGTTTTACACTTCTCTAGTGTGAGAGCCTTCTGTTTTCTTATGGCTTCAAAAAAAAAGGCTGTTCTTGATTTTGTCTAAAATCATTCACTCAGGAAACAATTACTGAGCACCCACTATGTGCAGGGCATAATGTTATGTACTGCTACACATAGATGTATAAGAAATAGTGTCTACATTGTAGAACTGATAGAAAAGCCATCTTTCTGTAACATATCAATCTAATTGACAGATTCTAATAAGCAAAATCTAGGCCTTGGTATTTGTGTTTTGAAGGCACTCTTAGACGTAGTTGTTATTTAATATGTATTAAATAAAAGTAATATGACAGTGATTTTCCTATTGCTCCAATTTGGTAAGGACTGTCTACACAAATTAAATTCTGACTTTGTTGCATCTTTTAAAGAAACAAATATATTGCCTTGTAGGCTTCCCTACATAGAGAGAAAAATCAATACAAATAAATGATTTCATTCTTTTGCTGGCATCACAGTTGCCCTGAAATTGTTTGCATATTATAAAAATCTCATGTGTACTGCTTTTAAATCCTAGTAAAGCAAGTATTACATTATTGTTTTGTTATAAATTCCAGAATTCTGTGTTTTTTTTTCATGCTGCACATAATGAAGGACAAACCTACCTCTGAGTAATCAAGCAAACGGAACATTTTGAAGGAGCATGTACTGTCCTTTTATTCATATCCCCCCTAGTTCCCTGAAAGCAAGCATTATTTGAAGCTTGTTTTAAATCAGCCTTACTATAAAACATTTGGCTCCCGCCTGTGTTTCAAAGCAGTTCTTTGAACAGCTTGAAATCGTTAGGGAGGGAGGGGTGGCAAAAAGTGGAGCTTCAAAGACCTTGTCCAACTGAAACAATACACCACACTCAGAGCTAACAAATCAACAGGGAAGATGCTGCAAGCAAGGTCAAAGCTTACAATAAGGTCATTTACTTTTTCAAGGTTGTAGAAACCCATTTGCTGGCCTACAACAATGCTTCAACCAGGCATAACTAGGAGGAAAAAAAATTTGAAATATCATCTGTCCTGAAGATATCACTTATGGTTCAGTTAAATAAGAAAATGTCTAGGAAAAATGGAGTGATTTGATTATCTGATGAATGTTGAGTCTTACCTTCAGTCAACTCCATTCAGGCTCTGAACTTTAAAGTCCTG
This sequence comes from Balaenoptera acutorostrata, assembly GCF_949987535.1. NCBI lineage: Eukaryota > Metazoa > Chordata > Mammalia > Artiodactyla > Balaenopteridae > Balaenoptera > Balaenoptera acutorostrata. The sequence continues at coordinate 119,736,897 of NC_080067.1, forward strand.
AATGGGGCTGATTGCAGTCCTGGTACAAAACATCCTTTTCTTATTACTTAATTAACAACATAAATATATATTTTCCAAAATAGGCATTTCCTAAGTGCAATAAGAAAATTGCTCTACTTGACCAGTGTCCATTTTTGAGAGGGTATTGTCTCCTCTAATACTCTGGACTTTGGCAAGGGATGAAACAGTGATTACGTGTATGGGCTCTAATATCCGACTGCCTGCATTTACATACCAAATTTACCCCCAACAGTGCAATTTTGGCCAATTAATCTGGGAGTGCTTCCTTTTCCTCTTCTGTAAAGTGGAGCTAGCAGTAACCACTATCTATCTAATCACCCCTTAGTTGTTGTGAGGATTAAATGAGGTAGTTAATACTTGTAAAATGATTGGAAAAGTACTCGTTATATTATAGATGCTCAATAAATGTTATCCATTTTTACTAGTCAGTGTTCTCCACAGAAACAGAACCAATAGGATGTGTATATATGTTGAGAGATTTATTTTAAAGAACTGGCTCACACAGTTGGCAAGACTTGGTAAGTCCGAAGTCTGCAGTGAAGGCCAACAGGCTGGAGACCCAGGGAAGAGTTGTAGTTCAAGTCCAAAAGCAGCCCGCTGGCAGAATTCCTTCTTCCTCAGGGGAAGTCAGTCTTTGTTCTCCTAAGTCCTTAAAATGTTTGTATGAGGTCTTTTCTGCTACACACAGATTAGAGAGTGTTATGGACTAAATGTTTGTGTCCCCCCCAAAATTCACATGTTGGAATCCTAATCCCTTCTGTGATGGTATTAAGATGTAAGGCCTTTCAGAGGTGATTAGGTCATGGAATGGAGCCCTCATGTATGGGATTGGTGACCTTTGAAAAGAAGTGAGAGTTTGTTTCCTTGCTCTCTGCTCTCTGCCATGTGAGAAGTTGGCAGTCTGTAATCTGTAAGAGGGTCTTTACTAGAAACCCATCATACTGGCACCCTGATCTTGGGCTTCTAACTTCCAGAACTGTGAGAAATAATTTTCTGTGTTTATAAGCTGCCTAGTCTATCGTATTCTGTTATAGCATCCTGAACTAAAACAGAGGATAATTTGCTCACAATGAATTTAACATTAACATTTAAATGTTAATCTCATCTTAAAAACACTTTCACAGAAACATTCAGAAAAATGTTTGACCAAATATCTGGACATTGTTGACACATAATATTAACGATCGCACCATTGTTATCAATACATAAACTCAATCTCAATAGACAGTCTCAATCTGAACAATATAATGGGGAGTAAGTAAGACTTGTCAGAGAGGACCTAGACCTATGCCCATGTTCCATTTGTCCTGGCCTCAGCCCTCAGTCATGGAGTCTGAGCAGGAGAAGGGTCAGTTTGAATGGAATGAATTTCATAACTTTCTATACTACCTGGGAGTAAAATAGATGGACGATTGTTAAGTATAATATACCAGATAATAATAAAGGCTCACCCCTGTCAAATCAAACTTCCATGGCATTTTTCCATACTCTCTACTAGATCAAAATTTCTTGCCATTTTCCTCATAAAGGGTAAGACAAGTGGGTATAATTATTTCTGAAAAGGTATTTTGGAGATGTGGATGCTTTTCTGAAAGAAGTGGAGATGGTCCTTAAATTGCTTCTTTAGATCTCTTTATCTTTAGCATATCAATCTGCAGTTTTCTATTACAATTGTTATCTCTTATTAGGTAATACTATTTCATCTACCTGTCAATGTTTTCCATTATCCAAGTTTTTGTTTAGAGTGTGTATTTCAACAATGTTTTCCCCCAGAGAGTTAATTCATTCCCATGGCTTCCTTGTTAGGCAGCATACTTGACAACCCCTTTTGATCCTGGCAAACCCTGGGGCAGGGGGACACTGACCCACCCAGTTCCTCAGAAGAGCTCACATTGTGGAGTACCTTCCTTAAAATGTGTAAGTTTCCCTCTCTCCAGTGACTGGGTCAGCTGGGGGCCACAGTGCCTTCTGGGGCAGTGTACCCATGTGGTCTCTGGTCCCTGTTTCTCCGTTTTGGGGTGCTGTCTGACCCTTTACGTTTCATGGCGATCAGATGCCCTCTAGGAGCTTCAGGAATTGAGCTTATGGGGGATTATCCAGTACTCTGTAGTTTGCCCCTGGTTCAAGAAGAGTGGCCTAGAGAGCAGATTGCTCCTATTTGCCTGAAAGATATATTTCTTTCCAGGGTAGTGTGAGATTGGGTTGTCAGAATGGGGATGGCATGATGATTTTTGGTGACTTGACTTTTTTATATGGAGCTTTCTACCTCCCAAATAACCAGAAAAGGCCCTGCATATATTGCCTTGCAAAATGGTCATGAAAGCATAAAACTGGATCGTTTAAAAGCATCCCTACAGAAATGGGCATTTTTATTCATTTTTGGTGGGAACATACGTTGATGTAGGTTTGGGGGGAAGGTAAAATGGCAGTATCTGCCAAAATTTTAAATTCATATCATTTGGCCTAGAAATACAACTTCTAAGAATTTATCTTACAGAAACATAAGTGTACAAAGATTTATGTATGTGAATGATTATTATATTAGTTATAATAGCATGAAATTGGAAACCATCAATTGAAGAAGTTACATAAATATATACATATATATTATGGAATATTAGGCATTCATTGGGAACAATGAGGAAGGTTATACATCCTGACACAGTAAGCATTTCAATTCACAGTTTTAAACAAATAAGAAAAAACAAGTTGCTAAGCCTCTGGAAACATACTCTGCAAAATGATTAAGAGGTTACTTCCATCAAGTGTGATTAGAACTGGACAGTAATGGGTAATTTTACCAAAAGTTTCTATCCTTTCATTCTTCTAATAAACAAAAGCAATACAAAAATGTAGCATACAAATAGATTGACCAAACATTGGCATGTTTCTCAGTTCTGATTCAGATCTTATGCTCTGTAGTGAATTGGGTCAGTCCAGGGGTTATGAAACTGGATTTAAATCCTGGTTTTTCTCATTTACCAATTGTGTGGTCTTGGGCAATTTATGTTAAATTCTCCTCATCTGTAAAATGAGAGCAGTAACACCCACATCACAGAATTTCTGTGAATATTGCATGAAATAAACCAGTAATGTTCTTGTTTCAGACCCAGGCCCTTAGTAGGAACATTCAGTATTTTTTAGCTATTACTCGTGGCTTCTTATGCCCTGATGGCCATCCTAATATATATGTCACCAGAACTTCTGAATCCAGACTGTAGCAGATGTGTATGCTCACTTATATATCTCATTATCACCTCAGATAAAACACATTCAAGACAAAATATCATCTTTTCTCTTGAAAAAACTTCCCTCTCAACTTTCCTGCCTGTAAAAACTGCCATTCTAATAAGGCGGATTTAAAACTATGGATTATTTTTGAATCAAACTTTTTTTTCAAGTTGTGGAAGTCATAGGTAATATTGATTGAATGTGAATGTCTTTTCATTCCAATTTAACTATAACTTATTAAATGTTTGCTATGTTTTTATGTACAATACTAGAGTCTTAGGATATGAATATGATGGAAACACAGTGCATTCAAATAGGCAGGTCAACGTTAAGGAGTACAGACAGTTAAATTATAGTACAGTGTACTCAATGCCTTAATAAAAAAAAATAAAAGAATATATGGTTTCAGAGGCAGCAAGTCAATAACTGCCCTTTCAAGGGATTGGAGTGTTTCTGAAGTTAGAGAGAAAATCCAGGGATGTGGTCAGTTCTGGCAAATGTGTGGCATCTTAAGAGATATGAGAACTAAAAATTTATATTATTAAAATAGTGAAAATGGAAGGCAAAATTTTCACTTAGAAGATTGAATAAGTGGCAAAAAGTAGGAGAGCAGATATAGAAATTTCTTTCCAAGAAGTGTAACATCATGAATCTGGAAGGCTTGGGATGGGTTTTGGAATCAAAAAGACCTATTTTCTTTGAGACCCTGTTTAAAATCATTAATTTCTCCAAGACTCAGTTTCTTCATGTAAGTCATTAGCAGAATTTATCTGGTTGTTGTAACAATTAGATATGACAGATGGAGTGTCTAGCCCTGATGGTGGCAAGTAGGAGCCTCTCAATAAAAATAAAACATTCTCTTATCTTCCTTATTCAAGAATTGGGCAATAAATAAAAAGAAATGGGACAACTTAATGAAAGAGGAAGGATTGAGGACATGTTTTTTTCTTTTTTTAATTTTGTTTTTCCAAAGATGGAAAAGCATCCTTGTAGTTAAGGGGAATAAACCAAAGGAGAAATAGACTGTAGGAGAAGGAAGGGGTTGTATATTTTAGATACGTGTTGTCCGATAGAAATAAAGTGAAAACCACAAATGCAAGCCACATATGAAGTGGCCACATTAAAAATAAAAAAAGAAACAGTGAAATTAATTTTGATAATCTAGCTTACTTAACCCAATATATCCAAACAATTATCATTTCAACATATAATCAACGTGAAAATTACTAATGAGGTATTTTAAATTATTTCATGTAAGGCACTTAGCAGAGAACCTGGCATGTAAGAAGAGCTCAATAAATCTAGCTATTATTATCTTCCTAAATAAATTGTAAGCTCTGTGAAAGTCAGTATCATGCCCCTTCAGTATCTCTCTTAGGCACTTTATTTTCAGTCCTCACTAACATTATATGAGCTACTTCTGTCCTGGATTATTCTAACACTGGTGGTCTCTCTGCTTCCAGGTTGATCTTTTCCATTACTGTGCTTAGATTTATCACCCTAAACCCAGATGCAATCATATTAGTCATCTGCTTGAAACTTTTCAGGAGTTCCCCAATGCTGTAAGAAAAACTATCAACTCTTTGTGGCCTTGATTTATGTTGTTTTCCTCTTTATTTCCCCAGTCCTTTTCCTGACTTCAGGGGGGAGAACTGCTCTCTCTGTACACCAATGCTTCAGGGAAGGCATTTGGCTGGGGAGAAAGCAGAGGTCATGTGCAAGTCTTTCTAGATTCATTTTTAAAGTGCTGAGTCTTTAGGAGATTTCAGACTATTTTTATGGGGATAAAATGTAGAAAGGGGTTTAAAGGTATAACCAGAGTGTCTTTGAAAAGCAAGAGTGAGAAGGGAGATCTTCTACCTGACTAGAAAGACGTTACAGGATGCAAGAGAAGGGAGAGAATCTATGGGTCCAGAGACAATAGTAACCTTGTAAATCATAGTGACTTGTGGAAGTGCCAAGACCTGGGAAAAGAGTGACTCTATAATATGACTGGGGATATTTGACCACAGGTTTTAAAGTATTTTCTGCACATATGGCTTTTGGATGAAGAATCATTTTTCTACATTTCAGGGAAGCAGACTAGATCCTTCATGAACTGCATGTTGCCTCTCTGTTCCAACTCCTCATGCCTAGTCTTCTGCCCTAGTTATTTGTACATAAACCTTGTCATACACAGAGCAGCATTACAGTGTAATAGTTAATAATGTAAAATTTGGAGCCAAACCACAGGCGTTCAGATTCTGGCTCTTCACTTACAAATGATATGTCTTGGACAAGTTATTATGCCTCTTTTACCAAACAATTATACCTCTCCAAGCCTCATTTTTCTCTGTAAAATGGAGATAATAGCAGTATCTACCTCATAGGTTTGTTATAAGGATCAAATGTCTTATATGTAAACTACTTAGAATAGTTCCTAGCATATTGAAAATTCTATATAAGTTACTTTTATTTTCAGTAATTTATTATTATTATTATTTTCTCATTATTAATTGTTGGTGAAACAAAGAACCATTATTTGTTTCCATGCCTGCCCTCCTCATTAGCCCATAAACTACCTGAAGAACCTAGCATTATTACAGAAACTGCCACAACAAGTGTTCGATAAATGATTGTTAAATGAATACGTGAACACTGTGTGGTTCCTTTGTATCCCCAGCACAGTACCTCCAAGAGCCTGGCTCAGATATCATATCCTCAGAAAAGAGAATGTTCATAGTCTAGAAGACAAACTACTGTGGGCAGAGTGTGTTGTGTTCCCTTGTGGGGTGCTGGGCATCTGAGGAGCAGCATAAAGTTGTTAGATATAGCAGACACCACTGCTTCTCTTCCCACCAACTACTCACAGCCTTACCTCCTTTCCAACAGATATCTTATCTTGTTTACTTGTCAACCCTCGTCAGCAGAGTTATGTGCTGTGGTGGGGCAGGAGCCCCAGCCCCAGGCCGTGAAACATTATAGAATAAACCAATCATGATAGTCTCATTCCCTCACCGGGAATTGGTTCAGGCATGGACCTGTTACATTGTCCTCCTTTCACTGGACACTGTTGTGTAGTAGCCGTCTTGTGACCAGGGTATAGTCAACATGTTGAATTAAGCAGAACTAATAATTGACAGAAACTACATACCTGATGCAATTTTGTTGATTTTCTGCATTACACAAACTAGAGATGATTTTTTTTTAAGACTTCTATTTATAGGATACTATAAATATTCTTTGTTCATGTTAGAGTCAGAGGGTTTTTTTGCTTGTTTGTCTTTTACTGTGCCAGAAAAATGATTATTAACAGCACAATGGACCAAAGAGGAAAGACCTGTCTATCCGCCAAGGGATTTTCATGTCATTACAATAAATTACTAGGTTCCTGGTAAGAAGTTGTTGAGATAACTATATTAAAAACTATAATAACAGCTCTGTAATCATTTTATCTGGATGCTGCCTTGGGCTTTTTGGTGAATCAACCATAACTATTTACTCCAAGAAAGAATTTAGAGTATAGAGCACAAAATTGCTGCTCGAAAGGCTTTCTTCATACATGTATTTGTTTATTTTACTAGGAGCTAGAATCAGTTTTGTTATTTTTTAATTTTGGTACAATTTTTTTTTATGATCAAACTTTCTATTAGTTTGATACTGAGCAGTAACTGCAATTTCCTTATATAATATTGAGGATGGTGAATTACAAAGTAATGAAATACGTGTGGATATTCCTCTTTAATAGATACGTATTCTAGTGCACATAGTTTAAGTTTGTTTTTTTTTTTTTTTGAATACTTCACTTGGTAACAAGGTTTTTTAGGTAAAGCATAGCTTATAAAAACAACATTTAAAAAGTCACATGAACATTTATCATTATTAAATGCTCAAAGTAGGTTACAAAAAAGTAGCATGATTTTATCTTATTTAATACATATAAATAAAGAGTACATCCACATCAAAATAATTATATTAATAAAAGTTATATTTGAATGTTGATACATTAAGTGATATTTTATGTTCGTCATGCTTATATTTATTCTTAAAACTTAAAAAAATGAACATATAAACCATATGTTATCTTTTTGGGGGGAGGGGTATGAGGGAAACCATTGTGGGAGTAGAAAATGTCATTTGGAAATAATGTGCTATTTCTTATGCCCAGGGATTTGTAAAATACTCTCTGTAATATCTGAAGATTGATTTGGATAAGCGGCACAATAATTTGTTTCTAAAAGATTTTGAAAACACTTCTGATAGTCATACATAGGGCAGTGCCTCTCCACCATTCTCTTGGCCTACAGAGAGACACAGAGTGGGCACCATTCACTTCTGAGAAACCATCCTTCATGTCCTAGCCCTTAACTTCAGTTCCCAGTATGCAAACAGTTATTCTACTTCTTCCTCTCTGTTCACTCAATAACATTTATACTGGAATGCAAGAAAGGGAGAATGACTAAACTGAAGAAATTACTTTGGTCTAATTATTTTCTCATAACTATTTGCCAACTCTGGTATTGTAGTATTAGTAACAAATTATGTGTTCAGAATATTCAGAATTTCACAGTGGAGATCTACATTAGGAAATAAGTGCTAAGGCAGTGTTTCTCAAATCAGTATATATCTAAATCACCTGGGTGAACATCTAAACTCCAGATTCTGATTCAGTAGGTCTGAAATTCTGCATTTTTAATAAGCTTCCAGGTAATGTTAATGTTGGTGATTTTGCAGCAAAGAATTAAGGTAAACACTCAGGTAAGAAGAGGCAAGTGAGTCCCAGAGCCCCATATCTGTAGCAAACTCAGGAAGGCATGTTAACTTTGTTCCCCTTAAAGCCTCCTGGAGTGTCTAAGAGTAAAGGAAGCTCTCAGTGTCCAAGTGGGCAGTTGGAATAAAAATCTAACAAGCCTTTGCATTTCTTTAGCAAACATGTAGTGCTTGTCATATGCCTGGAATTGTTCTATGTGCTTTCAGATACTAACTTATTTCAGCCTCCTAACAGTCCTGGGAGGTAGGTTCTGTTATTTTTATTCTTCCCATTTTACTGGCTGAGGAACTGAAATACATCACAGCCCAAAAATGAGCAGGCTGGGATTGCACCCAGGCAGAAGTCTCCAAGATTCTATCCTTAACCACAATGCCAGGTTACTTTTCTGACCCAGGAGATGAAACTGATCAGAAGCACGGACCTAATGAATTAACTAGAAATCAGGGTATGGGGTTGTTATGTTACTAGGATCACCAGGCCTGCTTGTCAGGGCAAAGGCTTAGGGGGCTGCATGAAAACCTCGATCTAAATGGGTCCACTGAGTCTGTGTGAGTGACTGAGGTCCTTTCCTTCTATACTATGAGAGATACTGATACATGTCTATTGTGTTTTACAACCAAGATAGGACAGAATTTGTGTGTGTGTGTGTGTGTGTGTACGTTTGAGAGTAGGGATGAGGACTAGACATTAGTGGGATTATATTCAGAATATCTGGGAAAGATAAAGGCAAAAATTAGGCAATGGTTAATTTTTCAGAACTTCTGTAAAATAGCATCTCATCAAAATTTTATAGCTCCCTTATGGACATTGAAAGGTTTTGTCACTAGCCTTAGGTTGCAAAATAAGTCTAAGTCAAAATTAGGTACACCCTCGGGAGTGTCAGTCTTAGATCTAGTTTGTTTGAAAAGAATCATTAGAATATTCAACCCTAAAGATCTCAGCTGTTAATATCTCTCCATTTAAAATTACCATAATAACCATGACAAAGGAGTATGTATTTAATAATATTCATATACACTCCAGATTGTTCCAACCAAATTAATGACCAATCCTGAGACTCAGGTAGTGGGCCCTGGAAGAGATTTTTGAGGCAGTGTGACAGACTTTAACTTTGACCTAGTAGGGCCTCAGTCCAGCAGGACAGAACTGCCAGGGGGCAATAGCTCCCCACTTCCCAGTAGAAGGGAGGAAATTTACATTCACATTGTGTGTATTTGTTTATGGATAGAGAACTTAGGTTCTTAAGTCATCCACTAGCAGCCCCATGAAAGTTGTATAATGGGAGATAAAAGTGAATTTGAGGAAACCAAGGGGAAGATAAACAATTTCTAGCCTCCCAAGAGTAGTTACTATGCCCCGTTTTCCAGACTCAAGACCAGCACTTTCACACCAGTGTGTGTTTAGAAGTTTCCATTTCTATGGGTTTTCTGCCAACTTTTGCTACATTTTGATCTCTCTTTTCTGAAGCATTTTTTGTGACTAAATGTTAAATAGCTGCGGTCCTGTTTCCACATTTGCTGACTCTGTTCAGCTCTCCAACAGGGCTGTCTGGCTTTGATTGGCAGTCACAGGGGGCAGGCGATGTTTCAGGTCAGTGCTGCTGGAGACTGTCAAGGCTGGCGTGGTGATGATTTATTATTTCTGATGACTAATTATAGGGAGGTTTGTGTTTCATGGGTGTTTTGATGGGTGGCTTTTGCAGAGCTATCACCTTACTGAAATACTTCAATACTTCAACCTTTGTCAACACTTAAAGATATTACCTTTCTCGGTGGGTTAAAGAAGATAAGGAAGCGGAAAATGTTTATATGGTCAATTTCATGATTTCCTAGAGAGAAATTAAGAAGGTTTAGGAGGGAGATGACTGATCTCAAGATTTGAAGGATTAAGACCAGGCCCAAGGAAAGGTTTATTAGGCATTAGAAGGTGTATATTTGGAGGAAGTTGGTAGAAAGCATATATCTAAGAATGCAATGTAATGATTTTATCTGGATTGTGTTAAAAACCTTAAAATATTATATATGCCTGGCATTGAATGTTGTCTCAAAGGTGCATAAATCAAATTTATTTCCTTAAACATGGGATTGCTTTAAAAAAAAAAAAAGACCTGTATTAGGCCTATTTTAAAGAATGTATTCACTGCTAACCAATGCAAATTATGTGTAAAATTTATATGAAAAAATGGCTTGAATGAAGCATAACATTTATCTAATTTGATTAGCAGATTTTTTAAAATGGAAAATTGTACTAGTTTTTGCTGTAGCAACAAACAACTCCAAAAATCATAGTGGCTTATAACAACAAATATTTATTTGTCACAAATATTTATTGTGGTTTCATGAAAACCATAGGTTAGCTATGACACTGCTAGGCTCAGCTGGGTTCCACTGGTCTAGGCAGACCTTGGCTGGGCTTGGATCCATGTGGCTCTTTTTCCAGAACTCAAGGTGAAGGAATAGCCATTATCTGGGTCATGCTTTTATTGCAGCAGGGAGCAGAAGTTCAAGGAGGTAAAGGCAAATTACAAAAGTACATTTAAAGTTTCTGCTTGAAAATGGTGTAAGTTCTATCCACTAATGTTCCATTGACCAAAGTCACATGATCAAACCCAAAGCCAGTGAGGTAGCCAAGCATTTTCCCACCATAATGAAGTATGGTAAAGTCAGGGATGAAGCAAATTATTATGAACAAATAACACCATCTACCACAATGACCCCAAACTTTGAAGTGGCAAAAAATCAACTTTAGAAATAAAATAGCAGAAGGAAAACTTGAGGGCAATAATGTAAGTGGGATAGTTTTGAGAGAGGTGTTTTTGTTTTGTAAATTCTGAGAAATACTTGTGCTCCCTAGACCGTGCTGAATCGACTAAGAAATGCTCAATTTAGGGCTTGGCAACACCTGATATATGTATCTTTCCTTGCCCTGTACCTACTGGAACTTGTAGTAAATTATAATTTGGAGAATAATAATGATCATCTACCCATCACTTATTCAGAGCCAGACTTTGTGCTAAAATCCATGAACCTCATGAATTCATTTATGGATTCTCTTTCTGCATGGAACTCAGGATGAGAAAAGCATATTTGACAGAAGCTCACCTAACTCCTAAGCCCTGGAGTTAACTTTCACTGGATAGCAGTTTAGTCTTTTCTTTTGATTAGATTGAAAATGTCTTGCTAGTTGATACGTTTTTCAGTCTTAACTATACTAACTCTGCTGTGACCAGTACATTGTACCAGTGCCAGATGATGGCTTATTTTCACTCTTAATTACCTTTTAAATTAGGTGTATCCACCTGCAGGTTATAAGTGACTGCTGAATCTACCTAGTTTACTAGGTAGTAACAAACAGAATTCTTGACGTAAAGTGTTGCTCAATAAATGCTTGCTGGGCCATGTTGTATATTATACATATATATAGATATATAATATATATATGATATATATATATATATATGATGATCATATATATATATATGATGATAAAGAGATTTTAGAGACCAGGTATCAAATATCCAAAATCTACAGGTGAAAAACACTAGATTTAGAAGAATGGATGTGTCTTCTCTATAGAAAGAGAGATCAAGGATGAATCTTGAGAAATTCTGATTAGAGAATTGGTGGAAACTTGGATTTACTAAAGTTGAGGTGCCCATGGGAATACCCTGGCTAATACAATACTGAGTCAGATATGACTTTTCCACAACTAAAATGTCAAGGCTTGTTAGAGAATCAACAGCAAATGAAAATGTTTTCTTTATACATTTAGTCAGACTGGTCAAGGGCTTAGTGCCCATACTGTCCTCTCTGCTAGCTGCCAAATAATCAGTTTAATAAAGAAATTTGTAAACGAGGTTCCCTATTTTCAGGCTATGTGCAGTTTCCCATCCCCTTCCTCTCACTCACTTACTAATCCTATTTTTAGCTTTTTTTTCTTTGCCTTAGTCTACAGCTGACTCCCTCACATGTGAGTAAATTATTTGCCTGCAAATTACCTAAACAGATTGCAGAATCGCTCCCTTAATGTCTTTGACCTGTTCTTGAATAAGCTAAGGGTGGGTAGTTATGGTTACTGAGATTGTACATAAGGCTGTGGGAAGGCAGTGATAGAAGAAGATGCACAGACAGGCCTGGCCAATTAGTGAAGACTTTCGTATGTTAGACTAGGAAATTTGGAATTCATTGGATAATCTGTATGGAAAAATTGAAGCATCGAAAAAAGCAGAATCATGATCAGAACTGTACTTTATAATTAATTAATTAATTCAGTATCTATTTGCTGGAAGACCATACACTGCCAGGATGTGTACTATGATGGTCCAGGCATTTGTGACATCTGTTGTACAGAGGCTAAAAGCTGGTGTGGGGATAGACCAAGAATAAGCACACAACTAAATCACTAAATATTCGTTATAAACCATGTGAAGTCTTGTGAAGGAAAAAAAAAAGCACTCTAAAGGAGGTATGAATGATAGATTGGAGGGAAATGAGATCAGGAAGTGGGCAACCTGCATCAATCTGGGCGAAAAAATAAGGTGCTGAATTTTTAAAATGCTCTCACTGTTGAGGATGCTTTTTACCTAAAGATATAGAAATTCCAAGCCAACAGGTTTTAAAATAAGGAGGTTTATTATCTCACACAAATAAATCCACAAGAAAAGAGCTACCAGTATTGTTAATTCAGCAGTCTATTTCAGATATGATTGAGCACCCAGATTATTTCCATATTTCTTATTGGATCTCCTCAGTATGTAGGCGTTTGTCCTGAGGTTTGTCCCCTCATGCATCAGATGGCCACAACAACTCTAAGTATCATAGCATTGCACAACATCCAGAGGACAGAAAAATGTCCCTTTCTTTTTCCTGTTTTTATGAGGGTGAAGTTTGCCAGAAGTCCTCTGGCAGACTCTTTCTCATATCTAACTATCCCAAATCCTGTCAAATATCCATTCCTACACAAATCACTGGTGAGGGTTAAGGAAATAGTCTGATTGGTACCTGTGCTGTCTAATCAAGTAGCCATTAGTTTCATGTGCCTATTTAAATTTAAAATAATTAAATACAATTAGGAATTCAATGCATCATTGGCTCTAGGCACAATTCAAATGCTTTCTGGTTAGTGGCTACTATATTGAACAGTACAGTTTATAATTCATTTCCATCATTGCAGCAAGTTCTATTTTATACAGCTGGTTTAGAAATATCAAGACTCACATCCCAGAGTCCAGGAGGGATCCAGTCTTCCTTGAAGCACATAACCTTCTACGTGAACAAAATCATGGTTCTCCTAAAAGGATCAGAGGAGTGAGGGAATGAGTGTTAGGTGAAAACCCAACAATGCTGTCCAAGTATTTGTGGGGGCAAGCAAGAATGTGCGAGATGACTTCAGGGGCTAGAAGCAGTAGGTTTTGGGAACTGATGGACAAGGTGAGAAAGAGGAAGAAGTCTACAATGGCAGTAAGGTTTCTGGCTTAGGTAACTTGACAGATGCTGGTCCCACTCACTGAGAAAAGGAATGTAGAGAAGGAGTAGTTTTGGGGGGTGGGGAAATGATAATGGATTTCAGTCACATAGAGTACAAGGTATACCTGTGGGAATGGTGAAGATTTCCAGTAGGCAGTTGGCAGTCCAGGAAAACAGTCATTCAGCAGTGTGAGAGTCCCTGTGGCTCTACTGAAAACTGGAGCAGTGTACGATGAGGCACTGAAGATGGTCTGTCTTAAGACTGAGTGATTCTTCCTAATATTGATTTAAATATGGGAAAAAGACAGTAGAATAGTAACCGATTCTTTCTTTTGATCAGAGCCAGTTTTAAGTAGTAAAGAGATAACAAATAGTGCATACCATTCCAGTACAACACTTGTTCTTTACTGAGCCCAGAAGTATTTGCCTTGGTTAAACAAAAGTATCACAAAAAGTATAGACTAATAAACATTTGACCATATACTTGCTCCCTTTGTGTACAAGCTAATATTGTGTATTGAATATGATTCACAGTAATGTATGTTTTCAAACTAAAGGTATATGTCATCTTCACAGTTTGTCATTTGCTAGAATGGTTTCACTCAGAATATTAAAAATATTACTGACATTTAATTAAGGGAGTGGCTAGCCAATAGTATCTGATTCACTTTCCTCCAGTTTGCCGTTGAAATTGTCATAAAAGACAGAAGTATGGTTTAACATCATGAAACACTAGGAATATTGGATCTTAGGTTATGGAAAGGGTGCAACAATTTTCCCCCTCTGAAGGCAGAATGGAGAGGAAAAAGTAGAGAAAGGGCAGATTTGCATTGATCTCCAATATGCATCCGGCCACACAGATGAACAGAGGAGGCCAACCAAGTAAGATCAAAGCACTGTTTCTTCCTTCCTACAGTTCCTCATGTCCCCCTCAACACAGTGCATGACATATGCTTTCTGAGAAAACCTGACACATTCTGTTTCCTGCCATCCACTTGAAAATTCTTTGTAAATTATTTACTACTACCCAATATTTACATAATACATACATGCATATATATATTTTACATGCTATGTATACATGTGTGTGATATGAATTTGTGCATATGTATATATGATGTATATGCATACGTATGTATACAATGTGTGTATGCATATGTGTTACGTAATATGTATGGTATGCATATGCATATTTATATACCCATATGTATATACATAAATTAATGATTTATTTATTATCTGTCTTTCTCATGAGCATATAAACTCCATGATAGCAGGAACCTTGTTTATATTTACATTGCAAAAAAGAAGATTAACAATTATTGGCTAAATAGGTACAGAAAATCTTTAAAATTTATCTTCAACTTGTTTTTTCCTTCTTAGTTTGTCTTGTAATGTGTATAAGAAAAAAACGTGTTATTTCCTGATTACTTCTACAAATGCCTAATGTGACCTTCATGTATCACTCACAATGGAGAGAACTATGATTCTAACAGGATGGTGCAATTGCAGTTTATGTGAAAGGTTGACAAAAACTAACACTAGCTCTGAGAAAATCTATTGGTAGACTAAGTGCTATTTGAAAACTCAAGACTTTATTATAAAGGCACTTGAAATAGAGGCAAAAGGGATTTTATGGTTATTGCTGGGAGGCTTTGTGAAAAGATAGACTCTCCTCTGGTTCTTAATATAAAGCACATTTTTGATGATCTTTCTAGAAGCTAATTTATTTCTTTTTTTTTTTTTTTTTTTTTTATTTATTTATTTATTTATTTATTTTTGGCTGTGCTGGGTCTTCGGTTCGTGCGAGGGCTTTCTCTAGTTGCGGCAAGTGGGGGCCACTCTTCATTGCGGTGCGGGGACCGCTCTTCATCGCGGTGCGCGGGCCTTTCACTATCGCGGCCCCTCCCGTTGCGGGGCACAGGCTCCAGACGCGCAGGCTCAGCAGCTGTGGCTCACGGGCCCAGCTGCTCCGTGGCATGTGGGATCTTCCCAGACCAGGGCTCGAACCCGTGTCTCCTGCATTAGCAGGCAGATTCTCAACCACTGCGTCACCAGGGAAGCCCAATTTATTTCTTTAGTCATGGAAGATAGCATGCCTCTAACAAAAATGTCTTTATGTAGTTCTTTTATCCAGGGAATGAGTAATAGATACAAAAATAATTAAATGGAAATTTAGACCTCTAAACCTAATGCAAGAGATGAGCTAGTACAATTTTGGTTAAGGAAACAACACCAAATATACTCATTATCCAGTCCTTTAATTCAAGTGGGAAATCACAGGAAAATAGGGTAGGAGGAAAATCGTGTGTTTACTTGTGAACACTAAGTGTTTATAGGAAGGTAAATAAACAATTGTGGATGGAATGGGGAGAAATACGGTGTAAGATAGGCTAATGCAGATTTTGTTGAGTTAAAGAAAAAAAAGACTCTAAAGTTATCAAATTGTGAGTGTTATACACTCACACTCTTCTGAGAATTAGATTGACAACTTAAAATATCAACTCTTTTGCTTTATTTCAGTTCAATGTGTGCTTAATATTCTTTCTGACTTTTTGCTTTCTATCTCTTCATTGTTTAGGCAGCATGGATAGAGGAAATGATAAAAATTTGAAAGCAAATATTATTTCAAATCAAGCAAACACTTCAACTTATACATTTATTGACCAAACAATTTTAGACAGGCATGTTTGTGTGTGTGTGTGTGTGTGTGCGTGTGTGTGTGTATTTAAGGCATAACTGAAGATGGGTGTCTTTTCTAAGTGTATATGTAAAGATTTTTATAGATTTAAGGGCTTTGTGTGGCTAATTGTGCAGGAGCTACAGATTGTTATAGAGATCTTCACAAACATTTTATGAGAATGGCATGTCAGAAATGACATTAGGTGTAAAATTATTAAACCTATTTTTCTTAATTCATTCAGTTCAATACTATTTTTGGGTAGTTCACTACCTGCATATGAAGAGTATCTATATCTATATGAACGTTATATAGTCTTCTACTTTGGGATGAAATTTTAAAAGGATATTTGGAAAACAGAATGGTGCTATATTCTAGAATAATACAATGGAAACTTTAAAGATCAGAACAAATCAATTTCAAAAGTTAATTAATAAAAGGTAAGTTTCAGTTATATGAATCAATCTAATAGAATTTGAAAAGTAAGATATCCAATTTTCATCAGATGCTAGGGGAAAAAAATAGGATCTAACTGAATCTTCACTTGCTCACGTGTACTGTGGTGAGATTTGAGTATGAGCGTTCCATGGCCACCTGACTTGTAGCCGGGGGTTGGCAGTGTGAGTGAATGGTGGAAAATTGTCCACATAGAAAGGTTAGTAAAAAAGCACTATTTCCTAGAAATAAAGGAAGAGTGGTGATGGTTCTGCTTGTTCCCATCAAGTTGGCAACAGAAAATTAGAATGAACAACACTTTCAATAAAGGCAAAATCCTGGCAGCCTTTTCGGAAGAGAGAATATTTTGTTTCTCGAAAAGCTATAAATCTTAAACAAATCATTCTAGTCTTCTGGATTTTTTAAAGGTAAGATTCTATATGTTTCACATGGCTTTATATGTGACCGCTTTGGCCAATAGGTGTATATTTGTGAGTAATGTGTGCTTTTTATAGCTGTTTTTTGTGCATAGTGTATAGGTGTGAAATTTTCAAAATTTCCAAATTTCCTAGTAAAAGCCTCAGCCTCTCTCCCTGCCAAAACAGTCTTTGTTAGCCTCCACTCACTCCTCTACTTTCACTGATCTATGAGCCAATACAAAGTCACAGCTATTGCTTTTTACAACATATGTCTGTGAAGGTCTCTCACTGCACATGTCAAGACAGCGCTCTTGAGCATATGTGAGTTATTTATCATCAAACAGATTTCACAGTAACAGGTGCATCCATGGGACCCAAATGTATAAAAAAGACTAATTTCCTTCCTCCTCCTAAAAGACAGTGACTAAAAGTGATAAGATAATGGCTGGAATCCTAGACAACTAAAAGCTTCCAGCAGATGTAGCTCTTGAAGCTTTTACTAAACGCTGGAAAAGCATTATGCAATCATTGCAGGCAAACGGGGAAGATGACTGAAAGATATTAATAAACTCGTGCTCCTCTCTTAGAACAATGGAATGTTTAGACATGAAAGCACCCTTAGAGGTGCTCTCATCCAACCTCTTCGTTTACTGAGGCCAAAACTAGGATGGATGTTTTGCCTAAACTCAGAAGTTGTTCCCACAGAAACCAGGTGTTATGACAACTAGCCCAGGGTTCTCTGATCCTGACACAATTCCACATTTCTGTTAAAAACAGCAGACATCTCATTTTTTTAGTCTCTTAACTGGATAGTTTCTTGAATATAGCTTTCTCCACCCTCTATTCATATTTATTACTCTCCTTTTTCTTACTCCGAATTTGTGAAATGCTCTTTGTGCTTGTATGAAAAAATGTTAAGTACACTACAAGGAATGATTTGAAAAGAGTATTATCAGGCAGAAATTCTATGCTGTGCATGTCACACCTGCAGTGTAATAGTATTTTCTCCTGGCATATGATCACTTGACACAGAATTAAAATCAGCAGCTCCAAGAGAAAGGCTATGCAGCTCCCACCAGGCCCTCGTCACTGGTGGCTGAGCTCGAGAACACTTACTTACAGTGAGTGCAAAAATCAGCTCTGAACCTGGCCACTCTGCTGTGTTGTGTCACTTACTCAGACTGTGCATGACAAATCCTCAAATGCGTTTGGTGACATTTAGAGAGCACTGTGGACTCTGCCAATATGCCAAGCAATCAGAGTGTGCATGACAAATTATGAAACACATACTGTGAAAATTATGGACCCTGTCACAGTGCCAATCTGCTGCTGAAAACCTACTGCTGCTAGAAATAATGTTGGCACAAATTTGTTGCTAAATTCAGTCGTATTTCTAATTCAGTAATGGATTGATCTGAATGGTGAGTTGCTGTACCTGTTTAGGTTTCACACAGTTCTGTCGGGGCTAATGGCCTCACCTGCTACTATAGGTAATCAGAGGAGCTGAATACTTTTCCACCACTCATCTCTGTTGATGGCTCTCATATACCTCTCTGTGTCACACGTGGTTTACCTACAGGCCCTCAATTCTTGGTCTCCTCAAAGATTTTTGGGTTGTGGGCAAGCCTAGGGTAAGAGCTATTTCCGCATGCACTAGAACATTGCGGGTGTTTACATCTCAACTGCATCTTAACACGGGCAACGCCATCCTCACCCCTAAGATGCTTGTCTGAAGAACTAATGGCAGCAGGAGGTTGTGAACTGAATAGGGACAGTTCTAAGGAGCTGTCTTGGAGAAGTGAACAGTTAAGACCTGGACCAAGTTAGTGTTGACACTCAGCAAATCATTGCATAAGATCATCAACTAAAAGTACAGAAAGAGCTACTTCACAAACCCACAAATGCAAAATAACAACAGTAACAAAATTCCAGCAATTCAATGAGAGAATAAGAATATAGGAGCTAGATATTCATAAACACATGTTCAAGGATATAGTCCCACAGCCTGATAGAAATCAGAGTCAAATAATTTCTGTCTTTTTTATTTTTTAATTTTTTGGCCACGCTGCGTGGCTTTCGGGATCTTAGTCCCCTGACCAGGAATTGAACCCAGGCCCCCTGCAGTGGAAGCATGGAGTCCTAACCACTGGGCCACCAGGGAATTCCCATAATTTCTGTCTTTAGAGTGTGCACTTTCTAGAGATCATCTTTACTGATTTATATGAAAATAATGTGTGATAATGTGGATTATAACTAGTATGATATTAAGTTTATATGTATAAAGCTGAGAGCTGTAACTTTTTTTTCTGTACATTTTGTTTTAACTTTAATTGCAGCTTTAATTTTATTTCCTTATTTTTGATTGGATTCGTCCACATTATAAGGAACATGGAATTTTATACAGTGATATCATGATGGCTTCTTTTCTAGATATCATTTTTTTGCAGAGTTATCTTTAGTAAAGCAAACTCCAAACCGTGTTGAGCATTAGATGGATTAAAATAATAATCATGACATGTATTTTTATCACACTAAAAAAATAAAGTGAATAGCGATCTCCAAAGCAAGCCTATTTATATCAGATTTGTTACAGTATATATGTGTCCCTTGCCTGGTTTTTAATTTTCTTGGATCTAGATCATCAGCTGTTTTAGCTGTTGTGTTGGCCTATGGAATCTACTTATCATTTAGAATTGTATGAATTCTGTGTGGATTGTTAAAAAATAATTATGATCAAAGCTCCATTTTTCTCCATTGAATTAACTTTTGTATGGAGTTTTTATATAGAAATCATTGACCCCTCAAAAGCATATTAACATTTTTAGCTGATTTTAGTACCAAAAAAATACTAAAAACCCTGGTATAAAAAAGATTTGCAAAATTAATAACTCCTGGATCTGGGGCTACCACCATATGGATATGGCTCAAGAAAGAAAACAACAAAAAAGAGGGATGGAAGGAGAGGCCTTTCCAGGACCTTCCCTGCATGATGCATGCTGAGGCTCTGATTTTTAGCTTCTGTCAATACCAGACGTCTTAAAAAGGAAGCCAAGATATGCCCTCTGACTCAGTGTTCCTTCCCTTCAACGAAAAGAGAAGGTGACAAGGCAACTACCAGCTAGGCTCTCCCAGACTTCAAGAAGTCTGTCTGAATTGTTAGTTAGCAACTCTTCTTTCAAATGATATAGATGAGGATTCTCCAAAATTGAAGAAAGCTGAAGCAAGGTTTTAGAAATAAGCACAAATCTTACATCTAGGAAGCGATGAAAATTAGTGAAATGGTTGTGTTTAGTGATCTGAACATTAATTTTCCTAAATATGAGAGGTTTTTATTTTTTTGGCCAAAAAGACAGTCCAGGAGGCTGACTGATGCCAAATGAAAAAATGGCAGCACTCCCTCCATCTATGTCTCTGATTATAAAACAGCAGGAAAGATCATTAGAGGAGCATACACGTTCTGCTTTGGGGCATATGTCAGGTTCAATACTGAGAGCAGATTTAAGCTTTGCCAAGGATGCCAAGTACTTCTTCCTGTGACTTCCCCAACAGTGAGGTGCTGGGCTTGTGCTGCTGGCAGTTTTGCAGAAAACTGTGGTGGTGAGTGACACAGATGGTGTGGAGAGTCTGACATTGCATATTATTTACCAATCAGAAAATGACTCAGTTATTTTATGCACACAATTATAGAGGACCACCTGTACCAGTGTGTGCTGCCTGCTTGTGGGCAACAGCAGGAAAAGGGCATGTGTCCATGTAAAAGATAGACACTTTTACTCTTTGTTATATATTTTTGTAGTTTTGGTACCACCTTTATTCGTATGCAGTTTGTGAGAATTCAGTAACATTTCTCCTCCCCCTGGGACTCTGCCTAATGTCATTAGTATAGATGGAATTCAGTGTGGGGCTATACTTCCTAAATCCCATTTTCCAGATACAGCTCCTGAAATATCAAAATGCTACATTGTGAACTTATTTCCTTGTCTAACCTCTAAAGCCTGGCATTCTAAGGAAGTTCAAGTGTATTATTCAGACTTTTCTTGGGTGTATTTCAGATATTTAGGAAATACTTTGATTATTTAAAGACTTCATGATGACATTAAGTGGTATCCTCTTGGCATTAAAAGGAAAGTGGCATTTCTTCAACACCTGCAGTAGATACTTTATAGATACTGACTTATGAAATCATTGCAATAACTCTCTGAGGTAGATAGTGGTATTCCTCTGTACAGACAAAGAATTTGAGATTCAGAGAATTTAAATAAATTTCTAGATTCACACAGCTAGTAGGTGGTAGAGAAAGATTGCATTCCTTTGTGTGATTCTAAATTCTGCTCTATTTTCACAAAGGTAGATTGCTTGCATTCTCCCAAAAGGGCTGTCTTATTCTGTCTTCATTAGGCTGCTGGATTGATTTTTTTCCCCCTAAAATGAAAGTGTCTTTATATATTTATTGTATCTGTCCAGTGTAAAAATTAACTATAGAGAAATATGTAACAAATGAAAATTCCGTTGTTATGCTACTCCCTCTTCCTGCCCAACCCTCTCCCTACTGCCAAGAAATAGCTACAGTTAAGATTGGAAAGTATATATATTTCAGCTTTACCTACAAATGTATATACACACATATTCATGTATAAGATCATGAAATACATACTATTGATATTTCAAAAGCCATTCACTAAATTGTATATTGTGGGTTTATAGATCTAGGTCTAACTCACGCCCTTCTCCTATTTATAACAATCTGCAGTATTCCATATTATGGATAGAAGGATATCACACTTTATTTAACCAAGTCCTATTAATGAACATTTGGATTGTTTAAATTTTATTGCTATTTCATACAATACTCAATGAGCATCCCTTATTCTGTTAGATTCTAAAAATTCTTGAAAGAGAAAATAATTTGTCAACATGTTAATTAAAATTTTTGATATAAAAGTTAAAATTGTCTTTAGAATTGTGTATCTTTTATAATTTCGCTGATATCTAGACATGATTAGTTTTTAAATCTTTGACAGTTAGATAGGTAAAAGAGGCTATTTCATTGTTTTCTAAATATATATTTTTAGTAATAAAAAGGCAGAGCAGCTTTTTCATATTTTTATTGACCATTTGTGTCTATCTTGGATTATTTTTCATGTTCTTTAGCCATTTGAAATTTTGCTACTTTTTTCTTATTTTTCAAGAAATTTTTTACAGTAATATTGTTATTGCCATGCATATTATTTTATATATAAAATATGTAATATATAGCCACTTATGAATATATTCCTAATTTGTCATGCATTTTCTGTACTAGTTTAAAAATTTTTGAACAGTAAATAGTATATCTTATAAACAATTTTAAAACGTATAAAGTAGAAGGTAAACTCTAGAAATATCAGCAGAAATCTTGTTAGCCATATCTACTCCCATTCTCATATCCTAGTTATAGCTATTATTAATGGTTTCTTGTGTATTATTTTTTAAACACCTTTATTGTGGTATATTTATGTACGGTAAACTGCATTTTTAAGGTGTACAACATGATAAAGCATAACTACAGTTGAGGTGGTCAACCTGTCCATCATTCCCAAAAGTATTCTAGTTTTTAGGCTATTTATATTTAATGTGACTTTTTTATATGGTTAGCTTTAAGTTTATCATTTTGCTATTTATTTTCTACTTGTTCCATTTCCTTTTTGTTATTTTTTTCCCTCCTTTTCTGACTTCTTTGGGATTATGTATTTTTTTATTATTCCAATTTATCTCTTTGTTAACTTATTAGCTGTAATTTTTTATTTTGTTATTTCAGTGATTGTTATTTGGTTTGTAATATATATATTTAACTTCTCACAGTCTCCCTTCATGTGATATATATATATATGTGTTACCTATGGTAAAAGAATCTTTTAACAGCGTACTTCTATTTCTCCCCTCCCAACCTCTGCCCCATTGTAAGAAGTTTTAGTTCTGTATATGTTGTAATATCCACATTACTTACATTTTGTTTATAGTGAATTATTGTTTAAAGATATTTAAATAATAAGAAAAATCATACATATTTATCCACATAATTATTATTTTGTAGGGTTTCTTTTGGTAGATTTATATTTCTACCTCGGGTCACTTTCCTTCTGCCAGAGGGATTTCCTTTAACATTTCTTATAGTAATCATCTGCTGGCAATGAATTGCTTTAGCTTTTGTGCATCTGCAATTATTTTTATTTGTCCCTGTCCTTGAAAAATATTTTTTTCTGAGCATAAAATACTACGTGGATGGTATTTTTTTTTTTAGTACTTTAAATTGTTGCTCTACTATCTTCTTGCTTACATCATCTTCAATGAGAAATCTACTGTATCCTTATCTTTTTTCCTGTGTGTAATGTGTCTTTTTGTTTTGCTGCTTATATGATTATCTCTTTGCTTTTGGTTTTGAGCAATTTGATTATGATGTGCCTTATTGTGTTTTTATTCATGTTTCTTGTGCTTGGAGTTTGTTGAGCTTCTTGGGTTTGTGGGTCTATAGTTTTCATCAAATTTGGACAGATTTTCCTCATTACTTCTTCAAATATTTTGCCTATTTTCCTTCCTTCTTTCTACCATTGGTTACAATTACACGTTTATTAGGACACTTGAAGTTGTCTCACAGGAGACTGATGCACTTTTTAAAAACTTTTTTTTCTGTGTTTCATTTTCCTATTATTATGTATTCAAGTTCATTAATCTTATGAACTTGTCTATGCTGTTGTTATTTCTATTCAGTGCATTTTTTTTATACCAGACTTTGTAGTTTTCATCTCCAGGAGTTTTATATGTGCTGTTTATAGCTTTCATGTCTCTACCTAACTTTTAGCATATACGAAATATGATTAGAGTAACTTCTACTTTTCCCGTCTCCTAATTCTTACATATGTGTCAGTTCTGGCTCCATTACAACTAATTGATCATTTTTATTACAAGTTCTGTTTCCCTGCTTCCTTGTATGCCTGGTAATATTTGGTTACATGGCAGGCTTGTGAATTTTATTTTGTTGAGTGCTAGATATTTTTGTATTCCTATAAATATTCTTGAGTTCTGGAGTGCGGTTAAGTTTCTAGGAAAGAGTTTGATCCTTTCTAGGCTTGCTTTTATGATTTTCTAGGCAGTTCTAGAATACTGATCAGTTTAGGACTAATCATTCTCCACTTCTGAGGCAATATCTTCTAGAATACTTTACTCAATCCTCTGTGAATTATGAATTATTCTAGTTGGATAGTGGAAAAAGGCACTATTCCTAACCCTTTGTGATATCTGGTCACTGTTCCCTCCAATGCTTTTGGGTTGTTCTTTCCCCAAACTTGAGTAGTTTCTTCACATGCATGCGATGATCAATACTCTCTTGAATACTCAAAAGGGACTCTCTGCAGACCTCTTGGATTCTCTCTGTGTATAGTCCTCTTCTATCCAGTACTACGTCCTGCAAACTTTAGCCTCCTTGGTCTCCCTAAATATATAGCTTCATTTCCTAAACTCAAGGCAGCTACCTGGATCTACTGGCTTTCCCCCTCCCTTCATTGTAGCCTGGAATCTCTCTCAAGATAGTAAACTAGAGCAATCACAGGGTGGATTTGAATGTTTCCTGTTTCTCGGGCATCACTGTCCTTCACTCCTGATGTCCTTTGCCTTGGAAACTGTTGATTCATATATTTTGACAGTTTTTCCCCCCTCTGGTTGTTTCAGGCAAAGGCTATAACCAGTTCCTGTTTTTCCAACTTGGCTAGAAGTGGAATTCAAACAATTTTCCTTTAAAATTTAAAGTCAGATTGTATCGACCTCCTCTTAAAACCCTCTTGTGGCTCATTTTCTCCTTAACGTAAACTCTAAACTTCTCATTAATGCCATAGAACCTTGTATAATTTGGCTCCTGCCTGCTTTCTTGCCTTATACCCCAGTCTTCCAGGAAATTTGTGTATGTAGCAGAGGTAAAATTCTCTTGCTCCTTTCTCTCTCTTTAAAATGAGAAATATAATAGTTTTACATGTATTGTTCTTCAGTTTGCTTTTTTTCATTTAGTAGTATATCCTGTAGATATTTATATCTCAGCACATAAAAATTTACCTTTCCTTGTTTTTCTTAATTTTTTTTTTATTTATTATTTTTATTTCTGGCTGTGTTGGGTCTTCGTTTCTGTGCGAGGGCTTTCTCTAGTTGCAGTGAGCGGGGGCCACTCTTCATCTCGGTGCGCGGGCCTCTCATTATCGCGGCCTCTCTTGTTGCGGAGCACAGGCTCTAGACGCGCAGGCTCAGTAGTTGTGGCTCACGGGCCTAGTTGCTCCGCGGCATGTGGGATCTTCCCAGACCAGGGCTTGAACCCGTGTCCCCTGCACCGGCAGGCAGATTCCCAACCACTGCGCTACCAGGGAAGCCCTACCTTTTCTTGTTAATGGCTGCATTTTATTTCATGGACAAAAATATAATTGGCTAAATTATAATAAGTTATGATGTATCCTTTTAATCTGTACCGAACCATTATGTCTTTTTCCTGACCTTGAAAGTTGTAGTTGTGCAAATAGGGGCTTCACAAAGGTTCTGTTCTTTTGGCTTCCTGAACATAGTGTCAACTAATGGGACAAAGGCGGAAAATGTTTCTTGTTTCCAAATGCAAAGTCTTGTGTATAGATAAAATTTTGATTTTCTGAATGTAACTTTCTATATCAATGATAATTACACCCTCTTAGAAAGAGTCCATCCAAGAGAATGTCCCTTTTGGAAATTCCTCTATAAGAACTATGGATACCAGTGTTTGTTTTAGCACCTCTGATGCTATGTGTACTACATATGGATACACAGGGGTTTAGGGAAAGAGGGATGAGGTTGGTTTGTGAATAGCTGAAACAACACCTTCATATAAAAGTGATCCACAGGCTTTTAATATATATGTATATATTTTCTGTTATATGTAAAAATGTATTATATGTACATATCATATCTATCTTATTTAAGGTGACAATTGTAATTGTTCCGATTTTCAATTACTTTTGGAAAAATTTTAAACTAATATTTTAGAAAAATGAAATTAATTATAATGGTTTTAGATTTGCAATATATATTTTCCCTTGAACAATTATTACTGGGAAAAAAATTGTTCACTTGTTCCCCTTTGTTTCCTTAGGGATTGGCAGGATGTTTGAACTCATAATTAGTATAAACTATTATCTGTTAAAAGAATGATTAAAGAAACGAACCTCAGAGTTTTAATAGGGAAAATTTACCAACAAAACTAGCAATATGTGTAAAATGACTAGCCATCTTCAATAAGCTCACCATAATTTTTAGATTTTTATATAATGATATCTGTATTAACACAATCAAGTCATTCATTAGAATATAAGCCTTACCATAAGAATGTAAGCTCTGTGAGGACAGAATGTTTTGTTTACCACTACATCAATAGCACTCATAATAGTGAAAAACATACAGTATGTACACAATAAATATTTGATAAATTAATAATTTTGAACATATGTGGTTTAAAGAAAAGTATAAAATGTTCTATTTAACTACATCATTTAAAAAGTTCAGTCAGGGCTTCCTTGGTGGCGCAGTGGTTGAGAGTCTGCCTGCCAGTGCAGGAGACACGGGTTCGAGCCCTGGTCTGGGAAGATCCCACATGCCACGGATCAGCTGGGTCCGTGAGCCACAATTACTGAGCCTGCGCGTCTGGAGCCTGTGCTCCGCAACAAGAGAGGCCGCGACAGTGAGAGGACTGCACACCGCGATGAAGAGTGGCCCCCACTTGCCGCAACTAGAGAAAGCCCTCGCACAGAAACGAAGACCCAACACAGCCATAAATAAATAAATAAACAAATACTTAAAAAAAAAAGTTCAGTCAACATATGTAATTAGGATTTCATGTCAGTATACACACAATAAAAGATTTTTTTCACAGTAAAATATTTTTTGATAAACGAGATTTGAATATAAATTTTGTATTGTTTACTTGATTCTTCTGTCATATACTTATAATGACTATAAATTCGAGAAGCAGGCAAAGTTAATCTCAAACATTATGAATCTTGAATATATCCTGGTATTGCTCACACACAATTATCTTCTAAAATTTTTTGTTTTCTAAAATCAATGTGGTTTTTGGTAGGTTGAATCCACCCAAGTACTAGGCATGGAGTATTATTGACTCCAGTCAAGGAGCAATGATAGGTCCTGGCCAAAGTGACTACCCCTCCCCACCCCCCATAAATAAGCCTATAACCCAATCAGGGCAATGAGAAGCAAGAAGAATCTTGGGAAAGAGAAAATTTCTTCTTTTTTCAAAGAAGTTACTAGAAGAGATTTTTTTCTTCCCTAGGATAGGATTGTATGATATGAGGATATGAACTGTGATGTTATTACAGCCATTTTGATTCTAATCAGAGGGAGTGTCTAGAAGTTTTGGGAAGAGGCATCTTACTGAGCCTAAGGATAAGGCAACAGCATGAAAAGCAATGTGCAGGGGCAGAGAGAATTTGGTCTATGGTAACATTGTTAAGCTGTGAAGTCATGATAAAAGACCTGCACTACTTCTAAAATTTTACTCATGTAAGGTAATTAAATTTCCAGTTTAAATCCAGTTTATCTGTCCTTGTGACACAAAAAAGTACTAAATGTTATAGTTGAGACATGATTTCTCCTGTTTTGCCAAACACAGTTTATAATGTCTTTGGAAAATATAATACACATATGTAAAGAAGTAATTCAGGAGGTAATTATTTTGATTTAGTTTTTATTTGAGCCAACTTCTGGTTTTCATTTTCTGGTAGAATGCTTTAAAAATTGATCTGTATAAATCCATAATTGTAAATAAAGTTTGGTATTGAATGATTTATTAGGGGATATAAAATTTGGAAGTGTAATTTCACCAGCTTATTTTGTGTGCTGATTTTACAGACTACAATGAGATATGTATTAAATTCAGTTCCAGTGTGAGTAAAAATATCAGTTTAAAATAATTTTCCAGTCCATATTTACAGTTAGTTGATGATTTAGCTCTCATGTTCACCAGTGAAGTTTATTGAATTGTTTAGCATAATTTTCAACTCTACAAGCCACATGTTAACCCAGAAGGTTTGTTGAAAGGCAGCTGAAATAATTATTTGCCTTGCTCAGGATTAAAGGAGACTTCTATTTATGATTAATAAGACTGAAGATAGAGAACGTTAAAGAGTCAAGGAAAGAAATGTTGTGGTAATAAATGAAAAATAGGCATTTGTCCACATTTTGAAGCTATTGAAAAAGAGAAACCATAAAACAGCAGGGACAGTTAACCTATCCATACAGAAACTCTTCCCAATTCTAAACACATATTTATAATACTGTAATTGTGGTTCAGAATGATGTCTCAGGACAAAAAACAAAAACAAACAAAAATACAGCTGGATGAAACTATTTATTATATATTACATTTCTTTCTAGAGAAGGAACATATTTTATTAATCTATACCACACCTGTGGCTATACAAAACTTCACACTGGGCAGTTTTCTCTTAAATTTATTGGTAGCCATTTGGTGAAACATCCTTATTTTAACTTTCTTGTAAAGTATTACAGCAGTGTATTCTCTAAAATAAATGTAGGTGAGTTTTTCTTGACTGTGATTTAAATGTAAGGTTTTCAGATACATTGGAAAGATTTCCTGAGTAGTAGAGTGAGGTGAAACTCCATTCAACGAGGAACCATTCAGATCAGGATTGCTCATCACCACCCTGTATGCAACTGGTACTATCCCTGCCTTTAGAATGAGAGATGCAAAGCTTAGAGTGAAGGGATTGCAGGAAGGTTCTCAAGTTAGTAATTTGAAAGCCAGTGTTTGAATAGAGAATTAATAACATATTTTATATTTATAAAATTCTCATATCCCCGCTTAAACAGAATGAATACATGAGTAAGAATTTTAAAGGAATATTATTTTTTAAATTAACATACAGTAATACTGACATTTGTGGTGTGCAGTTCTATGAAATTCAGTATATGTATAGATTTGTATAACCACCACCTCAGTTAGGATACAGAAATTTCCATCATCCTCCAGAACTCCCTGTCCTATACCTTTGTAGTTACTCTTTCCCTCTTCTCTAACCCCTGGCAACTTATGATCTATTCAACATCACTATGGTTTTGTCTTTTGATAATGTCTTATAAATGGAATCATAAAGGCACCCACTTCATTTATTTCTGCTCTCTTTTATTTCTTTGCTTCTGTTTGCTTTGGGCTTTTTTTCCTCTTCTTTTTTCTAGTTTCTTGTAGTGGAAGCTTAGGTTATTCATTTGAAACATTTCTTCTTTTGTAATATAAGCATTTGACTTTTTAAAACACTGTTTCTCTGTTTAACAGTTTAACAGGGAAATACTGTTTTAGTTACATTCTACAAATTTTGACGTGTTGCATTTCATTTTTTTTCAGTTCAAAATATTTTCTAATTTCCCGTGAGACTTCCTGTTTTATTTATGTGGTATTTAAAAACATATGTGCATTTTAATGTCTGTGATTCTTCTGTATCTTTTGTTATTGATTTCAAGTTTAACTCCATTATGGTTTAAAAACATACTTTGTATGATATAAATTCTTTTAAATATGTTAAGATTTGTTTAATGTCCCAGGATATGATCTGTTATGATGAATGTTCCATATGCACTGGAAAATAACATTTATTTTCTATGTTTCAAACTGGAACAGGAGGGCTTCTCCTAGTATTCTGTCTGTGCCAATGCGTACTTCTGGGCTTTCACAGCCTTGGGTCCAAGCTTGAAGATACTAAAGGGGGAAAAAAGGTAAATTCACTACTGGATTTGTGGTCCTTTAACTCCGTTCTACTACAATTTCCTGCTATTATTTCCTTTCCAGACTTCTCAAATGGTGGCTTCATTCATTCTCTCCAGATTTCATAGCTGCAGTCATTAGGAGAGAAGGGGTAGGATGTGCTTACTTCATCTTAACTAGTGAAAGAGTTACTGAGCTAAATTATTATCAGTTTCACCACCTCCAAAATCAAACATGCCTGATTTTAGGTAAAATCCTTTGTTTGTAGAAAGTGATCTTTTATTTATGCATTCACAAACATTCACTTAGCATCTTCTGTGTTTTGGCACTGTTCTAGGCATGGAGGATATACCAATGAACAGAACACCAAAAAGATTCGAGACTATGTTCTAGTAGGAGATAGACAAAATACAACTGAAAAGATGTAACACATCAGGTGGTGGTAGTTGCAATAAAGAAGAATAAGGTGGAGGCAGGTGATTTGAAGTGTTGTGGAAAGAGGTAATGCAGCTTTTAAAAGGATCATGAGGAAAGTTATCACCAAAAAAGGGATATTTGAATGAAGAAAGATTGGTATTTGATTGTGCAAATTGTGATCACCATCTTTGAAAACTGGATTTGAAACAGACGAAGTTGAGGAGATCTCTCTCTCTCTCTCTGTGTATATGTATATATTATACGATTATCTATTCAGTTAAAAGTTGTAGTTATCTCAGTCACAGGTGCTTTATTAAATACCATTAAATTATTAAAGTTATGTGCCAAACAAGTTTTAAACTTATATTAGACAAAAATAATCTTGATAATGTGTAAAACTAAACTGAGTTGGCCATAAATGATTTTACGCAACATAGGTTGGTCTCTGCTGGACTAGTAAACTTCTGTGCCTTGACATGGACAAAGCATTTTTTTTTTTCTCCGACTCTATTCAATAGTTTTCATTTAAGTTTTGAGATTGGTTTGTCCTTATGAATTGCCATAGGGGGAAAGTCATCAAATTAAATTTGTGGTAAAGTTTTAAATAACATCTCTGTTTTTCAAATGCTGAAGCACATCTCCAATGTCAATATTAAATGTCAGCTGCAAACACAGTCTTTAATTGCTTGAACATCTTACCTCACCCTTTGTCAGGAGTCGTGAGAACAATATGGACATGCTAGGACAAAGTCAGCTGCCACTATCTTAGGTAAAATTCCATGTCCAGATGTTGCCCTGTGCAGTTGCCATGTAATTCTAATTGACTCCTTGGGGAATCTCAGTTTGTGCCGCTGAGGGCCCAATTCAGCTTTGGAGTTGTGAGTGAGTAACTGATGACAGAGGTTGACTCAGTGTGTTTGTGTGTGTGGAAGTGTCGAGAGTAGGAGGTTATACAAAGGCCAACAGTCATTACTTCCAAGGTCCAGTGGAACTTACGCCTTGCTTGTCAGCTTTTACCTTTAGCACAATCACATACGTATTTTGAAATATGAAAGCACTTGAAACTTATTAACCAACAAGCAATAATTCTTTCAAAAACAAAATAAAGGCTAAAAAATATATATATATTTGTACACACACATTCACGTATATATGCATATATTTGAAAATATACAAACTTTTTAAGTATACGTAGGTATATTATCTGAGAATAGTGGCATCTTTTCTGGAGGTTCACATATTTGACATTTTCATTGCTGTGCCAGGTAAATGCTGTTGTCTTTGGATACTTTTATATTCTTTATTTTGTTCTTAAACACAGCTTACAATAGGTATTCTCTGCTAAGAAATTGGTGTACCTTCAAATTATTTATTTTACTCTAATTTCTCAGCTAAAGGGAAACATACTCTTAAATTTCTGTATGAAAATGACAAATAGACCATCTAGGGATTTCTCGTTCCTACACAAGTCACCGTCACAAATTTTTAGTTGAATGTTGCCCAACTCTAAAACTTCATCACTCTTTGATGCATAAATTCTGACTTCGTAAAATTTTTTTTTTTATTTAAAAATAACTCAATAGTTTTATAATAGAAAAAGAAAACATATGAATACTTTGCCTTATATCAAATAGTACCTTGAATTTTACCTCAGTAATTAAAGAGAACGATTCTTAAAACATAATTTAAATTTTCATAAGTTCTTATCTGAATAATCTGGTGTCACTCTGGAGAGATAGCCTAATGTGAAATGAAGATATGAAGAAATGAAAACAAATCCATAGAAAGATATGAAAGGTATAAAATCACAGAGAGTCTACCTAAGTAAAAAAGACTCATAAGCAGAGGATAAGACAGTAGTTTGCTTTCAAAAGATAGGTCTAAATTAAAATGAATGTTAAGAAGCTGCTGATAAAAATTGCCTATTCTTTTGCTCTGAACTCTCTTAGGGAATCTTTTTCCTGTAATTTCACATATACATGTGTAGAACGTTTGATACTGTAAGAATTTAAATAAGAGGAAGTTATAGGCATAGTTTTAAGCTATTTGTATGACTATAATTAGTTTCTTTTGGAAACAGTTATGCTGTTAATTTCTGTATGTACATTTAATGAAAGAAAAAATGTCAAGAATCTTAATATTATTTAATTTTAATAATAATATCAACTTATTTACTGAACACCTCTGGGACAGGTGACTATTTCATATTTAATTAAAATATTCACAATAGGCTATCAATTACATGAAATGAAATCATTTAGTATTTGACAAATATGTTTATCAATAAGACAAACTAATAAGATTTCCTCTCGGATTTGTGTATCCTAATGATTCTTTTTTGTTGTCAAATGTAATGCATTCTTCAGGCATATATTTTGTGACTTGGAATCTTCTTAATTAATACTGAGGATGTATCTATTCTGTTCCTTAGGTATTTCTTCATGAACATTGTTCTGTTTTTTCAGTCCTTTGTTAACCATAATTAGAAGTAGTGAAGATAGAAAGTCAGAATGAAAGGAAAATCTCAATGTTTCAGTTTTGGAGTTTATGTATGAATAAATAAGAGTATATAAATATTGGTAATACATAGAAAATTAACGGAATAATTTAGAAGATATTAACAATAGGATAAAATGTAATTGGTATAGTACATCACCCTATAGGGAGCTCATAGATAACTCTATTATACTTATGTACATAATGTTGAGTTTTGAAGGAATTATAACAATTTTTAAAATGTTGAACTATTCATTACATTGTTCAGTGTTAGTAATCTCCATTTCCATTATTCACTGTTTTTCCTTGTTTACTTTAAAAATTTTTCTTCGTGGTTTGTAAGTCTCCTTTACGTGATCTTGTTTAGTGTTTTTCCAACTACAGGTTGAAATTCACTAATTAGCAGCAGGGAATTTAAAAAATTTATAACTACAGAACAGAAAATATTAGAGTGCCTTTCATGCATTATTTTAAGGATGCGTATCATGGAAAAATTTGCTTCATTTACATATACTAGGTTGCAAGGAAAACTGAATTTCTTACTGCATGTTTTGGTAAAACATTACTAAAAAGCCATTGGACTGGATGAAAGGCAACTGAAGAACACTGTGTGTATACTCCTGTTACTTATGTCAGTAGTTCATTTACTGTATTTTATCTATATTTTGGAATATATACAATGAATATGATCAAGTGGCCCACTTTCAATGCTGAGAAGAAGATTTCACTGATGGTTGATGAATTGCTCATAAGGGTGAAAAACGAAGTGTTAGACTTAATCATTTCACTGTCACAGATCTATGTATCAATCCTTAGTGAAAAACATCCTTGAGAGAAGAAACTGGCTATTACTAAATTAGCATTGGAATATTACAGGCACATATTTTCATTTCATAACCATATTTCAAATGAATTATGAAACTAAACAGAAGTCAAAGATGTAATACAGGCTGTAGATACTGCAAAATTAAGATGGGTTTGACCATATAACAAACTTAACTGAACTACATTCCTGTGAATTTGCAAAAGCAATCACCATATTTAACCAAACCAGGTTACTGTGAATTTGAAAAATAATCCCTGAGCACAGAGACTCAGGGCATGGATTCATTGGTAAAAATCTTATACTCAGAGTACATGCAGTATTCTATATTACACTAGGAGAATATGACATTAAACTCACCTTTTTTTATGAGCTGAAAATAAGCTGGTGATTATAAGCTGATAGAAACACTATACCAGTTTCAGATATTGAGGTATTTATGGCAGAATTATTTGGAGTCAGGATGTGAAAATGAATGTGGAGAAGACATTTTGGCTCCTGCTCAGTACCATTAAGCCATTAGGTTACACTGTCTATGGTAATGAATGAATAAACGAATGAATGAATGAACTAATTAATTAATTAATTTAAAAATTGATGGGTATTTCTATAAACTGGTATTCTATGTAATTTCTATTTTTTTGTTTATTTTTTGTTTTTCAAATTTTTACCACTAAGCCACACTATTTTGACTTTTAACTTTTTATAAAATTGTTGATGTCGTATAATACAACAATATTAAAGAATTTTTTTAATAAAAAAGAGCTTAGTCCAAATTCTACCCTAGCATACAACTGCTTTTCATTATCCATCTGCATCACTCTTATAATCAGGGCTAAAAAAGGACAACTAGATAGTTTTAGCTCTAAACATAAAACTATAACTATAGATGTATAACCAGACTTATATTTTCATAATTTAAAAAGAGAGCTTCCAACACCTTTGAGTTATTTATGCTCTAACTTAATTCTTGAACTTTTTTTCTTGACACACACAGCACTTTCTTTGGTAACTTTTCCTTTCCTTCCTGGCTTTTCACCTTGGGATTAATTCTCTTACAGAAAGCCCTCTTATGGGTCTGATTCTGTGTTTGCACTTTTTGACTTCCTTCCTTGATTCTGGCCCAGATACTATCTTCACCGTCCCCAGCCAACTCTCTAACAGCCTGTACCCTAGACTCGAGGGTTATGCTTGCCTCAGTGGTTCTCAACTTTGGCTGTCAGTTGGGGCACTTTCAAATATGTGTGGGCCCTGCTCCAGAACTGTTACATTACAATCTCTGGGGGTTGAGCCCAGGTGTAGAGAGACTGTTTTAAAATTCTCCATTTCATTCTAAAGTGCAGCTGAGGTAGAAATCATTGCCCTAGAGCAGACTACCTCAGTCTCAGCACTATTGATCTTTTGTGTTGGGTAATTCTTTGTTGTGGGAAGCTGTTCTTCCTGTTCATTATAGGATATGTAACAGCACCCCTTGCCTCTACCCACTAGATGCAGTAGTAACTCCTCGCACCCAACCATGTGACAACAAAAAAATATCACTAGACATGGCCTAATATTTTCCTGGGGTCAAAATTACCCCCGTTTGAGAACTACAGTTTTACAGCTAGAACACAGTCAGATAAAAAGTTTATTTACGAAACTAGAATTCTAAAGTAAAGCAATGAGGAAGACCAAGTGATTCAGGGGTTGACATCTTTCAAGACATGTTGGACATAACTTAGGTGGAATAGAAACCTGACTCTGGCCACTTGTGTGGGGTAACTACTGGGGAAGCTGGCCCAGGTTCAGGTGCTTGAAGATGAGGGATCCAACGTGTGTAAAGTTGACTCACTGTAAAACAACCAGTGCTGGGTGCTGCCCATGTGGCATTAGAGGTACATTGCAGGGAAATGGTGTACAACAATGATGGTTCCCAGAACAGGATATACTTACATGTCTCCCTGAATAGGGCCAGGGTGAAGTCACAACACAGGAAAGCAGAAATGAATAGTAGACCAATGAGGGACTGCACTACCTATGTATCAGATAACATGCAGAGTGTAAGCAGGTCAGAGGTGACTTTAATAACATAACAAAGAAAATGCAGTAGAGAGTTGAGAATTGGTGCAACTGTTCAAGATTTTGCAGTGACCCAGAATCTTTCTGTTTTCTCTACCTTCCTTACACTTAGCTCTCATGCTTATGATTTCAAGGTGTCTGCTATATCTCCAGGCATTGCATTAACATTTTAGATAAGAAATAGGAACAAGGGTTAAGGGCTAAGAGCAAAAACCCAAAGGATTTTCTCTTAGAAAGAAAAAATGTAGGATCTTATGTCTTCCCCGGAGAAATCCAATTACATCTTACTGACCAGAATTCTGCTAATAGATACCCTAGCTTCAAGAGAGGCTGGGAAATAGAATGTTTTAACTGGTCTCATTGCCACTCTGGAAAAAAAGAAATCCATTAGTGTGGAAGAAGGACAGTGGAGAAAAGGATATTGGGCGGGCCAACAGCAGTATCTGCAACAGGGGATCTGGAATCTAATCTTGTAATCTTGAAGACAATAATGCAGAAGAATTCATGGAAATAACCCAAGCAGTAGACATGAGAAAAAAAGGGAAGTTACCCTGTAACCAAGTCAAATAACTGTCTCAGTCAGGAGGATTTTGTATATTTTCTACTGAGTGGTGGACCAATTTCATGGCACAATCAAACCAAAACCTGGAAATCAACAGGATTAAATTATTGTACAGAGCTGGCTATTGGTTAATCTGCTGGAGAAAGAAGTGTCAGGACACAGTCTGAGTAAAATCTGACTTGTATAAAACACTGTAATTTGCGAAGTGTTTTCCATTTTCTCAAAGCATGGAAAAAGAAATTGGTAAAAAGTTAAGAGTTCGTGGAATTTTGAGATTCCAGGCACTCTTGCCTCTTTTCTAAAGTCTTAGTTTAAAAGCATTAAGCATTTAAAAAATACCACTTGATATGTAATTGGCAGCAGGATTCTTTTTTTTTTTCCACTCGGCTTTTATCTTTTGTCTGCAAGCCATGCCTTTACTGTATAGGCCTTAGTCAGTGTGCTTCTTTTGTGTCCATGCTCATGAGCTATAGGAAGAAAAGGGCTAGATATTAGTTAGTGCCTAATGGTATATCTCATTTAACAGAGATTTTTATATTTCACAGTTATCCAATCAATGACATGTTTATTTATTTATATGCATCTCCTTTTAGTTTTTTAGAGTTACAATATTATGCATATTGATCCAGAATTCTTTAAATATTTCAGATTGTAATTCATTTTTTAAAAGAGAGTACATAATTTATCGTAATATATTCAGAAAAGGTTTTAATTACAGTTTTTTTCATCGAGTGTTATTTTTATTTATACAACATATATTTTATTGGTGTTCCATGAAAAGACAGTCTTTATTTTCCAATCTCTCACCAAATAGTGGTTATAATTTTTTAATAAGATGTGAATATTAGTTATAATTTGATTTCAGGGGTTGGTGAAACAAGAGTGACTAATTTTCTTCTTGAAATTGGATTTAAAAAACAAGTATATTGGAGTTGAATATTTCACTGAGAAAGTACAGTGTTTTGTTTTGTTTGTTTTAATCAATTGCTATTTGTGAATTAAATGGCTTCTTGTAAGGTTCAGGGGGTCTATTTAATAGTTCTCCAACTAGAGCTTATGCAGTGATGTCCAAAAGAAATATAATGTGAGCCACATGTATGATTTTTAAATTTTCTAGTGGAAACATATTAAAAAAGTAAAAAGAAGCAGGTAAAATTAATGTTAATATTATTCTTGATTTAAATGAATATATCCAAAATATTATAATTTCAACATTTATAGCAATATAAATGATACTATAATGGTAATTTAACATTATAAATGTTAATTGTTATAAATATAAGTTAACATTCTTCTTATTCATACTAATTCTTTGAAATCCAGGGTAATTTTACATATATAGCATATCTGAATTTGGACATGTGGCTTAGTGACTACTGTATTGGACAGTGCAGTTCTAACTGCTTAAATTCCATGATTTCAAGGCAACAGAAAACTACATTGCTCAATAAAGGAAAAACCAAAATACAAATTGATTCTTTATTTCCCCAGAAAAAAGACTTTCAAATTTAGAGGTATCAATAAAAGAGTCAAATATCTAGTTTTGATAGATAATTTATTAGTTTAATTGCATCATATATTTAAAATTACATGCTCTAAAAATATATTAATTAAAATATTACTTTTAACTCATATTTCGTAAAACAAGTTTATTCAGACTTTTCCTGTTCATCTCAATATTCATGTCTTTGTCATCCCTAGAGTCCTCTACTTTGTGGAGCACATGAGCTTCACTATCGCCTGAGTAGATGGAGATAACAGCCCTTTTTGAATTTGTATCTCGTGCTGTCACTAAATTTTAACTCAAGTCACAAAATTTATTCATGTAACTTGAGGGTATTAGTTCTCAGTGGGGTGTATGTGGGATTTTGTGCCCCAGGGACCATTTGGCAAAGTCTAGAGGCATTTTTGACCATCACATCACAACTGGGAGCAGGGTGATATTGGCATCTAGTGGGTACAGGCCTGGAAACTCCTAAACATACTGCAGTGCACAGGACAGTCTCCTACAACACAGAATTTTCTGGTCTAAAATGTCAATAGAGCCAAGACTGAAAAACTTTGGATTAGGACATTGTCTTTTTTAAGAATTCATCCAGTAGGTATATATTTGTGATCTTGCCATTATAACCCTCACGGTGGTACTTTTGGAAATGACCTTTAAAAATTGTTTACAATATAGTTCAACATTTTCAATTCTGAATTCAAACCACAGAAAAAATGAATAAACCTGTATTAAGCCTTTAGTCTTCTTTTTTATTATTCTGTGAATTAATTTGTTTTTGCACTTTAACCATCACATTTATTATGAATTGTTTTCTGATGAAAGGAATACATAGAAATTTAATATAAAATATAATTACGGATAAAGGCAATCACTGTCGGTATTTTGGCATATATTCTCTCAGTCTCTATTCTATACATACACACATACACGTATACACACCCACACATATTTTATTTTATTTTAAAGGACTTGGCTCATGCTTTGCACCAAGTTTTGCTGTTTGCCAAATAGACTGTTGCTCCCTGGCATTAAATAGACTACACACTGATATTCCTGATAGTGGAGTATTCCGAACCATAAATGTACATTACAATTCTGTGAACTGATTTCTAAAGCATCTGAAATTAGCACAGATTTAGGTTCTTTGAAGCTATTGTATTAAAATGAGTCTATCCTTTTATATAAAAAGGATTTGAATACAAAATATTTTTTTATTCCTAAGAAATAATATTTTGAGGGGAAAAAGTCTTTAACTTTATTCACACATTTATGGTATTTACAAATAATTTCCACTTGGGGTCTTCAGTGTTCCCAGAGTTGTGGTGCAGTCTGCTGTTGGCATGAGACAAGGTCTACATAAGTATTATTATCTTTTAAAAAATTAAAAACATTTTTTAGAGCAGTTTTTGGTTCTGAATTATCAAAATTGAGTGGAAAGTACAGAGATTTTCCATATTCCCCCTGCCCCTACACATGCACAGCCTCCCCATTATCAACATCTCCCACTGGAGGGGTGCATTTGATACAATTGATGCACCTGCAGTGACAGATCATTATCACCCTACTCCATAGTTTACATTAGATTTCAGTCTTGGATTTGTACATTCTATAGCTTTGGACAGATTTATAATGTGTCTACCACTATGGTATCATACAGAGTATTTTCACTACCTTAAAAATTCTCTGTGCTCCACCTGTTCATCCCTCCCTCCTCCCTAACCCCTGGAAACCCCTTATCTTTTTATTATATCCATAGTTCTGCTTTTTCTAGAATGCCATATAGTTAGAATCACACCGTATGTAGCCTTTTGAGATTGGCTTCTTTTACTTAGGGATATGCAATTAAGTTTCTTTCATGTCTTTTCATTACTTGATAATTCATTTCTTTTTAGTGTTGCTATTTTGGTGCCTGGATTACCTCAGTTTATATATCCATTCACCTATTGAAGAACATCATCGTGGTTGCTTATAAGTTTTGGCAGTTATGAATAAAGCTGCTATAAACATCTGTGTGCTGGCATATATTTTGTGTGGACATATATTTTTACTTTTTTGGGTAAATACCAAGGAACGTGATTGCTGGATCATATGGTAAGAGTATGTTTAGTTTTATAAGAAACTCCCAAACTGTCTTTCAAAGTGGCTGTACCATTTTGCATTTCCACCAGCAATGAATGAGACTTCCTGTCACTCCACATCCTCATCAGCATTTGGCGTTGTCAGTGTTCTGGATTTTGGCCATTCTAATAGGTATGTAGTGGTATCTCATTGTTTTGATTTGTATTTCCCTGATGACATATGATATGAAGTATCTTTTAATATAACTTTGCCATCTGTACATCTTTTTTTGTGAGGTTTCTGTTAAGGTCTTTGGTTCATTTTAAAATGTGGTTGTTTGTTTTCTATAGTTGAGTTTTACATGTTCTTTGTGTATTTGGATAGTAAAACTTTACCAGCTATGTCTTTTGCAAATATTGTCTCCAAGTCTGTGGCTTATCTTTTTATTCTCTTTTATTTTATTTCTTTTAGTTTGAAGGGTATGTTTCAGCATGCCCCAGACTACTGAAGCCCTAAAAATTTCATTGATCTTGTGGGCGCCTTCCCTTCCACTGGTATCAATTCCCAGTGCATCATTGGTGAAATCTCCTACACTCTGGAGCACCTATGTTTTATAAAGGTTTCCAACATACTTGCTGCTTCTTGCTCATCCACTCTAATTAACATGATGTCATCAATCTATCATATATAAAATGTGACCATTATAAAC
The DNA here is from genome assembly GCF_949987535.1 of Balaenoptera acutorostrata. Lineage (NCBI taxonomy): Eukaryota > Metazoa > Chordata > Mammalia > Artiodactyla > Balaenopteridae > Balaenoptera > Balaenoptera acutorostrata. The sequence continues at coordinate 119,777,306 of NC_080067.1, forward strand.
TTCTGAATAATATACAGATTCTCCAGGTCCCTTCAGACTATGTTTTAATAGAGGCTAAGAGGATTAATTATAGCCATGGGGAAAGATGGTAAATGTACACATACTCTTGTTTGTCCTACATGAATACATACTGTTGATTCTGCTTCTTGAGAGGAATAGAACAGGATGCATTTACCAGATCGATGGCCATATACTGTGTATTGGAGAACTTGTTAATCTGCTCCAGCAAAGATACCATATCAGGTACAAAAGGTTTAATGGGTTTCCTATTTGGTTGAGTTTACGGTAATCCACTATCATCCTTCCGTATCTCTTTGGCTTTTATAGAGTTCAAGATAGTAAATTAAATGGATGTATATTGAAAACTACTATCTCTGCATTATTCAGATATTAATAGATGACAGTAATTTCTATTATTCCCTGTAGGATACAGTATTGTCTTTGATATACTCTCTTGGCCAGAGGTGGGGTGGGTGCTGATAGAGACTTTCACTTGACTTTTCTCACTGTGATGGTTCTTACCACAGAGGTCAAGGGGCCAGTGTTGGGGGTTCTATTCATCTCTAAGTATGTTCATCCTAATTTTACATTTTGGAACTGGGGAAATGAACCTTGGGTCTGTGGAACTAGTGGAGCTGCTGTGAGTTGGATCTGGGTCAGAACTCACTAATGTATTATTTGGATCCTATATGCATCTACTCTAACAGAGGGTCAGTGATGATGCTTCAAATCCTTCAAATATCCAAATATCACTGTCAGAGAAAATTGTGTTTAATTGTCCTCAAAATGACTAGGTAGTCCCTTGACCCCAGTGTGATGTTATCTGAATAAATGGCTTAGGACCCTTTGGGGAAGGACTGGAGGAATCATTACCTGATATCAAAGTCAACTTTATGGTGGACATGGCGAAATGCCATCCATATCCCCTTCAGTAAGGGACTTGTTGCCCCAGCTGCTGAGTGTGTCTTCAGGAACAGCCTTAGCTCTAGAAAGCCACTTTACCAAAAGTCATCCCCTTTCTCTGGACAGTCCACTTCCAGTTTCTCATCAGTGAGAGAGTATAAAGACTGCACCATATTGGGTCAACTTAAGACAACTCTGAAGGGCTAGTCTGTTGCTGGACCATCATAACACTTGACTTCTACTTCTGACACTCTTGTTTCTTGCCTCTCATTTCCACAGGTTTAGATTCTTAGTGTCCTTAAACATCCTGCACATTAAATTCCATCTTAATGTCTATTTTCCAAGGAACCCAACCTGTAATGATTCAAACTGTATGTCCAACAGTCTTTGAAATGTATGAGTTTATCCCTTATCCCAATATGGTTACAAGCCCTTTGGAATAAGTCTGAGGAATTAAAATACACATGTAAGGGTTGAACAGGGTCCTTCCTCTCAGGGATAAAGCCTGTGCTTCATTCAGGGGGTCTGGGTCTGAAAACTCAGTTCTGGATATCGGGAAATTATTATGAATGTTAAATGGGATTGCTTCCCTTAGCCTTCTGACCTACACTGGAATTCTTATGTTTGTACAAATTGAGCAAACACTTACTGGGCATCCTAGGTTTCTTTAGTCCTATTAAGCATCTCCATAGCAATCTGTGGGTCAGGCCCCCAAGGCTGACACTGCAACCTTATCACTCAGAAGGATCATTGCTCACACCTGGCTTCTGCAGCTAAGTGTACTGCTTGGCCTTTATTATTCTGAGAATCTGTCAGTCCGATTGAGCCTAGTTTTACAAAAGCATCTCATACTGTTAGTTTTACCCTACAAAGGAGTACCATGACTGAGCTTCTTGGTGATACTAGTGCCCATCTCACCATGGCATTTCTTATTATTTTGGTAAACAGTGTCCTCAACCAGGAAAAAATGGTCATCTGGTTACATAAGAAGGGAATTTCTTTCTTTCCTGCCAGGAAAATCCTCTGACTTTCACAGTTAGCTTTTAATTGGTTATTAGTGCCTTTTAACAGTGCATTGATTATCCCCAAGTTCAATGTTCTTGTAATTACTATTGTTTCTAGCACTTCTTAAACACCTGAAGCACTGCAATCATCACTCCCTTCCCTTTCACTGGTATCAATTCCCATTGCATTATTGGTGAATATTTTAATAATTATACCAGCATTGCATGCCAGGATGGTCTCAGTGCTTCACCTGGGTGATGAGATCCTTGTAAAAGTCTGGAGGTTGGTCATCCATCACCAAAATCCTACTTTGGTATTTGCTTTCTAGTACCATTTTTCAGACCAACTTCTGCAAATCAGGTTAATGAGAAGACAGACTTTGAAAATATAAGATTGGTATGCAGGTGATTTATCAGAGTTCCTTTGGGACCAGTGTCTCTGACGGACTAGATTTAAAAAATCTAGACTTTCCTTTTTTTTAACCGCTGCTTTTACTTTTGGCATTTTCTTCCTCAAGGGCTGTAAAGGGTTGCTTTTTAAAAGACAGACTGAATAATAGAAATACTTTATAAAATTTTTATGGAGGAGTTAATACTTACTTGTCTCAGAGTAACAGAGGTCTAGACTTTTTCTCAGTTTGGTGGTTGATTTTATCATTGCTGTGTTGGCACACGTTCTTTCTTAACAGAGTCATGTCAATCTGGTTGGTTGTCAGGACTGTTTGAATGTATAGGGTTAAGACTCAATCTCCTATGGCTTCTGGTAGCGGTGCTGGGGGCTGGTGGGGAATAAAAATGACAATGCATTTAACAAGGGTCCAGAAGTCAGAGGACAAGGCAGTACTAGGAAATCTTCAGAATGGCCTGAAAGACAGGGCAACACTGAGAAATAAAGTGACCCTATAGCAATGGCTTCTAAATTTCTATTTATGATCTTTCCACTCGCTCTTAATACATTTTGGACACTTATTCTTCATATTTGTCTGCTTACCATTTTTTCTTCGCTCCTTATCTTCATGCAAGTAAAAAAGCAATCTCAGTCATCTATACTTAACTTGGAAAATTACACTGTAGCTATTTCTTCTCCAACTGGTTAGCAGATATTTAGTCCTGTCCAAAATGGTCCACGCCAAAAGGTCCGTGAAATTTGGTTGTATCCAAAATGTTCATGAGCATATTTGGTCCATGTTAAATGGTTTTGGACAGGACCTAATATCAAGGACATTTTGGCATGGACGAAATGTCTTATAAAAAGATGTTTTGAGTAGGACCAAATATCTTACAAGGCTCCAACCACTAACCCCTAATCACCCTGTTTCCTTGTTCACCATTCATTTTCTCCTCTTAGTTTTGGTGACTTCATTTCAAACAGTTCACTCTGGCTCAGATCTAGCTTCTTCTTAAATTGCAGATGTTGTTATGGCCCTTCAGTGAAACATGTTTAGGAGATGTCCTATCTGCAGGCTTTGTCTAAGCATTTTGGATACTGTTCCTGTTGGGCTCAGAGCAGTTCTTAGTACTCTTTATCAGAGCAACAGTAACGGCCTCTTTGGTCCTGGAATGAGTGATCATGCGTACTCTGTTATATTCCCACAGATGTGTGCTTTTTAACAGTAGAGAACAACTATTTTCCAATTATATTAAACAGTTTTCAAAGATGAAGTGAAGGCCTGTTTTTTGACGGTAAAGAAAATTTAGTTGTGCAAATCAAAACTACAATGAGATATCACTTCACACCAGTAAGAATGGGGATCATTAAAAAGTCTACAAATAGTAAATGCTGGAGAGGGCGTGGAGGAAAAGGAAGGCTCCTACACTGTTGGTGGGAATGTAAATTGGTACAGCCACTATGGAGAACAGTATGGAGGTTCCTTAAAAAACTAAAAATGGGGTTACTATATAATCCTGCAATTCCACTCCTGGGCATGTATCTGGAGAAAACTATAATTTGAAGAGATACATGCACCCCAATGTTCATAGCAGCACTATTTACAATAGCCAAGATATGGAAACAAGCCAAGTGTCCATTGACAGATGAATGGATAAAGAAGATGTGAGATACACACACACACACACACACACACACACACACACACACACACACACACACAATGGAATACTACTCAGCCATAAAAAAGAATGAAATAATGCCATTTGCAGCAACATGGATGGACCTAGAGATTATCATATTAAGTGAAGTAAGTCAGACGGAGAAAGACAAATATTATATGATGTCACTTATATGTAGAATCTAAAAAAAATTATACAAATGAACTTATTTACAAAACAGAATTAGACTCACAGACAGGAAAACAAACTTATGGTTCCCAAAGGGGATAGCGGGAGTCAGGGGGTGATAACTTAGGAATTTGGGATTAATATATACATACCAGTATACATAAAATAGATAAACAACAAAGGCCTACTGTATAGCACAGGGGACTATATTCAATATCTTGTAATAACCTATAATGGGAAAGATTCTGAAAAAAAAAAAATATATATATATATAACTGAATCACTTTGCTGTATACCTGAAACTAACACATTATAAATTAACTATACTTCAATGAAAAAAATGGTTAAAAATTAAAAAAAAGAAAACTTAGTTGTGCTGCTGATTTGGAATGATAGATGTAGTTCAACATTAATATTTGGGATAATAGGAATGATAATAATGAGAGGTGCTATAAAAATTGTTATAGTCATATTGCATTATACTGTTGCAAGCATGAATTAGAAAACAATTTCATTTTAAAGTGTCTACCAAGAGAGTGAATTTGCAAGTGTATGAGAGTATATATGGATGTGGAAAGTAAATAGAAAACAGAAAAAGTCAAAGCGGTATTTTAACACTCTGTTGATCCTATTCCTCTAAAAAATGCTACTCAGATTCACATTCTGAGAAAAACGCACCAGCTGACAAGCCACCACGGATATAAAGCTGTCACCCAATTAGACCTGGGGATCTTGCATCAAGGCTAGGATGGTACAAGCTGTAGAGACAATAGGCATACACGTTAGGAAACAAAGGAGGCCCGTAAGCAGCACATAGCATCTCTGTACATGAGGCTGGCTTCTGCAATGACTGTATATAAAAGACCCATGAAAATTAAATATCTCAAGGATATGTTGAAACTACAACAGGCTGCCTCTTGCCTTTTGCCTCAACAGAGCAGACCACTTTTGGCAACATATAGGAACCATAAATCATATGTAGGCACATTTGTTTGTGTGTGTATGTGGACGTATGCGCACAAGAGAAAGAGATTGAAATGACAGAGAAGGAAAGGTAAAATTTTGTGATTAATAAATCAACTAAAATGTACATAGAGCACCTTTTAAAATTTCTCTTTAACACCCTTTTATTTGTAAGGCTATATTGCTGGTGGACCACCAAATTCTTATCTTTAATTAATAAATAAAGAATTTCAAGATTTTTCAAAATGGTTACAATTTTGATAGATTATTTCAATCTGTAGCTTTCAAACTGAGTTCCACCTCACTATAGTGTTCCTAAAACTGAGTTCTGCCCAGACTTAGGGTTCCTAAAATGTTCTTCAGGGAGTGATTGTCCTGTCACTAATATCTCATTTGATTTTTATAGGAACCTATAAAGTGAGTGGTAGTATCAGCCTCACTGATGGGACACCAGAGCAGAAAGGCTCACAATTGGCAAGAAGTAGAGCCAGAGCTCAAAGCCAGTTTTCCTTCTTCAAATACTGTATTCTCTTTTCTGTACAACCATTGCTTCTGGTATGACAATAATAACTCATGTTTGTTTGGCAATTTAGAGTTTTCAAAGTATTTCATTAAATTAACATATGCATTAAAAAAATTCTGCCACCTAGAAACTCTTTTTATTCTCTGTCACATTTTGTATAGATAAGGAGTTTGTGTTTCAGATAAAGTAACTGACAAGCCAAAGATAAACAAAAAGCAAGTGCTAAGCCCAGGTCCTCTTACGCTGGTAGCCACATTCCTTTCACCATGTCATACTGCTGATCTGGATGGGACACCTTAATTATTAGAAAGAGTAGTGAAATAATTCTGAAATGTAAATGGGTGTTTTTTAAAGATGGACTGCACGTGAAAACAGAAGCTTAGTCTCCTGTTAAAATTTTGAAGCAATAAAACTTTAATTCAAAGCCCTTAAGCACAGACAGAAACAAGGCTGGCTAATCAAATTCTGCATGGCAATATATATAATAACTGCATCTGTCTGTATGTCTGAAGAGACTGATATTCTTATATTTGTCTTAGTTAGATTTAATTTTAGTTCATAAGTCACACTGTCATTTGTTATTACTGTATTTTTTTAAATTCATGCCTTACATTTTATTTCATGTCCCTCTTTAGGAAACATCACTAGGTTTTATCATTCAAAGTACTGCCTTTTAAAATATGTATATGTTTCTCTCTCGCTCTCTCTCTCTGTTTCTCTCTTTCGCTCTCTCTCTTTTTATAGCTCTCTTCCTCTTTCTCTCTTTTCAATGCAAGTGAAAACAGGCCACACTAGGGCACAGAATAAGCAGCACTTAGTAAAATACTTCAAATCAAAATCATTCTCAATAATAACACAGGGTCATTTTATAAAAATAAGGTTTTCAATACAGAAACAATAGAAAATCCATTTTTTGGGGTTAACTTCCAACAACAAACATCACCAAAGACATGAATATTTTTAGTTATTTGGATGGTTTTTCCTAATGATGGAATGTAAAATGAAAGAAGATCACTTGATAAACTTAATTTGATAAAGTCCTCAGAAAATTGTTCTAGGATGTTAATAGAAGAACTTTGAAAAAAACAAGGTTGAAATAATAAGGTTAAAGAGGTTTATTGACAGCATTATTTCCTGGAACTCTTATAGAGTTCTAAAGTTATTTGATCAGAACTCCGCTTCTGAGCCACATTTTCCGCAGGACTTTTATTAACATCTTCTCTAGTAAAACCCCATAAAAGAGTTGATCAGTGCTGTGTTAGAGCTATAGATAGACTTTACTGATAAAAAAAAATGGCTTGTGATCAAGGATAATTGGATTTTTTTTGTATCTGTTTTGTAGATTCTCTGATAGATCTCAAATATCCGATTAAGCATGTTTTTGGCCAAAAAATGATGAGAATTATGTTTTCTGTATCTATGAAAAAATCTCAAATATTTAGATCCATAGTAATCATAATTCAATTATAAATAATCAGGTGGGAGATTTTGAAATTCAGAAAGAAATAACATTTCTCCTATTGTTACATCCTAGTATCTCAGAGAAAAAGGTATTCACATGACTCTCTATTACTAAGAGTTTTCCCTGGAACTCCTAATTGCCCCAGACACCTTGCACTCTCTCTGTGTCCAATACCATCGGTCTCTCTTTTTCACTCAAAAATGTTTTTTTCTCCATAAATTCAGCATGCCCTAAAGCACTCATGTTACACCTCAAATCAGTATCAACCCTCAATTTCCACATTACTTTCAAAACCACCATCTATTTTCCAATTCCACAGCCTTCAAATTTATGTTGATTTGAACACATTCCTTCCATTATCCTGCTATTTCAGTTTAAAGAACCCCTTGAAACTTTATTGAGTGTCTATCATGCCACACACTGTACTCGGTGCTCAAAGTCAAATGTTGAATAATATAAATTTCTGGCCTCAAGGTGCCATTTAGCTGGGAAAAAGTCATGGAAATAAATCAGTACAATGTAGTGCCACAAAAGAAATGTGTACTCAGTATGATGGAAGACTGAAAGAAGGGCATGTTGGTCACTTCCTGACAATAGGAAAGGACTGGCGTACACAGGAAATACTCCACAGATAAAGGAGGTCCTATCTGCAAGTCTTAAGTCATGCCAGGATTTGAGAGTGGCATCAATCCAGGTACAGACAGCACTGGAAACAGACATGGGAGAAAGAAAGAAGAGTCTGTTGGATAGGAAAAAAGGTTTGGTTTGGAGTCTTCCATGTCATGCTAATGGATTTGGACTTTTTCCTCCAGGTATACAATATAGATTTTAATTGGGAATAAAGTAAATGATTGGATTTTAGAAAGCTCATGGACAAAGCTATGTATGAGACTGATTGGAGATGGGTAAGTCAGGAATCAGGGATACCAGTTAGGATAAAATGTCAGATTAAAATGAATGATTATGAGGGCTTGAACTGAAGTTGTAATGCTGGGAAAAAAGAAGCAAAAGATGTTAAGTTACTATGTTGATAACATGACTGGTTATCAAAAGAATCTTGTGGATGATAATCGTGTTCATGGGGATGACCAATTTAACATCCCAATTACTCAACAGCCATTTAATGGCAACAGACTTTATTTTACTTTCTTCATTCATTGACTCTCAGGGTCACAACCTGAATCTTCTATCCCATGAAACTGCTGCATCTTTGAAATATTAGAGAAGCACCACTTCTTATTCTCCAGCAGCGGCTCTATCCTCCCAGTGATTACGCTCAGCCACTCCTGCGACTCTTGTTTTTTGACTTCATTGGACTGTCCTAGTCATTGACTGTTTTCCTCTACTCACCTTCCCTCTGAATTATCTTCCATCTCTATGCATTTTTCTATATGTCTGAATATCTTTATGAATTTCCTTAGTCTCATTTTCCAGAAAAAAAAAAAACCCAAATCAAGTATCTGTCTTCTCTGTGCTTGCCCTGGTCAGATAAATACTGCTGGGGGGAAAAAAAAAATCACATAATAGGGGAATCAAAATGTATTGTCAACCAGACCTCATCAAAGTACACAATGTTACAGTAATTTACTATTCAACTCTCTTATTCTCTCTTGCTCTTCACAAAGCATATTGGAGGTTTTCTGCCAACTTCTCCAATGTTTCACCCATTTCTGCTACTCGGGGTCATTTAGTACAATCAAGGCAGCCAAGGCCTCATTGCTGGGATAGGGAAATGGTTTTGAGTGCCACTTAGGGGAAGGATGGGGATGGGCTATAGACTAGAAATACATTTCTATTCCACAAGGATTCTACATTCTAGAAAACTTTCCAGTCACAATAGCTGAAGCAACTTTAACTTTAAAAGTTTACTGGAATATTGTACTTCACAAGAATTAGAGCTAATTGAAGAAGCAGTCATTTATCATATCACCCTCATTATCTGCCCAATTAATCAATAAGTAACATAGGGAAGAGAAAAGACTAGTTGCTCTCATCAAAAATAAATGCATGCAAGCAGGTCATGCAGCTCAATATCAAAAAAACAAACAACCCAATCCAAAAATAGGCAGAAGACCTAAATAGACATTTCTCCAGAGAAGATATACAGATTGCCAACAAACACATGAAAGGATGCTCAACGTCACTAATCATTAGAGAAATGCAAGTCAAAGCTGGGCCAATCTTGATGCCAAAAGTACGGCTTTTATCTAGAATATTACCTCTTTTGTTTTTCTGGTCTTTTCTCAGATCAACATGAGTAACAACAGCAATGACAGAAACACTGTAATTATTTCAAGTTTCTTATTTCCATGAAATCAGAATCACAAATGGTGATATTATACTGCATTCTTAGAGGCAAAGAATAACTTGCATCACTTAAAAAGAGACAGAGTGGACTTTCATCACTGCTTGTCCCACCACCAAGAATGTATCTTGTCTGATTCTGCTAAAGGCAAGACCAACAGAAAAAGGTGAGGACTCAGCCCTTGCTTTCAGTGATGATAAATGGCATAGTGAGCAGGATGTGAGATGGGATATCTTGACTCCTAACTATGGTCTTTAAAAAAAGGTTTGGGAGAGTTTTTATTTTAATTCTAGGTCTTAATTTGTATGCAACATGTGCAAGCAGCTGCTGTTAAGACTTCATGCACTTCTCTTGGACAGCTCTTTGTGGACGAAGTAGAGCTTCACTGGAGAGCCTGAGAGTAGGGTAACAGTGCTTTTCTCAAACTTGCAGAAGTCCGTGCTGTGTGGTGGAAAACTGGATTCTTACATAGAACCATGAATGCTGAACTGTCTTTCTGCTGCCATTACAACTATTTAAAATCATGGAATAGGACATTTCTTAAAGAATAATTGGGTCGATCTCCAATTAATTCGATCTGTGTGGAAATACTAAATAAGGAGCATGGCTCTGGCACTTACTAACAGTTTCTCTGTGATAAAGGTTTTTTTGTTGAATGAAGATGGCTTGTGGAATTATAATTAATGCTGTTCTCTTAACAGTGCATAGAAGCCGGAAATGAAAATAGCTCAAAATTTATAGTTAAGATCTAAGATTTAATATAATCCCACACTTTCCTAGTTGTGTGATCTCTCAACTTCCTTTTTCTCATACTCTGCATTCAGATTCATTTGATTCCAAAACCTTTCCTCTTAACCACTGAAGACACTGCCTTTCCCTGTAATGGGAAAGGAGAGCACGGCTACTCAGAGGTCCTCCTCTGGAAGGACGCCCCTAATGGGCTGTTTGTACCTCTGTGGCTGGGAAAGTTTGAGGATGCGGTGGGGAAACATATGGTTGCCCTCTGAGGTTCCTGGCAAATGCACAGTAGTTAATACCAAAGGTCTACTCAAAACCCATGCCACGGTTCAAACTTATATTCCAATATATAGACCAGGGATGCAGATGTATAAGAGGTAAGAAAAGCTGGAATTATAAAAATAATATTAATAATATACTCTGCAAAGCTTAATGCAAATCGGATCATCTAACTCCATCCATTAAACCATAAAACTTTTCTGAAAAATAAAGGGAAAAATAAAACCTACCCCTCAAATCAGATAATATATGCTTCAGTACTGTGAAATTTTAAGCATCATTATTATTATGGATGAAATCTAATATCAGTACTCCCATAACTTATGGGTTATCGTTCCCCCAAATTTTAAAGGCTACTATGGGCTGCTATTCCCTGAAATATTAAAGCATGCTGTGACCTGAACTCTGGGGCAATTGCAAACCTGTTCCTAAACTCTTGTTAAAAATGGAAGTGAGATGCAATGAGGGCAACAATGTGATGTGAGAGCGCCAAAGAGAGAACTTAGATTTTTTAAATTTATTTTTTCTCCCCGTGTTCTTTTGTGATAAATTACAGCCATATGTAACAATTCAGATGCACCTCAAAATCAAGGTGCATGAAGGTGTCTCTTTTTAAGGGACAGATGCCACTGTCTCTTAAAAACTTATACACACCATTTAAAGATAGTTTCCACTCTCCACCAAGCTTATCTAAGTTAAATGCTGCATTTTGCAGAGTGTATGATACCAAGAAGAGGAAATTACAATGGTGCGACAGAAGACAGCCATGCTGAGAATCAATATGAATAATGCCTCCTTGCGATACTGATAGATAGATGGTGGGAGATCTGAGGATCAGTCATTGTTATTAATCATGTACCGTAATGTGACTGATTGTTATTACTTCATACGTTAGGTGGCTAGGAATGCAGCCAGTTCAATAAAATCATTTTAACTTCCTTTTCATGGTGGTCATTTTTCTTGTGTCTCCTTTCCTCCTTTGGTGTTCTTCAATTAAGAAAGAAAAGGACTTCCTTCCATTTCAGTGTAAGTGACCCAGAATTGGGGTTCACTGGGGAAAAAAATATATGACCACGCTATTCAGAGCATGTCTTTTACAGTGGGTGCGAGGGCTCTGTAAGGCTGGCTGTAAACCATGAAAAGAATTGGGAAGTGGATCCCTTCCTCCTGACTCCACCTGTGGTTCATAGTCTTATTGTCAAGGAGAGGTAAAGACACACAAATTTGTTGTTTTTTTTCTGTACAGAAAGTACTTTCAGATATTGCTGTACATATTTGATGTAGAGAAATTCCTCTGGAAATGGAAAAAAAAAAAAGAACTTCTAAATGTGGAGCAGACCATATGGTTTGCTATTTGAAGTATCCCCATTTGAATTTTGCAGGAAATGTAACACAGCTAATAAAATGTGGCCTTAAGTGTTGAATGTTCTGGACTAAAGATATTTTAAAGACAACTTATGGCTTTGAAGATTCCCAGAAATTCTAGACTGTGGCAGATATTATTTTGCCTTTGCTGAACTCAGTGCTACAATTTTAGAATTCCTAAAAATTCAGATGAAAATGGCTTTTGTTTAGTTGAAGTGGAGAAACATCAATGAAACCATTTCATCTATGGATGAAAAGTCATCTGTACATGGCTAGGTATTTTTGTCTGATGTGAAGCTAAAGCATATTCAAGACAAGAGTTTGCTTGTACAGTATGTTTGCAGAGCTATACTTTAAATGTTAGAATTATGTTACATATATATACAAATACAAAACTATTAGAAACACTTCTTACAAAAACTGCAGTGGAAAAAAAAAGAATGAGAATGTAATACGTAATTCATTTGGTTATAAATAGTCATTTTGGTAACTGATATTAAGTTTAAATGGCCTTCCCCCCCACCATTTACTGCTGCTGTGAATCCAGAATTTGTGTTATTTGAAAGGGGGCTGTCAAGTACTGTTGCCCATCTTCATTTGCTGGTAAAGAATAATCCTTTTGATTGTAAAATTTTCCAGGCACTGACAGTGAGAGATTAACTATAACAGTATTTTATTCCCTGCTGTAATGGTGAGTACATAGCATTAAATATATTATTAATCCAACAAAATATTTTCATACTAAGCCATTTGGATCCATCAGTAGCCCCACTGTAATTGATGGATTACTGCATTACCATTTAATTTAGTTTTATTTTAAAGGCATAACACTCACTATCATTCTAGTTAATTGTATAACCAAATAAGGAGGGAAATTGCTTCAGGAAAATGAGTAATGTAGAAGAGGATTCTTGTTGTTAAGAGAATTATGAATTGTTTTCTTAAAGGCTTTACACATAGAACTGCTTACACTCTCAACACTGACCTTCAGTGTAACTCAGGAAAAGAGGGAAGAAAGAAATCCTATTAGTTGTAATTTGGAGGTTCTACCTCTCCCTTGAAATATCAATAATAATATATCAGGTCAGTTTTTGGCTTTAGTTTTTCTCAGAGCAATTTTCAAATACAAAACCCACTCTGCTCAGAAGGAGAATTACTGGAAATCAATTGCTGTTTCATTTATGATGCTTAAAATTGCACCCCCTGCTATTTCTGCTCAGTTACACCACACTCAAATAATTTGTTAAATATCTGCATGCCATTGAGTGAATATATGGAAGTGACCGCTACCTATATAGTTGTGTGATTTTAGAAAACAACAGAAAATTATTCCTTTGATGAAAATTGCCTGAATTTGAAACTCATGAAATTCATATTAAATTGTTCAAATATAACTCTTTTAAAAAATAACCTTTTATATGAGAACATTTTAGATTTACAGAATTATTGTAAAGATAGTACAGAGAGTTCCCATATACATCAGACTCAGTTTCTCCTATTACTAACATCTTACATTAGTATGGTGTATTTGTCACAATTACTAAATGAACATTGATATATTATTGAATTACATACTTTATTCAGATTTCCTCAGTTTTTCCCTAATGTTCCTTTGTTGCTCTAGGATCCCATCCAGAATACCATATAACATTTAGAAATCATGTCTCCTCAGGCTCCTGTTGGCTATGACGGTTTCTCAGACTTCCCTTGTATTTGATAATGATAATTTCAAGGAGTACTGGTCAGGTGTTGTGTAGAATGTCCCTCACTTGGAATTTCTCTAATGTTTTTGTTATGATTAGACTGGGATTATGGGTTTCAGGGAGGAAAACCACAGAAGGGCCATTCTCATCATATCATATCAGGGGTACATACTATCAGCATGACTTACCACTCTTGATGTTGACCTTGATCACTTGGCTGAGGTAGTTCTGTCAAGTTTCTCCACTGTAAAGTTCCTCTTTTTTCTCCTTCCTTCTCATAGTGTACTGTTCAGAAGGAAGTTACAATGAGCAGCCCATATATAAGGAATGGGAAGTTTTGCTCCTTCTCCTTGAGGGCAGAGTATCTACATACATCATTTGGAATTCTTCTGCACTGGAGATTTGTATCTTCATCCCATTTACCTTTTTATTTAGTAGTTTATTTATATCAGTACAGACTCATGGATGTTCGTTTTATACCTTGGGATATTAACCAATACTATTCCTTTACTTTTATGTACATATATGTGTATGTTTTGTATTTAGCTGAAATTGTTCCAGTTTTGGCCATTGGGAACTCTTTCAGTTGGCACCGATACCCATTTTATATATCCTATTATTGTGTGGGGATTTTTGATTTGTCTGTTTTTGTTTTGCACTTCCTTGCTTTCTGGAACTACAAGATGCTCCAGGCTCTTCTTATATATTTCCTGCCCAGTGCTAAAATCAGACATTTCTACAAGGAGCCCTGGTTTTTTGTATTGGAGAATGGCATTAGAAACTAAGCTCTGAACGCTAAGTGTGCTCAATGTTTTTTTATTTTTTTAACTTTTTTTTTTTTCCTTCATGAATATCTTTGGCGAGATGACTTGGGAAGTTTATTTGTATGTATTTAATCAAGAAAAAATGAAAATATCAGTGCATCTTAAAATACAAATGTAGGTTGTATTTTAAAAACAAAATTAAAATGATTTTTTTAGAGTTGCCTAAACATAGCTTACCAGTTTATGAGATTACCTTTGCTCTTTGAAAGACAAGCAATTCATGCTGAGTTGGATCAACAGAGGGTAGATGTTTCAAAGCTGGGAACTATTGTAAATGTTGTCTGAGATCTGGATGCACTCACAAAAGTGGATCAAAATATAGGCATAATCCTTCTACTGAGGTTTAGATAAATTATTTCTCCAAAAAATGTCCAATTTCTACAAACAGCTCTTATGAGTAATAAATTACTCTGAGATTAAGCAACTGTCCTGCCTCAGACAGAAAAATTTTGACTTAAAGTTGACTATCATTAGTATGTTGAAAATGCTTTCTTTTCCAATTGTGCAGTGACAATTTCCCAGAAAGAATGTGTGCACAATAAAAATAAAAATATATGTTCTTTACTGTTTGCAGTATATTTGTGCTGATTTTGCTTCTCTTTTACTAGTCAATAAGTGTTTGAAATGAGCACTCACTGAGCCGGTCTCTGTAGTATTCAGCAGGTCTTGTAAACTTTAGTGTTTGTTATGTAGTTGATGAACAATAAGAGTACAGTGTATACTCTATGGAAGGGGTAATCGGAAAGATCTATCACATTGGCTTCAGTAGGAATTGGCTATTACTAAGTTAACTAAACTTACATATCTGTTGAACAAAGCTCTGTAAGATCGAAAAGAGCAAGGTTGATGGGTTTCTAGTTTATAGAGTGATATCAGAGTTGTTACACATAGCTGATCCTTAAGAAAAATAAACAACAAAATTTTCATCACCACACTGAGATCAATGGACAGGATGACTAATATACTGAATAAGCCCATATATTTAATATATTTATTCTACTACTAATAATACTCGATAATCATTACTAATAGTACTATTAATAACTCAATAATATTCAATACAATGTACCAGCCATTGTTATCACTTTGTATATAGTATGAATTTAATACCTAAAATAGGGTCGCATATTTAATACCTGCTTCAAAAGTAAGGAAAGGGAGATTGTGAAAGGATAGTCAATTTATGTGAAAGGATAGTCAATTTAGATTGTGAAAGGATAGTCATTGTTCCTCACAGACAGTAAGAAACAATGTTGATTTTTAATACAAGGACTTCTGATTTATGTTCCTAATTGCTAGACCGTATCACCTCATTGGAAATGACTAGATTTGGGACATAAATCCATTTACAGTTAAAGTAAAAATCTGTCTGACAACGTTATGAAAAGCCTAACCAGTCTATATTAAGATGTGTAGTATATTGCTATTATAGAGCTATGTGTGTATACATATGTGTATGTATATATATATATATATACACACACCTAAATATACAGCGAGAGGGGGAGAGAGAGAGTAAATTTAAATCAAATTTTCTATTAAATTAGTAATTTGACACAGCGTTTGGAGATTTTACTAATTGCTAACATGGATTTCAAAGTGTAAATTTCACTATGGTTATTAGGATATCCCTTATAGCTGTTAAGAACTGAGAGAAAAACAATAAAGGCAGACTAATGTAGATGAGAAATGACTCATGTTGCAGAAACATTGTTCATTTGCTTCTGGCATAAGTTGAGGGAAGAGACCATATATTTATGTCACAACATAATGGCATACTGCAGGCTATTTCTATATGCATTCTCATTCCAGACTAATTTGTCAATTGTCAGTAAATTCAGCATCTTCCATATCTGGATAAATATAGATTTCTTTCTCCGTTGACGGTAAATACATTGCAGCTCCTCTGTGGCAGGCAGCAGATAGATGGAGGCGTTAAGGTGACTTTCTTGCTGAGTGTAATGTAGTAAAATCAGGCACTCTGTAGACAGTGTATTTGGAATATGTTAGAAAATGAGGCCAGAGTCTCAGACCAGTCTCACCGTCATCATCATGATTCTTGCCTTGGCCAGTGTGGTTACTTGAGTTGTGGGAAGGCAGTTAGAAGCAAGATGACTCAGTCCACAATAAGGGGCTGAGGAAATCAGGTCCTGATTTCAATAACTTTGTGGTTTAATTAGCTTTGCTTTGATCTGTCTGCCTCAAAATTTGGAACAAGATGGGAAATAAATATCTAAATAAATAAGAGCCTAATACAAACTTTGATCCATAGTCATCTTTGATCCATTGTATAGTTACCAATTATCTCAGAAATGTTATGGGGGTTAGAAAGAAAAGTTCTAATCTTTGAATAATGGAGTCCTAAATATTATATTCAAATAAAAAGTATAGCACTATAAAAGAAATTAATATGGGGAGGTTCAGGAATGAGAAAAATAAAATTTTAAAAAGTAATGCAGAGGGCTTCCCCGGTGGCGCAGCGGTTGAGAATCCGCCTGCCAATGCAGGGGACACGGGTTCGAGCCCTGGTCTGGGAAGATCCCACATGCCGCGGAGCAACTAAGCCCGTGAGCCACAGCTACTGAGCCTGCGCGTCTGGAGCCTGTGCTCCGCAACAAGAGAGGCCGCGACAGTGAGAGGCCCGCACACCGCGATGAAGAGTGGCCCCCGCTCGCCGCAACTGGAGAAAGCCCTCGCACGGAAACGAGGACCCAACACAGCCATAAATAAATAAAGAAATAAAATTAAAAAAAAAAAAAAAAAAAAAAAAAAAAAAAAAAGTAATGCATATGGTAGTACGGTGATCCTCAAAGTGTGACGTCAGGACCGGAAGCATCAGCAATACTTTGGAACATGTCAGAAAAGCAAGTTTTCAAGTCCTAACCCAAATTGATTGAATCTGAAATTCTGATGATGGGGCCCAGTGATCAGTATTTCGATAAGCTTTACAGGTGATTCTGTATGAGAATCATTGGGTAAGTTGCATTCACTAAAGTTCCTGAAAAAAAAAAAGTTCCTGAAATATAGTAACACTTTGAATTCACTTGAAAGGAACAAGTAAAAGAAGAACTTTGGTGTGAACTGATGACAGCAAACTGAGTTATTTATAGATGTTATTATCAATTATCACTCATCTGGATTTTGTTGTTGTTGTTAAACAAATTCTTTATCCAACTTACTGGGTATATCAGGAAAAAATAAACGTACGGCTACTCAGAAGTGATTTCAGGACATTTTTCCATATAGATCTAATCTGTTTTCAGTTTTGCAAAAGCTGTTATGGTGGTCCAGATAGATGTGTAAAGTACCTAACAATTGACCTTCCTAACTCAATACCCCTCAGTTGAAGGGCTCAGGAATCTAGAGCATGTCGTGAGTGTTTGGTGGGCTAATTCTAAAAGAATTTAATTCAGTTAGTACTTATTAAAGGGTGACTGTGAATATGTCAGTGAAGTTGGTGATGTGGAAAATATATTAATAAACCATGACTCCTGATATTAAATTGCTTACCATTTTTATTTACCTAGAAAAAATCTTGGAAAAGACATATTTTACTAGCAGGTATTTGCATAAGTATAAATTATCCAAGCTCTCATTTTGTGCTGGCATTCCCTAAAATCAGAGCTCAGATTATTTTAGATACCCATCCCAGGCAAATCCACATAGTGATGACTGGTTTCTGATGAGTCCCCTCATGCATACAACTTTATGATTTTCTCTTAGAATTGATTAATTCTTGAGGCACAGAATTTAGTAGTAAATAATAGCTCTATAGTCATCTTAGTTTCCAACAAGAGCAGAAGGTCATGAATTCTCAGCCTCATTACTTTAAACACAAAAATTTTTTTTAACTGTATGCTTTCATTTATATAACATTTTTGAAGTGACAAAATTTTAGAAATGGAGACTAGATTAGTTGTTGCAGGAATTAGAAATGTATGGTGGGGGGCAGGATAGAAGTGGGTGTGGTTATAAAAGGGCAACATGAAGGATTCTTGTGGTTATGGAACTGTACCTTGACTGTGGTGGTGGATACATGAACCTACACATGGGATAGAATTGTATAGAACTAAACATACATACACGCACATGAATGAGTACAAGTAACATTAGGGAAATTTGAACAAGATCAGTGCTTTGTATCAGTATATTTTGGTTATGATATTATACTGGTTTTACAAGATGTTACCACTGGGGGAAACTGGGTAAAGGGTACATGGAATTTCTCTGTATTATTTCTTACAATTGCACGGGAACCTACAATTAAATGAATAAAATTTCAATTAAAAACTCAATCAATTGAAACTGATCCAGACTGACAGATTTTAGAATTAGCAGATAAGAACATTGACACAGTTATTGTAACTGTACTCCATATGTTCAAAAATATAGAGATATGCAAGATAGTAAAAAAAAAAAAAAAAAAAAAGACCCCAATTGAACTTCTAGAGACAAAAACTATGAGGTGAAAAATACACTGGACGAGATTAAAAGCAGATTAGACATTGCAGAAAAGACGAGTAAACTTGAAGACATAATAGAAGCTATCCAAAATGAAATAGAGAAAGAAAAGAGACTTAAAAAAAAAATGGACAGGGTGTCAGTGATCTATGGGATGATTCAAGTGTAATTCAAGTGTGTAACTGGAATCCCTGCAGGAAAGAAGAGAGCAGGGACAACAAAAAAATTTGAAGAAACAGTGGCTAAAATTTTCTTGGATTTGATGAAAATTATAAGCCCAGAGATCCAAGAAACAAAATAAATCCGAAACACAAAAAGTATGAAAAAAACTACCCTAAGGCACATCATAATCAAATTGCTCAAAATAAGAGATAGAGAAAAAGTCTGAAAAGCAGCGGAGGGATGGGGGAATGTAAACTCAAATTGTTGCGAATGACATTTAAAAGCAGCAAATAGGGATCCATTCCTAGTGTAGGAGTGGAAAAAAATTAATTTAGCCTGAAGGAATAGAACGTTCCATATCCTTATATAAAAAGCAGGAGATAGTTGGGAGATCTAGGAGTGGAAAGAAAACGCCAGAATTGCTAAAGTAGCAATGAACATCTTTTCAAAGGGAGCAATTAAAGTAGAACACAACGGTGCACAAATAACTAGAAAAGGCTTGTAACGGTAAGGACAGTGCAGCTTAAGCAGAAAATTAGGCCTAAGGGAATAAATTAGAATACAAATGTAGTCAAATATTCTGGAAAATGAAAATAGTTAATTTTTATTAGACATGAATGAAAAGCTGATGCTGGAACTAAAATAAAAAATCTACTAATGAATTCATTAAAACTCTGGTGATGATTAGGAATAATTAATTGGAACTGGGCTAGCCTAAACTTAGAATCTAATAAACTAAGCTGGAAATAAAACATTTTTTGTTAAATATGTATTCAAGTGGTCAGTCCTGACTACTTGTCCTTTAGTGAATCCATGGAAAACTTGAAAGTCAAAACAAGGTCCACTACTGTTTTGGGGAACCAGGAAGCCCAAGAAAGTATCTTGATGAAGAGGAGAAAGTAAAACTTCTATTTACAAGTAGCAACAAGTTTCTACAAATGAAAGATCTGTGGTTTCAATTATAGATCTGTGCTTAGTATTATTTAAAAGTTTCAATTTATAATAAGAGAAAATTAAGCATTGGAAAATAATGCCTCTAATAAAATGTTTAAACTTAATCGATAAACTGTAGTATAAAAAATTCTGACAAACTGATTGTAAAATTCATATGAAAGAGTTAACATGTAAGAAGAGCCAGGAAGTATAACTGGTTATGACAACTTAGTGGAATAAGATAACTTAAAAATTCTTTCAGTACAAATATGTAGAAGTTCTGGATAAAATATAGATAAAACTTTAACTTAATACCTGCTAATCTTGGAAAGATAAAAGGAAAGGAATATCTAGGTGACAGAAACTAAGAAAAGAACCAACAAATCGCAAGCCAGTGTATAAATGCATTAAGTTGGTGCTTCAGTAGTGTGGTGGTAGACAGTATAAGGTGGAAAAGATGAAGTGCTGTCTCAACAACCAACTGACTTAGGTTTAAATGCTTAAATGGGGACCAGAGACCAGGCATTGGAGCAATACAGGAGGGAAATCAAAGCAAAGATCCTTGCATAAACCAGAACCCTGGTAGGGCTGCACATTGAGTGAAATGTGACACTACACTACCATAAAGATCTTAACGACCTGAAGAAGTCTGTATTTTTTTATTGTAAGCTCCTAAGGCACAAAGACTAAGTTTATTTCAGTGGAAAGTAGCAAATCAATCATGATACTAAATATACACGCAAAAATGTTTTACTACAATGCCAAATTAGCATATGGCAATTTCAGTGTTATCCTGTTGCTATATTTAACATTTTATCTTTATTAGAGGACCATGCCCAATGTGAGGCTTCTTAAGGATTTTAATGAACTTTGTGTAGGATTCATTGGAGAGCCATATAAATCAAAGAGTTGGAAAATTATGAGGAGAAATTAAAGGGATTGAAATGATTCTGCCTTTAAAGTGAGACACTGAGACCAGTTTCAAAATAATCCTTCAGGGCTCACTCAAAAAACTGATCAGCTCTTCTAAATCTCTACTGGGGATAGAATTTTACCAAACAATCATTCAGTGCAGCAACATATTTCATTTATTGCATCCAGATTACAGAAATTTACTAATGGTGAGAATGGCTTAACTTTGGAATATGGTATCAAAAGAAAGTGTGAAAGAAGCAAAAGTGGCAAAACAACTGCACTGTCCTAGATGGTTTATTTGTCTCGGGAAGTTTACACTTACTTACCAAAGATGGCTCAAGGGTTTTCCTAGGTCAATAATAATAAATTAAAATATTAACAACAATAATCTAATATTTATTGAGCACCTACAGTTCTAAGTCTACGTGTTTTCCTTGTGCTTTCTCATTTAATAATGGTAGGTACTATTATTTGTAGGAAGACCATATGTCCTGGATTCTCTTGAATGGTCCTGGTTTTTATGCCTGTTTTCTTAGAGTAAAATCATTAACATTCTCTACCATTCACAAAGATGTCTCTGTTTGGAAAATAAATTACATGGTTACCCTAGTTAACATCTATTTTTCAGCATGAATCTTTAAACTACATAGAGGTTAAATAATTTGCCAGGGTCACACAGGTAGTAATTGGAAAGCTGTGAATTTATGATTAAATAGCTGCATATTCATGACCTGCATTGAGGACTCTGAAAATAAAGAACAAGACTTAGTACCTGTCCCCCTGCAATTTATTAATTAAATTACATTATATCTATGCCTGGGTATAGCAAATGCAATTCCAGACATAAATAGTGAGGAAGCCATACAACTCAGTAATCTTTAAACTACACTTAAAATTCTGTATTTAATGCATTAGAATCTGTATATAAAGATTACAGTTCTCTTAGTCCTCAGAGGACATACTCTTTCAGTAAGCCTTAGAAGTAAGCAATTGAGGATGGTTTTTGAAACCAAAGTAAAAAAGGACCTTTGACTTTAAAGAGAAATGTAAGAAAGGTGACCTTGAAATGGAATATGCAGCAAAAAGGGCAGCATCAGGAGGAAGTAACCAATGGAGGAGATGAGAAAGCTCAAGAGATAAAAGGTAGCTTTACTATGGGTCTCCAAGCTTCTTCATGTAACATCCTTTCCCCCTCCTTTTTCTCTTTTTAAAGGGGAACAGAAGGTCTGCATCTAAAACACAAAAGGAACTTCCTGGAAGTATAAGCCTCTTTAATCATCTAAAGGCCACTAGCTGTCTACCTGACCAGCTTCCTTTTCCCCCATCCCTGACCCAATGCAGTCACAAAATTAACAATCAATAGGAACAAAGGGACGTTTTCATGAATGCGTTTATTGGCATGTTTGGATGGTGCACATATCAGTGTTCCTGGCTCGTGACTTCTGAAATTGGTAAAGTGTGAAAAATATTTCCAGAAACTATATCTCTTCAGGTTGAACACTCAATTGAAATGGGAAACCTAACAGTTTTACTTGTTTTGTCCCTTTATTCTCTCACTCACTGAACACTGAATGAATAGTTGTTATGTCATAGGCATCAAACTATAGGCTGAGGATACAAAATGATGATATCATATCTTTTTCCTCGAGCTTGTAGCCAAATGAGGGAAGCATATAAGGCAACACACAAGATAATTTTGAAAACACAGTGAGTGAAAATTTGAAAGAAAAAACAACCCTTAAGAAAATTTAAAATAAATTTAAACATAAGACATTTTATTTGTCTATCAAAAATATTCTGAAATAAAGAAACAGCAAGTTCTTGATTCATTTGCAGTTAAATCCACTAGCAGACACAGTTGCTCACTTTCCTACTTTACACGTTTTCTTCACTTGGATTCCAGCACAAAACCCTCTCCTGCTTTTCTTTGTGGAGGCTCCTAGGTCTTTGCTGCTTCTTCCTTTTTTCTTGCCTCTTTTTTTTTTTTTAATTTTGTTGAAATATAGTTGATTTACAATGTTGTGTTAATTTTTGCTGTACAGCAAAGTGATTCAGTTATACATATTCTCTTTCATATTCTTTTCCATTATGGTTTAAAACTGGTTATTGAATATAGATCCCTGTGCTATACAGTAGGACCTTGTTGTTTATCCATCCTATATATAATAGCATGCATCTGCTAATCCCAAACTCCCAATCCTTCTCTCCCCCATTCCACCTCCCCCTTGGCAACCACAGGTGTGTTCTCTATGTCTGTGAGTCTGTTTCTGTTTCATAGATATGTTCATTTGTGTCATATTTTAGATTCCACAAATAAGTGATATCATATGCTATATGTCTTTTTCTTTCTGACTTACTTCACTTGGAATGATAATCTCTAGGCATTTCTTAATGTTAGAGCTCACCTGAGATCTTGCTCACTCATACCCTCTCTGTTTATACCCATTCCTCAGCTAAAAATCCTGAAATACCTCTCCATTTTACTCAGAGCAAGGATAGGTCTAGGGCTTAAGGGATTGAAGCTTATAAAATATAGTTCTCTCTTCAAAAAAAACAAATATGAATTTATCTTCTGAAGTTAGTAAACGAAAAAAAATCACCACCAAATTATAAACTTAAAAAAATCTATTACCACAAATATCACCAAATCAGTAAAACAACATGTTTTATTAACTGCTTGATCAATTTTTTTCTATAGTTTTGGCTGCATATTCTTTTATCTCTTCATTTGATAATAATTTGGTACTACCATGTTCTATAGAGCATCTAAAGAGATAATTTAGTCTTTCCTCTAGTTAAATTTTGTTTTTTATTATTAAATTTTTTCTTTCAGTGTCACAACTATTTATCGGTACGTACATGTCAATTTCTGATTGTTTGAGTTTGAAAAAACTTCTGCTAAGTTTCTTTCACAGATGTGCTGTAAGATTCAGTTTCATAGATTAGCTTCTAGCTGCATATATCTCAATCCTCATCTCACCTTTTGGTGCCATAGGACACTGTCATATTATTAGATAGCTTGCTGTTTCAAAGCATGATGAGCCAACTGAGTCACTGCAGTGTAGGTAGGAAGATTCTGAATACCATTCTTAGAAGCAGAAGTTATTGGAGCATACATAAACATATCCATTAAGCCCAAACAATGTATCCCCACGTCAACTATCAGGGATTTGATTGGAGCTAGTAAAAGAGAAGGAGACTTGATTATCTTTGTGATAAAAACCAAAGTCCTTACAATGACCTTCAAAGACGTAGATCACGCTCACCTGCTCACCAGTACCTTTCTGATCTTCTGCCGCCTCTTCCCGGTTTCTCCTTGCTCCCTGCTTCTACTACACTGGCCTCTTTGCTGTTTCTCAAACATCACAAAACCTTTGTTTCCTTTACCGGGAATGCTCTTCCCTAGGTATTACCTTGGCTTACCTTCCTTGCAGTCTTCCTCTAAGCATTTGCTCAAATTCACTTTCCCTTAAGACCTACCCTGACCACTTCATTTGAGACTACACTCTGCCTTCCTACCCCATTACTCCCCATCTTTCCTACTCTTCTCTACTCTTTTAGCCATAGCTTTGATCACCTTCTAGGATGATATATAATTGCTTATTTATTATGTTTACTGTCTGACTCTCCTTGGAAGGTAAGGTACATGAGGGCAGGGATCTTTACTTGTTTTTGTTCACTGATATACCTGACACAAAGTAAGCTTGCAAAAAAAAAATTTTTTTTTGAATGAATAATGTATATTGAATTTACAAAATATACTTTGTTTTAACTTTAAAAACTTGGTACATATGTACTTTTTTTAAAATATAATTTTATTTATTTTTTATACAGCAGGTTCTTATTAGTCATCAATTTTGTACACATCAGTGTATACATGTCAATCCCAATCACCCAATTCATCCCACCCCCACCCCCACCCCCCCCGCGCCTTTCCCCACTTGGTGTCCATACGTTTGTTCTCTACATCTGTGTCTCAATTTCTGCCCTGCAAACCAGTTCATCTGTACCATTTTTCTAGGTTCCACATATATGCGTTAATATACGATATTTGTTTTTCTCTTTCTGACTTACTTCACTCTGTATGACAGTCTCTAGATCCATCCACGTCTCTACAAATGACCCACTTTCGTTCCTTTTTATGGCTGAGTAATATTCCATTGTATGGCACATATGTACTTTTAAAATGGTACATATTTGAAATTAAGTATTAACTTTTACCTTGTAAGCATTTCCAAGGTAACTTATTAGATTTTTCTATAATCTTTGGTCAGGGGAAAAAAAGACTGTACCACTTGCTAATAAATTTCAAACTTTTATTTTTATTTGAATTGTATATCCTACATTGCTTATAATTAAGTATAAGTTTTCAGAAAATTAGATTTTTTATTCATTCCTGGCACATATGTAATATACTAATCATTAATGTGGAAATAACTCATCAAGTTCAGTGATAGAGTTTCCTCTGTCTCCAGAAGGATCACAAAGTAAGGGAAATAAACATCATGACTCTTACATTAGAGATGCTGTAAACATCCTTACCACCAGCCTCATCCCTACCACAGCAAGATTGATCTGGTCAGTCCACTGACTTGACTTTTAGAATCTTTGATCTAATTTCTTACTAAATAGTAAAGTAGTGTAATGTTTTATTTCCATTTACTCCCCAAATCCTTTAATATGTACTCCAAAACTGCTGCTTTGGACAATCCATCCCCTCATAAATCTCATTTTATATGGTTAAACACACACTTCTATATTGAATTTAATTTCTCAAATGTCACCCATAACCTTCAAATTTAATTACCTTTCTTCAGTGCTACTTGACCTGTCTATGGCATGTGGTGTCATTAAATCTCCATTCCTCGAACTGTATTTTCCTTGCCTTCCATGACTCTGCATTTTCCCATTCTCCAACCTCTGTAATCACTGCTTCTACTTCTCTCATTCATTTTCTTTTTCTTTCCCCATTTCTTAAATGTGGCTGTCACCCAAGCCTCCGGTACTTGTCCTTTGATACTGTCTTTTCACTCCTCCATGCAGTAATACATTTTCAAGACTGCAAATATCACTGAGTAGGTGAGTCTCCAACCTATAATCCTAGTCATGGTCTTTTTGCTGTTTTCTTATTTGTTTCCACTTTTCACATAACAACATTAATTAATTGTCCTACTATTCCTTCCAGCAGGTGAAGTCTGTGCTCTCAAGGACCTATTTTCAAGTTAGGAAACAATAAATTCCTAAATTTGTAAAAGTGTTAACTACAATTGTGAGAACTACAACAAAGGAGACAGGGGAATCTAGCCTAAAGAAATAATAAGTTAATTGTAGCAGTTCATTCATTCATTTATGCATTCAAAGAACTAAGACTGACAAACTTAAGGAACAAAGCTACTAAGACATAATTCATTCCATGAGATGTTATTATCTAGTGTAGGAAATAAGCATCCAAACAAATAAATACAATACAGAATACCTCAACTGTGATCTGTATTAAGTTGTAACACAAAATTAAGGAGGGAGATACCAATTCTATTTGAGGGGTGTTCAGTAGGGCTGATCCACCTCAATGAGAAACTAAATGAACTATCTATGGGATACATAATAATTTAGAGTTCAGAGAGAAATGATTGTTAGAATATTTGAAAAATTCTTCTTTAAAAATATTCTGCTTACAAAAAGTTATAACGAGAGGTATAAACTATTAGGTATAAAATAAGCTACAAGAGTATACTGTACAACACGGGGCATATAGCCAATATTTTATAATAACTATAAATGGAGTATAGATACCCTTTAAAAATTGTGAATTACTGTATTGTATGTCTCTAATTTATATAATATTATACATCAGCTATACATCAATAAAAAAAGTTAAAAAAATTATTTATCTGCAGTTGAGACATGACATATCAGGCCTGACTTGTCAGTTCTTAGCATAACTTGACAATTGCAGCTAGTCAAAATACACAAACTGTTAGACTTCTAGTCAGCCAGACTTTCAAAGACGGTCTACCAGCATCACTGAACAGACAACACTGTACAAAACATCCCACTTTTGTCTGCGTCTCTCAGCAGAATGCGAGCTTCTTAAAAGACATTTTTGCGTGGTATTCCCCTCTATGATTCTCAGCCCAAGAGATTGCCTGGCATATTTGTTTTGCAAAACTAAAATTAGTTGAGAACTAGTATTAAAGAACCAAATGATTTTTTCTGCAGTACAATCGTGGCATGACTATACATATATATTTTTTAAATTTCTAGCTTCACATTTATTTTAATTGCTTTACTTGCATCTTCAATGTGTTTAACATTTTAAGCTACATGTGTGAAACAAATTCTCTTTCTGCAGATTAAGATGATAGGAAACATTATTATTATAGTTATTACTTTTAGATCTGATTTAATTCAATGCCATATGGGATTCAACACTGGAAAAGATTAGAAAATTGACCTACACACATTTGTATGGAACAAAATCTAGATATATTTTTGTAAATGGGGCATTACATGTTATACCATGATTTTGTAAGATAGGCACCTTATGTTTTCAAGCTACTGTAGGCTGCTAATGAATCAGGGAAAAAATTGTGATTAGATGTTTAAAACTTCTAGAAAAAGATATGCTTTGACTCACATCATTACAGAGAAAATCATTTCGTAGAGTATATGACATATAGAGAAATTTAGCGTAATTCAGTTATAAGGGAATTAATATTTTTATTAGGGAAAAAATGGGCCTTTAGCATTCTATATACCTTCTCCTTCTCACTACGATGTTGCCAAAGTCTTTTGAGAGTTAACCATTTCTTTGTGACATCATTCAGATATTTCGGACATCAAAAATTTCTTGGAGTTCTTTCCACTCCAGATTTATAGTGTTGTCTAATAGAACTTTCTCATTCATGGAAGTGTACTGACAATATGGTAGCCACTAGGTACATGTAGCTACTGGGTATTTGAAATGTAACTAGTGCAATGGAGGAATTTAATTTATAATTTTATTTAATTTTAATTGAAATAGCCCTACATGGCTGGTGGCTACTGTATTGAACAGTGCAGAGCACATAGGTTAAAGCTCCTCTCAGATTATTGACGTTTTACCCCTGGAAAAAATTAAGTCAACTTTAAAAATATCTGTGTGTAGAAATGAGAAAAAATAAAATACAACCAAGCACAAGGCTCTTATACATAAGTCATGTATGATGAGAAAGAAGTCTCAATTTTCTCATTTCCAAAATACCCCTAGAACAAATAATTGAGTGTTTAAATTGCAGTTGAGTATCTTTGAGCAATATGTTAGTCCTCACATCCTTGATGAGAGTTGCTGCATATGAACTGTGTATTAGAGCACAATAAAGTCATGCTGGAATTCACAGGTTCAGCAGTCAATTCAGTCTTTGTGCAAAGTAATGTCTACAACTCAAAAAAAGTACAAATTACTGTGTGTTATGTTCAAGTTGTTCACAGTCTAAACAGAGAAGGTTAAGCTGATCGTTGCATACAATTTCTATATGGAAAAAGTAAAGTACAGATCTTTCTTGAGGACAATATCGCCTCTGCTCCTGATTCTGTTTGCTGAGTTATCTAATTCTAGTACCTGTTTCACTAACAGCAGCTATTTGCTTCATAATGTGGTTATGAACAGTAATTTTTTTGTTTTTTAATTAATTAATTTATTTATTTATTTTTGCCTGCATTGGGTCTTCGTTGCTGCTCGTGGGCTTTCTCTAGTTGTGGTGAGTGGGTGCTACTCTTTGTTGCGGTGCACAGGCTTCTCATTGTGGTTGCTTCTCTTGTTGTGGATCATGGACTCTAGGCACGTGGGCTTTAGCAGTTTTGGCACACGGGCTCAGTAGTTGTGGCTAACGGGCTCTAGAGTGCAGGCTCAGTTGCTGTGGCACACGGGCTTAGTTGCTCCACGGCATGCGGGATCTTCCTGGACCAGGGCTCGAACCCGTGCCCCCTTCATTGGCAGGTGGATTCTTAACCACGGCACCACGGGGGAAGTCCTGAACAGTAATGTTAAAAGTTATGGTCACAAAATCCTTCCCCGCTGCCTATCAGATTGGCTCCTCATGAATAGTCATGATGAGTTTTGTCATCTTGTGGGAGTTGCATGTCTAGCTTGTTAGGGATACATTTTGCATGCACGAAGAACCATAACGCCTATGTGAAAGCAGTGGGTAAAGCATTAAAACTTGTCTGGGCACCAGCCATAGTGGGCCTATTTAATGAGATAAGGCATGACCTGGGGAAATAGATGTAGCTACAGAAAGTTTACAATGGCAAGCATTCATAGATTTTGAAAGATAGGCAAGGAATAACATAGAATGTAGACAAGGAGCTGGTTTGTGGTGAGGGTTAATATGAAGTAATGGAGATGGCATAGGAGATGGGAATATCAGAGGGATCAGGTCTGCCCAAACATGTTGGCAAATATTTGGCATCTGGGAAGTCTATCATTAAGAAATAAGTGACAGTGCAAGAGGAAGGTAGGACTATGGTGCTGAAGGGACTGAAGAACTGAAATGCCACCTGGAGTTTAATGGAACAAGGCAGAAACCTTCTTACCAGAACTAGGGTGCAGGTTCAGGACCAGAGTAGCAGTACAATTGATGTGATGCTAAAACTGGTTGTGCTTATTTAGAGTTTAGTACCACCTTCTTGTCCAAGATAAGGTTTGGTTCCAAAGACGTGCCCTGGGGGAACTTGTAGATATGGATTAATTGGCCTCAGCTGGGTTGAAAGGAAGGCCTCAGGGCCTAGGGTGTAGACAGAACCTGGCTTGATCCAGCTGAGCAGGATAGCTCCCTCCTCTAAATTCCTATCAAGATCCTTACTTAGCATGATCCTGTAGAGCTTTGCATTAATTTTCTTAAAAACTTACAAAAAAAGTAACAAATCCCTTTTATGCTTTTATTTCCAATTTGAAATTGACTAACCAGAAGTTGCAGAAAGAATACAAAGAATTTCTCTGTACCCCTCACCCAGCTTTTCCAAATATTAACATCTTATATAACCACAGCACAGTTATCAAAACCAGGAAATTAATATTGACACAATACTGTTAATTAATCTACAGACCTTATTCAGATTTCTCTACTTCCCCAAATGTTCTATTTCTCCTTGGTTTCCTCTGATCTGTGATGTTTCTTCAGTTTTTGTCTTAATGAAATTCTCACATTTGAAGAGTACTAAAGAGATATTTTGTTGAATGTGCCTCAATTTTCACTTGTCTGAGGTGGAAATCATGCTATGAATTTTTGGCAATAATACCTCAAGAAGTGGTATTTATTCTTTCTCACTGTTTCATATCTCAGTATATCGCATAGAATCAATATGTCCAACTACTGGATATTAATCTTGACCAGTTGGTTAAGGTGGTGTCTAGAAGGTTTCCCAACTGTAAAGGTATTTTTTCCATTGTAATTAATAAGTGTTATGTGAAGAGATGCTTTGAGGCTATACAAATGCTATTTTTCCTTTTACTTTTACCTGCTAATTTCAGCAACTATTGATGATTCTAAATCATAAATTTAGAAATCATCACTATCAATCATGTGTGTTTGCCAAATAATGATTTTCTGTTTATGTCATTTTTTCTACATTTGTTAGTCAGAATTCCACTATAAGGAAGCACAGTCCCTTTATCTGCCTATCTTACTTCTTCTGGATTAAAGGATATTTATATTATTTTAAGGGTTATAGTATTACAATCAGTACTATTTTTAATTCTTATCCTGCTCAAATTGTCCCACATTTGGCTATTGGGAATTCCTTCAATCTGGCTCCTGTATCATTTTGACATACTCTCATCATTTTCTGAGCACTTCTTTATTTTCTAGTATTACAAGACGTCAAAAAGTAAATTTTAACATATACTTCTTCAATTTGCATAATAAAATCACTGAACACCACAAATATAATGTATGTGAACTGTGTCTACATGAATCAAAAATATCTGGCTAAGGAAAAAATTTGACTTACTTTTTCATTTCTTCCACATGTTTAGACATAGTCTACATAGAATGTTTTGGATTAATGTCACTAACTCATTGGAACTGATAATTAAAAATAAAATTCTCTTGTATCAGAAAGTATATTTAATATTTTTATGTTCATTTTTGTCAATTCTCCTCAAATCATTATACCTTAAAAATATTTGTAAATCAAAGGCAAGTATATGTGGTAGTGAAATAATATTTGTACAGTGAGGGTGATCAGCATGACCCTCAAATTTTTGTCAAGAGTAGAATATAGAGACGTTATTGCTTACCAGCTAGACTAGACATACGTTTGTTTACTGACTCTACATACATCATTTTTTCTATGAGTTATTGATGAGCTTATAACTCAGGACTGCTAGGGCAAAGCAAAGTTAGAAAATCATGATGAAAGGTCATCAATAACTTTGTGAATGTATTCACAGCCTTCCAATTGAACATGTTATTTATGCAACGCTGGTTTCAATACATATTATGTCATCATACGGGGATTGGTGGAGATTTATTTCACTTGATTTGGAGGAATCTGTTTCAGACAATTGTTTCTGACCTCCTAGATGACTGGCAATTCTACTTCAAAACATAATTACCAACTTCACCTAGAATAATTCAATCAATCTACCAGTTCTGAACCCTCCTTTTTTTTTTTTTTTCTTTCTGTCACAACATTGAGTTCTCCAGAATATATCTGAACCTTACAGCGTATGTGCTTGTGGGGTGTGTTTGTGGGGTGTGTGTGTGTGTGTGTGTGTGTGTGTGTGTGTGTGAGTTGGAAACCAATACAGGGTTATCAGCTTATATTTTACACAGCAAGGACTATTTTGGCAACAACTATTTGCTATCACTATTATTCTATATAAAAAAGACAGTTTAACACTAAAATGTAGAAGGAACATCATCTCAGAATGAGCATCTTAGAACATCACTCTCCTTTAAGTTCAATACATTTAGCTTTGTTACAACCCCATATATTGTTCTTATTTCTTCCATTTCATCACAGACTGCTGAAGACATGAATGAAATATTTCTGATAGCAATCTCAATACTAGCAAATAAACAACATGTAATAACAATGGGTACACTACTATTAGCTATTAATCCTTCAGAGAGTAGCTGGATGGCTCATTTTGCAGGAACCATATCTTTTCTTATACTTCTACTTTTCTTGTGGATACACATCTTTTTTACAAAATATAGGAGAGCTGTAAGATAAACTACTACCATGACTCTAATTCTAATCTAAAAGGAAGAATGATCTGGAGCTCAGGGAAGTTGCAAAAACTTGCTAGCTGCTCCCAAAGTATGGGTGAGGCCCAAATTCTTCATAAAATATTCTCTGCACCCACATTTAAAAGATTTAAAAATTTACCTTCCACTAGTGCTGCCTTACCAGCTTTCTATATCCTGATGGTTCCTCTTACTTTTCCATAACTTCAAATTTATTAGTCTTACTGCCTAGTCTTTGGGTTGATATTCTTTTGGGTGATCTTGTTCTTGAACTTGATTTTTACTAAACTATCTTTCAGTAACACCTGACTTCAAGTTTTAAAGCCCATGGGCTAGTTCCACCCTCCAGTCTAATCTCAGCTCTTGGGACACACCTATCAGAGCCAAAGAACTTCTAGTTCTCTGAAAATAAGGTTTCAGCCACTGGCTGTAATAGCTAAGTTACACACTAGTTCTGTCCTCAACTTTTTATCCCAGGCTTACTGAAGAAGTAGTATTTCTGAGCAGAACTCTCTAAGGGGTGGAGTCTTGATTTCAAGTTAAGTAATATATAAACTTGTGGATTTCTGGAAGCTTTAAGGACTAAGTTTTAATTTGGCATGCTTGATCCAACAATGGATATTAATAAATGTCCACTGTTGGAGTTACACATGATCCATGGCCAATGGACATTCCTTTGAGAAGTGATGCTGATGGTCACTTGCTCTATATCCTCTCCTGTGAGTTTAATTTACCCTGCCTGAGTGCTCATGAGTTGACTCTAGGAAAGCCTACAATTTCCAGCCAGCTTCAGACCTCTGAAATCACTACTGTTTGGGACCACCAACAATTCACTCACTGCTTACTACTGCTTATGCCAAAGATAATAGACAAATTTGTCGCCTGTGGAGAAGTGTTGTTATCATTGAAGCAAAGGAGCTGTTTCTCATCTAGATCTAATTTGTGGCAGGCAGCCAAAATCACATGCTGTCTGCTTCTCTCCAGATTCTGTTCACAAGTGGCATGACAAATAGAGCTTCACTCTGGGAGATCCTTCACTCAGAAAATCATAGCCATCCAGTCATGCCTGCCATTGACATTAGTCGTTGGTTTTGGTTGGAGACAGACAACTACATGTCATGTTGCCTTTGAGCAAGTCAGTGTCAGGGCACTTTCAGGACCAATTGGCAGAAAATCCAACTTAGCTTAGGTTAAGAAATAAAAGGAAATTTATGATTCATAAAATTGAAAAAGGTTAAGTTAGCTCTAATTTCAGGCCCAGCTGGAATCAGGGTTAAAATGGTGTGATCAGAACTGGGTTTTTCTTGGTTATAAGTTGTTTGGTGTCAACAGTATTGGTTCATGTGGGTCCAGTCTGTTACTTTCCCAAACTACTTCCAAAACCATGTTCCAGTGGCTTGGATTTTTTTTACATACTTGGTCCAAGAACTGAAGACATTGGAATGTGATGGGCAACTAGGTAGGCTTGATTCACATTCTCTACCTTTGGGGCTAGGAGTGAAACCTCACCTAAACACATGGGTTAAAAGTGGGAAGTGTGTCAGTTTCCAGAGAAAATTTTAGTCATTAATTCAAGGACTAGGATGGATGGGTGCTGGTGGCATAAACAACTGAAGTCCAGAAAGAAATAGAATATTCAGACTGATAAATATTTAAGCAACTGGAGATTAGCTATGAATTGAGATGTGCCATGAAGAACTGAAGTTCAATCTCAGTCCATTTGTTGCCTCCTGATCCCCCCAGAAAAAAAAAAGACTGTTGTTAAAGTAGTATTACCCTCCTGTCTTTTTGTTATTTCTGGATATATATAATTTCTATGAAAACTTAAATTTGGTACCCATGTTCTTATTAGTTTGCATTAGTGGAAAATGATTAGTATAGAAATATATGCAGTTTTATGACTTTAAGTTAAGCAGTAAGTGAGAAGCAAACCTGTCCTTGGCAAATTCAAAACAGGTAAAATAATTTTGTTTCGAAATCATTAAAACTCATTTGTTTAAAGTTCATGCTCAGGTGTGCTCACTCAATTTCTTCTTAAATCTTCTTCCAAGGAATCTGTGATCTTGCCAGTTATTCATTCTATACATTCATCTTAAAGCTATTATTCATGAGGCACAAAGCTAGATGCTATTTGAGAAAGAGTATATAAGATATGATCTTTGCCCTCCAGATGTTTACAATCTAATTAAGTTTTCAGTGCTGTCAAAGGACCAACCAAGAAGAAAGTCAACAGATACTTGGAAGTGCTCTTTGTCTCTCTATAGGGCTTCTTCATGGGGGCTAATTTGATGCCTATAAAGGACTAGTATAAAATTAAATGACTTGAGTGTTCCATTTAGTATTTCCAAACCATGTCAGCCACCACCTACACAACCTCAATACCAGAGAAAATTGCACAGTCCATGAGAATGTACAAGGAGCTTAGGCATGAAATAGAATAAAATTGTAGGAGTATAAAAAATTAGGTTTCCAAATCACAAATGCTTTCAACACAGGATATAACTTTAGTCTCCACAGTAAAGAGGTCAATGATTAAATTATGTTCTTGCATTTCAAACTTACTTTTCAGATCTTTATTCTATTTCAAAATTTCCATAATGAGCATGTTGTGCTTGTCAGAAGTTGACTTCATCACTAAAACTTTCATGTTCATATCATTCACTTTCATCCCCAAAGTCTTAAACTTCCAGTCACTCCCTGTAATTACTTCCCCCAGTCACACCTGTCATTAATCATCTTAGAAAAGCCCATGCAATGTCACAACATTTGAAGGGCAGAAAAAAGATGTGAAGCCTTGATGGCATTGCCTGTGTTAGCTTACATGAATTGGGAAAATATTGAGATTTCTCCCCAAAGCATGATTATTGACCCAGCTGGGACCTCAAATAATAAGGCAGTAGTCTGAGCTAGAATAATTCTATTTACTGTGCAGGTTTATACTTATGTTTTTATATCAGCTTAAAAAAGAGTCTTGAATGAAACAGGAGAATAAATGAACAAGAAAAGATTCTTAAATTTACTCTGCCAAATACTTCTTGCCAGTTAAAGTTTTAAAATACTTCAAAATATCACATATTATTCCCTAGACACTGGTCACTTTTGATGAGCATAACAGAATTTGGGATGTATTTTATAAGACAAAACACTCAACAAACATTTTAATCTCAGATCCCTAAGCAAATATTTATGGTGATTTCCACCCCCAAGTACCTATAACCCTAACTGACAAAACAACATACTAAATATGGAAACCTGCTGGCAGTGAACTTGGCAGTAGTTGTCAGAGTGAGTGGTACTTGGTGTAGTTCCTTTGCTTTTGTGGAATTATAGGGGTTAGAGGAGGAGGAGCTACGATATGGCAATCAACTGATCTTCATATACTTACCAAATCTATCAGACCACTTCCCAGGATAATACAGTGCTCTCAGTTGACGTCTAAGCTACCAAAGCTGGATTAAATGTTAATTTGATGACAGAGTTTATATTGAAAGCTTAGAAATCAGTTAAAATATAGAAATCTATTTCTTAATATCTGGAGATTAACTTTTTAAATCTCTTTAGTACATAATTTTTTCACTACTTTTCTATAATATTACCTTAGCCCTTTTTATATAAATATTAATTATCACGTGATATCAAAAATCACTAGTTATATTCAATGTTTAAGAAATCTAGGTCACTTTGGATAATAAAGTTCAAAGAAATTAGGGATGATAAGATTGTTTCAACAAAGACTGAACCAGGCAAACAAGTGGG
Source organism: Balaenoptera acutorostrata (assembly GCF_949987535.1). NCBI lineage: Eukaryota > Metazoa > Chordata > Mammalia > Artiodactyla > Balaenopteridae > Balaenoptera > Balaenoptera acutorostrata. Next base: position 119,813,074 of record NC_080067.1, read on the forward strand.
AGTAGTTAGACTAAGCAATAACATACATATACTGTTCTTTATGAGGTTTCTGATTAAATCATGTAAGATTGTGATAAGGAGTGTTTGATAAACATTCCTTGGGAAGTAGAACAAATGTTTCCAAGAGTTCTTAGACCTAACTCCTAACCATGGTTAAGTGTTAGTAAATATTTTAGCTAGAAATAAAAAGACCCTATGTCACTTATTTTTTGGAGATATGAGTGACTCATTAGATTGTTGTTGAACCTTTTCAGTAAATATGCATCTGACCTTCTCAACCCTTGTGTTTGGCAATAATTTTACATTTCTCCTTACTCTGAGTCATGTGATACAAATATGTCTTCCTAAACTTTATGTGATTGAAGTTAAAATTTGTTTGGTGTTTTCTTTCGACACTTTTCATCAAATGCTAAATTCATGTGCTTTCTAATATTATTAGGATCATATGAATCTAATGAAACATAAAAAAGTGTCCTGTGAAAATAATGTAATATAAAAAAGCAGAAAAGTACACATATGAAATATTTGGTGTAGTAATTATATAAAACTCACATCAGATTCTTCCAAAACTTAGTATGAGCCTGAGTGCCATGATCCTCAGCTGTCAGCATCCTGTACTTGTATCAGTATCCATCTGGCATATGTTAGTGATATGTATACTGTTGTATGATGATATATTGGTTTCACAAATGATTTCTTTCCCAGCCTCCTTCATTGCATTAAATGCAACCACCATGCACCCAGTTGCTTAAGCCTAAAATATGAGAGGTGACCTTGACTCTACGTTTCCTCACTTCCCCACATGTGGCGTATCAACAAGCCCTGATTGTTCATTTATTCAAGGTCCCCAGAGGAAACAGAATTCATCCCAAAAGGTTCAAATAAAAACACTTCAATAAAAGGATGAGTTTCGGTGATGTGAGAAGAATTATGAAAAAGACAAAGAACGGTGAGGCAAACAGATTAATAACAGTAGGAAGTCAATAAAGTCCCAGGGGCTGAATGGATAAAGGGAGAAAGGAATATTATCAGAATCAGGAAGTCTTAAGAAGGTGAAGTAGAGCCTATGGGGGAGAAATCATAGTCATAGGGAAATGCAGATACTCTCAGAGATGGAGGCCTGAAGTAGGGAGTGTGTAGGGGAGGGAGAAATACCTTCGCACCTTCCAGTTTTCTACCAGCATCTCCTGTTGGCTAAAACCAAATGGAAGACACCTACAAAGGGAGCATGGATGATGCAGTAGGGATGATCAGCCTCCTAAATGCAGAGTAGATCAGAGAAGGATGAAAAAGTTTTGAGAGTCAGTAGGACAAATTGGCAATAAATGGCATGTTGTACCTTAAAAATATAGCCAAAATTATTCCTTTTAATTTCATCTTGCTGAAACTACACTACTCTAAGCCACCTCTCACTTGGCCCATTTCAGTAGCATCCCAACTACTCTTTCCATAACTGTGCATGCTAATCTCCCAACATCAGAATCATTTAAACCAATAAAATTATAAATTTCTCCTGCTTAAAACTCTTTAATAGCTCTCCATTACACTTAGAATAAAACCCAAATTCCTTACCGTGTGATGGGCACAAAGCAAAGGGTTGAAAAAGAACAAAGAGGCAGCAGATTCAGAATTCTTTTCCTAAGGTTGTTTATGTTGCTCATGGTAGCTCCACTACATTTTCCATTGGAGCCTATTACTAACAGTCATAGCTACAGTTCTTGACTAGGCTGCTTATTTATTCATGCTGAAATGAAAGATCTTCCCTTGACCTGATGAGGGGATGAAAAATACCTTTGATTATTTAAATGCTTTATTTAAAAATTTATAATGGCAGTTCACCTTTTTTCCCCAGAGTTTTCATAAGATTATAAAATGTGAGATTTGAAATATAATTGAGAAAGCCATTGGCCCACCTTTTTTGGTTTTTTTTTTTAATTTAATTTTATTTATTTTTTTATACAGCAGGTTCTTATTAGTTATCAATTTTATACATATAAGTGTATACATGTCAATCCCAATCTCCCAGTTCATCCCACCACCACCCCCCCCACCACTTTCACCCCTTGGTGTTCATACGTTTGTTCTCTACACCTGTGTCTCTATTTCTGCCCTGCAAACCAGTTCATCTGTACCATTTTTCTAGGTTCCACATATATGCGTTAATATACGATATTTGTTTTTCTCTTTCTGACTTACTTCACTCTGTATGACAGCCTCTAGATCCATCCACGTCTCTACCAGTGACCCAATTTCGTTCCTTTTTATGGCTGAGTAATATTCCATTGTATGTATGTACCACATCTTCTTTATCCATTCATCTGTCGATGGGCATTTAGGTTGCTTCCATGACCTGGCTATTGTAAGTAGTGCTACAGTGAACATTGGAGTGCACGTGTCTTTTTGAATTACGGTTTTCTCTGGGTATATGCCCAGCCATTGGCCCAACTCTTCAGGTACAAGAGGAAAAAAAAATGAGGCTCAGAAATATAAGTGGATTAGTTCCATGTCAATAGAATTAGATAATGGTAGATTTTGTTTTAGAATCCAGTTCCTCCAACTCCCAAGTCAGTTTTCCAATAATTATATTGATTTTCTTCATAGTTTACAATGTATTTCTTGTATCTAATACTTTTAGAATATATTGTATGGTGCCTTTCCAACATTTGATATTTAATTTAATTCTTTAGTGCTTGCTCCAAAAGCAACGTAATAAATAAAGTATGTCTTCTATTTTGTTTTATCAAATACCTCCCAGATTAAAATAAATTGTTCACTCACCAGAAATACAATCCTGACAATCACTAGCTACCGTTTGGAGAAGTTAGGGTGGAGAATGAGTACATTGCTATTATGTTTGTCAGTGCTGTGGCAGCTAATAACACACCTCTAGGTTTCAGAATCATCACAGCCATGTGCACTGAAGCTTCTCATAGCAATCAGCTTGTAAGAGTCTACTGTTGCTACAATGAGTTTTCATCAAGGTCAGTGTGAATTTTGTCTTTAACTTTATTGTTGTTTGTCACAGTGAATGCATATATGTTGACAGTAGTGAACGAGTTTGGTTTGGAAGCATGGAAGCTGCCATTGTTTTTTATAGAAAACCAAATACCTAACAGGTATCTATCTAAAAATCCAAAAGAATATTATAATTCAGTTTTGTTTTCAGTGAAGGCATTGTCATGATTTATTTAAACTCTCTTCAGTACAATTAAGATAATGGAGCTATTTTTTAGAATATAGTCAAATAATGACTTCTAATAATTAATATACCAAACTAGAATCATTTGCCTGTTGTCAGTGTTTTACTTTTTCTTTTTCTTCAGCGGTAACTCTTCTTTTCCATTCTGTATCATTGCCTTGTAGTACTTTTGGTTCTCATCCACAACTTTTCATAGAACAAGCATTTGCTGAGTATCTATTATGCACCAATCACTGTGCTAAGTAGTAGAAATATAAAGATTATAGGCCATAGTTAATGTACTCAGGGAACTAATAAAACAGAGAAGGTAATATTATGGAAGATGAGTGGCATTCATTTACTCATTTATTTAACCATAATCTATTAAATGATACATTTTAAGCACTGCTAGTTTCCAGGGATACAAATATAAATAGAGTACAGTCTCTGTCCTCAATTTCACCATCTATTGGGACAACCGACATACACAGAGATCAGTGTAATATATTGTGATTATGTGTAAGTGTAGAGATATGTAAATGGTGTTATGGGTGCACAGAGAAGGAAGAGCTATTTCAGACTTGAAGGATCAGGAGAACCTTTCTGGAAGAGTTATTACCTTAGTGGTAGAACACAAGTTATAAAGATATCAAAGTGAGAAATAACATGGTGTACATGGGGGATCTACTAGCAGTTGTGGTTGACATAGTGTAAAACACAATACAGGGAGTGGTTAGAGATAAAACCAGAGAGTTAAGCAGGGCAAGATTTTGAAGGACTTTGAATCTCATATCAGAGAGATTGACATTTGTCCTTTGGTCAAAAAATAGTAATAAAATGGTTTTGAACAGATGAGCAGCATAACTATATTTGCATTTTCATACACCATCATGCCAGTATATTAGACATTGAATTTCTTGGTACAAGATGCAAAGTAGAGAGCTGAATTACAAGACTGATGCATTAGATCAGGCCAGTGATGACCACAGATTAAAGAGAGTGGTAGAACATATGAATAAAAGGTTTAGAAATTATAAAGGATCATGTCAGTATGGCAAGAATTTGTGATTGATTACAACTGGATTAGGGGAATAAGGAAAAGAAAAGAACCAGTTTCATGCCTAGATCTCAAGGGAAAAAAAAATCAAGAAAAGCAATAGATTTTTCTTTTTGAAAATGGAAAAGAATGATGAGTTTGATTTTAGACATAAACTGTAAAGTTCAGAAGGGCAGAATAAAGTCTGTTTTGTCAGTAACCATACACATGGTGACTAGCACAATTCATGCTACATTTTAGGCATCTAATATATACAATATATATAACAACAAATGGATATGAAAGTGTATTTGCAATATTCATTTCAGATATTTACCAGTGTGTTCATATATGTATCTGAAACTTAGAAAGAAAGAAATGATTTGACGTATGAATGTAAAACTTAGAGAGAAGTCCGGGTTAGACTTGTACTGGGAGCCATTAGCATATAGGTGATGATCGAAACCAAGAGAATGGATGGTATCAGAGAGAGTGAATCATGATAATTTCAATGGGCTAAAGGGAGAAAAATTCCTTGGGTACACCAAGCTTTAAGGGGTAGGCAAAAGTACACACACACACACACACATGAGAGAGAGAGAGAGAAGTAGTCCTAGAGTTATATGGAGAATCAGAGAACCAGAGGACTCTGTTGTCATAAACATAAAGGAGTAAGGGTTTTAGGAGAGTTTGGTTATATCAAATACAATAGAGAGAGTCTAGGACATGATTTAAAGTGTGTTTTAGATTTGATAATTAGGAAAAATCAAGTTCAGTGGAATTGAGGAGGAAACCAGATCGAATAATAAGTGCTGAACAATAAATAAGAGGTCAGGAAGTAAAATCAGCAAGTTTAGATTACTCTTTTGGAAAGAAAAAGACTTGAAGATGAGCTCAGTGGTAATTTTGTGTCTGGGGATGTGATTTTTCAAAGTGATAGTCTTGAGGGTGCAAATAGGATGAAAAGAAGTTGAATGTAGAAAAAGATTAAGAAAGAGGGAAAGAGGAAAGAGAAAAAGAGAATACATGAGAGGAAATATGGTTTTGATAAAAAAATTAAGCACTACAGAAAGCTGAAGATGAAACATATTTGTGTTAAAATGTTGGAGGGAAATTCACCCTCCAAAACTAGAAGAAAGTTGAAGATGAATGGAGATATCAATAAATGTTTGAATAGCAGAGTGGAAATTGTGGTGGTCCCTAAAATAAGAGGCAAGTTTACCTTCTGAGAGTTCTGGGATCAGGGACTGAGTACAGGGTTTGAAGAGAACTGCAAGCAATTACTATTGGAGAACACCTGAAAGAGAAATAAGTGAGGATCAGTGGAAGGTTTGACAGACAGTACTCTGATACCCAGCTGTGATTGAAGGGCAGGCATTTGGAGTGACAGCTCTGTGTGAATTTTCTTCCATAGTACACAGCCACTAGGCTTTGGACCAATGAAAGTGAATAGTAATGTCAGCCAATATGATATTTTTTTCTGGGTGAATACATTTTAGGATAAATAGAAAAGAAGTTTAGAATGTGGTGGAAAAGTAATTTAATATTCATAGGGTTTAGGCTAAATCAGAAAAGAACAGATGTTTTGAGGAAGAAAATTGAGACATCAAGGGATTATAAGTCTTTATAAAGTTAAAGAGCAGGAGTTGTGTGATTCATGAACTAAAGGTTACAAAGTGCAGAAAGTTGTGGTCAGTATTTAACTGAGTTCAGGATCTCAGAAGTAAATGTTATAGGTGAAAAATGTTATAAGGTATGGCCAGGAGAGTGAATGACTCAGATATAGATGAGGAGACACCAAACTCTGTGGCTAAAATTTTGGATAAATTTATCCACGTGCGGACTTCCCTGGTGGTCCAGTGGGTAAGACTCCATTGCTCCCAGTGCAGGGGGCCTGGGTTCAATCCCTGGTTGGGGAACTAGATCCCACATGCACGTAGCAACCAAGAGTTTGCATGCTGCAACTAAGAAGCCTGTATGCCGCAACTAAAAAAGAAAAAAAAAAAAAAAAAAAAAGATCCTGCATGCCACAACTAAGACCCGGTGCAGCCAAAATAAATAAATAAGTATTAAAAAAAATTTACATGGATTTTGAAGCTACCCAAATGACAATTAGACTTGGGGTGGAGACGAAGACTATGACAGAGTCTTTGATTAATATGGTGATATGAATAGGTCTTTAGAAAATTGTAGAGATAAGTGTAGATAGAGCAGAAAGACATGAGTTTTTTTACATAGATTTATGGAGACAGACCTGGAGATCTAGAAGACAGTTCACACATCTCTCCACTCAAACATAAGATAATGAGTAGGCTATCTTTGAAAGCACTGATAGAAGCTATATGATGTGGGAAAGAAGTAGAGTTTAGTTAAAATCTAGTGTATAGACCATATGAAAATAGATTAAGGATACAAGTTGTTTTGTGCCATGGCCTAGAGTGGAAATATTTGAAGGGCAACAGTAAGAGATTTGGGTGCCCTTATAATAAAAATGAGAATATGGTATTGTGAGATAATAGATGAGGAAGAAAGTTGTGAGGCTAAAGAAGCAAGGAAATTGCATTTCAGTTATTACTTAAATGAGGAGTAGCAATTATTCAGGAGGCCGCTATAATTCCGACAGAAAGAACAGCACGCACAAAGGCAGAAAAGAGAAGAGACTATAGTGAGAATAGTGAGATGGTTGTTGTGACTTGTAAGGGCGTTAGGTATAGTACAAGATGAACGTGCACACTTGTGACTGTGTGTGCGCCTGTCAGCATGGTGATAATAAAGTGATTTGAAGTGAAATTAGAGAATTTTAATATGGGATGTTGTGAAGCATCTGGGTTGCCATTTCAAGGTAGCCTACTTAATCTATAGGTAATATAGAGGAGACTTACGGTAAGATATTCATATCTGTGTTTAATAAAGATAACTCTGGGAGCAGTTCAGAGCATGAAATATGTATGGGGGAGGTGAATAAAATGAAGAGGACTGGTCAGGAGTCAATGTAATACACCAGTTGAGAGAGGAATGGCCTTGAAACAAAGATGAAACTTACGACACTTAGATATGTGACTGTACAATTTTCAGAGAGGCTGAAGATGACCCCAATATTTTTCACTTTGAAACATAGTGCACATTACATAAAATAATGGTAATTATTTTAGATGATACTAAGTTTGATGAGTCTATAGCCTATTGGATAGAAAATATCTATTAAGAAGTTGGACAAAGATGGCTGGAGCTAAAGAAATAGATGAATTTTGAAGAATGTGTTCTTGAAAGTAATCTGAGTATACATATAGTAGTAGAACTGATGGATAAAGAGAGGGTTGCCAAGGCAAAAGTATAACATAAAAGTAAAACAGGACCATGGACAGAGCCCTGCATGGTATTAACATTTCTGAAATGGCTGAGGAAGATTGGATGAAAGAGGGAGTGGAGGAGTAATCAGGGAGATAGATGAAAATGAAAGAACATTTTCATAGAAATGTACTGAGAAAGTGGCAAGAACTGTGAAGAATCTGACATTTTTACCTTGCTTGCAAGCAAACAAGTTAACCTTCCACTCTTTTCTGGGTGCTGACAGAAGACACGAGACTGCTGGGTCAGAGATGAAGGACTTCAGTATTCCTTCAAAAGCACTAGCCAGATTGTCTGCATGGTCACGTAGGTCCTCTGATCTTTAGTTCCCACAGGGGTGATACAAATGGGCCTAGATGGATGTCTGCCCACACACTGGACTATATTACAAGAGAGAGACTCTGAACCTCAGGAACTTGCCACTTTATAGCAGCCTGTAAGGAAGCCTGTATTTTTATTCAAGGGGGAGACATTACCTCATCCCTTAAGATTGCTGGCTGCAAACAGAAACCTGAGGAATGGCCCTGTGAAGAGTGGTCAAGGCCTTACCTTCTTGGCGTGTATAAGCAAGATGTATAAGAGTCCCATGGAAGACTATCTCCCAACAGAAAGTTTCAAGAAGGAGGGTATGGTCAGCATATCACATGTTGCAAGAAGATAGGATGGTTCTGGAAAGAAGCTCATGGATTTGGCCATTAGATGTTTTTTGTAATCTTTTAATGTGAATGTGTTTCCTACTTGGTATTATTGAGGTAAATGTTCCACAAATGGGAGTTCACTGACTTCTCAGGGTTTTGGACATATCCTTGGGATGTGAGACTTCTCTATAAAATTTTAATTTCCTTGTTCAGTTTTAATGTATTCTAGAAAAGATGATGTAAGCATATGCTGAATTATTTGTTTAACTATCTTATGTAGTCATCTTATTTCAGTCTCTCTCTCTGCACATTTGATCATCATGGATGTCTCAAATGTTATTACTTTAGTTGACATATGCTAAAGAGAAGAGAACAGAGCCAGTGTTGATATGTAAAAGATCCATTTACCCAAATTTAAAGTCAAATGATATTATAGCATGCTGTAAGAACGATTTGCAGAAGTTTAAATATAGAAAAGTACTAGACCTATGCTGTAACACACTATTTGTCATAAAAGTATACCACACTTGAAAGAACTATGCCATGTCTCTCAGTTTGATATACATGTTGCTTATAATCTTAACTTCAGCAAAATAAAATGTTTTAAATGTGATTTGACTAGTTTTTTATACTTTAAAAATCTCGTATGTTGTATTACTTACATTGTTCCATGGTCCAAACATGACAAAAAGAATATTAGAAAAGAATCTTTCTGTCCTGCCTTCCATTTTCCCATCCTTCCCCTCTTCGCACTACTACACACATACACACCCAGGTTGCCACTGTTATTACATTCTCATCTATTTTTTTCCAGATTTTTCATTTGCATATAAAAGCAAATAAGAATATACCTGTGAAAGGCAGAATTCTAAAGATGTCTCATCAATTTCCTGTCCCCTGGTTATTTAACCAAACGCTAATCTAGGTACTACTGTGGAGACTTAGCAAATGTAATTAAGGTTATTAATCAGCTAACCTTAAAATAGGGAGATTATCTTTGATTATTCTGGACCCAAGGTCATGAAGCCCTTTAAGAACAGAAGAGAATGGCATAAAAGTAAATCGGAGGAAAGGAGGCAGGAAAGTGAGGTAGTGGGGGAAATCAGAGATTTGAACAGTGAGAAGGACTGAGCAGCCATTCCTTGCTTGAAGATAAACTGGCCCCTAAGCTTGGGAATGTGAGTGGCCTCTGAAGTTGAAAACGACTCCCAGCCAAAAGCTAACAAGGAAACGGAGACCTCAGTCCTGTAAGCTCATGGAACTGAATTCTGCCAACAACCTGAATGAGTTTGAAGTGTACTTGTCCCAAGAATCTCCAAAGAGACTGGGATGGCCAACACATTGATTTCATCTTTGTAAGACCTTAACATAAGTAACCTTACAGAAACCATGAAATGATAAGTTTATGTTGTTTTAAACTGCTGAGTCTGTAGTAATTTGTATGGCAGCAATAGAAAATGGGTATAATATTTTTATTTTTCCTCTCCTTTTTATATAAAGAGCATCATAACATCATACAGTTTACATTTTGCTTTTTCCACCAAACAGTGTATCTTGGAGCTGTTTATGTAACAGTACTAGAGAGTTTTGTATTCTTGTTGTCAGCTGCATAATACCTCACTGTATGATATGCCTTAATTTATTTGACTAGGTCCCTATGATGGCTATTTGAGCTGCTTTTAATCTTTTGCTAATATGCTACAATAAATAACCTTGTTCAAACTTCATTCACATATGTGCTAGTATACCTGAGAGGTAGGTATTGCTAAGTCAAAGGACATACAAATGTAATTTTGATTGATATTGCTACAAGGGTTGTTTCCTCTATTCTCTGCTGCTTTTAGACCGTCATTCCTTTACACTCCTTACTATTGCCTACAAGGCCTGTATCCTCTAACCTCTTTTCTCCTGAAATACTATGCTTCTAATACACTTGCTTTCGTTCTGTTTCTCAAATACTCTAACTCCTTTTTGCCTTAAAGCTGTTGAATTAGATGCTCCCTTGGTTTATTATGGTCCCCACTCTCCTCCTTGTCTCCACACAGCTGCCCCCCGCCCCCTTGCTGTTTAGGTCTCAGTTCATGGTTGCTCCATAGCTTGTTGGCTAGATGAATAAAAAAATTAAATAATGCAGGAGCTCAGAGAGGAACATGGTCATAAACTCTGCACTGGAGTTAGGCAGACTGGGGCTGGGACAGAACTTGCCAAGCATGAGGACAATGCAGATGGAGATTATGAACAGCCGTGATGACGACAGCATGTAACTTGAAGTTCACCTTGTGTACTAGGAGAACCACTGACAGTTTCTGAATGTGGGAGTGATGCAATAAAGGCATCTTGAGGATCCCTGCCTTTAAAGTGATCAGGGGAGAATAACAGACTCCGTCATAGCACTGGGTATCATGTGTGTCAACCATGTAATTACTTAGTGAAAATAAATGTTAAGACAATATATTTTTGATTATCAGCAAGGCTTTTGTGTTAGATTTATGGTATTATTATATACAGACATTTTATAAGTTCCTGATGTTCTATCTGTTAGTGTATTGTAAGTATCTGTCAATCATTGCAGTTTTCATAAAATATATTTTGTTCTATCAGTGGAATCCAGAAAGTCATTATAAAGGTAAAATTCACTTGTTAATATCTCAGACTATAGTTAATGTTATTGCTACAAATTAAAAAATAAAGTCTTAAAAGGAATTCAAGCAGCACAAAAAAGTTGTTTGCCATTTTTTTTTCAGAGAAAAAACGAATTGTTTGGTTTATCTCAGTATAGAATCTAAAAGAAATGATAGTACATAGTAGAATAAGAGAGTATGACCATGAAATTTTTAACAAGAAAGGTATAGTATACTGGAGGTAATGTAGTTGCTTTTTAAAAAGGAAGTCTAAGTTTTTCTAAAAATAATGTGAGTACTGTCAGCTATGGCACTTATTTATTGAGGCAGTTTGATGTTCTCAGGAAAAACAACAGACATGAAAGGGTCATTGGTGACATGGCACATAACTACTTTTAACCTCTAAAGAAATGACAGCAGCTGTGGAGAACTTCTAGTGTCACAAGTTCAAGATGAATTTGACACAGGAACTTCTCTGGAGAAATATAATTTTTAAAGTATCGACCTTCTAAGAAGAAAATGTTTGAGAGACAAGTGGAGGAGAATAAAATATCAGGGTTTGGCACTTCCATAGATGAGACTATGTCTGTTAGAAAAGTGAGGAGATTAAATATAAAACCTGAATTTCCCATACTTCAACTTGCAGTTGTTTAAATTCTCTCAAACATGGTTTTTTTTTTTAACATTTAAAACAAAAATACCTTAATAATTAGAGATAAAGGTTTTTTAGTATGCCTGATCCTGTCCAATAAGTACCTGCCTTCACAGTTAATTTGACCACCAAAAGGTCAAATTCCACCCCCCATACACACACACACGTACACATTCCAAATGCCTCTACATGGACCCATGCTACCCCCAGTTTTGAACTGCTGGTCCAGGTGGACCAACTTTTTTCCCCTTCTGTAACTCCAAGAGAAAAGTAGAATAACAGGATGAAAATTAGGCTGGGGTAGACAAGGAGGAGGAGGAAGACTTAATAAGGTTGAATTTTTTTATCTATGTACGTTAAAACGAATATCATTAGGCCAAAAGACATAGTGTTTCAGACTTGCAGCATTAAAATTAAATTGAAAGCAAAAGATATTTCATCTTCAAAAAATGTTTAAATCTTAAAGAAGTTTATTTTTTCTTAAAGTTAAATAATATTGAGGCTCATCTGATGAAAGAGTTGAAGGATTAAGCACATTCTGGGGTGTTACATTTGATTAACTCTATAAACAAGCAAGAATATATTTTAGACAAATAGACTGATAGTAAAGTTGGGAAGCAATGATTAGAAATACACTAGAAGGACTTCCCTGGAGGTGCAGTGGTTAAGAATCCGCCTGCCAATGCAGGGGACACGGGTTCGAGTCCTGGTCCAGGAAGATCCCACGTGCCGCAGAGCAACTAAGCCCGTGCGCCACAACTACTGAGCCTGCGCCCTAGAGCCTGTGAGCCACAACCACTGAGCCCACGTGCCACAACTACTGAAGCCCGCACGTCTAGAGTCTGTGCTCCTCAATAAGAGAAACCACTGCAATGAGAAGTACGCGTGTGGCAATGAAGAGTAGCCCCCGCTCGCTGCAACTAGAGAAAGCCCACACACAACAACGAAGACCCAACGCAGCCAAAAATAAATAAATTAAATAAATAAATTTATAGAAATACACTAGAAGTCTAAGGTAATGCTGGAGCGATGGGGTTAGACTAATGCCTAGGTTGCCAAGGGCTTTAAAACAGAGTTTACCAGGCCCCAGCAATTATGAGAATGGAACAGTGTCAGTGATACAGAATTTACTGTAGACAAAGTGTTAACATGTAAGCTATTATTCATGTAATTTAAAACAAAACATAAGTTTGCCTCAATTACCTAGGTATTTCAGCTGACATATTATTGGTTTGAATTACTCATTTTAATTGCAGCAATTCTATGTGTCTCTTTGCATTCATAGACAGTTTGGGATCAGAGAAATTGTTTGGTCTGTTTCCTGACGTTCTGTCACGCAGCTGTGCTCAGAGCCCCCCAGAAACTTCAAAATTCTTGAGTAAAATAGTATGAGATGCATGTCAATTGCACTCAGAGGGGAGCAAAAGGATTAGGAGAGAATATGGAAAATTGCTTAGCTGGTCTTTTCGATTATCCATGAGAAGGCAGAATAATCCAGGAAGGGACTGTCTTACCTCCCACAGCAATGTATTCTCTGATTAACTCAAGGAAGCTGATATCAGAGTGTACCTGGATTCTATAGATTGCACCAGAAAAGTCTGCAAAAGGATTATCTTATTAGCTGAGAGAGAACACATAAAGAAAATTGATATACACAATAGATAGGAGTACATGACAAATCCTCAAGCACTGTAGCCTCAATGAAAATCTTAAAATCAAATGTATATACATCCAAGATGAAAGGTGGGATATTAAAGTTGCTAAGATAGGTGGTTTACAAAAAGATGGGGAAATACAAAACAAAAACGCAGTGTGGGGAAAACTGGAAACTGACAGCATGTACTTTGTAGCAAGAAATTTGTTGACATATATTTGGAAACAAATTAAGAACTATAAAGAGAATAAATAGATTCTTGGATATTGCTGTAGTGTAGGTCGCCAAGGCCTTAACAAAAGGAGAAGGGGAAATGTTTTTATAGATTGGCAAAAGCTGTGGCAAGGCAAGTTTTTTGATCCTGGCAGGATTTTAATTGCTTTGCTGGTGATTGGCATGCAACTATGTTCAAATGAAGGAAGAGAATGTATTTCGAGAGTTATTTCAAGGATTGCTTTCTGATACACTTCATTGAACAGCTTAGGTGGTTAGAGGCTATTTTGGATGATAGCCTAGAAATGGCTCTGAGTAGGATAAATAAGGCTGAAATAGAAGACAGTTGCTATTCCACACTATAATCACAATAACCTTCATTTAAAAATACTCAAGAGGTCAGGAAAGAAACAAGTACATTACAGAGTGAAGTATACAAAATCTTAATTGGAAGAATTCTGAAATGCTTGGATAAATTTTGATTGTATTCTTAATAGAAATGAATAGCAGCAGTAGAGCTGGTTTTTCCTTTGGGTTTCAAAGCACCTTTGTGTGTGTGTGTGTATTTGTCTGTGTGTACATACTCATACAAAATCCTGAGCAAATAAAATGAACCAAATGCCTCTGTGGGTTGCTCTGTCTTTCTAGACTCCCTTCCTAAAAGATGAGTTAAGATATGGTAGGACAAGACATGACAAGGACAATAGCCAGACCACTGTGAGTTCTTGACAAAGTACATTGTGTACTGTTATTTTCCCAGGGGATTCATGACCCTGCATTACGGATCAGGAAGAGGGGAGTGTTTAGGAACCGGGATCCTCCGTAAACATTCTGGTTTTTTTTTTTCTATGATTGTTTCCAACACTAAAGGTACGCTGAGAATGCTAATTTATATGGAGCCCATCCTAAGTATCCAACTAAGAAATTAATTTTTTTCAAAAGTATATTCTCTTGAGCTTTGTGGCTTTGGGTAGACTTTGCTTAACAGTATTTGCTTCCACTTTTCATTCAAACATATCCATGGTGTGTCCTATTGTTTGAAGTATAGGCTTATGGGTTAATTTTTGAAAGTTATTCCTACAGCTGTCCAGGGGAAGCATATAAGATTCCCATGAACTAGGCTGATTGTTCCCTCCTACTATCCATCAGGGAGAAGGGGAGGTCTGACAAAAACTTATGATAAGTCTAGCATCTGGATGAAAGCACACAAATATTATTGTTAGACTTCCTTTAATACCAAGGATTAAACTACTGGTTAAAATGTTTTATTCCCACATTTCAGTCCTGTCTGTAGGACAATTAACATCAAGATGAAAATTGAAACTGTCATCTATCTGTGTCATCTGTGTATGATGTCAAACACTCAACTGTGTAGGGAAAATTGAAAAATGAGTAACTTTTCCACTTCATCCTGGGTGTTTTGTTTAGAACCTCAAGTTTTATAGACTTCCTGCTCCCTGTAAAGAACACGTCCTCTAGCTACCTTTTCTAATCTGAACGTTTCTCTAGAGACCCACAACTCTCTGCCTTCCCCTGGTTTGTGTCATTTTGCCTTCCAATAGGATTCTCTATAGCCTTATCAAACTGTTTCCTCATGGATGACTGGCATGGCTTTGCATGTTGCTTCTCCTCAAGATTCTACTTCTTGGACTGTTCCTTGTGTTCCCTGACCTACAGCCATTGGGCCAGTAGAACTCCTTTCAGCCATCTGATTTCATCACCAGTATCTCAACCTAACCAGGAGCTTGAGGGTCTTGCTTCTTTGGGAAGAGATATTTGATATTCTACTGACAGAGCTATTTTGGGGGCCATGTGATTTGAAAAGGACAGTTTTACTTTCTATGCAAGAACTGGTTCTGTACTCTAGAGAGAGCTCTCCCTACAGCAGAATAAACAAGGGTCAAGGTCCCAGACTCAGGTTGTTGATGGAGGAATAATGACCCTGAAAGGAAGCGTAGCTCAATGTAATCAGTCTCCCCTCCCCCATCGAAACTAGGGCAGAATTGTCCCCTTACCCCAACCACCACCCATACACACATAATTCAACTTTTGTGACTTCATTTTCACTGTGCCTTGGGATTTCTCTGTTTCAAAAATGGTACTGAAAAGGATTTTGATGAAGAGTATATCATTGCAACCAGTGACAGAGTGTGAAGATACCACTTCATTAAATGTTTCTTCTAAACTGACCTGCTTTGTCTTATTTCAGAGTGGTTTCAGTTCAGCCTCACTGTAAAATAAATGTGCATCCTGAGTAAAAGCAAGTGGTAGCATATCTCTCCAACTTTCTGATATTCAGGATGTAGAAGGTGGCCTATAAGAAAGAGAGTTAAGCAGCTCACACAGTTCTTCTATGTAGCTCTTCATTCTCTCTCCACTGTTGCCTAATGAGATTTGCAGATTTGCTGTAAATGGGAAGAGGCATCTTCTTCTCCTTCAACCCGTATCAGTGGAAGCAGTGTCCCCAAACCCAAAGCAATACCTCCACCTGGACTTTGGTTTAATACCCTCCTGCCTACTTTGGCACCTTTCTCCACCAAATATCATCTCTCTTTTCTACCTTTATTTCCTTTTTTTTTTTTAAACTAGTAATTACAAAAACAGTTCTACCTGAGTCATCAATGACCTCTTTAATATTAAATCTAAAGAAATTAGTTTTTCAGTTGCAAATCCTACTTTTCTAATTGCCTTCCTTATCTTCTATTTTTTTTTCTTGCTACTTCTGCCACAGTTTCTTTCACAAGATCTTTTTCTTCATCCATACCTTATTAATGTTCCCTTATTGCAATCTTGTGGATTTTTTTCCCTCCTAAGTATTGCATTCCCTCTCATGTCTTTTTTTTTTTAAACATCTCCATGACTTATTTATTTTACATCTGAGAGACTGTACCTCTTGATCAAAATGGGTGACCATTTTGCCTAACCCCCATCCCTCCTCCTCTCTGGCAACCACCAATCTATTCTCTGTATCTTTGAGTTTTGTTTTGTTTGTTTTGTTTTTTCAGATCCCACATATGAGTGAAATCATACTGTATTTATCTTTCTCTGTCTGACTTATTTTACCTAGCAAAATACCTTCAAGGTCTGTCCATGCTGTTGCAAATGGCAAGATTTCATTCTTTTTTATGGTTGAGTAGTATTCCATTGTATACATATACCACATCTTCTTTATCCATTCATCACTGATGGATATTTAGGTTTTTCCATATCTTGGCTATTGCAATGAACATAGGGGTGCATATATCTTTTGAATTAGTGTTTTTGTTTTCTTTGGATAAATACCCAGAAGTGGAATTGCTGGGTCATATGGTATTTTTAATTTTTGAGGAACCTACATACTGTTTTCCATAGTGGCTGCACCAATTTACATTCCTACAAATAATACAGGAGGGTTCCCTTTTCTCCACATCCTCATCAATTATTTTTTATTTATTATCCTTCTGATAATAGCCATTCTGACAGGTGTGAGGTGATATCTCATTGTGGTTTTAATTTGCATTTCCCTGATGATTTGTGATGCTGAGCATCTTTTCACATGCTTGTTGGCCATCTGTCTATCTTCTTTAGAAAAATGTCTATTCAGATACTCTGCCCACAATCAGTTGTTTTTTAGTGTGTGTGTATATGTTATTGAGCTGTATGAGTTCTTTATATATTTTGGATATTAACCCCTTATCAGATATCTCTCATGTCTTTAACCACTGTTGATATTCTTAGGAATCTCAGATCTGTGCTGCAAACCCATAGATTTGTTTGAAGAACATCTCTATGTGGAGGTTCTGTGAGCAATCCAAACTCAGTATGACATCCAAGTCTGGACTCATTGTATTTCCCCTCAAACCTACACTCTCTCCTGTATTGTCTATTTTAACTTCCCAGAGAGCCCAAGCTAGAAACATGCAATCATTCTGGACACCCACTTTCTTTTACTGTCCCCACCAAACTAACTCATTCACCAAGGACTGAGGATTCAACATCTAAATCCCTCTCTTAACCAGCCAACCAGCCAACCAGCCTTGTTCTCAACTGCCAGCCCTGCAGTCTTGGTATAATGCAGTTCTCCTGAATGGTCGGCAGCCTCCAGTAGAGCTCCCTTTGTCTAATTCACCTTCCATATTGCAGCTAAAATGTAAATATAAACATATGATGCTTCTCCTTAAAACTGCTAAATTTTTCCTCAGAGCTTTCAGAGAAAGGATAAATATCTTAACCAAGTGTTCTAAGTCCTTTTTTCTTCTAATATCTGTCTACCTGCTTTATATTCTGCTCCTCCACTAATACTTCATTTACTTAGAAATAAGGAGTCCTTTGGTTTCCCTAAATTCACCTCTACTCTGACTGGAATGTTCTGTCATTTGTCCCCATGCAATACAAGCCACACACAGATACACACAAACATATATACATGCATACACACAGGATACATATGGTTTCTCTTTCTAACTATTAATTGCTTTCAAAGTGACACCTCCAGGAATTCGTTCTTAATCTCACAGTCTGATTTAGGCTCATCCACTGTGTTACTTGTTCTTTTGTTATCATGATGCTCTATAATCAAAGACCTGCTTATCTATATTCCACATCAGACTGTGAGTTTCTTGAGGGCAGAGACTCTGTCTTAATTAACTTCATATCTTCATGACTTGGTAGAGAGGTTGGTACATGGCAGGCACCATTTTTTAAATGAAATTTGGCCAGGTGGGGTTTCCCCCCAGCATTTCTCATCCTGGGGTGAAGTGTTTAGCCCTATTCCGGGGCCCTGGTCCACATTTAACCAAGCTAACAGAAGAGGGCGTTTACAAGAAAGTGAAGGTGGGGTTCTTATTATACTGGTGAAAATAATGCTTAATTATGATCTGATAAGGGACTTAAAAACCAAAATAAACAACTCTTTTGCACTCCATCTTGGTTCAGTGTTTATGTTTGATGATCCAATGGTAAGATTTTTTTTCTGATAATTATATCTGTCTGCCTTTTTTACAGTTAAGAGTATTACAAAGAGGATTAAAAAAAAAAAAAAGACAAAATAATCAATTTAATGGGATGGGATGGGATCCATGAGAGTTCCAAGAATGTAGTTCAAATGTGACTCTACATTTTGGTAGATCTCATTCCAGACAGAGTTTACAGAGAAAAGGGTGAGAGCCAGTATTAGTGTAGTGAAAGTTTGTCAATCTTTGCTTTCACAATAAAAATAAAATGGCAGATCATGTGTTTTACCACTAAGAAAAAAGATACCAAAAACTGATATCCAAATACAGGTGTGTAATTTTAACTAAAGAAACTACTTCTGGGAACTGTAAGATAAACTTATTTTTAAATCATACCTTGGCTATATTTTTAAATAATATACTCCAGTCATTCTTCATTAGCCTCCAGATACTTTTCAGATGAAACATCCTTAAATTTAAAGCAGTGGGTGTAATTGTTAATCTGACAGAAGTGCAATAAATACACCTTTTTTCTCTGTGTTTCTAGACACTTTTGATACCCTGTATTATATTTATTATACTGTTTTTAGATTAACAGTTGAACCCATTGTTATAAATTTAGGGGCACTTCACCTGAAAACATGTTGAGCATTATATGAATATGTAACTTACGTATTGTTTAAAAATACGTTTATTCTCTGTTCCCCAACTTTGTGGACACCCTGAGTTATATAGACATTACAGATTACACGTTTTTAAGGATGTGAGAAACTTCTCAGTATCTATGTTAAGTGAAAAAAACAGGATATAAACACACAATTTTATATACATAACAATATCAAATTTATGAATATATTTGGAAGAGAACATGATATGTTAACAGTGGTTATCTCTACTGGTGTGATTTCTTGAATTAGCAAAGTTTTAAGAGGAATGTTTCTTATCCTTTATAATTAAAATTTTTCTTTTGAAAATTTTTATTATTTTCCTGATGGTTTTCAACAGAAATATAGAATAGAATCAATCCTTGAGAACATTTTAGCAAGTTTGAGAGGGTGGCTTGGGTATTTTCAGCACTACTCTGGTTAGCAGTATGAATTAATGATATTCGACTTAATCCTGCTTTTGAATGGTTACTTTTGATCATAGTCAGGAGCATCTATTGCACAGTGACAATCCCAAAACCTGTTTGATAATGTTTACTGACAATTACAGGCTTAGCTAAGAAGTAACAACAGGGAGTAAAGCAGTCTTTGAATAAAGTTGGCCTCAAAATGAACAGCAGTGGGGGACTGATTAGCTCAGTTTTATTTAACATTTTTAAACCTGATCTTTGACATTTTCATTAGTGAACAGAAATAGCACATTGATGCAATTCTCAGGTGGCTCACAGAGAAAAAAGCTAAACATACCAGAAACAACTAAGTAATTCAGAAGATCCCTCTATGTTTATAAATGAAGATATACATGGAGAAATTTTAGGATGTGACAAAATAGGAAGCTAGACAATATTTCTCACTGTCCCCCCCCCCATTCTGGAGGAGACAAAAATGTATTTGTGGAAATCAACCATTCTGTTGTCAAAATTTCAAAGATTTATTGAAATTATATGGCAGGGTTATGTAGACAAGGAACCGTGAAAATTTAGAGAAATATTAGGGCAATCTTATTCTTGTTTTCTCAACTAATTATTGGAAAGATTTATGAAAGTAGTAAGAAATTCTTCCAACATCCTTTCTATCAACTACAAAAAAAAAACAACTCTAAAACAAGAATTAACAAAATAAATCATGTCCAAGCAATTATATATGCTGATACATATTATAACATAACCACTGGAAATAGAAGGGGCATTTTTCACTGAACTTTCATCACGTTATATCCTTGCTACTTTGGCTGCCCATTGCCTATCATTTTTTTTTAAATTAATTAATTAATTTATTTATTTATTTTTGGCTGTGTTGGGTCTTCGTTTCTGTGCGAGGGCTTTCTCCAGTTGCGGCGAGCGGGGGCCTCTCTTCATCGCGGTGCACGGGCCTCTCACTGTCGTGGCCTCTCCCTTTGCGGAGCACAGGCTCCAGACGCGCAAGCTCAGTAGTTGTGCCTCACGGGATTAGTTGCTCCGTGGCATGTGGGATCTTCCCAGACCAGGGCTCGAACCCGTGTCCCCTGCATTGGCAGGTAGATTCTTAACCACTGCGCCACCAGGGAAGCCCTGCCTATCATTTTGATTCTCAAATATGAATGAGCACATCACCAGAGTTATGTGAGATTATGTAGGGAGTTGTAATATAAAGTCACAGAGTGAACATGGGACATTTCCTAAAATTCAATTGTTAAGACATTCATAAATCTTAATATTACTGGATATATTAATATTACTGGAGAACTGTCAATGTTGTTGAAGCCAATGTTTAAGTGACAAGTCAAGAACAATCTCCCTATGTTATTGAAGCCATACTCCAACCCCTGTAGATAAAGCCTCTATATAAAAATGGATTTAAAGTTCAAATAACAGAGTTAATACTGAGCATTAAGAATTGAATCTGTTCCTAAAATGAGAATTGCCTGTACAGATCTCATTTCTTCCTTCAGTCATTCACTGATTTAGCAATGTTTATGGAGCCAAACTATTTTCAAATTACTGTAGTAATTAAGTTTCTTGACCTCTCATTATTCTTGGAACCTGGAGGTCTTAAAGGCAGTGTATCATGTCATTCTTTGAAACCTTTTCCTCCAGCTCTGTATTGGGCACAAAGTGTGTTTGTTATGACTAAGGCATAGTCATATAGGGAGAGATTTTGGAATCAGACTTTGTAGATTCAAATCCTGCCCTTACTCTCTCCAATAAAGTAAGTTACTCAACATCTCTGAGCTTTAAGTATTCATCTTTAAATGAAAAGTATTACAATTAGGCTCTTAGCACAGTTTCTTGCCATGATAAGGACATCAAAATATACTAGCTGCTGTTTTTCAAGGAGTTTGCTTTTTTTTTTTTTTTAGGATATCATGAAAAAAAAATTCCTACAATGCAAGTAATTTCAATTGCTGCCTGTAACTTTCATTAATCTCATACTGTGTGTGTGTGTGTGTGTGCATATATGTCGAAGAAGAAAAATTAAATGTGTATATGGAAAGTGGGACAGTCATGTTAGAATGACAAGAAAAAGGATTTAAAGGTCAAAGGTCCCTGAAGCCATCAGTCCTCCATACTGCAAGATTGAAAAGACAAACAGGTTAGAGGGGTTCATAAACTGAGAAATTGAAACACAGTATAAATCTGGTGAAATGCTATCTCTAATTCCGGAAATACCTCAGCTAGAACACTCTATTCAATATCAGAGAAATTATGCATGGTGGTGCACTGTTATTATAGATTGGGAATGTGTTCTGGTATACTTCTAAATGGGCAGAAAGAGATAATACTGGTAATACAATGTGGAGTAATCATTTAAAACAAATCAGATTTTCTCGTATTAATGTTTATAAATTAAGATAATGCTGTTGCCTGACTGAAATTTTTTTCAATTTATTTGAAAATTCAATAATGTGTACTCAGCATTTCAGACCAAAGGGATAATTGGTTTTAGGGGCAATCCTATCATGTTTTAATTAATTCTTTGAAAGTCTTGAAACAGAAGAGAGAGCATAAAGTAATGCTTTAAATGGGTTATATGACCCTCACTTCATTCAAAGCCATGTTTCAAAAGGAAATCTATATGTGCAATACTTCTAAACTTCAACTAAAAATAGTTTTAATGACCAAAAATTCTCAAAGTTGAAATAGATAAAGGAATATGCCTATTCCTTGTTATTGAACTATTTGAGAAGAAAATAATCAAAAATCAAAATGAATTAATCAGTCTCCTTTTCCCAAAAGAACTCATGAAGGGGGAAAAAAAGCGATGGTTTCAAATTCTCTTGGGAATGAATAATGAAGGAAGATTTAACTCAAGTTCATAATTGCACCTAGTACATTCATCTT
This sequence comes from Balaenoptera acutorostrata, assembly GCF_949987535.1. Taxonomy (NCBI): domain Eukaryota; kingdom Metazoa; phylum Chordata; class Mammalia; order Artiodactyla; family Balaenopteridae; genus Balaenoptera; species Balaenoptera acutorostrata. Next base: position 119,835,330 of record NC_080067.1, read on the forward strand.
CTTCACAGAAATACTAGAGCCTTTCTCTCAAAAAAAAGTGTTCATATATTCACACAACTATGCCCACCTGGGTTAATGCCACATTTTAAACAATAAAAAAATAGTGCAAATCAATTTGTTATCTCAACTTGCAATACTGAATTTGGGAGAGCATATTGACTTGAACTACATAAACCGAAAGGACCAATTGTATGTTCAATGTATGCTTTGAGTTGAAGACTGAAGAAAGTCACACATAAACAAGTCCTCAGAATCATCTTTTTTTTCCTATCAGATGGTGGTGTAGAATTTTGACACATAAAGACAATTTTTTTTTCATATGAAAGATGTTATTCACACATAATGGCTTCTTCGAAATCTGGTTGTGGTTTGGGAGTGTGTTATCTGTTCCAGCTGTATTGTTTTTTGACCTTGGTCCCCCTAACAAGGGGCAGAGGTAGAGAAGGAAGAATGTCCTATCCCAGTGAAGCTGGGTTCAGGCAGGCTCAACCCAGATCATGTATGGACTTAAAGCACTTTGTTATAAGGAGTGTGTGTTACCAGAGAAAAGGGTCAGGTTGCTGGCCTGTATTGCTTATATGTACTAGTATTAAATAGCTGCATTCTGCCTTGCTCGAAAAAAAATTAGTGGCTTTCGGTCTTCATTAAATAGCATAAGTTACTTGATCAGATTAGCAGTTTTTACCTTTGGAAAGTGAGGGAAAGATACAGAACATGGAGTGATTTAATTATGCTCTGAGACTTAGGAGAGGCTAGAAGATCAAGATATCTTCTTGGAAAGTTATATAACAGAGGAAATTTAAATATCTGGGGAACATCATGAAATCATCAGACACCTGTTGTGAGAAGAGGGCACTATTCTTAGACCATCTGCTTCCATACTTGGCCATGAACAAGTCATGTCTGTCCATATCCAATTCTGCACCAGAATTCCTGTTACAAAAAAAAAAAAATGTTTAAGTTAGGTTCTTTCTCCAGAGAGATATACAAACATATTGGCCAACAATACAAAGCAAATAATTTGGGACAACTATGTTCAGTGTGAAAACTGCTCCACTTTGGGGTTCACTTTTAATTCCAAATATTTAATTCCAAAAATTCGGAACAAACCCTTTGAGGTGTAATTTTAGAACAGACCTCCTGACTTACCATGAAAACGTCAGCTTTCATTCTGAATTATTTTTAACAGTCTCTGAAGCTGTAGATAAATAGATGAATAATAGATGTTAAGTTGAGGAGTGAGGTGGGTCTGGAAAGAGGAGGTAGTAAGTGGAATGTTTGGGGCTAAGAATAAAATAAAACCAAACTCCTATATTAAGATTGGGCATTAAAATATTGTGTTAGAGGCTAACTATATTAAAAATTTGAAGAGCATATCAAAGGGAAACATTGCTTACTTGGTTTTGTTTTCTTTGCATAATTCAAATGCCAAATCACAATAGTGCCTTATAGTACAAGCAACACAAAGGCAATAACATTCTAGGTACACAGTGAAGTTGGAAGAGTTTAATTTCTTCTTTGCCTCAATCCTACTGACACTATTGCCTTCATAAGGTTTTCTTTAATTTTCCTTTTTTATATTTTAACTCCTGAAGTCAATTAAAAGTATCTCTTGGGCTTCCCTGGTGGCGCAGTGGTTGAGAATCTGCCTGCTAATGCAGGGGACACGGGTTCGAGCCCTGGTCTGGGAAGATCCCACATGCCACGGAGCAGCTGGGCCCGTGAGCCACAACTACTGAGCCTGCGCGTCTGGAGCCTGTGCCCCGCAACGGGAGGGGCCGCGATAGTGAGAGGCCTGCGCACCGCGATGAAGAGCGGTCCCTGCACCGCGATGAAGAGTGGCCCCCACTTGCCGTAACTAGAGAAAGCCGTCGCAAGAACTGAAGACCCAACACAGCCAAAAATAAAGAAATAAATAAATAAAGTAGCTATAAAATTAAAAAAGAAAAAAAAAAACTTTAAAAAAAAAAAAAAAAAAGTATCTCTTTTGCTTCTGCTGATCCTTGAAAAAATATTCTTATTCAGAGCTCTTTTTCTAAATAAAGATACCAGCAAAACTACTCTATAGGCAATTTTCCAAGCTGGTTTTAAGCTTTTTGTTGAGCCTTTCATCATAAAAGATCTCCAGTGTTTTTCTTTTTTTTTTCCTAAGCAAAAAGGTGATATTAACTTCCCTGAAAACTTTTTTTTCCTGGTCTTGTAATTTGAAGTGTATGTTTTTTGTTTTTGTTGTTGTTTCATTAGGTTTCCAATTTCCATTTACCTATATCTCTTTTCTTAGAGTTTGGAGCTATTACTTCTAAACTTTTTTTTTCCCTTCAGCTTTATCGAGGTATAATTGACAAATAAAAATTGTATATATTCAGGTGTACAACTTGATGTTTTGATATATGTATATACTGCGAAATGATCACCACAATCAACCTAATTAACATAGCTATCACTTCACATAGTTACCATTTTCTTTTTCTTTTTTAAGTAGACATTCTCTTTTGATCATACACAACTCTGGGTAAGGTGGGCAGAGGAGGAAAAATTTAGCAAACGTGACCGAGGATAAGTGTACTCAGAGAAAGAGGCAGCACAAGGGACCACATCAGAAGTCATGCAAGGTGGAGGTTTCACTGCAGGGAGCATATGGGTGTCTAGGAGGATGAGTGCCTTTGAGGCAACAGATCTGGTAGAATTCTCAGATTAGAAAGGAGTTTGCAGAGCACTGGATGAGAGGGGATGGAAACACCATGTTTAGAATACCATTTGGAAAATACTGGAAGTAAAGAAAATTAAAGATGGGACTATAGCTCAGATGTGAAGCTGGGTTGTTGAAAGATAATAGACTATATAGTGAAGTTCTGAGTGTGTTTGTTTCCCTGGACTTCTCCTCTGACACTATTCTTTTTTCCTCTTAAATCCAGTACACTGATTATTTGTCTGCTTTGAGATATTTTTCATTCAGATATTTTATATGTCCATATATTTACATATATAATTTGATATAAATATATCAACTTAATAATGTCACCTGCTAATTTTGTTAGTATATTCTTCAAAAACCCTTTTCCTATTTTGCCTGTCACTCCCTTCCTCACTCCTACCTTCTTTCCCCACATGATGATCCTCACACATAACCCATGTTAACAGACCATTATTGATGTTGCATTTCTCATATATTCATAAACACACATGTATAGGTACACATATAGGTTTGGGGGGGCATTATTATTTTTAAAAGGAATGATATAGTCATACTTTTTTGCCCTGTTTTCCCATTCAGCTCTAGTGGAAACCTTTGCATTTCAACTAGTAGAGCTTCAACTAGTTTTTTGTTTGTTTGTTTTTCTGCTTAAAGTTCCATAACTGTTGGACTTCCCTAGTGGCACAGTGGTTAAGAATTCGCCTACCAATGCAGGGGACATGGGTTCAAGCCCTGGTCCAGGAAGATCCCACATGCCGCGGAGCAACTAAGCCCGTGTGCTACAACTACTGAGCCTGTACTCTAGAGCCCGTGAGCCACAACTACTGAGCCCAAGTGCCTAGAGCCCGTGCTCCACAACAAGAGAAGCCACTGCAATGAGAAGCCCACACACCGCAACGAAGAGCCCGTTGCACAGCAACGAAGACCCAATGCAGCCAAATATAAATAAATAAATTTATATTATAAAAAAGTTCCATAACCATGATGTATCGAAATTTACTCCATTTCCCTATTGATGAACAGTCATCTTTTTTTTTATTCTTTCTGCTTTGTATTTATCAATAGTGCTGCATTAAACACTGTCCTGATATGTATATTTTACATATTTTCATTTTTCTGAGATAAAATCCAGAGTGAGATTACAGTGTCTAATTTTAATAGCTATAATGAAATTGCTTTCCAAAATGACTATAATAACACATTTTTCTAGCAATGTGAATAATATCATTTTCCCCACATTCTAGTTAGCAATAGATATAATTGTACTCTAAATTTTACCAGTTGATGAGAGTAAAGTAATATCTTTATGTTCATATTTCTTCTATTCCTCCTACATATCACACACTGCTCTAGGTATTATATTAAAATAGTGGACAAAAGACAAAAGTTGCGTTCTCATGGAGCTTATATTCTAGGAGGGAAACACAAATAATTAACAGGTAAACAAGTAAATATATGTCATACGATGTTAAGTGCAATGAAGGAAAAAATTTGACAAGTTGGGGCGCAGGGTGATGCATCCACCCTACCTCATTTCACTGTTACTTAATTTGTATATTCTCAACTTTAATGAGCTTGATTATCTTTCCTTACACTTATTGACATTTGGATTTAGTCTTCAATAAACTACTAAGATCTTTATATTTTATAGGTATTAATCTTACATCATTGCATTGTAAAAATTTTCCCTAAATATTTTTGTCTATTGACTTTATTATCTCCTTTGTCAAATTTTATGCCATTAGGTATCTGTTTGTTCTTTTCAAATTTCTGGTTTGCCAATCTTATTTAAGCAGATTTCTTTTACCACTAGACTAGACTTTCTCCTAGTATTTCTTTTTTTTTTTTTTTTTAATTATTTTATTTTATTTTATTTATTTTCGGCTACATTGGGTCTTGGTTGCTGCACGTGGGCTTTTGGCGAGCGGGGGCTACTCTTCGTTGCGGTGCGCGGGCTTCTCATTGTGGTGGCTTCTCTTGTTGCGGAGCACGGGCACTAGGGCATGCAGGCTTCAGTAGTTGTGGCACATGGGCTCAGTAGTTGTGGTTCGCGGGCTCTAGAGCGCAGGCTCAGTAGTCGTGGCGCACGGGCTTAGTTGCTCCGTGGCATGTGGGATCTTCCTGGACCAGGGTTCGAACCCATTTCCCCTGCATTGGCAGGTGGATTCTTAACCACTGCGCCACCAGGGAAGCCCAACTCCTAGTATTTCTAATGAATCAGTAAGTATCATAATTTTTAAATAAAATTGATCTAGATGATCAGAAATAAAATAATCAGTGTTGGCTAAAAAATATTGAAAGTGCCTCTAAAGGGAGATGAAACTCAATGCTGATCTTTGAAAGATAAACAGAATTTAAATGGGTAAAAAGGAGTTGTAACTCATTTTTTTTAACTTGGAGTCATGCTTGAGAAGATGCATTGCATATATATTACTTTGTCTTGCAGATATGGATCACTGAAATCCCATGTAGTTAGTGTTATGAGAATCTGAATCACTCGTTAAGCTAGACAATTACGTGATTACTACATGGTCACATATAAGTTGTCAACAGCTTCATAACACATACAAATAGTTATGAAGACAATAAAAGTACAGCCATAGCTAAATGTAGAACATCTTGATATAGTACATTCTTCTTTTTCTTTTTTCTTTTTTTTTACATTTTTAGCCTTTATTTCAAACTCAATGCATGTATGTACAAGTTTGTAATATTCAGTTTTGTAGATGTAACAGTATTTATTTACACCAGCTTCAATTGTGCAATATTACACATACGCTGGATGGCCATCTTAATACATACAGTATTGTCCCACCCTCTATCCCCCCACACGTATTTGGATATATTCACTTAGGATCATTTCTTGTTCTGCTTGAAAAAATAAACAAGTAAAATGTCAGGGTGGTACTGCGTGCTGTAGGTCAGCATGGAAATACAGAAGACACAGGAGGGAAGTACAGTCAGACCTCATAAAACAGGCACCTGGAAGCTAGTCAGCACTCAAGGAAGGCATCGAGGCAACTTTTCTTTCCTTGAGACCACACACTCTTTCTTATCTCAGTATCTTTCTACTCTTTTATTGATCTGTTTCCCTCCTCACCTGATTTCCTCTGCTTCATCTCTTCGGATATAGCTCTACAAGGACCACCAGCCTGCACTCCGCTCCTGTCAGCTGATCTTCTCATCTCTGAATTTTTTATAAAACGTTTATTGAAGTATAGTTGCTTTACAATGTTGTGCTAATTTCTACTATACAGCAAAGTGAATCAGCTATACATATACATATATCCCCTCTTTTCTGGATTTCCTTCCCATTTATGTCACCACAGAGTACTGAGTAGAGTTCCTTGTGCTGTACAGTACGTTCTCATCAGTTATCTATTTTATACACAATATCAGTAGTGTATACATGTCAATCCCAATCTCCCAATTCATCCCACACCCCATCCCCCTTGATATCCACACGTTTGTTCTCTACATCTGTGTCTTTATTTCTGCTTTGTAAATAAGATAGTCTATAACAATTTTTTCAGATTCCACATATATGCGTTAATATACAATATTTGTTTTTCTCTTTCTGACTTACTTCACTCTGTATGACAGATTCTAGGTCCATCCATGTCTCTACAAATGACCCAATTTTGTTCCTTTTTATGGCTGAGAAATATTTCATTGTATATATGTACCACATCCTCTTTATCCATTCCTCTGTTGATGGACATTTAGGTTGTTTCTTTGTCCTGGCTATTGTAAATAGTACTGCAATGAACACTGGGGTGCATGTGTCTTTTTGAATTATGGTTTTCTCTGGGTATGTGCCCAGTAGTGGGATTGCTTTTGGAAGTCCTAGCCGTGGCAGTCAGAGAAGAAAAAGAAATAAAAGGAATCCAAATGGCAAAGAAGAAGTAAAACTGTCACTGTTTGCAGATGACATGATACTATACATATAAAATCCTAAACATGCCACCAGAAAACTACTAGAGCTAATCAATGAATTTAGTAAAGTTGCAGGATACAAAAGTAATACACAGAAATCTCTTGCATTCCTATACACTAACAATGAAAGATCAGAAAGAGAAATTAAGCAAACAATCCCATTTACCATTGCAACAAAAAGAATAAAATACCTAAGAATAAACCTACCTAAGGAGGCAGAAGACCTGTATGCAGAAAACTATAAGATATTGATGAAAGAAATCAAAAAATGACATAAACAGATGGAGAGATATACAATGTTCTTGGATTGGAAGGATCAATATTGTGAAAATGACTATACTACCCAAAGCAAACTACAGACTCAATGCAATCTGTATCAAATTACCAATGGCATTTTTCATAGAACTAGAACAAAAAACTTTACAATTTGTATGGAAACACAAAAGACCTCAAATAGCAAAAGCAATCTTGAGGGGAAAAAAAATGGAGCTGGAGGAATCAGGTTCCCTGACTTCAGACTATACTACAAAGCTACAGTAATCAAGACACTATGGTATTGGCACAAAAACAGAAATATAGATCAGTGGAACAGGATAGAAAGCCCAGAGATAAACCCATGCACCTATGAGCACCTAATCTATGACAAAGGAGGCCAGAATATGCAGTGGAGCAAAGACAGCCTCTTCAATAAGTGGTGCTCAGAAAACTGGACAGCTACATGTAAAAGGATGAAATTAGGACACTCCCTAACACCGTACACAAAAATAAACTCAAAATGGATTAAAGACCTAAATGTAAGGCCAGGCACTATCAAACTCTTAGAGGAAAACATAGGCAGAACACTCTATGACATAAATCACAGCAAGATCCTTTTTGACCCAGCTCCTAGAGAAATGGAAATAAAAACAAAAATAAACAAATGGGACCTAATGAAACTTAAAAGATTTTGCACAGCAAAGGAAACCATAAACAAGACCAAAAGACAACCCTCAGAATGGGAGAAAATATTTGCAAATGAAGCAACTGACAAAGGATTAATCTCCAAAATATACAAACAGCCCATGCAGTTCAATATCAAAAAAACAAACAACCCAATCAAAAAATGGGCTGAAGACCTAAATAAACATTTCTCCAAAGAAGACATACAGATGGCCAACAAACACATGAAAAGATGCTCAACATCACTAATTATTAGAGAAATGCAAATCAAAACTACAGTGAGGTATCACCTTGCACCGGTCAGAATGGCTATCATCACAAAATCTACAAACAATAAATGCTGAAGAGGGTGCGGAGAAAAGGGAACCCTTTTGCAATGTTGGTGGGATTGTAAATTGATATAGCCACTATGGAGAACAGTATGAAGATTCCTTAAAAAAGTAAAAATAGGGCTTCCCTGGTGGCGCAGTGGTTGAGAATCTGCCTGCCAATGCAGGGGACGTGGGTTCGAGCCCTGGTCTGGGAAGATCCCACATGCCGTGGAGCAACTAGGCCCGTGAGCCACAACTACTGAGCCTGCGCATCTGGAGCCTGTGCTCCGCAACAAGAGAGGCCACGATAGTGAGAGGCCCGTGCACCGCGATGATGAGTGGCCCCCGCTCGCCACAACTAGAGAAAGCCCTCGCGCAGAAACGAAGACCCAACACAGCAAAAATAAATAAATTAATTAATTTAAAAAAAAAACAAAACTAAAAATAGTACATGGTTTTTCTAATTATGATCAAAACAGAGAATTATTCCAACCAGCTGATTGATCTAGAAAGTTCTCTGATATAGATTATTGGGTGTTTTCTAGTCTAATTTAAAAGCTACCAGTGGTATGTTTTTCAACATCTTTTCTAGGCAAGTTAGACCGCAGTGCTACAAACTATGGAGAAATTTTTGCATCTATCACAAGATAAATCTGAAATTTGAAGCTCTTTTTAAATCAGGAAATAAAGGTTTTTCTTTCCTTTCTTTTTAATTAACCTGTAGATTTTTCTTTTCTTTTTTCCTTCTAAGTCCTTCTCTTATAAATAAAGCCTTCCTAAATATAACTAAGAAATTCTTTTCCCACCCATCTTTTTGTACCTGGGTTGACTAGCTTCCATAATAAATCAAAGTACTCATTATATTAAAAATGGTTTCATACCATTGTCTTTATGCAGGAAGACAACATATTTATTTGTTCCACGAATGTGTACTCACAGTCACATAAAAGAATAAAATTGTTTTCACAATACATTAATTTTTTCTGCCTTTGCCATGTAAAGTATTATATTTCATATTACCTTATACTTGCATTGCAATTTGAATTTGAAAGAATTTTGTGTATTTTAACTGAACATATTGAGCTCATCATGGAATAATAGGGCTACTGTGAGTTATTTGAAATGATTTTCTACTTTATTTGCCTTGTATTTCTTTTAAATGCTGATATATTGTTAAAATATGGCTTTCAATATCATGTAGCTAAGTAGACATACATGCGCAAACACGTATTTTAATTTTGTACGATCAAGTTATTCAACCTTTACTGCATTTCCATAGCTCTTTTATGAGTTCCCAGAAAAGAATGCAAACTGAGCGGCTTGTTTGAGATAACTCTGTTTGTACAAATCTAAATCTCACTGAATTTTATTTTCTGCCTTATTGCATGCAATTTGCTTCTCTTCCTATATATTTTTTCACATCATTACTCCTTTTCAAGTTTAATCCGTTAAGCGTTTTGTAGAATTTTCTTTCAGTGTAATAACCTTGTGCATTTAGAATACAAATTGTATACCACACCCATTTTTCTTACCACCTACTGTACATTTAAAAGTTGTTTATATGTGCCACTAATGCTTTTTAGATGAAGCAGGTGTGTAACTAGATTGGCCACCTAAATGGTTTCACAGAGTCCCCTAAATATAAGGTCCGTATTTTGTAGTTTGGAGAGAGTCAAGACAGTTCTTATACAGAGGAGAAACTCCAAATTTTGGCTCCTCTGGTCCTAGACAGTTACGTGATGATATAGTTTCTGGGACCATAACAGATTTTTTTTTTTTTATTAAGGGCAGCACTCAGGTGATTTCTCCACAACTCTTGGGTTCCAGCTTAAAAAGAAATAACTTGTAATTGTGACTTTAAATAGAGTCCTTCTATAATTCCTAAATTCTCTTTAAGAGCTCCTTCTTATATGCAGTCTCTATTGGCCTACCCTTGACACTTTGTCTCCTTTATAAATTTAGCGTAGTTTCAGCCCTAATAGTGGAGTGTCAATGTTACTTCTTTTATTTTTGATTAGAAAATTCTAAGACATTATTTTCTAAAATTTCACACCAATTCAATGCTACTGTAAATTGGGTAAATCCAACATACAGTATATTTCACACTTTGCTAACCTTGAGAAGATTAGCACAAATTAAATTTCACATTAACCAAGTCTAAAACCATGAACAGGAAAGTAGGCGCATAGGTATTTGGCTAATTGTGCTAAAAATATATTCGTGTTATTTGTGTAGAGCATAAATGTAGCAAAAGTATTTATTTAAATAAAATACTGTGAGTTTAATTTCTTCTGCTTTCCCATTCATTTGTAGATGTGAATAATAATGACTATTTTGAGCTTTTGCCAGTCTGGTAGGTTATTGCCCACAAAGCTATTATCCTTTTATTATTTTGTAAGTGTTTGAGAGAGATATATTTGGTAAAATCAACTTTTTAAATGTATGTTTTTATTCAAGTTCTTTGTTTTATTAATTTTTAACCATTCAGTATAAGCATGCACTCAGAAAAAAGGAAAATCATAATTAGACCAATAATTTGTATACAAATTAAATGACTGTTTTTCATTAAAGTGCAAAGTGCACTTGAAGTGCAAAGCCATTTCACTTTTATTTGTTACACCTTTTTAATTTAATGATTAAAAACAGAGTATTATTGTTTGTATGAATAGATGTACATTTCTCTAAGGTTTGCACTGAGAAGGCACAAGGATTTCATTAGATTTTGCAAGGGATCTATGTCCCCAAATATTATTATATAAAATGTTAAATGTTTTCAGATACTATAACAGGTTTTAAGGAGATTTGAAAATAATTGTGATTCTCAATGTTGGTCTGGAATAATTGCCAGCTCCTCATTAAGATCATCAGGTGAATCCCTAAAATATCTTAAAGTAGCTATCAAGCAGGTACACTGAATTTTTACCTCACTTTTCTCTCACTTGAATTTTATCAGTGACTACGTTGAAAACAATATAGACAGTGGTTAAAGACACTGAAAAGTTTTAAACCTAAAAAATCAACATATTCCATCTTTCAGTATCACTTAGACTTTATACATAGAATTTTATTTTTCTTGCTACTACACTCACATTTGCTCATAGACCATTAGCCATAAAAGTTCGCTCTCTTCATTATTTTGTTCCCTTTTAATGGTTTAACCAGTCTGTGACAAGGGTGATGCTTCCCGTTTGCACCCTGTACCTTGGATGTTTAATTTAGGATTTGAATTGTTAATATGTCTTGATTATTGTAAGCTCTAACTCATTAGGTTCCATTTCTGAGCCTGGAAATAGACAACCCACTCAGTGAAAAGGAAATCAGTGGTCCATTTGAATACTAATTACTACACCAGCCCTTTATACTGTATCAAAACTTAGCATAAACATGGTCATCAGGGGAGGTGAAAAAAACCGTCAAAATGCTCCCCAGGAGTCTGAGCTCATAAGAACCTACAGTGATATCCAATAAAGAAGAAAAAGAGTTGCTTAGCTGGACTGGTTCATTTTCTGGATGTGTATTCCATATTACACTAACTGTGAATTGGATATATATTCCTTATCCCAACAAGGAAGAAGATAAAATTTTTAAAGCTTTTCAAAGTATAAAAGCTGAAGCTAGGACAAAGATGCTTCAGTGAAAAGAGGGAATACTGTACAGAATGAAGTTTGGTTAAAGTGTGAAATACTTAGTTTTCTTTCATAGAAAATGAAAATATTTTACACCAAAGAATTTTCTTAAAAAAAAAAAAGTTGGTAGTTATTGACAAAACACTTGTTTTCACTATCTTATATCTATTAAGCACTTAAGTATAAATATCTGTTTATCTTATCTGGATTGCCTCCTGCAGTTTTAACCAAGTTGATTTAGACATTTTGACTAATATCTCTAGAAAGTTATTAAAGTTTTAGCTGGTACATAAAGTAAAATCTTGATTCAAGGGAAAGGAGCAGGCAATGACATTGGGCAGAAGCAGATACCAAGGCAACAATATCACCAAGCAAAAATTTTCCTGACTCTCAATTTCATTTTGTTATTTTATTCAATGATCATTTAAATGCAAGATATTCTTTCCAGTATAATTTAATTAGATCTGTACCAGTTTATCCAGCATACAATCTATGTTGTTATTATCAATTCCTTCAGTCAGTAGCTTTTAAATTTTGTGTGCATCACATTATTTGGGATACTGGTGAAACCAAGATTCCTGGGGCCCAGTGCCCCTGGGAATCTTCATGTTTAACAACCTCCAGGTAATCATGATGTAGCTAGGACCACATTACCTCAAATAAACAGCATTCATTAAATGGTGTTATATCCGTTCATTTTCAGTGAATTTAATTTATTTGTGTTTCACTGGGAGATCTGGATGATATATTGCTGGAACTACATATCTTCTTTAAAAATAAAAAAAGGAACGAGAGGACTGTTTTTTAATGTCTATAGCATTGCTGACTCAAATTACTGTATTTTCTCACTTTAATTAGAAGATCTTTATCATATATAGCTTTAATTATCACGCATCATATTATATAATTTGATGTAATGTCAAGTTATTTTTTAATATACCCATTAAAAGAACATGATGGTTATGGTTTAGTGAGAAATATATTTGGTCTTTGTCCCTGGTTCCTGGCACAGAGCTCCTGAAACCCTTGGCATTTCTGAGTGATAAGAGTATCTTCTCTTATTCATCAGAAACCCCTTTTGATCACACCTGAGCTTATGCTAATGAGGTGACTTAGGGTTGGGGTCCTACATAGCCTCAGGATGGGGTTGGTCAGTGGAAAGACTGATTAGAGGGTTGAAACTGTCAGCCCCACTGGATGACCTCTGAGAAGGGGAAGGCGGGGATGGAGATTACACTATATAAATATTCCTGAATAATAAGATTTGGTAAGCTTCCAGGTTGATGAACACATGTGGGTGCTGGGGGGTGTGACGTGCACAGAGAGGGCATGGAAATTCTGTACGTACCTGCTCCTTACTCTGCCCTGTCTATTCCTTCCATCTGGCCATTCCTGATTTGTATCCTTCTATAATAAAGCAGTAAACATAAGTAAAAATGTTTCCCCGTGTTCTGTGAGTCATTATAGCAAATTACCAAACCCGAGGAAGGAGTTACGGGAACCCCAATTTATAGTTACTTGGTCAGAAGACATGGGACTTTCAAGTAGCATCTAAAGAGGGGCAGTCTTATGGGACTGAGCCCTTAACCTGCAGGATCTGACGCTCTCTTCAAGTAGACAGTGTGAGAATGGACTTAATTTGTAGGACAACCAGTCAGAGTCTGCTGAGAATTGCTTGGTGTCAGAAAAAAAACCCCACGCTTTTGGGGGATGGAAGAATTGAGTCTGTAAGTAGAGATAAACAGATTTTCCTTTCATTAATGAAGTGAATATCATCATTAAAAGGATGGAGACATGCCTTTCTTGTCCAGGGGATTCTCTGAAAAGTCAAGCTTCAGCAGGATAGTATTCCCTTCACAAATAGATATTGAGGACCAAAAATAAAACATGCCAGATAATGTGCAAGGCACTGGCTGTACAAAAGGCTGGCCCTGGAGAGGACTGGTTATCTCGCCTTTTACTTCTTTTCTCTTTTAACTGATTAGTTATAACTGATATGACTAAATACAACTGATGAATTAATCTATATTCCTAGATATTTGTGCGATAACAGTATTCATCTCTATTTTTGATTTGTGTGCAGTTGAAATGACAATTGTCATATACATGCTCCTAGCTCTTTAAGAATGATTCTTTAGAATTCAGTAAAAAAGAAAACCTGTTAGAAACATCATCAGAAGTATTTTGGAAAAAGGAAGCAGCATAAGAATAAAAGGCATTCGTTCCCTTATTTATTCAACAACTATTCATTGATTACAGATGCTAAAGTGGCAATAGTCACTGCATAAGCCTAAGCAGATTCACACGTGTTCGGGCAAAATTTGGAGGACTTGTTAAGAGCAGCTAGGGGTATGTTTACATGGAGGATCAGAAAACCTCCTAGAAAAGTAAAAATTCATCCTAGGGGAAAAGAGGGTCAAGATAGGTTAGGTTGGTTGAAGGATTATTGGCAAATATGGAACCCAGAAGGGAAGAATGATTCTGAGCATGGTTTGTGCCTCTGAGATTACTACGTAGGCCAAATCTCATTATCTCACACACAACTGCTCAGGCTAGAAGGCTGAAACATAAACTAAAAAGTGGCACTTAAAAGAGCCCTTGCTCTATAATTGCTATGGGACATAAAGAGGGTGACACATTAGCAGCATTGGTGCTGATGGTGTTAGCAAGCACTGTTGGGGCATGAGACTGGCAGTGATCGCTATGTAAATGCCAGAAACACTGTTGGCAGCAGCATTGGTGACCATGGCATTCAGAAAGATGTAAACACTGGCAATGCCAATGTGATGGCTGGAGTGTCTTCCGGGCCCTGCACATTGGAGGAAGATACCAAACATGAGAGAGAAGGAACGGTCAAGAGTGATTTCCGGGCTTCCCTGGTGGCGCAGTGGTTGAGAGTCTGCCTGCCAATGCAGGGGACACAGGTTTGAGCCCTGGTCTGGGAGGATCCCACATGCCACGGAGCAACTAGGCCTGTGAGCCACAACTACTGAGCCTGCGCGTCTGGAGCCTGTGCTCCGCGACAAGAGAGGCCGCGATAGTGAGAGGCCCATGCACCGCGATGAAGAGTGGCCCCCTCTCGCCACAACTAGAGAAAGCCCTTGCACAGAAACGAAGACCCAACACAGCCAAAAATAAATAAATAAATAAATAAATAAATAAATAAATTTTAAAAAAAAGTGATTTCCAGGTTTTTTCTTAAATAAATGGCTGTGCAATTTTCTAAAATAGAGAAGATCCTGGATAAGAAGCAATTCAAGGAGCGATAAAATTTCATTGTTGTACATATTGAGCTTGAAATGTCTGTTTTATATATAAGCTGCAATTGGATGTATATGGATGATACTCAGAATGAGGGATCATAACCCCACTTTGGGAGTCATCAATAAGTGAAGGTAGGAGAAGTGGTTAAGATAATCCAAGGAGAAAGCGTATAATGCTAAAAGAAGGGAAAAAGTTTTAGAACGGAGGACTGAAGTGCAATAATATTTAATATCTATCTTCTGGATTAAGTAAAGCTGGGCTGGGTTTGAAGAATGAAAGTAAAGTGCTCAATAAGTAGATTGGGAATAAGTCATAAAGACCAAGCCAGGCAAAAGATATAGCATGTAAAAAAAAAAAATGCAAAGGTGAATGAACTGTTACAATGCGTTTAAAGAACCAAAGGAAGTTCAGTATCGTGAGAGTAAAATTCAGTGTTGCAGGTTAGAGGAGATTGTTGAAGGAGTAAGAGACAAGGCAGGAGACACAGGCAGGGACCTGATCATAAAATGCTTTATACAGCATATTCAGGAACATATGGAAATGGAGACCATTATAAAGGTTTTAAGCAGAGAAGGGATATAATCAGATTTACATATTAAAAAGATGACTTTGTTGTCTTAGTTAAGGAAAAACTGAAGCGCTTTAGGTTAGGTAGGGAGAACAGTTAGTAGGCTATTTCTATAGCTCAGGAAAACACTGACAAGGGTCTAAAAAAGTAAGTTAAGGTGACAGTGAGAGGGGACAAGGCAGGGCTCAAAAGAAAAAGATAGCTCACACAGTACTTTTACCGATCTTGTCTTTACTTAGAAATTTGGTGTTTTACCCATCGTGGATTTTTTTGTTATTTTTGATTAAACAATTATTGCATTAAGTATTATTTATCTTTAAAAAAGAATGAAAGGAGTGGAGCTGTTGAGGACGCCCTTGTTTCTGATTCAGGAAAATGAGTAAGTTGCATTGCCCTAAGAGACAAATATAGGAGGAAGAGGAACTTTGAGGAAGCAGATGCAATATAATGATGACATGAATGTGATGTGAAGCGGCTCAGATAGCAGTTGGCTTGAAGTGTGTCTCCTCAAGATAAAGTAACAGAGTGGAATGGATTGCTTAGGGGAAAGTGTATGTGAAGATGGACTTCTAAGCACCTTAAATGTGCTTCTATTGCACAACACGTAAATCACATTCAAATTAGATTATGTAAAAAGTTTTTATGGTGTTTTCTTAAAAGATTCAGGGGTGGGAATGAGCCTGGACCAGAGGGATAATGGGAGATAGTGATTCAAACACTGTGGTCATGGAACAATAGTAATAGCAAAAACACTAACATGGGATCAAACAAATTACCTCAGTCATATGCACTGTCCATTAATAATAATACCTTCTTATTTCTTAATGGTGCACTCTAACTCCCAGCTCTTAGAGTGTATGTGGTGTGGCTTATAGCCTTCTTTCCCCTCATTATACCATCTCCACACTCCTGTTCCCCCCCGCCAAGCCCCCTCCCGCCCCAGATATAAATTATTGGTGCTTGGGGTGGGAGCTTTCAAGAGCTGAGGCTAGAAATCAAAAACTATTACATGCAAGTGTTATATTCTATTTCATGGTTTCTCAGACTCGCCGCTATTGACACTTTGGGCTGTATAACTGTTTTTTAGGGGGGTTGTCCTATGTATTGTAAGATTTAGCAGCATCCCTGGCCTTTACCCACTAGATGACAATAGCAACCCCAATGCCAGTTGTGACAACATGTCTCCATAGGTCCCAGAGATGCAAGGACAGGAGGGGACAAAATAGCCCTGGTTGAGAACCAATGCTCTATTTAGTTTCACCTTCTTTGGAATATTCTCTTGGATATCTCCTCCTTCAGGATAAATTTCTTCTCTGTTCTTTTATCTTTTTGAATGTCTGACGAGTGGTAAGTATCCCACACTACCTCCTGTTTAAGAAGAGCACTTCCACCAGTCTATAATATGATTGTCCTGGAAAGGCATAGGCCTAGTAGTAGGCTATAGAAAGAAGTAAGAGCACTTTCATTAGATTGCTTCTTTCTTTGCCTTTCTTTGCTCCTTCCACCAAGTACTGTTTTGAAGATAAAATAGGGTAATTTATGTTAAAACATGAACTCTTCTTAGCAAATAATATGCAATGAGTTTTATCCACATAAATATTTAAGATTCTAAGCACCAAATGTGCAGATGTGTATGTATAGGATAGCTGCTTAAGCTGTTCAATCTAGACAAAAGTCCTTGAGACTCAATCCAGCTCATGACCATTAGAAGTTCATCAAAATTTCAGATCTAGGACTTCCTGGTGGCACAGTGGTTAAGAATCCGCCTGCCAATGCAGGGACACTGGTTCGAGCCCTGGTCTGGGAAGATCCCGCATGCCGCAGAGCAACTAAGCCCATGTGCCACAACTACTGAGCCTGCGCGCTAGAGCCCATGAGCCACAGCTACTGAGCCCACGTGCCTAGAGCCCGTGCTCCACAACAAGAGAAGCCACTGCAATGAGAAGCCCATGCACCACAACAAAGAGTAGCCCCTGCTCCTCAACTAGAGAAGAGCCCGCGTGCAGCAATGAAAACCCAATGCAGCCAAAATTAAAATAAGTAAATAAATAAATTTATTAAAAAGAAAAATTTGGATCCATTGTGGAAGCTTCATAAAAATTTTGGATCCCACGTATGGACAATAAATTCTGCCAGATTTCTACCTTGAGGGCTCACATTTCAAAAATGTGGTGGGATGGTACAGAATCCAACAATCTTCTGATATAAAAATTTTGGATCCCACGTATGGACAATAAATTCTGCCAGATTTCTACCTTGAGGGCTCACATTTCAAAAATGTGGTGGGATGGTACAGAATCCAATAATCTTCTGATATTTATTTATCATCAGACTTGTTCATTCTTCCCTCTTTCCTTCCCATCAGTGGAAATGAGTTCCCCTCCTGCACTTGACTTTTTTCTCCATATGCTTATTCCTCCACCCAGTCCTCATAGCCAGGAGTCACATAACAGCTGCTTTTCTTGGGCACAGCATAAGCCCATGTACCATCAGTCATCTTCCCACCAGCTTTCTCTGCTATTCACACAAGCATTTCAAAATGAGAGTGAGTAAAAGTACTACAAACGTAGATTATAATTTTAAATTTGTATAAATAAACAAGAAAGAAAAATATTTGTCAACCTTAGAACTTTTCTAATATTAGTAGCAAATAACTTATTACCCATCCCACTACCGATTGCAACATACCATTATGGTATAACACTGCTCTACCCTGCACCTCCCACAATTACCAAGCTTTATCTGAAGTATAAAAATATCTGCATATATGAACACCAATTAAGTGCCTAGTGTTTACATATATGTAACATTTAATCTTCACAATAATCTTGTGAGGCATTTTTTTTTATCATCTCCAATCATTAGATGAAGAAGCTGCAGCCCAGAATGCTTACGGAAATCAATTCAAGATCACAGTGCTTGTAAATGCTAGATGAAGTCAAACTCAATCTGACTCCAAATATATGCCCTCATTCACCACATATGACATCTATGCTAGACAGCAAGAAAAGTATGATGAGTGATTTTCTTTAATCTACATGGGTATGTGTATATAATTGATTCTCCTTTGTGTTATGTGAAATATTGACGTAATTTTCATGAAACATACTTAAATCCTCAACATGGATGTGAATTACAGATAGCTTAACATGAAAGATCATCCATCTTGAAATTGAAAAAGAACATCATTGGTTATAAATGCATCATACAAAATTATAGCAAAAATGTGTAAGTGACATACCCACATGCATGCAAGAAATTAAGTTGCCTATAAACACTGGCACATATACCAATCCCACATGAATATTTTCAATTCTATATTCCCTGAGCTTTCTGAGTGGGTTATGACCATACTGTGTATCTTTAGATGCTTGTATGTGGTATATGATTTATCAGACTTAAAACCCCCTTTCCATAGGAGAGAAACACATCTGATTGGTAGAACATGTGATAAAGAAAATATACATTTAGAATATTCACTGAGAGTAATGACTACAAGCCTTTCCTGATGTGAGCAAATTGAGGAGAAATAGAATTTTGTATACCTGGAAGAAATATTGAAATTGGTCCATAAGAGAAAACTGTGAGCCAGACAGCCTTCAAAGTCATCCTGATTTTGTGCATGAGAATGCAGTATGTGTCATGTCTAACCACTGTTGAGATCTTGCACGGGCTGGCATTCCGTCTTCAGGTTTTATATTACCAAACAAACCTACAGTGTTGTGACCTTGCAAAATCTCTTTGAGCCTCACTGGGTTTTAAAGCCTTAAATCAAGACCCTGCCAAGATGAAATGATTCTTGCAAGAATGATAACCCACAGATAAGGCAAAATGAAATCTAGTTGGATCTTGAAATGACTTGAGCAAACTCTAGCAATGGAAATGTCAATCAAAGGGCCTCAAGCCAAGGCTAAATCCAAACTTGTGCTTGACTCCTAAGACTAGATACCTTGGTTATTATTGCTTCTATTATGTTTATACATTTTTCAACTTTAAATGTGAAAATGAAAAACCATAAGCCTGCAATGAACAAATATCAGGGGCTGAGTACATCAGTAATTTAAAGTAAGAAAAAAGAGGTTGTCTCTAAATCCAGAGCATTTGTACCTTGTAAATCAAGTCTGGGCATTAAAGGCTCTGGTGACTCTTGTTTTTTGTTTTGTTTTCTTGTGGTGCTGAATGTGGCTAGTTTTGTAGGGTCACTGAGGAAAAACAGCAAACACATTCTTCACGTAGTTCTATTTTAATATTGAAATATTATTTTGGGCCATTAAATTCTGACATATTTTATACTGACAAAATTATCTAGAGAATACATTACATGTATTATTTCAACCAACAGATGTAACTTTGGCCTTTCTCCCTGTGTAAGAAATAGGAAATTTTCTAGTGTTATAATACAACACTGGTGTGAAATATTTTTAAAATGTGTCACAGCCTTGACAAGAAATCTTACACTATATAGTTCTCTAAATAAAATTGGAACACTATGCAACTTTTGATTATCTAATTCAGATTTTCTAATCTGAAAACATGTGGTTCTACTTTTTAGCAAAATATTTATCAATCGTCTCTAGCAGAAACTGCTAATTGTTTTTCATTATCCATTCTCTCCTTCCTTTTAGTGACAGAATCTCCTGAATTTTAAAGGGGTACATGAATGCCTGACATATATCATTTTTCCTGGTCTCCCTTGCAGTTACTTGTGGCTGTACTACCAAGTTTCAGGCACTGAAGTATAAGCAGCAGTGATGCAACTGCCTTGGTTACATCCTTTAAAGAGGAAAGGATTTTCTCTTCCTGAAGGCTAGGACAGAGAAGTGATACTCATCAACCAATTTGAAGTATGAATACCATAGAGAATGGCGTATTTGGAGTAGTCCCAGAGCACCTCATGGAGCAGAGTCACTTACATGTCTCCAACCTCCTCTCTATCTCAGGAGCATTAGATGACAGAGATACCTGGAAATATACATATATAGGAAAATGACATATAACAAAGTGAACTATTTTAAAGTGTGCAATTCAGCGGAATTTAGTACACTCACACTGTTGTGCAACAACTACTTATATCTAGTTCCAAAACATTTTCATCACCTCAAAAGAAAACTCCACACTCATTAAGCAGTCACTCCTCATTCCCACCTCCCATTGTCCCGTCAACCACCAATCTGCTTTCTGCTAATCAGCACTTTGCTTGCCTATTCTGCATATTTCATATAAATGGAATCATACAATATGTGACTTTTTGTGTCTGACATCTTTCATGCAATATAATGTTCTTGAGGTTCATTCACGTATGGCATGTATCAGCACTTCATTCCTTTTCATGACTCAGTATTTGTGTGTGTGTGTATGTGTGTGTGTGTGTGTTGTGTATGCTACATTTTGTTTATCCATTCATCTGGTAACGGACATTTGAGTTGTCTTCAACTTTTTGCCGTCATGTATTAGTAGTGCTGCTATGAACACTCTTTTACAAGTGTTAGCAATGACTTTCACGGTTTCTTTTTTCACTTGTGGAGGCCAAGGATAAGAGACATCAGTATAAATCTTCCCTAAGGTAGCATTCTTTCATTCAGTTTATCACTTACAGAATATCCATTGAGTTCTATGGACTGTAATGGGTGCAGAATGGATGCAGGGATTAGTGACATATGGATTCTTACTTTCAGAAATTTAGAGCACAAGAATAATCTAAATACATATTCTATTTTGCTATGATATTTTATCCCAAAGGAGTTGCAAACAAAGTCTATACTGATTGTTTCATAGGAAGATAAGGTCACTATGGCAGATTGGGTGTATTTTGGACATTTTAACTTTGTGATTTATATTATATTTGAAAGTGGAGGTATCAACGAGGCATGTAAATTTTTCTAGCCTGAGTCTGGAGGCCATTGGAGAAGTCAGAGCTAGAGTTCACAGCTGGAATCATAAATACAGAGTAAACACATAAAGATGCTATTTAAAGTCAACAAGTTGTATGAGATTACCTAGGATGAGCTTATATATGGAAAAAGGAATTTAGGACTTAGTCCTGCAGCACTCAAAGATTTATTTGTTGAGCAGGAAGAGTCAGAAGTGACTGAGATGGAAGTGTCACTGAACAAAATGGAACCCAGGGAAATGTGATCCCCTGGAAGCCAAGAAAACAAAGTGTTTTAATGAGAAGGCAATGAGTAAAAGTGTTAAATATTACTGAGATGTTAAATAATATATGGATCACAAATGACTTTTGGATTTGGCAACATGGAGGCCATGGGTGATTGTGACAAAAATAGTTCTAGTGGAAGGGTAGTCATGGAAAATAGGATAAACATCTAAAGGAGGAAAGGAAATAAAGACATCATTATTGATCACTCTTTCAAGAAGTTTTCCTGTGAATAGAGGCTAAAGACATGGGAGAGTCTTAAAGTGGCTAGAGATCAGTGAATGACTAACAGCTAACTCTTATAACGCAGAACCACATGTGGGAGTTGTTCAAACTATGTTTACATATATTTACTCATTTCATCTTACTTCAGCTCTATGAGGTAGATATTATTCCCATTTTACAGATGAGGAAACTGAGGCCTTGAGCATTCAAATAATTTGTCCAAGAGCATGTGGTAATAAGTGGCAGAGCTGAAATTCAAATCCAATGAGTTTATTCTTCTAGAGTCCATACTCTTAACTAATTTTATTGTTTTTGACAGTTAGGTCTCTTTGATACACATTTTTATTCCATTGCCTTTTACTTGACAAGGACCCACCTCCTGGACCACGGAAAACAGCTCAGAAGTAGAACTGCAAAGCTGATGGTTTGATAATGAAATGAAGTTCAGACCTATGGTCTTTGATCCTGGCTGACTTTTTTTTTTTTGGAGGGGGAGTCAGTTTTATAGTTTTTATTGAAGCTATATATGCTTGGGCCTATTTTATAATTTTATAATAAAATTTTATAATTTTATAATTTTTATAGAGAAAAATTGACATTCGAAATGGCCTTGGCTTCTTATTCATTTGTCAGTTGGAGGTTGTGATGCAATTATTCTTCCAATAACTAGCAGGAAGAAAGGAGATAATGAAGTCAACTGTTGAGGGATCTTCAGACAGCAAGGAGATTCAGACATTGGCTACTGTCAAAATAATGTTTACAGGCATGCAGGGAATCCATAGGATGCCTCAAATTAAGATTAAAAAAGAATAGCCAATCTAGAGTGCTTTTAAATCTTATGTTAAAATATCCCTCACAGTTGATTTGGCCTGAATACAAAAAAAAATTTTTTTTTGCAGGTGAAAAGCAAGTATGAATATATCCTATTAGAATTTATCATAACAAATACCGTGTTTGTCTGTATTTCTATGTGTGAAATGTACTAGAAGGAGGACAGTACTACCGAAGATACCTTATTCATCTTCATTGACTTAGTTCTACTACTTATTAGCTGTGTGGCCTTGGGCAAGTTACTTAAATTCTCAGTGCCTCAATTTCCTTATCTATAAATGAGGATAGAAATGAGTATCTATTTATTGAATGCAGAGCATAGTTAACATTCTCAATTTGTATTGGATGAACAAAAGATCACATTTGACATTTCTTAAAACCACTACATATAAGAAACACACACACACATACACACACACACACACACACACACACACCACACAAAATCTGACCTTTCCCTGACATTCTCAGACTTGGCAGATGTAGTTTACTCTAACCAGTTCCAATTCTCTCCTTCTTTACAGCATGCACTAACTTAGCAGCAGTTTTCCTTAAGCACTTTTAACATCTTGCTTTTCCTCCACTCAAGAACTGATAATAGCTTTCCTATTATCTGCATCAAATCCCATTCTACCTGTATTCTAACCCTCCCAAATTTGAGGATTACTCTGTTTCCTAATCTTTAACTTTCTTTGATCCAGTTTCCTCACTTCCATACATGTATAACATTCTCATTCTACCAACAATTTACCTCTACTCTTTTCTCAAATCTGTTCTGGAAACTCTACTCTTTTCTCAGATGTGTGGTAGAAACTCCTTGGGTTTAAATCCCATCTCCTACAAGATAAAGTTCAAACTTCATATTTATTATTGCAATAAATATGCAGGATTGAACCCACATTTATTCTAATTTCATTCTACCCTAACTTCTATACTATAGAGATTAAAAACTCTGTCTTCAAAGTTCCTTGGGGTTAGGCTCCTGAATGGAAATTAAGTTCCACCAGTTAGAAATACTGTTTTTGCATGGCATTTGGAAAGGTGACATGACAGTGCTGGGAAGATAGACTGGACTGAAGAGGGAGCGGCAGGTGAGGAAGTGAAGGCAACCACTCTTGATTATTCATGTTTCTGTCACCTTGGTGTGTTTTCTGCTGTCATGTATGGAAGTAAAGATAATTAGGTTTTCTGTAGTGGTGTCACAGTTTCATGAGTGTTGAGAGGCCATTATGGCGGCTCCACCAATGGCTTTCTTATCTTTGTATTGAATCTGTGTTGCTATTGTAAAAAATTAATAAGCAGAAACTTCAATTAAATAGAGCTGGGAGATCAGGAGGGGAACACTTACACCCTGAAATAATATCAGAGTCCACCAGGAAGAAGAACGACTCCTCCATTTTCCTGGCAAGAACTCAACCAATGAAAAACCACTGACTGTTTGTTTACTATAGCCCTCAAACTTCCTTTTTCTCTCTATAAAAGCTGTTCTCCTTCCCTTCCCATGTGGGACTTGCACATGACTCATCATGGCTGCAGACCCTGGATTGCTCTTCTCTGCTGCTCCTGAATAATACCATCTACATAGTGGAAATATCTGGCAGTCTGTTTGTTTTAGGGCAACAACTTGGTTTTGGGAGTCATTCCTAGAAATAGCCTAGAGCCCATTTCATTCAATTTTGTAAGCTTTTAATCTGCTTATAATTGCTAGAATATTTTGTTGTTGTTGTTTTGTTTTGTTTGTTTTTTCTTCCCACCACAGATCCTCAACTGAGTCAAATTAATAAGACCCTTTACAAACTGTTCCCAATCTCACTTTCCTGCCTGATTTTCTATAATTGTCATGTCTTTCTTTCCTTGTCTCAAACAGTATATGCTCTAAACTATCATTTCTCAAACATTTGAAGGAATGTGTGTCTACTCTATTCCCTCTGAATAACGTTTACTCTTTACTTATGTAGGAAACTTCTATTCCCTTTTCCAGGATTATAAGGACTTCCCAGATCTTTCAGGCCAATTAACTTCGCTCTCTCCTAGATTTCAACAGCAACTCCTACGTATATTTTTCATAGTCTAGCACTGATCTCACTGTGTTCTGATTATTCATTTAAATCTAGGCTTATCAGACTCTAAACTCCAAAAAAGTGGGAAGAGGATCCCAGCCATTTGTGCATTACATGGTAGGTTTTTTTATCTGGACAGTTGTAGCTAATTTTTGTGTTATAAAAAGCCTATTTCACATCACAGATCCTCTTGGAATCTTTGTCATTAATTCTAGCCACAATGATGTTATATCTTTTGTAATGACTCAAACTGCAAAGGGGCTGAATTTTAGAGCTGGAAAGAAATGAAGATATCCTTAGGTCCACACTATTTATGTGCAGGGACATTTCAAAGTCATATAGGTTGACAATAGATCTTAAATTTGATTGTTTCCAAAGTAATTCCCAAAATGCTGCCTCATACCCAGTGCATTAAAGTCTAGTTCATTATTTCATGCAAGCTGTATTAATATTAGCTAATAGTAGGTAATGTTAATAGAACACTGTTTTTATATGATTTATACCTATTAACCTATTTAATCCTGGCAAACCCCCTAGAATTTGTTAGTTAACCAACTTGTAATCCTTTCAAACACAGTAACCATTTTATTTAATCATTTATTTTTCAACAAAAATTGAGCACCTACAATGTTCCAGGCAGGCAATATGTGCTGGAGAATATATTACCAGAGGATATAATACCAGCTAGACAGAGTCCCTGCCCTCATGAAGCTTAATTATAGATGAGGGGAAACGTGGACATGTAGGCAAAATAATGTCAGATTTGATAAGTGCTATGACACTGAAGATAATGAACAGTGTTTTAGGCAGGATAGTTAAGGACAGCTAAACCTGTGACAGCTAGGGGAGATGAGATCCACAGTTTTGGTGGAAATGTGACCTTTCATAGAAGAAAGGACACTTTATTGTAACCATAGTGAGAAAAGAAAAGGAGGAATTAAATACAGGTGGATTTATTGCTCTGATTATAGAAAAGTAAAAAATTCCATATTGATGGCTGTCATAGTCACTGCAGAATTAAAGGTCAACGAATATATAGAGCAGCGTGTGAGGTCAGAAAACAAAAAAAGTTTCTCTTTAGCCTCTGCCAAATTTCCATACACTATCTTCTATACAAATGTCTCACTTACATTCTGTGTATCAGAATCTCATATCTAAATTTTCATCCTGTTTAATTCTGAGCACATTTTGGCAAGCAATAAAGAAAGTACAATCACAAGAGCTGCTAATAACATCCTTGTTACTCAGATTTAACAACCAGTAAACTGGTTGGCATTGAGCTATGAAGAGAAATGGGTGGTCTTTGATGGATGTTTATACCTATACAAATAACTCAATGGTGACTGTCCAAAACTGAAAGCTTTTTCAAGGCTTTGTACGTTTATACAGAAGTGCAGCTTTTGTTTGCTGTGAGTTAATAGCTTTAGCAAACATGTAGCCAAGATGGTTTTGAATGGAAGGTGACCCTTGAAGCTAAGTCACCTTGCTCGACATATCAGAAGGGAAATAACTAATTACGCGTGGGCACTATAAGACAATTGTTGTTATTTTGTGCACTAGCGATACAATGCACTAGGGACATAATACTCTTTGATTGAAGTTTGGATAAAGATAACCACTTCCCCTTCTGGTTATCTCCAAAGATATTCTTATAACATGTTTTTCTGCATGTGCCCAGACATTTGCTTAACGCCAGCTACTGACATAGTAAAAGATTAGCTCTTATAATAATTGCCATAAAAATAGAAAAAAAAAGTATGACATGTTCTAAGAGACATTAAAGATCTATGCAATGTTCTATGAAAGTGCAGAAAAAGGAGTTACTCTTCTATCTACATTACATTATATCATCCCTGTGCTGTTCTATATGCTGTTAAACTTGCAATCTAGCTGATTCCACAATATTATATGGATAATACAATGATATATCTAGTATTATTTGCTATCATTATTTGCATTCCAGATAAAGAAGAGAAAAACTTCACAAAATACTACACCTTTTTGGGGCGGGTGGTGTTTGTTGCTTTATCCAAACTGGACTTTTTATTAACATGAAATGTGTAAGATGAGTTTTTAATATACTGTTCTCTGAACTTTTTCCTCAATCATTTCCCTTTATTTAGAAAATGAATATTTTAAAATTACAAATACATATAGTAATCAGTTTTTATTAAAACTATGTGCAGTAATAACAGTTCAGATTAAAAATTATATATAGTAATCAGTTCATGTGACCAATAATTATAATTATATTTAGTTTACAAAGTGCTTTCATAACCCCATTTTAAAATAGGAAAATTCAGGGAAGATAAAAAATTGATCAAGATCACCCAACTGAAAATATTTTAAAATACAGATTGCCTAAATCATAGTTCTATGTTTGGCTCATGCTGATTTTCTCCTTTTATAACTTATATAAAATCAGATAGTTCTGATTTTATAATTTTTATATCAGATAATTCACCCGATAGGATCCTATAAAGTAAACTGATTTTGATACTTTCAGTATATGTTAGTTTCTATGTACAATTAAAAATAAAAATAAAACATCATTAGGAAATGAGGAGAATTTTATTGCCTGTCAATTTATGCTGTGGTATATTTGTTTGCTCCCGGATAAAAGGACAGTAAATATAAATGATGGTAGCGTTACACTACATTCGATCAGATATGAAACATGCCACTCCTTAGGACCATGTTAAGTAATCATGGTGAAATTTTGCAGAGATTGTCAGAATCTGTTATTCCCTCCTTTGCATATTTTTTCTTGATTGCCCTACTCTTGTTGTTCTTATATCTCATATTGTAGTAATTTGTGTGCAAAACTTACTCAATAGACTTTAAGTTGCTTTGGGACCTAGACAGCAAGGGGCAAGCCAGACTAAATTCTAAATCAAATGGCTAAAATGAACTAGGGTTAGATGTGCTGCAGCTGGCTTAGAGTTTTTGCTCTTGGAGAGATATAGAAGTCAGGACACCTAAACAATGTATCCTTATCCATTTGGTCATTCAACAAGTATTTACAGAGTTCCTATTACATGCCAGGGACTGTGCCAGGTGCTTGATATATGATAATGAACAATAGAGGCATGACCTCTGCCCCCATGAACCTCAGAGGGATACTCAGCCAATAAACAAGTGCACATACACCTACAAATTGTACCTTGCAGAGAGAAGGATTTCTGTGAGACATTAATGTAACACAGTTTATGTTCAAGTGTTTGGTCTAAGAATGCAGTCTGGAATTTTACCAGATGCATGCCATCTACTGTGTGCTATGAAGACAGCCCTTAACTCTTCTGGTCATATTTGAGTTTCTCTTGTTTTGTAGTGTGTGAGAAAAACTGATATTTGGAAATATTTATAGCAACTCGAGCAATAATCAAACACATAATCTGGTAGAGATATTTTCCCCAAATCTAGTCAAAATTTAGATACTTAAAAATAAGGTCAGTGAGATAATAAAATTAATATTTTAAGTCAAGCAAAACTGCTGATGGAGATTTCTCAAAACTGAGACCAATTCATCTTGGGTAAAATTTCAAGTAGCTAAATTATTATTCAATTTTTTAATTTAAAATTTTAATTTATTAATGTATTTATATTTTATTATTTTTCCTTTATCTCATCTCAGCTCCTGCTCTGAAAATGAGTGTGATGATTAATTTTATGTGTCAACTTGACTAAGCCATAACGTTTGATCAAACATTATTTGGACAAAGATTATTCTAGTGTATCTGTGAGGGTGTTTCTGGATGAGATTAGCATTTGAATTAGTAGACTGAGTAAAGCAGATTGCCCTCCCTAATGTGGGTGGGCCTCATCCAATCAACTGAAGACCTGAATAGAACAAAAATGCTAAGAGGGAACTTCTGCTTGACAGCTTGAGATGGAAAATTAGTCTTTTCTGGTCTTTGCACTTAGACTGGAACTGAAACACTGGCTCTCCTTAGGTTTTGAGACTTTGGCTTTCGGACTGGAACTGATACATTGGCTCTCCAGATGTGCACCAAACTAGACTCAAAGGATCAGTCTAACCAATAGTACTAACTGGGGAGAATGTCATGTGCAAAAAAGTGAAGTATAAGAGAATGGGATATTGCAACTGTAAAGTGTGAGAAGCCTGACTGTTCAGGAAGGAAAACAAAGAATGAAGAGCCTTTGGATTCCATATGGATAGCCAATATTGCAAAACTCATTTGTTCATGGAAATATTTTAAAAAATCATAACATATTGGAGGAAAACCAACATATGGGATAATATGTATGTTTAGATTACAGTGGACAGCAAATAAAAATGGTCTTTAGGACTAATTAGTTACTCTGAGAAATAATAAACATTTGAGTCATATACTTTTATATACAATAAAACCCAAATATCAAAAACATTTTTTGAAATATTAAGATATATAATATAAGCAGCTATAACCAAATAGGCAGTGCAATATATGACACTTAATAACACATTGCTGCCCCTGCCATCAGTGCACAGATTTCATGAATAAGATGATCTCTTACGCAACTTCCTAATGTTCTCTATTCTGGAAAGACATTTCCTAAGATCAACTGTAGCATGATAATAGTTTTCTAACACAAACACTTTACATATGAGAAGAAAAAATATTGTTAATATCAATCTTTTTCATAGAACATATATTAATATCTCACAAAGTAAATTATCCTTGGGAAATGCTACCATGGGCAATGGGAGACTTCAGTCAGAAGGAGTAATATTATTAAACTATAATTTTAAAGTGTTCAATGCAGTGACTGTGTTTAGAAAGGAAGGAGGCAGACAACACAATCCTTTGGAAATTAGTTAGAAAATAGTTGGGAAAATCCAAGAAAAGCAAGATGAGCCCTTGGACTTTTTTGGTCATGGAAATAAGGCAAGGAAATAGATTAAAAAGATACTAACAACTTAGAATAAATCTGATTTAATAATCAGTTGTATCTGGTAGAAAGAGAAGGAAAGGAACCAAGAAAACTTACCCCAGGTTTCTGTTTTAGAAGATGGACTATGTTGTGTTGCCATATTTCTTTGTAGGTACTGATGTCTTGAGTTTGAGGAGAATGAGTAGGGAAAGGAAGAAGGGAAACACAATTAATTAATGTATGAATACTTAGAGTCTGAGAAACTTACAGGATGTCTGGCAAATAGTAAATGCTCAGCCAATGTTCACTGAATATATGAATATTGTGTTTAGTG
Organism: Balaenoptera acutorostrata; assembly: GCF_949987535.1. Lineage (NCBI taxonomy): Eukaryota > Metazoa > Chordata > Mammalia > Artiodactyla > Balaenopteridae > Balaenoptera > Balaenoptera acutorostrata. The sequence continues at coordinate 119,865,148 of NC_080067.1, forward strand.
CCAGAGAGGGAACTAAGTTAGAGCTACAGGTTTTGAAATTATGGACACTCAGATGGTAGCTGAAGTCCTGAAGATAAGTGAGTGAGAATATGAAAAGTGGCATATACTTTGTGTTTACTGTGTAGGACGCCTCTTTTTTTTTTTTTTTTTTTAGAAATTTCATGTAATGTCTGAAACATTTATGTTAGCATATTTCCATACAAATAACCCAATGAAAGTTTAGTATTAGTTGTTTTGTTTGTTTGTTTTTTTATACTGCAGGTTCTTATTAGTCATCAACTTTATACACATCAGTGTATACATGTCAATCCCAAACGCCCAATTCAGCACACCACCATCCCCACTCCACCGCAGTTTTCCCCCCTTGGTGGTAGGACGCCTCTTGTGTTTGGCAATTTAAAGTAAGACCTTGAACAGTAGAGTTTTGGTGGAGTGATGGAAATAGAAGCCAGATTGCAGTTGAATGAGGAGTAAGTAGAAATGAGGAGGTGGTGACAAGACTGTTGACCTGCTTTTCTCAAAATACCGTGCCAGGTTCGTACCCTGCGAGATTGTGATTTAATGGGACTGGTAGGGCAGTGGGGCTCAATCACAGTGCCACCTGTACTGGTGTCTTTTTATCAGTAGTGATATGAGTAATCTTAGCTAAAACTCTAAAGTTTATAAATGATTTACTTCTCTTTTGTTTATTAAAATAAACATTTAAAAAATATCTCTGCAGTGTCTTTTTCATGCTCTTCCATTCCAAAATGCTCTTGTGAATATAGAGAGAGCCCACACAATAGGGATTAGGCAGGGGCTTGTGCTGTGCCTACAGAAATCAGCTGCTGTATGAGATCTAGTCAATGAAAGTTTAAGAACTGTAAGTTAAGGACAGGTGGACGGGTGGAGAAGCAAGCCGTGCAGGCAAACATCCCTTCCCAGTAATAATGGAAAGAAGGAGGTGAGCCTGGACATTTTTGCTGATAAGTAAAAACTTCAATTATGGTAGTTCAATAAACAAATTGTTTAATATATAATATACATTTTACATTCCTAAATGAATAAGACCTGTAAAAAGTGCTGAAAATAATATATTTACTGAGGAGTTCATGTAATAAATATAAATAATTTGTATTTTATTTTTAAAGGGAAAACCATCATTTTTAGTTAAAAGTTTTAATATTTTTCCATTTTCACTTACTGCCAGAAATGTTAAATGTGTTCCTTTAATAAGATCCACTTGCAAGATTCTGCACCAAAGTTTCTAAATGTGAGAAGGTTTTGCAATGGATATGTTTGAAACAATTGGAAGAAAGCTTTGCTCTTATCGGGGAACACAGGGGCTTGAGGACATCCCACCTATGAAGCGAAGCTGCTGGAAAAGTAACATCAAAATGGTCTGTAACAACTGTCTTTGGAGTCATTTGGTAGGGCACAGGGAACCTGTGGAGAAGACTGAGGGGGAGTAGAAATTTATAGAACCCTCTCTCTATTATTGGCTTGGCATAATATAGAAAGAATTTTTAAGGGGAAGGAGATGAAAGAAGGAAAAAAGGAAGATAAGAGAGAAATGACGAGGCTCAAAATATGCTACCCCAAAGTACGGTACCTCTGCATATTGAATATTTTAAACTGAAGGAATCTGAGAGTTGGCAGGTGCAGGAAGGACTCTCCAACCTCCGCTTTCTCCCCTGAAGAAGATTATAAGATCTTCATCTGAGAGGTTTCCATGTACCCAGAGGAAAGGAGCATCCTTATTTTCAAAGATGGGAGGGATGCTGAGAGGAATCAGAATGAATAAATGGCTAAATTTCCACAGTTTACTACCCTTAGTCCTATCACATTTTGTCCTATCACATTTTTTCTATGAATTTCCACTCTTCATCACACCTAGTATAAAACTCCTTAAGTTTAGTCATATCTTTGGATCTTAATTTCCTTATGAAGGCTCTTGTGTTAGGTAAAACTTATATTAAATAAATTTGTATGCTTTTCTCCTGTTAATCTGTCATCAGTCTAATTCACAGGACCTAAGTCAGAGAACCTGGGAGGCTAGAAGGCAAAAGATATTTTTTCATCCCTTACAGAAAGAAAACAGGAATTTAAAAAAATTTAAAGAACTTGGAAATGAAGGGGACCAGAACATGCTGCTTTGACATAAGGATTATTTTAATCTGAAGGCATTTGAGGAATAGCAGATGAAGGAAAAGCTCTAAAAACAGAGCATAAGTTTCCCTTTTGCAAAGCAAATTTACACGTATAAAGGGAATTTCTGTTTATAGAAAGGACTCTTCCCGTAGCAGGAAGAGAACTCTTAACAACTCTTACCAATAGAGGAGACAAATCTTACTACACAATCCTTGTTTCCCATACTATTCCTAGTCACCTTCCCAAGACTTACTTCCCTCTCCAGAAGCCCCAAATTGTCTTCTTTTTTGTCTAGCCTCTTCTCCACACTTTTCCCTCCTTTGGGATAATATATAAACCCCCAAATTCTGGCTGCCTCTTTGAGTCTAATTTCTTTGTGAACTGCTGTGCATACGTATGTAATTAACACTCTTTTTTTTCTTTTGTTAATCTTTTTTTTTTAAATAAATTTATTTATTTATTTATTTACTTTTAGCTGTGTTGGGTCTTCGTTTCTGTGCGAGGGCTTTCACTAGTTGCAGCGAGCAGGGGCCAATCTTCATTGCGGTTTGCAGGCCTCTCACTATTGCGGCCTCTCTTGATGCAGAGCACAGGCTCCAGACGCGCAGGCTCAGTAGTTGTGGCTCATGGGCCCAGTTTCTCTGCGGCATGTGGGATCCTCCCAGACCAGGGCTCGAACCCGTGTCCCCTGCATTGGCAGGCAGATTCTCAACCACTGCGCCACCAGGGAAGCCCTGTTAATCTTTTTTTTTTTTCAGTTTAATTCACAGGGCCCCTCAGACACTGAACCTAGGAGGGTAGAGGAAAAAAGTTTTTCCTCCCCTCTGGAAACTGTTAAGATGAGTCTCATTTATCCCTATTTTCTGGTAATGTTGCTATTGTTACTATACTGTTGTTAATAATTCTTATTTGTGATGAATTATCTACATTTTTGTCTATTGAAGCTATGTCTATTAAGCTCTTGTAAGCCCTTTAAAGGTAAAATAATTATTTTCCAGTACCATTAGAAAATTTATCAAACCTCTCTGTTAATTATTTTAAATACATTTTACTTTAAACATAGGAAATGTTGACCTACAAATACAAGGTCATCCAGAAGATTAACTAAAATTTTAGTAACTTTCCTCTTTGGCATTGGGCATATTGTTTGATAACATTTTTAGTTTTTTATCCAATTGGCTTGGCCTAATAAATTCTTAATGTGTTTTCAGATTTGTTTCTTTGCAGCAAAAGCCTAGTTGAACCAATGGCTTCTTTTATTGCCTTCTTGTAGCCTGAAATATATCAATAAAAGTGTTAGGCTGGCAGAAGTCTGTTGAGTACCTGGTATTAGTGTAGAGGAGAAAAGATAATTTTCTTTCTACCCTTCTGAGTTTGTGATTGAGGACCTCCATCCCTTAAACATAAGACAGATTAACAAGAGAAAAACAAACAGAAGTGCATTAACATGCATATCTCACATATACATAGGAGATAACCAATGAAACTGAGTAACTTTCAGAGATGGCCCAAGCCACCACCAACTTAAACACCATCATCAACTAAAGACAAAAAAATTTGTGTGGTGATGCCCAAAGCTCAGCTTCTGTACACCGGTGCCAAATCAAATCTTGGAGACATAATTCTGGGTGAAGTAGAAAAGAATAGCTTCATTGCTTTGCCAGGCAAAGGGGGACACAGCAGGCTCCTGCCCTCAAAAACTATGTGTCCCAACCCAGGGGAGTTTGGTGAGGAATTTTATGGCAACAGTTCAAGGGTGGGATTGCTGATAAGATTAGGGTATATGCAGGGCCTGCATTCCTTTAATCTCATCTCAGGTAATCTTCTTGATGGGCTTCTCTGGTTCCTTTAGTTTGGCCTCAGGTGGTCTTCTCAGGTATGAAGAGTGCTGACATCTTCCATTGCTGGGTTTTAATTCCATAAAGGGCTTAAAGACATTGTTAGGTGTATCCCTTGAGGCAGAACCAGGACCCTGCCCCAAGGCTGCACTATTGTTTCTTGGCTGCCCCTCCATTGTCTTTGCATCGCTTTCCTTCCTGGATTAGCAACTGTTTAAACCTGGCCTTTGGAATTCAAGGAGGGTCATGGAGGCTAGAGGGGGACAGAAAGGCTTCCATGCCCAGAAGCCCCACAGAGTCTTGCTCGGGCTTCACTGGTGGTAGAGGCCAGTTTGGGGAAGTTACCAGAATAAGCGCAGTAAACAAGAGTAAGGTTTGTTATGCAGATTTAAGTCCCTGCCTTCTCCATTGATGAGTTTTTTGGGATTTAGAGTTATCCTTCTTTTCCTGGTACAGAGAGGCAGACACTTACAAATGGAGATTTCCCTTATAAATGTAAACGTTCTTTACAAAAGGGTAACTTTGACTGTGTTTCAGAGATGCTCCTGTTTATGCAGTTTGTCAAAATATTTAGCTCAAAATAACCCTTATACCAAAGAAGCATATTTTGGTGTGGCACATTCTGCTACCCTCATTAGTTTTTGGGGTGGGGGGAAAGCCCAGTTAGTCAAACATTCTTCTACTCTCTGATCTCCCATACTTTTCTCTTGGGATAGGGAAGGAGAGGGCTGTTTTGAATTAAGTTAAAAACAAATAAGCCACAACACACCTTCTTAGGAAACATATATTAAGTTGACAAGTTACAGCTGTTGTATGTACTAATCAAATAGTACCAGAAATGATCACAGCATAATATTTAGATAAACTGACTAGGCACAGTGAAGTTTCATAAAAGAGCCAAGTCATCAAACAAAGAGTGGCTCAGAATTTGGTGACTACAAAGAAAGAATTAGAAAATAATTGTGTCTGTCTAGTGTTTGACTGACTTACTGTAGTTTGTGAGTGCATGTGCATGTGTGTATGTGTGTGAGCCCATGCACACATTTTAATGTATCATTTTAATTCTGGTTGACAATATACTTTAAAAAAATAAGATTGATAACTAATGATTGTATATCATTCAGTTCTTTGGAGTTCATAGTTTAATATATTTTAAATAGCTCAAGTATATTAATTTAGTCATGTTTTGCATTGAGATAGAAAAAAAATGGCAAACAAAATTAAGCCAAATATTTTTCCCCTTTGGAGACTGAAACAATTGTGTGACTTGTGGAATAACCAGCAAAAGATTATAATAATTACTCTCTGTCATTGGAAGGCCTATATATACCTGTGGTTAGAAGAGGTCAGGTTGGGACTTCCTTGGTGGCACAGTGGTTAAGAATCCGCCTGCCAATGCAGGGGACACGGGTTCAAGCCCTGGTCCGGGAGGATCCCACATGCCGCGGAGCAACTAAGCCCGTGCACCACAACTACTGAGCCTGTGCTCTAGAGTCCGTAGGCCACAACTACTGAAGCACACAAGCCACAGCTACTGAAGCCCACACACCTAGAGCTTGTGCACCTAGAGCCCGTGCTCCACAACAGAAGCCACCACAATGAGAAGCCTGTGCACCACAACGAAGAGTAGCCCCCGCTCGCCGCAACTAGAGAAAGACTGCGCACAGCAATGAAGATTCAACGCAGCCAAAATAAATAAATAAATAAAATCAATAAATTTAAAAAAAAAAAAGAAGAGGTCAGGTTTTCTGGAGGGAAGTCATTTGTCCACTTCCACACAAACTGAGATTCCAGCAAGTGGTGGAGGTTCTTTGAAATTAAATACAATTATAATAAATTGGTACAACCTAAAATCAATGCCTGAACATGAGCAATCAACAGTTCAAAGGCCTGGAGCAAGATTGAAGCTATTCAGAAACCAACTCACTCAAGTGAAAAAGAAAAGAAAGAAAAATAAACTTTCTGTGGATTGGATATGCACAGCTGAGAGTTTCATAGGTTTAAGGATTCTCCTTTGTTAAAAGAAATAACCTCACTATATTAAAGGATTTGGGGTAAACAGTTTGGGCAGGAGCCTTCATTCTTTCCATAGCATTCTTGTGTCAACTCACATGCCCAAGAGGCCAGATGTGACTGGAAGTGTTTCCATGTGTCTAAATGGTAGCACTTGCAGGCACAAGTCAATGATTGGACTAATGGCTCTTGGCGTGATGTCATCTAATCTAATTGAATGGGTGTTCTTGTCCTGCTGTGAAAAGAAGTAAGACCTGCCTTATTATTTCACTTATTGAGGTATCTTCCCATGAATTTGAAACAGGAGTTGTATGTTCTCATTAACTTTCATTTTCTAAATAAACATCTAACTTATTTATTGAAGCCAACTTATATTGACCTATATATGCATAATCATTCATTTTTATTTTTCAGCTTTAAAACCTATATTTATGAGGCATTAATTTTAATATTACTAATTTAAGGTTTATTAAACTTTAAAATCAAAAATTAGAAATTTTACTGATCCTAGATACCAAAATGTCTTTTATAACATGAAGTCATTTTTGAGAAGACAAACCAACTACTAAATCACTATAGTTAGAAATACGTTAAAAAAAAGCTAATTTTTGTATCAATTTCTGAAAAAAGGAATAAGATTTAGAAAAGCACTGACATTTTCAAATTAGTGACAATAAATTTTTCATGTAAAATACTTTTAATAATACAATCAAGAATTCACACAAAAATGTTTGAGCCATTTTTCTCTTTCTTTTTTTTCTGCTTCCCTTAGTGTGTATATATATACATCCTTTCAGAGTACTATGGATTTAAAAAATAATTCCCACTACAAATGTGCCTATATGCTTGTTTGACAATTTTAAAAACAACACAAATTGACCCATTGCCTGAATTTCCAAAGAATGTCATTGACTAAATAAAGATTAATATTGGAATCTCTGTGTTTTCACTTTTCACTTATGAGTACATTATCTGTGGGAGACTACATTCTAGTGACAGATTGTTAATTTGTTTTTACAGCTTGGTTTTTAGTGACACATTCTAAAGAGTTAAAGTACTTTTATAATCAGAGTTTCTCATTATTAAGAAGATTGTTTTAACTACTTTCATCCACTTATTCTATTTTTGTGAATCTTCATATGTGGGCTTAGAGCAATTATAGACATTTCTAGTTGTTATAATGTTTCTTCTGGATTTTCTAGCACCAGGATATCACCTAGATTCTATGAAAACAGCTGGACACTTCTGACATAGCCTTTGAACACTCCTTGTCTCTCCTCATTTTTAATGGAATGTTTTTCCTTTCCTGAAAATGATTAGGACTTGATTGTGCACAGCATCCTCACTGCCAAACGTATCCTTAGCATTTTGTGTAATTACAAGTGCATGAATGTATACAAAAAATTATTGCTTATAAACATCACATGTGTGAAGCTCATACTTTGTGTTTTCATTCTGTATCTGATTAAAATACATAAATGCCATTCCAATCAGCTTTGGAAAGTTTCAAAGATACTTCATAAGATCAAAATTTAGTGGTTGCTTTCTCAAAAAAAGATTAAAAGTCTCCCTTTTGCTCACTCTGTGTATGAAGGAAATGTCATTACAAAAACTTCATTAATATGTAAATTGCAGCATTTTGATTAGCACTTGCAGACCCCTTTTGTTAAGAAAAAAGATGGAAGGAGCTAACCAGATTGCAATAATTTACATAATAAAAACTCAGTGGTGGCAATGCCACCAAGTAGAGAACCTAAAGAAGGCTAGAATGTCTTTCTTAAACAGCTTAATAAAGTATTAGAATCACAAAGTACAAAAGGAAAGAAAATATTTTTCTGTTAACTGACAAACTCTATTTTAGGGTAAAATTACAGGTACTACAGATTATATTAAGATGATATGAATGAACATGTAGCCAACAATATCAACACATACACATTTTTTCAATTTAGAAGTGAATGTTTCTATCACTGCTGTGTAGGGACTTAAATATAAAATACAGGAATCTACTCATGAACTTGGTTTTGATAAAGAGAAGATAGCCTAAGATGGGACTTCAGTTTGTTCTAGAAATTGCCAACGTTCATTTAAGGGATTAAAAGCTGTATTTCAACTTGATGTGAAAATTTTAAAAACACTAAACTTTTAAAAGACACTAGATAAATTAAGATATTTGATAATTCAATTTGTAGTACGTATTTTTTTGGTACTTCGTAACCCAAGGGACATTTTGTGATTAGGTCATCTAAACAGAGAAAGCCAAATAGAAAAATGAAAACAATATTCTGGGTACTTTGATGGAAAACAATTTTTCTTGGAAATATATAGATAGCACTGTAGGGTAGGAAAATATTCTTTTCCTCTACCCATCTTAGGTTCATTGTCTGGGTTCCTGTAAATTAGACTAACAAAAGACAGATTATCAAGAGAAAAACAAAAGTTTATTAGCATGTGCATATCAAATACAAATGGGAGTACTCAGTGATGAGTAACTCAAAGTGGTTGTTAGAACTTGGGCTTATATAGCATCTTAACAAAAGAACCGTACATTTTTAGCATAATGACAGGATAAAGGAAAAAAAATTAGGCAAATTGTGGGAAGGCAAATATATGGAGATAAGGAAGATAGAGCTAATTAGTAAAGTTTGCTATGAAGATTCTTCTGGTGCTATCTTTGGGCTCACAGGGGTCTAGAGTTATCTCCGATGATTAACTTTTGTCCTTCCTTATAAAGAAAAGAAGAGGAACCCCTTTACAATTTTATGTCCTCCTTTTAAGCAAATAGGGAGAAGGCAGAAATATTTTCTTATATCTGATTCTTCTCAATTGCCTTCAGCTCAAAATTATCCTTATACCCAAACATCGTATTTGGGAATGGCATATTCTGCTATCCTACAGCACAAAGTGGGACTAATGCATGGATTTTTCAAATTATTGACTTTTTCCCACTCCACTTTTATTTGTTAAATATTACATCTACATATTCATTCAATGTACATTAAACAAAAACTCAAGACTATGGCTTATGTGAAAATATGACACTGTGGAGGTTAAATACAAACATATTTAGAATTTTTTTAAAGGATTTTCTTTCTGGAGAAGCTTGATAACAGAAACTGTGGACAGGATAGAAAATAGTGAGCTGGGCATGAGGATATGTTAATGAGACTGTCTTCCAGTTGAATCTAGCAAAGCAAAAACCATACTTGGCAACAGCAATTTGTTTATTGCTCAAAGGAGTTCAAGAATTGCCTTTAACAGCTGATTGCTTCCTAGAAAGGAGGTAATTCTGATCTCAATGCTTTATCTTTTGTAGTGTTCTTGTCTTTAGTGTCATAGCAATTAGGTTAGCACCAGAGAAACCTATTAATCATTTCTGTAACTGCTAAATTGCATAAGCGTGTCGATTTGGAATCTTGGGGTGAAAACAGAAGATTAATGAGCTGACCTCAGCACAGTGAGAGAATACAAGAACTAAATATCTGGTGACTGTCTTGTTTTACAGAGTTGATAATACAAATTTTACTCACTCTAAACTCTACCTTAATATCAAGTAGGAAATGGGGTAGGGGATTTGTTCAGAAATAGGAAAATAAAAAGAGAGAAAGGAACATTAAACCAAGCAACACCCAATCAACAGATTTGTGGTGGGGCAGGGAGGGGGAGTATAGGCTAAAATTAATAATGGCTTAATGTGTTGTAGAAACTGCAAAGGTCTTTCCCTCCACATTCACTGTGGCAAATTTGATGAGTCTTCCAAGGAAGGCTGGCCTCTGTATCTGTGACTTGACTACCTTCATGTGGTACCTATGCATCACTTGGATTCTGAGTCTTTATTAATCCTAGTCAGGTGCAAACTACGGAGTCCAAAATCAACCTTGGTTGTTCAACTCTCAAGAAGGTTTGAATAATTCTTTTCCACCCTTGGTCTCCCAGTGCTAATGACTATGTCTGGCTTTGATGTATTTTATAGTGCCAAAAAATATCAACTCCTTGGTTAAGAAACTGTTCAAACAGAAGGAGAAAAAGGAAAATATTTGACAGTCAAAAGACACTAGTCTCGGGACTTCCCTGGTGGCCCAATGGTTAAGAATCTGCCTGCCAATGCAGGGGACACGGGTTTGATCCCTGGTCCGGGAAGATCCCACGTGCCTCGGAGCAACTAAGCCCGTGTGCCACAACTACTGAGCCTGCGCTCCAGAGCCTGCGAGCCACAACTACTGAGCCTGCATGCTGCAACTACTGAAGGCCGCACGCCTAGAGCCCGTGCTCTGCAACAAGAGAAGCCACTGCAATGAGAAGCCTGCGCACCGCAATGAAGAGTATCCCCCGCTCGCCGCAACTAGAGAAAGCCCACGAGCAGTAATGAAGACCTAAAGCAACCAAAAATAAATAAAATAAAATAAATAAATTTATAAAAAAACAAGAAAATACTAGTCTTATTTATTACAGCTGGAATTGTTGAGATTATTCCGAGCGCATACCTCCTCAAATGTATAGATATCTTTAAAAGTATATAGTTTGGAGGGATTTTCTTTGTTACAATTTTGAAAGTATTTTTTTCCCTCAGCTGGCTTCTATAAAAGAAATTCTATTATAATATAACCAAAGCAAATATTGGTGTAATGTCTAAGAATAACAACATCTTTTTATTTCCTTGAACCAAGGGGCTATTTTATTTCATTGGAAAAACAGTTCATATGAAGTAGTGTACCCATGGGGAACGTAATACAGATTAAAAATTTTAAAAAAGAAAGAAAGAAAACCTGCAGAAAGGTTTGTGGTTTAGTGAAACCCTCAGAACATTTACCAACATTTTTGACATTTTAGCCATAACAGAACTTTGAAAAACCTTCTGTTCAGAGGAAATTACTCATAGCATGGTTAAAAAAAAAGGCAAAAAGAGAGGAAAGAAAGCCTATCGCCTCCAGTATCCTAAGGTCTTGTACATGAGTCAAATATTATTCTGCAACTAAGTGATAGAAAGGTAAAATATGAATATTCATGTTTATTTTAAAAATCTTTAAGGATACATAAAATTGGATATTTCCTTTGCATATATCTGTGTACTGAAAGGGGAGAGGTCAGATTAATTAAAGTTCTTATAAAAGCTAACACTAAGAGTCAAAACAAAAAAACAAGAATAACTGAAAATCCCTCTTTTTTCTGGATGTTGAAATAGTTCTGTGGTATTTATATTTGTGACAGAATTAATTGGATATGTATTTCTGTTTGAAACTTCAGCTTGCATATTTAAGCACAAATCATGACATTTATGATGATTAAATACAGAGTGAATATATAAGAAACTGTACTAGCATTCTGCTCTACATCTTTGCTCAAAAATTGTATATTCCTTTGGGAGCACGAGCTCTTGATATATTTGGAGATTAAGGGACCAAGTTATGATTTTACATCAATCTTTTGCAAAATGCAAGCCACAAATTATTACATGCATCAAATAACAGGTAGTGTTTTCCATAATAATATAGCTAGTAGGTAAGAGATAAAATTTGAACCCAGGTTTCTCTAACTACAAAGATTCTCACCTTAACCTGTATATCTACACTGCCCAGCAGTGTGGCTTAGTGGTGAGTTATCAGGAAAGAAGAGCACCCCTTTTCTCTTATCAGCCCCCTGTTTTGTTTTCAAGGTGTTGAATTTTGGAGCTGATGAGAATGGGGTATTCTTTAATAGTGATATATTTGAAATTTATTTGTAATTTGCCAGTATGTTTGGTTTTAGGTTAATTAAATGATAATTTTTTATTATTGATTGCTAGCTAGTGATATGGTTGTGAAACTTATCTGTTCTGCAAAGTACATTATCACTGGTTCTGATAGAGTTTGTAAAGAATAGTTTGAGAAAATGGTATTCTTGAAAGTTATATTGTAGATAATTGAAAAGACATTGAAATTTTCTAACAGGGCAATAATACAATGACGGCCATACGTAAGAATATTCTAGTAACTTTGCATGGGGTATATTGCTATTGGAAGAGAGAATTGTCAGGCAAACTAGCATACTCATCCAGAACTCAAAGTCTGCATCCAGAATAATACCCCTAAGCCAATTATCTAGACAGCAAATAATTTGTGTAAAATTTTTAAAAAATGAATGTTATCATTTCATGATGGCTAAATATAAAGGTCCTCACAACAACACAAATATGCATAGTACATGCCTTCCTTTTTTGTGATTTCTCTATTCTTAAAAGTAGGTTATATAATTAGGATCTTAGGAGAGTGCTAAAGGAGGAGGATGAGGCCTGTTTTCATTATGGGTTTATTATAACGTGATTCCATCATTAAACACAAGACTTCACAATTATTTTATTAAACTATAGTAGTTTCCACACCTGGAATAATTATACTCAGATAGTGAATAGAAAAAAAAACAACACTACAATATTCACATGAAGGCAAAAATCTAGTTTTCTTGATCTCAAAAAATATCCTGTAGAAATGAAAAAACATAAACAAAACCCCTGATTATTAGCCTTAGGTATAGAAATGCACATTCCTTCACTCAGTTGTAGAGCTGAACTCTTTTGACCTGGGAAAGAAAAATAATAAGCTACAGTAACAACGTGTTCAGAAAAATTGGAGTCAGCTAATCAATTTTCAGTAACTCTCTGATTTATATGTCTAATAACATGACTGGCAATTTATAGTCCCTATCACTAAATCTCAAAACACAATTTGCTGCAGCCATAAGCAATTTGTTTAGTGTAAATGGCCTTTAATCCCATTGATGATTGATTAATCTATAAATCACCAAAAGAGCCACATGAGCCTGAAAATAATGTCCTAGCTTTCTTATTTATTTTTAATTTTTAAGTTCTCTATTATTACCAATAAAAGAAGGTCAAGTCTCCTAAACATCCAAGAGAAGAATGTTAATTAATAAAATTTGAAAAGTCTGGTTATTATTACCATTAAACCATTTTGAAACAAACTCGGGAAAACATACAGAGTTTTTGAGACTTTAGGAAGACTTTAAGACAATATAATATACCTGAAAATTGAATGGAATTGTGTTTGATTAGGTAGGCCATAAAAAAATTCATCTTATTTCTTCTCTAGAATCTGAAAGTTTCTTTGTCATTTTGGTGGGAGGTAATCAATTTAACATAAAAATATTTTTGAGGAAGATAAAACACAAAGTAGGACATTCATTTAGAAATATGAAAGGTGGTCATTTATACATTTAGTGACAACATGTAATGATTTAACTCAGTTTATCATATTTAAAGAGAGAAAGTAACTAAAAGTACAGCGTGACTAAACAGGAAAAAGAACACATTTGAGTGACTTTTATTTCCTTCTATGAGGGGGTGGGGTAAAGCACATAGAGCAACATGTAAATGAGATTTTCTTATGGTTTTGATGAATGAGCTTGTAGGTAAGGACAGTTATTAGAGGATGATGAATTCGAAATAGGAGTTGTCTGTTCTCATTATATTCATCAATTTTCTATACATATTGAAAATTCCATAATCTTGTCGCTATCTTACTTAGGGTAATCTGCTTAGGTAATTTACCTTCTTTTCTTATATTCCAATACAGAACTGGATCAAGGTCATTTCCAACTTTACCCAGCTTGAGGAAAAAAAAAGCGTATTTGTGTGAAACATGACTTGCTCAATTTTTGCCAGTTTCATTGTTTACCACCAATGTTTACCTTCCTCTTTTTCTCCCCATCAAGGTGGCTTCAAGTTAACATTGGACTTTCAGCAATACTTAAAACTTGGTGAGTTTGGGTATCATACTTCCTCTATGCTGAAAGCAAGTTGGAAAGAAATTTGATTCTGTTGCTTCCTGTTAGAACATTTCAAAATACTTGGATGTCAAATGGGAGAAATTGATTTTGATAGAGTTCTGGGCTCAGCTTGCCTAGGCATCTTTTACGGGGTTGTGTTCACTCCCATTCTAATCTTTCCGGTGAGCAGACTGCTAAGGCATTATTCATGCATTTCATAGGAAGTTGGTAGTTCCATTTAGTGATTTACTGGCTTGGTTGCTTTTTGTTGAAGCCTGAATAAAGTGACAGGGATCTTTTTTATTCGAGATTGTTCTTGGCATGGCAAATGCAAGATATTCAGCTAAAATAAGTACCCGTGAGAGTCATAAATGACATTAAGGACTTGGATTCAAAAGGGAATGCTTAAGTTAGGCTTGAATAAAGAGAAAAAGAGGATTTCATTGTTACAATTGCTGACGTTGGCAGATATAATTGTTTTCTCAGATGCATTCTCTTTACTATCTGTAGGTTGTCAGTTCGAGAGGAAAGAGGAGGGAAAGGTTTGGTCCCCTCCTCACCTCCATCACCCACCCCCTGCCTAGAGAAAAATATCTAAAACCTGAACATCAGTGAGAGGCCATGGGCTCCACTGGGGGCCTTGGGAAACATGCAGAGCTTTAGAGATTTCCATCTCTACCCTTCTCTCCTCTTCTTTCTTCCCCTCATAGTCAGTTGGTAAAGTATATTTTACTGTGTAATATTCACTGGTTTCTTGTCCCTTCATGATGTGTTTTTTAAAAAAAAGAGAAACAAATAATTTTCTAGCAGGTGGTGACAGACTTTCAACAAGGCAATGTGCAAAGTGACAAGATAGAAAAGTTTTTTTTCTCTTTCTTTCTTTCTTTCTTTCTTCCTTTTTTTTTTTTTTTTTTGGCTTGCCGAACCAAGACTTTGAGCTCTTTGTGAATATATTAGGTTGGCTGGCAGAACATTATATCAAGGAAGCCAAACCAGTGTAAAGACATAGTCCATAACCTCTAATCTTACAGACATGAACTCTATTATTTCCCATTAAAATTAGAGGTTACAAAATTGTAACAGATGTCCTTAATAGACATGTCTTTATTACTGGGGAACATTAGGTAAATGAAAATTGAACCCCATATTTTAAGTTGCAGCTCATGAAAATACAAAGCTCCGTGGCTGGATCTGGCATTTTAAGCCTAAATTATAGAAGCCTTTATACAATTTGCATTAATTGATGCATCAGCAATTTTTCTAAATCACAATAAGTATGAAATAATGGGAATTAAAAAAAAAAATTGAATCCTAGCTACTCTAAGCAAACTACAATATTTGACATCCCCTAATTCATAGAGACTATACAGTGCATTTCAATAGCAAGAATATTTTAATTAACTGCTAAGAGAATGGGGCTGAGGGTGGAAATCTTCCAATAGACCTATAATGAAGACAAGCTGAGGGATGAATAACGATAATAAAAGAGCTTTATGACTGTGCTGTTGCAGGTGTCTGAATATTTTAAAATAGATTAAGATGATCTTTATGTATAGGACAGTGAAGCTACAAACACACACACAAAATGGACAAAAATAAGAGACAAAGCTGCTTTGCTAAAGTCACTGAAATTAGATACCATGTCACTATGAAATTACTCCCATTGACATGCTTAATTAAATGTAAATATATTAACATTCTACATTACCTGGATAAAATTCTATGTACCTCCAGTATTGTAACCAAGCAGGACCCCATGGGACCTTCCTGGAACAGACCCTTCCCCCATATCTTCTGCTTTAGCTCCTCTTTGAAGTATCCAGATAACAGTGTCTGATGCACATTTCCTGAGCTGTGTTACAGATGCTAAAACCCCCATCAGGGGTGGTGGTGGGATGAACTGGGAGATTGGGATTGACATGTATACACTAATATGTATAAAATGGATAACTAATAAGAACCTGCTGTATAAAAAAAATAAATAAAATTCTAAATAAATAAATAAATAATAAACCCCCCACCAAATGGAAGACACATTAGTTACTTGATGACCATGAGCACGTAGCCCTCATGCCTACTGGAGCCTAAGGATTGATAGTGTTAACCCCTGTAACACTGCCCTGTTACCTCACCGTCAACCAATCAGAGAATTGTTCATGAGCTGATCACACACCCTGGGACTCCCCTCCCTCACCTGGCCTTTAAAAATGCTTTCCTGAAACCCAGTGGGGAGTTTGGGTGTTTTGAGTATTAGCTGTCTCAGATTCCTTGCTTGGTGCCCGGCTAATCAATGCTGCATTTTCCTTCACCACAACCCAGTTTCAGTAGATCGGCTTTACTGTGTGCAGGTGAGCAGACCCAACTTTTGTTAGGTAACAGTATCATGTTAGAAGTTTTGATTTTACAGTTCAGTTTTCCTCTGCTTAACAAACTGCTTTCAAAAATAATTGAGAGTAGAATTTATTATGGTGCCTACATATAGGCGGGTATGGCATTTAAAGAGGTGAAAAGTATTTAGTACCTAAGAACAAGAAGAAATGGTTTTTAAATGCATAGATTTTTTTCCTCACATGTATAACTCTTTATGCAAGAAAAGATGCTGTACTTGTAGCATTTTTCCATTAATAATAGTATTTCTATTTAATATAACCAGAAAAACAGCATGTTTAGATTTTAAAAAATTGTTTTCCCAGTTCTAGAAGTGGCAATGGCAATTCTGGGTCAATCTGGAGAGAATGTGTGAACTATATACAAGTGGGAGAGTTTGACAGTAAAACCACACAGTAGAAACCACAGAAGGACTTCTAGTCCAGCATGTAAGGAACTTGGAAGTTGTCACTGTGTTCTAAAAGACAAGTAAAAAGCTGACCAAACTGAAAAATCAACAACTCTTCTTGGATCTGTCAAAGAAGTGATGTCACAGGGCAAACCACTTTCCCCATAATTAGAAAGGCAGACAGGCAGATACAGAGAATCACAACTTATCAGAGCAAAACCCAGGAGTAGAAACCTCTGTGGGAATCAGTGCCAGGTAGGAAAACCTGAAATGTAATTGACAAACTGTGGAGGCTCAGTGTAAACAAGTCTAGAGATAAAACGGCCAGGGAGACTCAGTCATTGGAGATCCACACACTTCTGTGAATTTTAACTCCAGGAGCCCTACCAGGTTCTCACAGTGAGCATTAGAGAAAAATTCCCTTGTGCTTCCAGTAGGAGGATGGGAAAAAGAACCATTTTGAAATATGTTGGAGCACTCTACTCTTCTTAACAAGGCCTGCATTTACTCAAGAGAAACTATTTCACCAGAGCCTAAACTATTGGGATTTTATCAGGGCCCAACTGACTGAGGGAAGGGAGATACCCAAACCGAGCCCACCTGAGCCCTCCTGTTCCACCGAAGGGAGGGGGAAACTGAGAAGCACAGAGGCACAGGGTGACTAAAGGACTAAGGCCTAATCACAGGACTAGAGAACACTCCCCACCCACCACTTTACTACCACATTACTAAAGGTCCGCTTGGGAATGCCCTGGCACTCCAGTGGTTAAGAATCTTCACTTCCACTGCCAAGGGCCCGGGTTTGATCCCGGGTGAGGGAACTAAGATCCCACAAGTTGTGAGGCCAAAAAAAAAAAAAAAGAAAAAGAAAAAGGAAAAAAACTAAAGGTCTATTTGCAGCAGTTCCTTTTACCCAGTATATCATATCTGGCTAATAAGAAAAAAATTACAGAGCGCATAAAAGGTAAAAAGCACAGTTTGAAGAGACAGAGAAAGCATCAGAATCAGACTCAGATATGGCATGGATGTTGGAATTATCTGATCAGGAATTTAAAACAACTATAATTAATATAAGGCTCAAATGGATAAAGTAGACAGCATGTAAAAATAGATGAGAATGTAAGTAGAGACAAGGAAATTCTACAAAAGAATGAAAAAGAAATACTACAGATTAAAAAACCCTGTAACAGAAATTAAGTGCTTTGATAGACTCATTAACAGACTGGACACAGCTAAGCAAAGAATCTCTGAGCTTCAGGATATGTCAATAGAATCTTCCAGAAAAAAAGCAAAGAGAAAAATAATAGAATATCCAAGAACTGTGGGACAACTATAAAAGTTGTAACATATACTGTGATGGATAATTTTATGTGTCGACTGAATCATGAAGTGACCAGGTATTTGTCTAAACACTATTTCTAGGTATGTCTATGAGCATGTTTCTGGATGAGATTAGCATTTGAATCAGTAGACCAAATGAAGCAGATTGCCTTCCCCAATGTGGGAGGCCAACATCCAATCCACTGAGGGCCTGAACAGAACAAAAAGGCGGCGGAAGGGAGAATTTCCCCTTTGTGCCTGACTGCTTGATCTGGAACATTGTTCTTCTCCTGTCCCCAGAATGAGACTTAAACCATCAACTCCCCTGGTTCTAAGGTCTTCTTAGACTGAGCTATACCATTGGCTTTCCTGGGTCTCCAACTTATAGACAGTAGATGGTGGAACTTCTCAGTCTCCATAATTGTGAGTCAATTCCTCAAAATAAATATCTTTATTTTCTATATATATATATACATACACACACATATATATATATACACACATATATATGTATATATATATTTCAGTGCATGTATATATATATATGTGTGTGTGTGTATATATATATATATATATATATATATGTATATATATAAACATATATCTTCTTTGATCTGTTTTTCTGAGGAACCTTAACTAATACATATACATAATGGGACTACCAGAAGGAGAAGAAAGAGAAAAAAGAACAGAAGAAATATTTGAAGCAACAATGACTATGAACTTCCCCAAATTAATGTCAGACACCAAACCACATATCCAGGTAGTTCAGAGAACCCTAAGCAAGATGAATGCAAAAAACAAACAACAACAACAAAACTATACTTAAGCATATTATATTCAAACTTCAGAAAATCAAAGATAAAGAAAAAATCTTGAAAGAAGCCAGAGGAGAAAAGCAACTTACTTATATTTTCAGTGTTGAAAGAAAAACCCCACCCACCTAGAATTCTGTATATTGTAAAATTATCCTTCAAAAATAAAAGAGAAAGGGGAGAAATTGGGGGAGAAGGTGGGTTTGGGCCACATTAATGTAAGGTCCTGTGACAGGTTAAGGATGTTGAATTTTTCCATCAGGTGTCTGAAGGGATTTGGTCAAGGAATTACAAAATCCGAGCTTTGTGGGATAGCTGCATAGGGGAGAATGAAAGTAGGGGTGACATTTCCGAGACAATTCTGGTGTTTTAGAGGAACTGTTGGTTGCTGCGAAAATCAAGAGGCAATGGGAGACTCCCTTAAGAGGATTTGATGGCTATTGAGATGTAAAGAATCAGAATGAAGTTGAAGAAAACTCTGAAATTGGAGTGTGGAAAACTTAAACCAGAACCTGCAAACCTCATGCAGAAATGTCTCTTCAAATAGCTCAATGTTTGATTTTAGAAGTTGGGAGCTGTCCCTCACAGCAGTCTCAAGAAATGTGTTATAGCTACTCATTCTATTAAAAAAAAAAAATGATTTATTAGGCGTCCTTGGAATATTTGGCTCTGAATTTGATGCTTTCAAGTTACGGTGACTAGTCAGGAACTGGCAACTAATATTCCTCCAGTTTGGCTTGGTTTGGTATATTTTTCTTATTGGGGCATCATAACTTTTTCTTCCATCTCACATTTGCTTCTTTATTATTTGCATATATGTGCTAAAAAACAGCATTCTGAGAAAATAACCATTCCAATTTAGTGATATGGTAAAAAAAAAGGTCAATTTTGTACTGATTTTCGTATACTACACATCAGATCATTTGTCTGAAAGACTACCCAGTATACACTCAGTATAATTTGATTTCATGTATTAACTTTTGCCTCTGTTTGAGCTTAGATTTGGAATCATAGAATCTCATTTTGTCATGACTCTGCAACATTCTTGTTTTGATATCTTGGACAAATACTAGTTTTGGTTCTCTGAAATGTAGTGCACTCGTCTGAAAAATGAGGATAGTCAAAATTCCTGCATCCTAGTATTATCAATAGGAATTATGTAAAGTTTTCTGTGTGCTTTAGTGTGCTATTTGAAGTATCATAAACTTCATTGCCAATAAAAAAAAAAAATGAAGGAGAAATAAAGACTTGGTCAGACAAGCAAAAGTTGATGAAATTTGTTGTCAGTAGACCTGCCTTGCAAGAAGTGTTAAAAGAAGATCTTCAGTGATAAGGAAATTGATACAGGTCAGAAACTCAAATTTATATAAAAAAAGAAAGAGCATTATAGAAGGAATAAGTTAAGGTAAAATAAAAACTTTTATTTCCCTTATTGTTAATTGATCTGACATGTAAAGTTTGTTCAAAATAATATTAATAACAATATTCAATTATATATGGATATATATAATAAATATACAAATATACACAAACACATGCTTAGGTATAAGTGAAATAAATGACAGCAATTATACCAGGGACAGGAGGGTGAAATTAGGATTATTTTGTTATTATAAGGCACTCATACTATTTGTGAAACAGTATAATGTTATTTGAAAATGGATTTGTAAATGTATATTGCAAATTCTAGGGCAACTAATTTTTAAAAAGTTAAAAAAAGGAAGTTTAACAGACATACTGAGAAAGGAAAGAAAATGGAACCACTTAAAATGCTCAATTAAAACCACAGACAGAAAAAGAGTGAAAAATAAAAATAGGAAAAAAGAAGAAAGCAACAAATAGAAAACAGTAACAAATATAGTAGATATTAATCCAACTATATCAATAATCACTTTAAACATTGATACTCTAAATGCACCAATTAAAAGACAGAAATTGTCTAAGTAGCTCAAAAAACAAAACCCAGCTACATGTTGTCAACAAGCAACCTCTTTAAGTATGAAGACACATATAGAATAAAAATAAAGGGATATATCCACTATGGAGAACAGTATGGAGGATCCTTAAAAAACTAAAAATAGAGCTACCATATGATCCTGCAATCTTACTCCTGGGCATATATCCAGAGAAAAACATGGTCCAAAATGATACATGCACCTCAGTGTTTATGGCAGCACTGTTTCCAATAGCTGAGACATGGAAGCAACCTAAATGTCCATCAACAGAGGAATGGATAAAGAAGATGTGGCACATATATACAATGGAATATTACTCAGCCATTGAAAAGAATGAAATAATGCCATTTGCAGCAACATGGATGGACCCAGAGTTTGTTATACTGAGTGAAGTAAGTAGACAAAGAAAGAGAAATATCATATGATATCGCTTATAAGTGGAATCTAAAAAGAAATTATACAAATGAACTTACAAAACAGGAACAGACTCACAGACATAAAGAACAAACTTATGGTTACCAGGGGGAAAGAGTGAGGGAAAGGAATAGTTAGGGAGTTTGGGATTGACATATACACACTGCTATATTTAAAATGGATAATCAGGAACAAAGATGGCGGAGTAGAAAGACGTCCTCTCACTCCCTCTTGTGAGAACACCAGAATCACAACTAGCTGCTGGACAATCATTAACAGGAAGACACTGGAACTCACCAAAAAAGATACCCCACATCCAAAGACAAAGGAGAAGCCAAAATGAAATGGTAGGAGGGGCGCAATCACAGCAAATTCAAATTCCATAACTGCTGGGTGGGTGACTCACAGACTGGAGAAAACTTATACCACAGAGGTCCACCCACTGGAGTGAAGGTTCTGAGCCCCACGTCAGGCTTCCCAACCTGGGGGTCCGGCAACGGGAGGAGGATATTCCTAGAGAATCAAACTTTGAAGGCTAGTGGGATTTGACTATAGGACTTTGACAGGACTGGAGGAAACAGACTCCACTCTTGGAGGGCACACACAAAGTGTGCGCATCGGGACCCAGGGGGAGGAGCAGTGACCCCAGGAGAGACTGGACCAGACCTATCTGCTAGTGTTGGAGAGTCTCCCGCAGAGGCGGGTGGTGGCTGTGGCTCACCGTGGGGACGAGGACACTGGCAGCAGAAGTTCTGGGAAGTACTCCTTGGCGTGAACCCTCCCAGAGTCCACCTTTAACCCCACCAAAGAGCCCAGGTAGGCTCCAGTGTTGGGTTGCCTCAGACCAAACAACCAACAGGGAGGGAACCCAGCCCCAACCATCAGCAGTCAAGCGGTTTAAAGTTTTAATGAGCATTGCCCACCAGAGCAACATCCAGCTCTACCCACCACCAGTCCTTCCCATCAGGAAACATGCACAGCCTCTTAGATAGCCTCATCCACGAGAGAGCAGACAGCAGAAGCAAGAACTACAATCCTGCAGCCTGTGGAACAAAAACCACATTCACAGAAAGATAAACAAGATGAAAAGGCAGAGGGCTATGTACCAGATGAAGGAACAAGATAAAATGCCAGAAAAACAACTAAATGAAGTGGAGATAGGCAACCTTCCAGAAAAAGAATTCAGAATAATGATAGTGAAGATGATCCAGGACCTCGGAAAAAGAATGGAGGCAAAGATCGAGAAGATGCAAGAAATGTTTAACAAAGACCTAGAAGAATTAAAGAACAAACAAACAGAGATGGACAATACAATAACTGAAATGAAAACTACACTAGAAGGAATCAATAGCAGAATAACTGAGGCAGAAGAACGGATAAGTGACCTGGAAGACACAATGGTGGAATTCACTGATGCAGAACACAATAAAGAAAAAAGAATGAAAAAAAATGAAGACAGCCTAAGAGACCTCTGGGACAACATTAACCACAACAACATTCGCATTATAGGGGTCCCAGAAGGAGAAGAGAAAGAGAAAGGACCCGAGAAAATATTTGAAGATTATAGTTGAAAATTTCCCTAACATGGGAAAGGAAATAGCCACCCAAGTCCAGGAAGTGCAGCAAGTCCCATACAGGATAAACCAAAGAAGAAACATGCCGAGACACATAGTAATCAAATTGACAAAAATTAAAGACAAAGAAAAATTATTGAAAGTAGCAAGGGAAAATGACAAATAACATACAAGGGAAGAACTCCCATAAGGTTAACAGCTGATTTCTCAGCAGAAACTCTACAAGCCAGAAGGGAGTGGCATGATATACTTAAAGTGATGAAAGGGAAGAACCTACAACCAAGATTACTCTACCCGGCAAGGATCTCATTCAGATTCGATGAAGAAATCAAAAGCTTTACAGGCAAGCAAAAGCTAAGAGAATTCAGCACCACCAAACCAGCTCTACAACAAATGGTAAAGGAATTTCTCTAAGTGGGAAACACAAGAGAAGAAAAGGACCTACAAAAACAAACCCAAAACAATTAAGAAAATGGTCATAGGAACATACATATCGATAATTACCTTAAACGTGAATGGATAAAATGCTCCAACCAAAAGACACTGGCTTGCTGAATGGATACAAAAACAAGACCCATATATATGCTGTCTACAAGAGACCCACGTCAGACCTAGGGACACATACAGACTGAAAGTGAGGGGATGGAAAAAGATATTCCATGCAAATGGAAATCAAAAGAAAGCTGGAGTAGCAATACTCATATCAGATAAAATAGACTTTAAAATAAAGAATGTTACAAGAGACAAGGAAGGACACTACATAATGATCCAGGGATCAATCCAAGAAGAAGATATAACAATGATAAATATATATGCACCCAACATAGGAACACCTCAATACATAAGGTAACTGCTAACAGCTATAAAAGAGGAAATCGACACTAACACAGTAATAGTGGGGGACTTTAACACCTCACTTACACCAATGGACAGATCATCCAAAATGAAAATAAATAAGGAAACAGAAACTTTAAATGACATAATAGACCAGATAGATTTAATTGATATTTATAGGACATTCCATCCAAAAACAGGAGATTACACTTTCTTCTCAAGTGTGCACGGAACATTCTCCAGGATAGATACGTCTTGAGTCACAAATCAAGGCTCAGTAAATTTAAGAAAATTGAAATCATATCAAGCATCTTTTCTGACCACAACGCTATGAGATTAGAAATGAATTACAGGGGAAAAAATGTAAAAAACACAAACACATGGAGGCTAAACACTACGTTACTAAATAACCAAGAGATCACGGAAGAAATCAAAGAGGAAATCAAAAAATACCTAGAGACAAATAACAATGAAAACACGGCAATCCAAAACTTATGGGATGCAGCAAAAGCAGTTCTAAGAGGGAAGTTTATAGCTATACAAGCCTACCTCAAGAAACAAGAAAAATCTCAAATAAATAATCTAACCTTACACCTAAAGGAACTGGAGAAAGAAGAACAAACAAAACCCAAAGTTAGCAGAAGGAAAGAAATCATAAAGATCAGAGCGGAAATAAATGAAACAGAAACAAAGAAAACAATAGCAAAGATCAATAAAACTAAAAGCTGGTTCTTTGAGAAGATAAACAAAATTGATAAAGCATTAGCCAGACTCATCAAGAAAAAGAGGGAGAGGACTCAAATCAATAAAATTAGAAATGAAAAAGGAGAAGTTACAACAGACACTGCAGAAATAGAAAGCATCTTAAGAGACTACTACAAGCAACTTTATGCCAATAAAATGGATAACCTGGAAGAAATGGACAAATTCTTAGAAAGGTATAACCTTCCAAGACTGAACCAGGAAGAAATAGAAAATATGAACAGACCAATCACAAGTAATGAAATTGAAACTGTGATTAAAAATCTTCCAAAAAACAAAAGTCTAGGACCAGATGGCTTCACAGATGAATTGTATCAAACATATAGAGAAGAGCTAACACCCATCCTTCTCAAACTCTTCCAAAAAATTGCAGAGGAAGGAACACTCCCAAACTCATTCTAGAGGCCACCATTACCCTGATACCAAAACCAGACAAAGACATTACAAAAAAACAATTACGGACCAATATCACTGATGAATATGGATGCAAAAATCCTCAACAAAATACTAGCAAACAGAATCCAACAACACATTAAAAGGATCATACACCATGATCAAGTGGGAATTATCCAAGTGATGCAAGGATTCTTCAATATATGCAAATCAATCAATGTGATACACCATATAAACAAATTGAAGAATAAAAACCATATGATCATCTCAATAGATGCAGAAAAAACTTTTGACACAATTCAACACCCATTTATGATAAAAACTCTCCAGAAAGTGGGCACAGAGGGAACCTACCTCAACATAATAAAGGCCATATATGACAAACCCACAGGAAACATCATTCTCAATGGTGAAAAACTGAAAGCATTTCCTCTAAGATCAGGTACAAGACAAGGATGTCCATTCTCACCACTATTATTCAACATAGTTTTGGAAGTCCTAGCCTCAGCAATCAGAGAAGAAAAAGAAAGAAAAGGACTACAAATTGGAAAAGAAGAAGCAAACTGTCACTGTTTGCAGATGACATGATACTATACAAAGAGAATCCTAAAGATGCCACCAGAAAACTACTAGAGCTAATCAATGAATTTGGTAAAGTTGCAGGATACAAAATTAATGCACAGAAATCTCTTGCATTCCTATACACTAATGATGAAAAATCTGAAAGAGAAATTAAGGAAACACTCCCATCTACCATTACAACAAAAAAGAATAAAATACCTAGGAATTTACCTACCTAGGGAGACAAAAGACCTGTATGCAGGAAACTATAAGACACTAATGAAAGAAATTAAAGATGATACCAACAGATGGAGAGATATAGCATGTTCTTGGATTGGAAGAATCAATATTGTGAAAATGATTCTACTACCCAAAGCAATCTGCAGATTCAATGCAATCCCTATCAAATTACCAATGGCAAGTTTTACAGAACTAGAACAAAAAAATCTTAAAATTTGTATGGAGCCACAAAAGACCCCGAATAGTCAAAACAGTCTTGAGGGAAAAAAACGGAGCTGGAGGAATCAGACTCCCTGACTTCAGACTATACTACAGTGCTACAGTAAGCAAGACAATATGGTACTGGCACAAAAACAGAAACATAGATCAGTGAAACAAGATAGAAAGCCCAAAGATAAACCCACGCACCTATGGTCAGCTAATCTATGACAAAGGAGGCAAGAATATACAATGGAGAAAAGACAGTCTCTTCAATAAGTGGTGCTGGGAAAAGTGGACAGCTACATGTAAAAGAATGAAATTAGAACACTCCCTAACACCATACACAAAAATAAACTCAAAATGGATTAGAGACCTAAATGTAAGACCGTATACTATAAAACTCTTAGAGGAAAACCTAGGACGAACACTCTTTGACATAAATCACAGCAAGTTCTTTTTTGACCCACCTCCTAGAGTAATGGAAATAAAAATAAACAAATGGGACCTAATGAAACTTCAAAGCTTTTGCACAGCAAAAGAAAGCATAAACGAGATGAAAAGACAACCCTCAGAATGGGAGAAAATATTTGCAAACAAATCAATGGACAAAGGATTAATCTCCAAAATGTATAAATAGCTCATGCAGCTCAATATTAAAACAACAAACAACCCAATCCAAAAATGGGCAGAAGACCTAAATAGATATTTCTCCAAAGAAGACATACAGATGGCCAAGAAGCACATGAAAAGCTGCTCAACATCACTAATTATTAGAGAAATGCAAATCAAAACTACAATGAGGTATCACCTCACACCAGTTAGAATGAGCATCATCAGAAAATCTACAAACAACAAATGCTGGAGAGGGTGTGGAGAAAAGGGAACCCTCTTGCACTGTTGGTGGGAATGTAAACTGATACAGCCACTATGGAGAACAATATGGAGGTTCCTTAAAAAACTAAAAATAGAATTACCATATGATCCATCAATCCCCCTACTGGGCACATACCTAGAGAAAACCACAATTCAAAAAGACACATGCACCCCAATGTTCATTGCAGCACTATTTACAATAGCCAGGTCATGTAAGCAACCTAAATGCCCATTGACAGAGGAATGGATAAAGAAGATGTGGTACATATATACAATGGAACATTACTCAGCCGTAAAAAGGAATGAAATTGGGTCATTTGTTGAGACATGGATGGATCTAGAGACTGTCATACAGGGTGAAGTAAGTCAGAAAGAGAAAAACAAATATCGTATATTAACGCATGTATGTGGAGCCTAGAAAAATGGTACAGATGAATTGGTTTGGAGGGCAGAAGTTGAGACACAGATGTAGAGAACAAACGTATGGACACCAAGGGGGGAAAGCCGCGGGTGGGTGTAGGTGGTGGTGTGCTGAATTGGCCTATTGGGACTGACGTGTATACACTGATGTGTATAAAATTGATGACTAATAAGAAACTGCTGTATTAAAGAAAAAAAGATACAAGGATATATTGTACAACACAGGTAATACAGCCAATGTTTTATTAAAAAAAAAAAAAGATTAAATAAAAAAAATAAAAATAAAATGGATAATCAACAAGGACCTACTGTATAACATGGGGAACTCTGCTCAATATTATGTAGCAACCTAAATGGGAAAAGAATTTGAAAAAGAATAGATACATGTATATGTATAACTGAATCACTTTGCTCTACACCTGAAACTATCACAACATTGTTCATCAACTATACTCCAATATAAAATAAAAAGTTAAAAAAAGGGATGCAGAAATATATCATGTTAGCACTAATCAAAAGAAACTGGAAGTAGCTATATTAGTTTCAGACAGAGCAGACATCAGAGCAAGGAAACTTAGCAGGGATAAAGAGGAACATTACATAGTGACAAAGGGATCAATTCTCCAAGGAAATATAACAAGCCTTAATGTCTATGTGTTTAACAACAGAATATCAAAATACATTCAGCAAAAACTGATAGAGCCACAAGGAGAAATAAGGATGAATACAGTATTATAGTTGGAGACTTCAACAGTCCTCTATCAGAAATGGACAGATCAGCAGCAGAAAAATCACTGAGTACCTAGTTGAACTCAACAATACCATCAGTCAGCTGGATATAATTGACTTCTATTGACTGTTTCATCCAAGAATGGCAGATTATATATTCTTCTCAAGCTTATATGGAATACTCGTCAAGATAGACCACATTCTGGGTCATAGAACACATCTTAACAAATTTGAAAGAATAGAAATAATACATTATCTGATCTCAGACCACAGTGGAATTGAATAGATATCAATAACAGAAAGATAAATGGAAAAGCCCAATATACTTGGAAATTAAACACTTCTAAATAACAATAATGACAAAGAAGCATACTCAAGAGAAATAAAAATTATTTTGAACTAAATAAAAATGAAATTTATCAAAATTTGTGAGATGCAGCAAATCAATGCTTAGAGGGAAATTTATAGCATCAAATGCATAATTTAGAAAAAAGAAAGATCTAATAATATCAATAATTTAAGCTTTCACCTTTGGAAACTAGACAATGAAGAGCAAATTAAATCCTAAGTCAGCAGAAGAGAAGACATAGTAAAAACTAGAGCAGAAATGAATGAGATTAAAAGCAGGAAACCAATAGAGAAAATCAACAAAACTTAAGCTGGTTCTTTGAAAAAAATCAATGAAATTGATAAGCCTCTAGCCAGGTTAACAACAACAACAACAACAAAAAAAGAGAGAGCGAGAGAAGAAACACATTACTAATATCAGAAATGAAAGAAAGTACATCACTACAGTTCCTACATACATTGAAAGAATAGTAAAGAAATATTATGAGCAACTCTATACCACAAATTTGAAAGCCTGTATTTAATGGAACAATTTATTGAAAGACAAAATTTGCCAAAAGCCTCCTAAGAAGTAAGCAATTTGAATAGGCCTATACCTATTAAAGAAGTTGAATCTACAATTAATACCCATCTAGAACAGAAAGCACCTGTTACATAATATTTTCCTATAGGATACTAACCAATTTTGCATTAGAAAATTTATTTCAGCATCCCTGGCTGCATCTTTGTTTTTCAAATTCTCCTTTGAACCAGTCGTACTCATTAATTAATGAGTTTAATAAAATTTTTGACACATGTTCCACCTATATTTGCATGAGTTACATTTTACACTGTTTGAAATATTTTTTACGAATTCAGTTTGGAAATGTAATTCTTGCTAAAAACCAGCATGGTTTATAAAGCCCTGTTTGTTATATCACAGGCCAAGGGTAAGAAAAGCTTTCCCTGTTACAGAGAGCAACAGCATCCATTTTCTCAAGTTTATATTATAGAGAATAAACCAAAATGACAATAATAGCTAAATTGTACTGAGTGCGTACTATGAACAACTGCATATTTTACATAATTTGTCTTATTTATTCTTTGCACAACCTCCTATGAGGAGGTGTTAATTTTAGTCCCATTTTAGAGATAATTATAATTGATTATGATGATGGTGACAATGATAGCAAATAACATGCTGGGATCTTACCTCATGTAATTTCCAAAACAATCTCATTAGGTTGATACAATTACTATTCCAGTTTAACAGATGAGACCACTGAAACAGAGAGAATAAGTAACTTGTCTGCAGTCAGGCAGATATGTAGTTCTGGAATCCATCCCTAGATGAATTCATGTCTTTTCCCTGGATGATGCTTCTTACCTGGAATAGATACCAAGGCATCTGTGAACTCTTTAATGTGATTTCCAGCTATGCATATGTGCATTTTTCTGGGGGAGTGTGTCCATTACTTTCATTATATTTCTCACGAGGTATAAGATCCCAACATATATGTGTTGCTATATGCTATAGCACATGGCACCATTCTTCCTACTCCTTGTAAAAAAAGGAAAACATCGGGAAAAAACTTGAAATTTGGTCTATTATAAAAGTCACAGAAAATCATATAAATATAAGTCATCCACGTGTTTTTTTGATAATTGTTCTTTATAACTTTGCTAATTGTTAAAGAGCAATATCTTCTTATGTCAAGATAATTATTTGTCTCTTAGATTGACAAATACATGAAAAATGGGGTTTTTGGGCAGTTATAAGGGGAGTAATTTTTGCACATTAGCGAAAAACGATAGTTAAAACTAGATCTATAGATAGACTGATATACCTTGATATAATTTTTTAAAATTTGCAATGACAATTTCATTACAATTTGGATGTGCTTTGTAATATGGTAGTATGAGCTGAAAGAAAAAGAAAAAAAGAAGGAAGAGAGGAAGGAAGGAAGGGAGGGAGGGAAGAAGAAAGAAGGGAAAAGTTGACATATACTTCACTGGGCAATATGCAGTAATCTTCTAGGGAAATTCAATATTGCTTTCCTAACTGAATGAACCCCTATCTGTTCTAATAAATATTGTTTCTGCTATATCTGCTTGCATTTTCAAGTTAAAATGCATTCAAATTTAAATCCTTTTTTTAGTTAAGTAGTGATTTAATTTAATCAGGACAACAGAATGATTAGCACATGCATTTATATTAATCTCTAACCTCCTGACCAATACAGATGTCATTCTTTTATAATTGCTCGAAGTCGATTGTTCCTTGTGTGTACCACAAAATTGTTCTGTATGAAGATCAAAACTCCACACTCTGCCATGTTAACTCATATCTGTCCCTCACCAAACTTCATCTGATCCTCTAGGATATAGTTCTGGTCCTTGTTTTGTATTTACCAGCTCCCTCCCCTTTTTTTTGGCTTTTAAAGTTCTCATCACATTACTGTACATCAATTATTTAATGTCTGTTTCCCACAATTAAAATGGTAAGCCTTTGGAATTCAGAGATATATCTTGTTTATCTTCATTTTCATAGCATCATAGTGCTAGTCACATAGTAGGTGCTGATGAATTGTGTTGTATCAATAGAAACCTTTTATTATTTATGTTGAATGAGGAAAACCTACAAAATCCATTAACTTTAAAGCATTCTACATTTACAAACAATATTTTTGTGGTGTAAAAATATTCATGCCCTGGCCTACTCTCTGGGATTCCAATTTAGTCATCCTGTACAAGAATTTAATGCCCATATTTATATTAAGCCGTAGGCAATTCTGAGGCACCTCAACTTTGGAGTAAAACTTGACTGTGTGTTCTCAAAGTTTCTCACAATATTATTAATATGTTTTTCTTCAGTGACTTTAAACTTATACATAGAATAATGAATCCCTTTTTATTTGTCAACCTCTATAATTTGCTAAGACCATTATGATGTTTCAGTATTTGGTTCCTCAAAATACTAATTTTCAGTCTGGGAACATTACCAATTTTAATAAGTATGTTCACTTTTCATAATCATTTTAAAGTATTTTAAAGTAGGCTACTGTGCTAATGTTCTATAAAACAATCAAGATTTACAATTGTTCTCTACTGGGGACAGAACTGTCCCCTTGGGTTGTCATACATTTAGTGGGCAAGGGTCAGTGATGATAAATTCCTGCTATGCTTGGGGCAGTCCTGGGATAATCAAGACTTATCCCACTCAAAATACCAAAGGACTACTTTGAGAAAAAACATTAGAATGGGTTCCAATTAAAAAGGAGAAATGGTGACTCAAGATGCCAACAGAAGTGGATTAAAGGAATCAAGGGTCTAGTAGAAAAGTCAATGGTCATTTTTTATTAAACTGTACATTATTCCCTCAGGAAAGGACATGTTAAAATAATATGAGTGATATGTTCTGCTTTCTGTATTCACACATGTGAATCTTAGAGTAAATTTATTTCTGAAGTGGGCTTTTTTCTGACCATATCTCAAATCCATTGCAAATGCACAGACACTGTGCTAAGTTTTTATGTGCATTACCTCATTTGACCCTCATAAAAATATTCCCAATATACAGATTAATAAACGAAGACCAGAGAGATTATTATCATCTGTAGTATTTTAGGAGGTGAAATAATTTACCTAAGTTCACTCAGCTTTTACATAGCAGAACTAGAGAATTAAATGCCCAAATCTAGCTAAGTGCGCAGTCAGGATTTGTAGGATTCTGGGTGGCAAACCACAAAAATTCAATCCTGGCTAAATAAGCAGGAAAGATGATAACTTGATGGATATAAGGTAACTTGCAGCATCCATGGGAAAGCTATAGAATTGGACTCAGATTTTGGACTTGAACCAAGGGAGAGTAGGCTGATGAGAAAAGAGCCAAGATCAGGTCTTTAGTAATAAAGCCATTATCACTGGACACATAGCCACCACTGCTGCAGGGCAGACAGATAACAGCTCACAGCTGAATTCTCAACACTGCCACTATCGCTGTGCATTTTTTGTCTTTGTGTCTTTGTTTTTTGTTTTAGGATTCAAAACCCCAGATATGAGTACCAAGTTTGCCAATCCAATGTCCGCAAGAGCAAGAGGGGAAGGGCCTGAATAACCCCATTCTTCAACTTTTAATTTCTTTAAGTGCGTGACAGAGATTTACTTGCCACTAATATGGCATTTCCCCCAGAGAGAAAGTGTTTGAATATTAACACTCTTCACATCCTAAATAATGCAGTAGTATTAGGTTAGTTGTGGACACAAATTTCATTTATATTTTTCTGCCATTATTTAACATTGTCCCATTAGTTTTTAAACGTACATAAATGTCAGCAGACCCTTATGTAAGAACAAGTTGTATTACAAACTTTTATATTGAGATAGATTGTTTAGAACACAAAGTATGGAAGAGCTAGTAAATTATATAGGTCAATTCACGGATGTCTTCTTAATTCTAACGCAGTGATTATTTCAATATTTTTTACATATGTGATGATCACAGATACAAAGTTTCTTTCCATATATTCTTTTAGCCATGTGTTTTTCAAACTTCTTTGCCTCACGACCCCTTTACACTCTTAAACAAATATTGAGGACCTCTAAAGGCTTGTGTGTATATAGGATATATTTATCAAAAGTCACTCTATTAGAAATTAAAATGAGAAATTAAAAAAAAGTTCATAACCTCATTCAAAAGAAACAATAATAAACTCAATACATATTAATATAAGTAACATATTTTAGGAAATTTTTGAATAATTCTCCAAAACTTAAAAAAATAAGTGCTGAGGAGAGAGGCATTTTTAAAAATATTTTGGAAAAGCTCTTTACTATTCAGTGTCATATCTACTTCTGCATTTAATCTGTTGCGATATCATGTGCCATGCAGCTTATAGAAAAATGCGCTATACAGTCATGATAGAATGAGCCTGAAAAAAGCAAGTAATTCTTTGTAGTAGTATTATCTGTATAGTTTTGATCTCATGGACTCCTTAAATGATGTGGGGAACTACAAAGGGTTCCTGGATCACACTTTGAAAACTGCTGTTTCCACTGAACAATTATGCTGGGAGGATTATAAGTGTTATTATTTCCAGTTTGTAGAATGAAAGCATAGTGATTTTTAAATGCTTTATATTTATAGACTATTGTTTGATTTTCAAATTAATTTCACACAGAGTTTATTTTTAAGCCTTATACTAACACTGTTAAGTAGGCAAGAAATAGTATTATCCCCATTTCATAGTTAAGGCCAATGAAAGATATTAAATTAATTAAATATTAAAATGACTAGTGGTACTTCAAATTTTTCTAAGAATAATGCTTAACTGATTCTATGGGAAAGTGTAGGTTCCAGTGTAATCCATGTTCCATTTTATGATAGTGGTGTAAAACAAGGAATGTCACTCACCATCTGGTTCTACACAAATTAAGTTATTAGCCACTGCAATCACTGACCTACAGTACATTCTGAAAGGAATTCATGACAAAGAACAGCATGAGGCACTCTGTGCTTTGAGAAACAGGCAAAACTGGCCCTTAGATAGTTAGATATATTTCAGGAAATATGTTTATGAATGTGGATTCTTGCATATTCTCATACTTAGAAAAGTATTAAAATTATTAACTGAGATATCTATTACTCGTGCCTAGCACAACCTTCTACCAAGATGCATGCTGGATTGCATGTACCCCTTAGCCAAAATCACCATCTACACTGGCCTCTCCCCTTACCACTTTGGAGCAGTTCTCCAGAGCTAACTTAAAGGCTGTCTCCCAGGCTATTGTCGTCAGTAAGGTTTCCAAATAAAAATGAGACAGCCCTCAAGTTGTGCACTTTTATTTTAGTTGACAGTGGTAATAGGAAGGTGGTGGTGGTGGTCCCTTCATAGGGGAGTGGAAATCTTGGAATTGGTGTTGCAGCTGGGGAATGCGGGTGTTTTATTGGTGATGTGGGGCTGGACTTAGGAGGAGCAAATCTGTTAATTCTTCTAGCCTGAGTGAATGTATAGCACTTTCTCCTTCTAGATGTTCAGAATTAGGAAACAAAGCAGCCTAGGCTTTGAAAGTCTTTAGACTTAGAGTTTTCTGACATATCCTACAATAGGTTTCTCTCAGTTGTAAATTTGTAAGTGACAGTGTTTTCTCATAAAGAAAGAATATAAGCTTCACGAGACAATGGCTGCCTCTTTTGTTTGCTATGGATCCCTGAAGCCTAAATCAGAGAATCAATAGGTATTTGCTTCATAAATGAAGGAAAGGTATACATAATAGTCCATCCATGTTTTTTTACGGTAGGAGAGTAAATGTGATTTAACCTCTCTAGCCAACCCAACTGCTGAGTATAAAATTTGTCAATTAGAGGGCTGTTTTAACCTTGCTGTGAGCTAAGCCACACCCCCCCTTTTACTCTGAAAGGCTTTACAAAAGGTGGTGACCCCAGGATAATTAACAATTCTGTTGACATGTAATTGGTTTCAAGAGGTTTGCATATACCTAGAGAGAGTGAATAGGCTACCCCTTTTCTTTCCCTTTAAAATACAGGCTTCACGCACTCACATGATGAATTAAACAAATAAAAGTGCAAATAATGAAAATTAGAATGACCCCCTATCTCCTCCCTCACTCCCAACTCTCAGGAATAGGGCAGAAACTGTCAATGGGTGATGAATAGGCTTTGGCATCTGAAATTCTGGATTGTTTGATCTACCAGTAGTGAGTGGTGTGTGTGTGTGTGTGTGTGTGTGTGTGTGTGTAAAATATACCATACTATTAAGGACTGTATTTTTCTCTCAAACCTATAAGTATGACCAGAAACTAATAAGCAATGGAGATATTAAAAAAATAATAAAACATTTAAAATCTATAGCAAAGCATACTGATATTAAAGAGGGAAAACTCTACAGGAAAACAAATCATATTCCTATGAAAATCTATTAGAAGAGTAAAATATCCCTTAGTAAAAAATACTTGCAGTTATTCTATGAAAGTAATCAAAAAAATATCCCATGAGAATTGTTCTTAAGAATTAAAGATTCTACCCCCACTTATTACACCTGAAAAACAGAATTTGTGTTTGTGAAGAATCTTGATCATCAGCTAACATAATTTTCATGTTTTAAATTTTTGAATTTAAAAAAAAATTTTTATTAAAATATACTTCATTTACAATATTGTGTTAGTTTCAGGTGTAAAGTGATTCAGTTATATGTGTATATATATATATTTTCAGATTATTTTGCATTATAGCTTATTACAAGATACTGAATATAGTTCCCTGTGCCGTGCAATACAGTAAATTCTTGGTGCTTATCCATTTTATGTATAGTAGTTTTTCTCTGTTAATCCCATACTCATAATTTATCCCTCCCTCCTCGCTTTCCCCCTAGGTAGCCATAAGTTTGTTTTCTATGTCTATGAGTCCATTTCTGTTTTGTATATAGATTCATTTGTATTATTTTTTAGATTCTACATATAAGTGATATCACATATCAGTATGACATTCCCTAGGTCCATTCATGTTGCTGCAGATGACAATATTTCATTCTTTTTTATGACTGAGTAATATTGCATTGTATATATTTGAATATATATACCACATTTTCTTAATCCAATCATCTGTTGACGGGCACTTGTACTGTTTCCATGTCTTGGCTATTGTAAATAGTGCTGCTATGAACATTGGGGTGCAAATATCTTTTCAAATTAGAGTTTTTGTCTTTTTAGGATATATGCCCAGGAGTAGGATTTCAGGATCATATGGTAACTCTATTTTTAGTATTCTGAGGAACCTCCATACTGTTTTCCATAACGGCTGCACCAATTTACATTCCCACCAATAGTGTAGGAGTGTTTCCTTTTCTCCACACTGTCTCCAGAATTTACTATTTGTAGACTTTTTGATGATAGCTATTCTTTATATATATATTTTAATATCTTTATTGTAGTATAATTGCTTTACATTGTTGTGTTAGTTGCTGCTGTATAAAAAAGTGAATCAGCTATATGTATACATATATCCCCATATCCCCTCCCACTTGCATCTCCCTCCCATCCTCCATATCCCACCCCTTTAGGTGGTCACAAAGCAAGGAGCTGATCTCCCTGGGCTATGCGGCTGTTTCCCACTAGCTATCTATTTTACATTTGATAGTGTATATATGTCCATGCCACTCCCTGGCTTTGTCCTAGCTTACCCATCCCCCTCCCCATGTCCTCAAGTCCACTCTCTATGTCTGCATCTTTATTCCTGTCCTGCCCCTAGGTCCTTCAGAACCAGCTTCTTTTTTCTTTAGATCCCATATGTATGTGTTAGACTACGGTATTTGTTTCTCTCTCTCTGACTTACTTCACTCTGTATGACAGACTCTAGGTCCATCCACCTCACTACAAATAACGCAATTTCATTTCTTTTTATGGCTCAGTAATATTCCATTGTATATATGTGCCACATCTTCTTTATCCATTCATCTGTCAATGGACACCTAGGTTGCTTCCATGTCCTGGCTATTGTAAATAGAGCTGCAATGAACATTGTGACACATGACTCTTTTTGAATTATGGTTTTCTCGGGGTATATGCCCAGTAGTGGGATTGCTGGTCGTATGGTAGTTCTATTTTTAGTTTTTTAAGGAACCTCCATACTGTTCTCCATAGTGGCTGTATCAATTTACATTCCCACCAACAGTGCAAGAGGGTTCCCTTTTCTCCACACCCTCTCCAGCATGTATTGTTTGTAGATTTTTTGATGATGGCTGTTCTCACCGGTGTGAGGTAATACCTCATTGTAGTTTGGATTTGCATTTCTCTAATAATTAGTGATGTTGAGCATCCTTTCATGTATTTGCTGGCAATCTGTATATCTTCTTTGGAGAAATGTCTATTTAGGTCTTCTGCCCATTTTTGGATTGGGTTGTTCGTTTTTTTGATATGGAGCTGCATGAGCTGCTTGTAAATTTTGGCGATTAATCCTTTGTCAGTTGCTTCATTTGCAAATATTTTCTCCCATTCTGAGGGCTGTCTTTTCATCTTGTTTATGGTTTCCTCTGTTGTGCAAAAGCCTTTAAGTTTCATTAGGTCCCATTTGTTTATTTTTGGTTTTATTTCCATATCTCTAGGAGGTGGGTCAAAAAGGATCTTGCTGTGATTTATGCTATAGAGTGTTCTGCCTATGTTTCCCTCTAAGAGTTTTATAGTGTCTGGCCTTACATTTAGGTCTTTAATCCATTTTGAGTTTATTTTTGTGTATGGTGTTAGGGAGTGTTCTAATTTCATTCTTTGACATGTAGCTGTCCAGTTTTCCCAGCGCCTCTTATTGAAGAGGCTGTCTTTTCTCCACTGTATATTCTTGCCTCCTTTATCAAAAATAAGGTGACCATATGTGCATGGGTTTATCTTTGGGCTTTCTATCCTGTTCCATTGATCTATATTTCTGGTTTTGTGCCAGTACAATACTGTTGTGATTACTGTAGCTTTGTAATATAGTCTGAAGTCAGGGAGCCTGATTTCTCCAGCTCCATTTTTCTTTCTCAAGATTGCTTTGGCAATTCAGGTTCTTTTGTGTTTCCATACAAACTGTGAAATTTTTTGTTCTAGTTCTGTGAAAAATGCCATTGGTACCTTGATGGGGATTGCATTGAATGTGTAGATTGTTTTGGGTAGTAGAGTCATTTTCACAATGTTGATTCTTCCAATCCAAGAACATGGTATATCTCTCCATCTGTTTGAATCATCTTTAATTTCTTTCATTGGTGTCTTATAGTTTCCTGCATACAGGTCTTTTGTCTCCCTAGGTAGGTAAATTCCTAGGTATTTTATTCTTTTTTGTTGTAATGGTAGATGGGAGTGTTTCCTTAATTTCTCTTTCAGATTTTTCATCATTAGTGTATAGGAATGCAAGAGATTTCTGTGCATTAATTTTGTATCCTGCAACTTTACCAAATTCATTGATTAGCTCTAGTAGTTTTCTGGTGGCATCTTTAGGATTCTCTTTGTATAGTATCATGTCATCTGCAAACAGTGACAGCTTTACTTCTTTTCCGATTCATATTCATTTTATTTCTTTTTCTTCTCTGATTGCTGTGGCTAAAACTTCCAAAACTATGTTGAATAATAGTGGTGAGAGTGGACAACCTTGTCTTGTTCCTGATCTTAGAGGAAATGGTTTCAGTTTTTCATCATTGAGAATGATGTTGGCTGTGGGTTTGTCATATATGGCCTTTATCATGTTGAGGTAAGTTCACTCTATGCCTACTTTCTGGAGGGTTTTTATCATCAATTGGTGTTGAATTCTGTCAAAAGCTTTTTCTGCATCTATTGAGTTGATCATATGGTTTTTCTCCTTCAATTTGTTAATACGGTGTATCACATTGATTGATTTGCATATTTTGAAGAATCCTTGCATTCCTGGGATAAGCCCCACTTGATCTTGGTGTATGATCCTTTTAATGTGCTGTTGGATTCTGTTTGCTAGTATTTTGTTGAGGATTTTGGCATCTGTGTTCATCAGTGACATTGGCCTGTACTTTTCTTTCTTTGTGACATCCTTGTCTGGTTTTGGTATCAGGGTGATGGTGGCCTCGTAGAATGAGTTTGGGAGTGTTCCTCACTCTGCTATATTTTGGAAGAGTTTGAGAAGGATAGGTGTTACCTCTTTTCTAAATGTTTGATAGAATTCACCTGTGAAGCCATCTGCTCCTGGGCTTTTGTTTGTTGGAAGATTTTTGATCACAGTCTCAATTTCAGTGCTTGCGATTGGTCTGTTTATACTTTCTATTTCTTCCTGCTTCAGTCTCGGAAGGTTGTGCTTTTCTAAGAATTTGTCCATTTCTTTCAGGTTGCCCATTTTATTGGCATAGAGTTGCTTGTAGTAATCTCTCATGATCCTTTGTACTTCTGCAGTGTCAGTTGTTACTTCTCCTTTTTCCTTTCTAATTCTATTGATTTGAGTCTTCTCCCTTTTCTTCTTGATGAGTCTGGCTAATGGTTTATCACTTTTGTATATCTTCTCAAAGAACCAGCTTTTAGTTTTATTAATCTTTGCTAATGTTTCCTCCATTTCTTTTTCATCTATTTCTGATCTGATCTTTATGATTTCTTTCCTTCTGCTAACTTTGGGGGTGTTTTTTGTTCTTCTTTCTCTAATTGCTTTAGGTGTAAGGTTAGGTTGTTTATTTGAGATGTTTCTTGTTTCTTGAGGTAGGATTGTATTGCTATAAACTCCCTGCTTAGAACTGCTTTTCTGCATCTCATAGGTTTTGGGTTGTCGTGTTTTCATTGTCATTTGTTTCTAGGTATTTTTTGATTTCCTCTTTGATTTTTTCAGTGATTTCTTGGTTATTTAGTCGTGTATTGTTTAGCCTCCATGTGTTTGTATTTTTTACAGTTTTTTTCCAGTAATTGATATCTAGTCTCATAGCATTGTGGTCCAAAAAGATACTTGATATGATTTCAGTTTTCTTAAATTTACCAAGGCTTGATTTGTGACCCAAGATATGATCTATCCTGGAGAATGTTCCATGAGCACTTGAGAAGAAAGTGTATTCTGTTGTTTTTGGATGGAATGTCCTATAAATATCAATTAAATCCATCTTGTTTAATGTATAATTTAAAGCTTGTGTTTCCTTATTTATTTTCATTTTGGATGATCTGTCCATTGGTGAAAATGGGGTGGTAAAATCCCCTACTATGATTGTGTTACTGTCAATTTCCCCTTTTATGGCTGTTAGCATTTGCCTTATGTATTGAGGTGCTCCTATGTTGGGTGCATAAATATTTACAATTGTTATATCTTCTTCTTGGATTGATCCCTTGATCATTATGTAGTGTCCTTGTTTGTCTCTTGTAATAGTCTTTATTTTAAAGTCTATTTTGTCTGATATGAGAATTGCTACTCCAGGTTTCTTTTGATTTCCATTTACATGGAATATCTTTTTCCATCCCCTCACTTTCAGTCTGTATGTGTCCCTAGGTCTGAAGTGGGTCTCCTGTAGACAGTATATAGACGGGTCTTGTTTTTTTATCCATTCAGCCAGTCTATGTCTTTTGGTTGCAGCATTTAATCCATTTATATTTAAGGTAATTATCAATATGTATGTATGCTCCTATTACCATTTTCTTAATTGTTTTGCATTTATTATTGTAGGTCTTTTCCTTCTCTTGTGTTTTCTGCCTAGGGAAGGTCCTTTAGCATTTGTTATAAGCTGGTTTGGTGGTGCTGAATTCTCTTAGCTTTTGCTTGTCTGTAAAGATTTTAATTTCTCCATCGAATCTGAATGAGATCCTTGCTGGGTAGAGTAATACTGGTTGTAGGTTTTCCCCTTTCATCACTTTAAATATGTCCTCCCACTCCCGTCTGGCTTCCAGAGTTTCTGCTGAAAGATCAGCCATTAACCTTATGGGGATTCCCTTGTATGTTATTTGCTGGTTTTCCCTTGCTGCTTTTAATACTTTTTCTTTGTATTTATTTTTGATAGTTTGATTAATATTTGTCTTGACGTTTCTCCTTGGATTTATCCTGTATGGGACTCTGCGCTTCCTAGAGTTGATTGACTATTTCCTTTCACGTATTAGGGAAGTTTTCAACTATAATTTCTTCAGACCATTTCTTTTTCTCTTCTTCTTCTGGGACCCCTATAATTCAAATGTTGGTGCACTTAATGTTGTCCCAGAGGTCTCTGAGACTGTCCTCAATTCTCTTCATTCTTTTTTCTTTATTCTGCTCTGCGGTAGTTATTTCCACTATTTTATCTTCCAGGTTACTTATCCGTTCTGCTGCCTCAGTTATTCTGCTATTGATTCTTTCTGGAGAATTTTTAATTTCATTTATTGTGTTGTTCATCATTGTTTGTTTGCTCTTTAGTTCTTGTAGGTCCTTGTTAAACATTTCTTGTATTTTCTCCGTTCTATTTCCAACATTTTCGTTCATCTTTACTATCATTACTCTGAATTCTTTTTCAGGTAGACTGCCTATTTCGTCTTCATTT
This sequence comes from Balaenoptera acutorostrata, assembly GCF_949987535.1. Classification (NCBI taxonomy): domain Eukaryota; kingdom Metazoa; phylum Chordata; class Mammalia; order Artiodactyla; family Balaenopteridae; genus Balaenoptera; species Balaenoptera acutorostrata. Next base: position 119,906,070 of record NC_080067.1, read on the forward strand.
GTTTGGTGGGTTTTTACCTTGGTCATTCATCTGCAGTGTGTTTCTCTGTCTTCTCATTTTGCTTAACTTACTGTGTTTGGGGTCTCCTTTTTGAAGGCTACAGGTTTGTAGTTCCCATTGTTTTTGATGTCTGCCCCCAGTGGCTAAGGTTGGTTCAGTGGGTTGTGTAGGCTTCCTGGTGGAAGGATCTTGTGCCTGTGTTCTGGTGCATGAGGCTCGATCTTGTCTTTCTGTTGGGCAGGACTGCATCTGGTGGTGTGTTTTGGGGTGTCTGTGATCTTATTATGATTTTAGACAGCATCTCTGCTAATGGGTGGGGTTGTGTTCCTGTCTTGCTAGTTGTTTGGCATAGCATGTCCAGCACTGTAGCTTGCTGGTCGTTGAGTGGAGCCTGGTCTTAGCATTGAGACGGAGATCTCTGGGAGATGTTTCGCCATTTCATATTATGTGGAGCCTGGATTTCTCTGGTGGACCAATGTCCTGAACTTGGCTCTCCCTCCTCAGAGACACAGGCCTGACACCTCGCTGGAGCACCAAGACCCTGTCAGTCACACAGCTCAGAAGAAAAGGGAGAAAAAAAGAAAGAAAGAAAGAAGAGAGCATCCAAACCAAAAAACAAACCCACCAGTGATAACAAGCGCTAAAAACTACACTGAGAAAAACCCCAAAAATGGACAGACAGCACCCTAGGACAAATGGTAAATGCAAAGCTATACAGACAAAATCACACAAAGAAGCATACACATCCACAGTCACAAAAAGAGTAAAAGGAAAAAAATTTATATATATATAAAAAACAAAGGAAGAGAGTAACCATATCAATAAACAAATCTACCAATGATAATAAACACTAAATACTAAACTAAGATAAAAATAAAACCAGAAAAAATTAGATGCAGAAAGCAAACCCAAAGTCTACAGTTGCTCCCAAAGTCCACTGCCTGAATTTTGGGATGATTCGTTGTCTATTCTGCTATTCCAGAGATGCAGGATACATCAAGTTGATTGTGGAGATGTAATCCACTGCTCCTGAGGCTGCTGGGAGCAATTTCCCTTTCTCTTCTTTGTTTGCACAGCTCCTGGGTTTCAGCTTTGGATTTGGGCTCGTTTCTGCCTTTAGGTCACCTGAGGGCATCTGTTCCCCACCCAGACAGGACGGGGTTAAAGTAGCAGCTGATTAGGGGGCTCTGGCTCACTCAGGCCGGGGCGAGGGAGGGGTACGGAATGTGGGGTGAGCCTGTGGCGGCAGAGGTCTGCGTGATGTTGCAACAGCCTGAGGCATGCCAGGTGTTCTCCCGGGGAAGTTGTCCCTGGATCACGGGACCCTGGCAGTGGCGGGCTGCACAGGCTCCTGGGAGGGGAGGTGTGGATAGTGACCTGTGCTTGCACACAGGCTTCTTGGTGGCTGCAGCAGCAGCTTTAGCATTTCATGCTGTCTCTGGGGTCCGCGCTGATAGCCGTGGCTTGCGCCCGTCTTTGGAACTCGTTTAGGTGGTGCTCTGAATCCCCTCTCCTCGTGCACCCCTAAACAATGGTCTCTTGCCTCTTTGGCAGCTCCAGACTTTTTCCCGGACTCCCTCCCAGCTAGCTGTGGCACACTAGCCCCCCTTCAGGCTGTGTTCACACAGCCAACCCCAGTCCTCTCCCTGGGATCTGAACTCCGAAGCTGAAAGTGGAGCCTCAGCTCTCAGCCCCCACCTGCCCTGGCGGGTGAGCAGACAAGCCTCTCGCGCTGGTGAGTGCTGGTCGGCACCAATCCTCTGTGCGGGAATCTCTCCGCTTTGCCCTCCGCACCCCTGTTGCTGTGCTTTCCTCCATGGCTCCGAAGCTTCCCCCTCGCCACTCCCAGTCTCCGCCAGTGAAGGGGCTTCCTAGTGTGTGGAAACTTTTTCTCCTTCACAGCTCCCTCCCAGAGGTGCAGGTCCTGTCCCTATCCTTTTGGCTCTGTTTTTTCTTTTTTCTTTTGTCCTACCCAGGTACGTGGGGATTTTCTTGCCTTTTGGGAGGTCTGAGGTCTTCTGCTAGCATTCAGTAGGTGTTCTGTAGGAGTTGTTCCACATATAGATGTATTTCTGATGTATTTGTGGGGAGGAAGGTTATCTCCACGTCTTCCTCCTCTGCCAGCTTGAAGGTCTCTCCCACATGACTCACTTTGAATTATGGTTTTCTCAGGGTATATGCCCAGTAGTGGGATTGCTGGGTCATATGGTAGTTCTATTTTTAGTTTTTTAAGGAGCCTCCATACTGTTCTCCATAGTGGCTTTATCAGTTGACATTCCCACCAACGGTGTAGGAGCGTTCACTTTTCTCCATATCCTCTACAGCATTTATTGTTTGTAGATTTTTGATGATGGCAATTCTGATCGGTGTGAGGTGATACCTCATTGTAGTTTTGATTTGCATTTCTCTAATAATTAGCGATGTTGAGCATCTTTTCATGTGCCTGTTGGCCATTTGTATGTCTTTTTTTTTTTTTTTTTTTTTTAAACATTTTTCCTTTTTTTTTTTTTTAAGGAATTCCTTTATTTTTTATTATTTATTTATTTATTTTTGGTTGTGTTGGGTCTTCGTTTCTGTGCAAGGGCTTTCTCTAGTTGCGGCGAGCGGGGGCCACTTTTCATCGCGGTGCGCGGACCTCTCACTGTCGCGGCCTCTGTTGTTGCGGAGCACAGGCTCCAGACGCGCAGGCTCAGCAATTGTGGCTCACGGGCCTAGTTGCTCCGCGGCATGTGGGATCTTCCCAGACCAGGGCTCGCACCCGTGTCCCCTGCATTGGCAGGCAGACTCTCAACCACTGCGCCACCAGGGAAGCCCCATTTGTATGTCTTTTTTAGACAGATGTCTATTTAGGTCTTCTGCCCGTTTTTTGATTGGGTTGTTTGTTTTTCTGATATTGAGTTGTATAAGCTTTTTGTATATTTTGGAAATTATGACCCTGCCAGTTGTATTGTTTGCAAATATTTTCTCCCAGTCCGTAGGTTGTCTTTTTTGTTTTGTTAATGGTTTCCTTTGCTGTGCAAAATCTTTTAAGCTTGATTAGGTCCCATTTGTTTATTTTTGCTTTTATTTCTTTTGCCTGGGGAGACAGATTTAAGAATATATTGCTGCAGTTTATGTCAGAGAATGTTTTGCCTATGTTCTTTTCTAGTTTTATGGTGTCATGTCTTATTTTTAGTTATTTAAACCATTTTGAGTTTATTTTGTATATGGTGTGAGGAATTGTTCTAATTTCATTGATTAAAATTTAGCTGTCTAGCTTTCCCAACACCACTTTTACCACTGTATATTTTTGCCTCCTTTATTGTAGATTAATTGACCATAGGTGTGTGGGTTTATTTCTGGCCTCTCTCTTCTGGTCCATTGATCAATTTGTCTGTTTTTGTGCCAATACCATGCTGTTTTGACTACTATAGCTTTCTGGTATTGTCTGAAGTCTAGAAGGGTTAATACCTCCAGCTTTGTTCTTTTCCCTCAGGATTGCTTTGGTAATTCTGGGTCTTTTATATTTTCATATTAATTTTAGGATTATTTGTTCTAGTACTGTGAAAAATGTCATGGCCATTTTGATAGGGATCATATTAAATCTATAGATTGCTTTGGATAGTATGGCCATTTTCACAATATTAATTATTCCAATTCAAGAGCACAAGATATCTTTCCATTTCTTTGAATAATCTTCAATATCCTTTATCAGTGTTTTATAGTTTTCAGCGTACAGGTCTTTAACCTTCTTGGTTAAGTTTATTCCAAGATTTTTTTTTTAATGCAATTTAAACAGGATTTTTTTTTTTACTTTCTCTTTCTGATATTTTATTGTTAGTATAAAGAAATGCAGCAGATTTCTGTAATTAATCTTGTATCCTGCTACCTTGCGGAATTAGTTTATCAGTGCTAATAGTTTTTGTGTGGAGTCTTTAGGATTCTCTATATAGAGTATCATGTCATCTGCAAAGAGTGATTATTTCACCTGTTCCTTTCCAATTTGGATAAATTTTATTTATTATTTTTGTCTGATTGCTATGGCTAGGACTTCCAGTACTACGTTGAATAGAAGTGGTGAGAGTGGACATCCTTGTCTTGTTCCTGAATTTCAAGGTAAGGCTTTCAGCTTTTCACCATTGAGTATTATGTTGGCTGTGGGCTTGTCATAAATGATTTTTTTTTTCATAAATGATTTTTATTATGTTGTGATATGTTCCCTCTACACCTACTTTGGCAAGAGTTTTTTATCATGAATGGATGTTGAATTTTATCAAATGCTTTTCTGAGTCTATTGAGATGATCCTGTGGTTTTTGTCTTTTCTTTTGTTAATGTGGTGTATTTCACCGATTGATTTGCCTATGTTGAGCTATGCTTGTGATCCTGGAATGAATCCAACTTGGTCATGGTGTATGATCCTTTTTATATATTGTTGAATTTGGTTTGCTAATATTTTGTTGAGGAGTTTTGCATCTATATTCATCAAAGATGTTGGTCTGTAATTTTCTTTTTTTGTAGTGTCCTTGTCTGGCTTTGGTATCAGGGTGATGGTGGCTTCATAGAATGAATTTGGGAGTATTTCCTCCTTTTCAATCGTTTGGAATAGTTTGATAAGGATATGTATAAATTCTTCTTTGTGTGTTTGATACAATTCCCCAGTGAAGCCATCCTACCCTGGACTTTTATTTGCAGGGAATTTTTAAATTACAGATTCTATTTCACTCCTAGTGTTTGGTCTATTCAAATTTTCTGTTTCTTCTTGATTCAGTTTTGGCAGACTGTATGTTTCTGGAAACTTGTCTGTTTCTTCTAGGTTGTCCATTTTGTTGGCATATAACTGTTCATATTTTCTTTTGGTATTTTGTATTTCTGCAGTATCAGTTATTTCTCCTCTTTCATTTCTTGTTTTGTTTATTTGTGTCCTCTTTCTTTTCTTCTTGGTAAGCCTGGCTAGAGGTTTGTTAATTTTGTTTTCCTTCCAAAAACATAGCTCTTGGTTTTATTTATCTTTTCTATTGTTTTTGGTTCTCTAGCTGATCTTTATTATTTCCTTCCTTTGACTTTGGGTTTTATTTGTTCTTTTTCTAATTCTTTAGGTGGTAGGTTAGATTGTTTATTTGTGGTTTTCTTGTTTCTTGAGGAAGGCCTGTATCTCTATAAACTTTCCTCTTAGAACTGTTTTTGCTGCATCCTATAGATTTTGTAAGGTCCATTGACATTTGCCTTAAGGTATTTTCTCATTTCCTCTTTGATTTTCTCATTGATCCATTGGTTTTTTAGTAGCATGTTGTTTAGTCTCCATGTGATAGTTTTTTTCCTATTTGATTTCCAGGTTTTTAGATAGTCACCTTCACATTAAGTCATTTTTTATACCCACATAAACTCAAAGAGTATCAGTGCTGGACAACAGTCCTTGAATCTACATTCTCTCATTTTTACACAGTGTATTGGTTGAGAGTACAACCCTGGTAGTAAACTGTCTGGATTTGAATCCAGACTCCAGTACAAAGTAGTTTTGGACTCAGGACATTTAAAAAAATTCCCAGTGCCAGAAGTCCCTAATCTATAATATGGAATAATATTACTTGGAAGAATAAATGACTTAATGGTAAGTGCTCAATACATTTTAGACATTACTACTATCCACACAAAGGATCCCAAAGAAATGAGGAGCTTTGCTCTCACTGATTTAGTGTCAAAGGCAGAATCAGACCCAGTTCTTCTAACATTTTTGCCTGAGACATCCCATTACTCCAGGGCCAAAAACATCTAGAACCAAACAATTTTATTAATTATAATGTCAAGATAAAAAAATTTTCCCAAAACCAAAATTATTATTATTATTATTTTTTTGCCTATTCTATTCTCTCTTTGTCTCTCTTCCTCTTATATGTATTCTTCTTGAATTAGCCTAATTTGGAAAGACACACACACATGCACACTCTATCTTGAAAAGAGAATCATATGCCCATTCAATAAATATTGTTTATTGAATCCAAATAAGATAATCTCAATCTTTCTGGTCTTAACATATGAGACAAAAAATGCAAGACTTTTTTTAATGTGCAGAAAAGCCTCTTCTAGATAATAATTTTCTATTCACTTATTATCATATAATCTACAAAACAGATTGGATTCATAAGCAGTTTAGTCAATAATAATTATGTTTTCAATAAGCTATGTCTATAATTTCCTGTTAATCATCCATGGTTTTAGTGTTGTAGAAAATGATATTTATTTGATCCCGTAAGTATGTATTATATCTTTCTCTAGTAGAATGGGAAAGTTTAAAACCAGTATTTTTGAAGTGCCAAAAACTTGATAATGCCAATTCATTTAACCTTCATAATGACTCTTTGAAGTGCCAATAATAACACATACTATTGTGTGTGCATATATCATGTCTTGGCACTGTGCTCAGTACCTAATGCTCATAACAATTAATCTTCATAGCAACACTATGAAGGAGATTCCATTGTCATTTCCAGTTTATAAAGGAGGAACCACAACCCTAACAAGTTACATAATCAGTCCATGGTCTTACAGTGGGTGAACTGGAATTTAAATTCAAGTTTGTCTGGTGGCCAAGTGCATACCTTTTTGCATACATTCTACCTCCTTAGCTGTTAGCACCTAGCATAGTACCTAGCACCTAATATGATGCCTGATTCATACTAGACAAACCATAAACATTTGTGGAATAAGTAATTGCAAGAAGCAGTATGGTAGGAAAAGAACAGAGAGTTTGGCTTCAGACAGCATTGGTTAAAAATCCCTGCTTTAGTGCCTCTAATTAACTAACATCATATTCTTTTATCATTTCTACAACTTGGTGTCCATGTCTGTAAAATGGGCTTAATTGTAGGTGTGTTAAGTTGTAAGGATTAATGTGCATTTACAGTCCTCAACCTAGTGCCTCTATATTCTTTATTGGATACTATTATAGTCACCATTACATCTGGTATAAGACATCAATGTAAAATGCATTAAATATATTTTATATATTATCATAATGATGCTAAGAGGCTAGTAAAATTGTTCAGTAAGAATTTCCTATTATCTTTTATTGTACCTTAACTACTGAGTTTTTGTTCTAAAGTTTCATTATTCCATATATAACCTTTCTTTATTTTTATTCAATCAAAAAATTCTCCTTTGAATTCTAAATTTCTTCTCTAAATTATAAGAAAAGCAAAGTTACAGTTACTTCTACATAAATATTACCAGTTATATCAAGTACATAAAAAGTATTTTAATGGATTTTTTATGGGAAAGGTATGTGAGGTTTCACAGAAATGTTTAGAACAAAAATGTATTTATACTGCATATATATAAATTAGATTATAAATTAAATAAATAAGTTAAAATATATTTATAAATTAGAAGATTGACATATGCTGATTATTGATGGTGGAAGTATTTCCTAGAAATAAACTGCCCATTTTGTAGTAAATGTGTTCAATAATCACTAAATTCATCCTTATTAGTGATATTTAAATTGTTAATAACTTGCAGATTTGTAGAGCATATCATACATCACTATATTTCCTTTCCTTGTTTAAACTAATATTGCTGTTTATTGATTTAGCCAGCTAAGTGATTATTTCAGGCCTTAGATATTTATTGTCATAAATGTTGATCTCACATTGAAATCGTTTAAAAGTGAAACAGTCTGTTGAAACAACTAGATGTAAAATAGGTGGATATTTTAAGTCAATTCTGATAAAAGTCTCTTTTAGACAAACATCTCGTTATTCTTTCCCATAACATATGGATCAGAGTTTCCCTTTATCCCTCTGGCAATTCCGGCAAATGTTCTAAGCACCTACATTTATTTCTTATTATTTTCTGCTTCTCATTCGTGAACAGTTCTCAGTATATCACAGTACATGGAATATTTTGTACTGAGTGGCTCTTGTTACCAAGTCCTTTGAGGATTTTTGGACATTCAAAATGATGTTCTACTACAACAGTGAAATCTTTTTCTTTATGTCAAATTCTCAGTGTATAAACTACACAGTTAAAAATAACATCTCCAATATGTTGGGGCTTCATTCTCTACAGACATTTTGTAATATTAAAAAAAAAAAAAGGCTTTCAGGATACAATGTACAATGTCTGATACATATTGTCTTTGAAAAAATAAGCTCAGGAGAAAATCATTTTATTCAGCTCTGCTATGATATTTGATATTTTAAAAAGCCTTTACTATAATAAAACTCTCTTTTCCCATGCTAAGCTTAATCTTCGTTCAATTCTTTGTATATTCATTCATTTATTCACTTGATTCATTTGTCGGAAGTTGTGTGATGGCATTAAAAAACAACAAAAAAATCCCTCCTCTATATCATAGCATTATTTTCCTTATCTATGGAGACATCAAATATTTTCATGGCTTCATTAACATAACTCTTGAAATCACTTGGCAAATGCTTCCATATTTGATCTTAATTAATGAAAAAATTATCCTGAAATTCCTAGAAAAGCTTGTCAGATTTCATTAGACCCTTAAGTAAATCCTTTTGTATGTCTGTACTCTTCATTCAGTAACTTATGCCAGGGTTCTCAGGACAAAGGGATTTCTTCTACTTAAGCTGGAAATTAATAGAAAGATGGACACAAATGGTACTATCACCTGCCAATAACAGGCAAAGAGCAGAGTAGGTGAACTATTGCTCTGAATGAAATTAGTAAAATTAGAATTAAAGTCAAAGACATGCACTTGTGTATTTTGTTGTTTTGATTTTGTTGCTCTTGTTGTGACAAATTTGAATTTGCAAGACTGATCCAACAGGCAAATTCTAAATAAAGCAATGGCTGATTTAAGTTTTCAAAAGCATAGTTCATCTTTTTTAACTCAATTTGATCTTGTAGTGTCTGGGAAATAGATAAGGTGAGCACTTATCCTGCTTAGGGACTTTTGCTCATTTTGCTTATCCACTACCTTTCTTTTAGAAACCATGCAGATACTATGGGCATATCTGTTTTATTATTAAGATATTTTTGAGCTACTTTTAAAAAGATGAGGCATGCAGAAAGATATAAACTGAAATTTACTTGACTCCCTCACTAACAAACCCATTGAACTCTGCAAGGACATTCTCAACACTCTCAATTAAAAATTTAAAACCTATTTTAGAGACATGTAAAAGGGTAATAACTATTAGGGAGTTTATTAATATGCAATGATTATTTGAAGTGAATTATTTTTTAAAATAAATTTAGCCATAACCCATTAGTGCACCCTTTCAAATGATGGATTAAAGGCTACTAATACAGAAATTTTAGATAATATGATGGTTTGTGTCACAAGAGAGTTCATACAATGTTATTATCAGGAAGAGTTTATTCTATAGGATAAAGTATAAACATTAGTCCAAAGCAAGACAAGGCATTTCAATATTCCAAATTTACTGCAAATCCCATGAAAAAGAGAAGGTGTAAATAACCTTAACGTAGGAGAAGCGATGGTTGTAACCTGCAGGCACCAATTTTGACTATGATTTTTGATAGTCTCCCTGTTATTCAGGTAACATTGACCACTTTTGATCCCCAGGATCTTCTCCTCTTCTAAATGTTTAGAAATTTAGACTCTGGCTCCTTTTTTACTAGACTTTGCTTGTGTACATTGTGTTCCCAAGAAGGCATTTGGGTGATAGTGGGATAATGGATTTAAAACATATAATTTTACTTAGCTGAGAAACTCTGCTTACCCTTTGTACCAAAATCATACACTGTATGTAGAACCAAAATAAATAAACTAAATTTCTTCACATATTTTCAAGTAAAAAACAAGAAGCCCAATTGACATTACATTTGCTTAAGCACGTATATAATTACTTGAACTCATATGAAACCCTTTACACTCAAAGCAAAGTCATCCACCATTTAAATTCTGTAGTTGCTACAAGTCATCCTCCCAGGCCTCCTTTCATTTCTATGCTCTATTCTCCATTGCATAATGATGTCACCAGAGAATTAGTTTCCATTTCCTCATCTTTGAGAAGAGATCACCGTATCTTCAACATAAATTTGCTCTCAGGATTAAATTAGACAATGCATATAAAATACTTAGTGTAATGCCTGGCATATAGTAGAATATGATAAATGGTAGATTTTATCCTCTGTTCTCTTACTTCATTTTAAGGCATAATCCTACCAATTTTTATTAAGAATATATGAGGGAGAGACTTTCTTTTTGCAGTCTAAGAATTTCATTCTTTGCCTATAAGAATAAAAACATTGTGATGTTGTAGAGATGTGTAGTAGCTTTTAAATAGAAGTGGGTATTTCAATAAGGCTTGAAGAAGCAGGACGTTCATATATGAGTGAGTATTTCAATAGGGCTTGGTGAAGTAGGACATTAACTTCTGGGGATATGATCAGTTATTTACATTAGAAAAGCAGCATCATAAATAGCAGCTGTCATTCAGAATTAGACTAAAATCATGCTTCTTGCATTGTCAATTCAGACATGTGCACTATAGTAGCACAGCTTGTGTTATTTTTGAATTTTCTATAAAAAGACTTTTTCAACAGTAGCATTTCGATAATATTTTAAAATTAGATTCTTATTTCTTATGAAATTGAATTTTGCATTCTAACAGAGATGGTAATACTGGGAAAACTGAAAATTAAATCCAAATTCTGGGAAATCTGTTATATCAATATGACTAATATCTGGATCTAATGTCAGATGAGATATTATACAAGACAAATCAGGGATTGTATTTTTATCTATAATGGTATCAAGGTGGCTAATCATCATTATTAAATTGAGGGCAGATGAGTCGTGTGTGAAATGAATGTGTGGACTCATTCCAATTCCTCTGAGAAGGACGCTATAATTGGCATCAATTAGTCCTCTTGTTGGCAGTTTTAGTAAACCATCTGAAATTTAATAAACAAAGACTGAAATGCATTCTCAATGAAAGACAGTCATCTTGGACATTGATGAAAGCTGATTAGCAAATTGGCAGTTGGTATTCACCCTGCCTCTTCAAATATTGACTCAGTTGACTTAATGCTTTTCACCCCTTTTATCAGCATAAGACTTCATTTTTACCACTTTCAAAAATAAATTCTCCTAAATAAATATTTATGTGATAGTTTTACTTTAACCCTTTTTCATATACTCTAATATAAATGCATGTGCTTCAGAGAAATGGGGAATCCCCAAGGTATCACTCACTGCATTGTTGTTACGTATGTTAAACAAAACTATGATCTTGAAGAGTTGATGCATTATCTCAAATGCTTAGTTTAGTTATGGGGAGTAGAGCTAATCACTGAGAGATTCTGAGCAGTGTTTTCATTTTAAGCTTACAATTTTGTAAAATAGGAGTTGGTGTTTGTTTCCTAATTATCTGTGAGGTAATATGAGGTATGAACCCTAAGAGAAATAAGATCAAGAAAACACAGCAAATTATTATTTTGTTTTAAAAACTAATTTTATTTCTTTTTAACCTCACAACCACCAAGTCTATGTTTCCAGACTTGACTCAGGCTCTTGACTGAGGATAAATGCGTGTGCATTCTTTCAAAGAGTCATAATTTGCGGGTGGTGTGGGGGGAGGAGTCTGTAGAAAAATACGAAGGAAAGTAGTAAGAAACTCATCTGTCATGTTTGTCATTTTATAAAGTTGATTAGATAATTTTTAAATCTCCCTTTCTTCACTGTTAAACAAGCTACTTTTCTTTCTTTTTTAAAAATTATTTATTTATTTATTTATTTATTTATTTATTTATTTATTTATGGCTGTGTTGGGTCTTCATTTCTGTGCGAGGGCTTTCTATAGTTTTGGCAAGTGGGGGCCACTCTTCATCACGGTGCGCGGGCCTCTCACTATCGTGGCCTCTCTTGTTGCGGAGCACAGGCTCCAGACGCGCAGGCTCAGTAGTTGTGGCTCACGGGCCTAGTTGCTCCACGGCATGTGGATACTCCCGGACCAGGGCTCGAACTCGTGTCCCCTGCATTGGCAGGCAGATTCTCAACCACTGCGCCACCAGGGAAGCCCAACAAGCTACTTTTTTTTTTTTTTTTAATTTATTTATTTATTTTTGGCTGTGTTGGGTCTTCGTTTCTGTGCGAGGGCTTTCTCTAGTTGCGGCAAGTGGGGGCCGCTCTTCATCGCGGTGCGCGGGCCTCTCACTGTTGCGGCCTCTCCCGTTGCGGAGCACAGGCTCCAGACGTGCAGGCTCAGTAGTTGTGGCTCACGGGCTCAGTTGCTCTGCGGCATGTGGGATCTTCCCAGACCAGGGCTCGAACCCGTGTCCCCTGCATTGGCAGGCAGATTCTTAACCACTGCGCCACCAGGGAAGCCCCAACAAGCTACTTTTAATAAATGTATTCGTTTATGGTTTTGTGTATGTTTTGTTTGAATTACCTAAAAATTTTATTCTCTCTTCTTCTCTAAGAAATACAGATGCCAATACCAAATCTGTTGAAATTCACATTTAATATTCACTTTTAAAGTACCCGCTGAACAATGTAATGAACACTGAAAAAAAAATAAGGCATGATATGAACTAGTTTGGGATCCATTTATTTCACACACTTCTCACGAGGCATAATGATGTTCATTAGTGAGTAACCTTTACCGAAGTCTATGTTAGACATAGTATTTAGATATTTGTATTTAAACTAACCACATTCCAGAAAATTCTTCAGTTCACTCACTAGTCATTGCAATGAGATCCAAGATACAGAACATGTGAGCTGAAGCTGAGTTGAGGAGTTAACGTTCCTTAAGTGGAGATGAGCCACATAAATACTCATTTGCATTTTTAATGTGTAGTATAGTGACTCCCCCCCATGAAAAAAAGGGGGCTACTAGAAAGTAGCATAAAATATGTAAAATATGATATCAATAAGGCACTGATATCCCAACTAAGTTAAAATTTTTTAGTGATTTAAAACTTCATGAAGCTTATAACTTAGAGAAGTAACCTAGATATCACTTGAAGTCATCTTGCCCTATGACACTGGAATAAAATGGGCTGGGTCCACTACCCCAGTACTGTGAGAAGGCCATCCCCCAATATATGTGATTTTTAGAGGTTTATAGTCACAAGGCCCCCTCTTACTCCATGTTTCAACTTCTAATTCATTCCGTTTTACTTCCATCTCATTCTTCAGGCTGCTCTCACTTTTTTGCTCTGCATTAATGCAAATGTGATTGCCTTTGCATTGATTCTGCCCAAGTACTTGGCCTCATTCTTAAATCTCCCAAGCCTGTTCTCTGGGATGTACCCCAATTTAACTGTGTAAAGTCTTTTAGCTCTCCTGCTTTGGATAGCCATAGACTCACCATTTTATTCTGCTAAAACAGGAAGTCTGGTCTAGGGTCATTGTTTCTCAGAGAAGAAATAAAAATGTTAGTCCTTCTTTTCTTAATTTCTCCTGGTGACTGGAAATAGTACAGAGGAGAATTATAAGATAGAGTGACCTTCATCAGCTTTGATTTTTAATGTTTTTTTTTTCCTCAAGATATCACATTGATCTTCAGCAGTTTCATTGCTGTAACACAGAGGTCAGATTTCATAATAAATGGCAAGTTATCATTTCTGTTGAGGACATAGTATTCTTTTAGACAACAAAATCAATGTTTCCTGTATTGTAGATTCAGTGAAGAGAAACACACTCACACACACACACACACACACACACACGGATGACACTTAGTAGCATCTACACGATAGAAGAAATCCAAAGACAAATATATCCATGACTTCAACAGGGGTGGATAAGCTCTGGGAAAAATAATTCTGACCTTAAAAAACAAAATTCTCAGTGTGTTAACTGTTTATCAAATTGTTCTTAGGTAAGAACCTCAGATTTTCACAGAAGTAAAAGATTTGAAAACCAAAGTAGCCCCCATCAAAATACAGTGCTATTTGTCTATTTTCAGGGTCTATCCCTCCAAATCCTGTTTCAAAGCCCACCTGGTTTCTCTCCCTAGGGATGAGCTCTTTGTTGAAGACAGTAGTCTCCCATTACTCCAGGACTTTGTCCTCAGCTAATAATGCGCAAGGTTTTAGGGGAATTGTGGGGGAAATTATTTGAATTGAAAAGCTTTTCATAACAAATGAGTGAATTATTAATGGAGGAAATTGGGGTAGTAAGAAAGGCATTTTTGGTGTAAAGCCCTACAGACAGTTTTATCATGTCAAAGAAGTAACCTAGTAGTCTACGTATTTGTATCAAATCCAAGTCAATGTCTTACCAAATATTCTGAAATATATTACCTAATATCTAATGACACAGGGTAATATATATGTACAAATTATGAATTGTTGTATCCAATAATATTTATTAAAACTTTAATACTGCTTGTCATTGTTACTTGTCTTTTGCCATCTCCCTATCTAGTTTCTCTCAGCATGTATTCCCAACATTTCCACCTTTCCTGACTCCCACCCACCCCTCCTTTAGCTGATGACCTTGCCTTCCAGCCCACAGAGAAAACTCAGACATAAGCATGCCTTCTATTAAATTCATGTACATCATCTATCTCAGATTTTCTAACAGCCCTTTTTGTCCAGAACCATAAAATGATTCATAGAATCATTCACAGAGTGAGTTCTTTTTCTTCTATTCAAAGGCAGTCTCCCCATGTACCCATCTTCTACTTTTTCCTGAATCTTCCTCAATCTGTTAACTCTTGCTTCTCTTGTAGCTTCTATCTTTCCTTCTCTACTGTCTTCTTGCCTTTAACTTACACACATATGCTAAACCTCTTCTTTTTCTAAAAACCAAGCCAAACCAAAGAAACACAACTCTCCTTTGAGTTTACATCCTCAGTCTAGTATCTACCTCCTCCTCTCTCATTCACATTTTTCAAAGTAATAATCTTGTCACAGGTTCCCTTACCATTAGATGAACCCCCAACTAGCTCCTATCCTGTTTCTGTCTCTTAATTCTGCTGAAACTGCTTTTGTAAGATTCCCATTGCATAATTTCCTGCTGATTTGGCTTGATCTTAAATTTAACAATATCTGAAAGATATTTTTTGTCCACCAGGCAAACGTCATGAAAAGTTTTGGATGCATTTGATTATGATTATAGCCTGGGGAGTACCTGGAACACAGTGACTCTAAGATGGCTACGGTTTCTCCATTCCCTGGAGTTTGTCTCACATGGAAGTGGAGATGTTGTTCCTCCATTGCTAGCTCCCTTGCCTATATGTCCATTTCTTAGATTGACAGCTTTATCTGTAGCTTCCCTCCTTCTAGTCCTTTTCACAACCTGCTCAAGTTGTTTCTTTGTCTTCATACCCTCCTATTCTCTCTAGAAATGCTTCTGTCATTCCGGTGGGATCTTCTCTTCTTCTGGAACACGAACTGCTTCTTTCTATTTCTGAATGTGTTCCATCTCCCTGCTGCTTCTTTCTCTCTCTTCTGCTTGCCTTTGCAGTTGCTCTTCCTTCTCTTGGCTTCCTTAGCTTCTCAATGCCAGAATTCTTCCTCACCGTGAGTCCGCTCTTCAACCATCCTTGAGCCAATTTCTCTCTCTTTTGTCTTGTGAGTTCTTCCCTCCTCCTCCTCCTCTCTCTTTCCTTCTTGGCTGCTCCCCTCTTAGCTAGAAACTTTGTGTCCTCTTGCAGAGGGCTTAGTAGAAGCAGGGTCAGTCACACTGATGACCTGGTGGGGGCCAAGGTTTGGGTTGGAGCCAAGGTTTGGGTTGGAGCTGGGGCTGCAGCTAGTGCAACAGGGGTGGCGTCTAACTTGACAGGTGACCACTCTTCAACTCTGGTTTCTTCTGCCTTCACTAAAGCTGCTCTGCCCTTTAGAGAGGGCTCTCTGGCAACTTGAATTTCTTTCTCTCAGTTTTCTTTCTCAGGCAACACTCTGCTTCTCTCTTGGCAGAGCAGATGCCTGGAGATAGCTCCAGGGAGGAGGGAAAGGAGAGCCAGAAAAAAGCCAGGAGAAAACTGGTCTGCATGTGCCCGGCAAAGTAGGAAAGGACTTGTATAGGAACCAAAGATGAGAGGGAGCTGGTGATCCAGCTTTTGGATTAGGTGGGATTAGATAGAGCCCGCCTGATGCCAGATGTAACCTAAAGTAGAAAGGTACCTTCGTTCTCTCTCTCTCTCTCTTTTTCTCTGGGTCCTTCTGCTCACAGAGCCCTCAGTTGTTACAAAGAATTTAGTCACTTTGCAGGACATGATGTGATATTAATACTACTATGAGATGCTGCATCTCCAGACAAGCCTGCTGTGTGTTTACTTCTTGCCAGGAACCAACGTGTGGGGGTCAGGAGTATATTAACAAAACTAAAGGAGGAATATGCAGGGTCATGGAGTCAGAAGTGACCCAGGAAGGATAGCCAGCATTGAATAGGAGCTGGTGATTTTTTTCCTTATCCATCCTCTTTGAATATTAGCCTGTGGTATGTTAAATGTTCTCATAAGGTTTTTATAAGAACTGAAGCTAATGTGTGTGTCTTAGAAGAGTGCCCAGCATGTAGTAAATGCTCAAAAATGTTAACCATTAATACTTAAGAGTTTTCTATTGATTACTATGAGAAAACAGAAAATCACAAATAGCATGAAAAAAATATAGAAGTTTAATAATTTCTTACAGGACTACAATTCTTCTTTTTTTTAATTATTTAATTAATTATATTTGTTTGGTTGCACCAGATCTTGTTTGTGGCAGGTGTGCTCCTTAGTTGCGGCACATGGGCTCCTTAGTTGTGGCTCGCCAGCTCCTTTGTTGTGGGATGCGAACTCTTAATTGCGGCATGAGAACTCTTAATTGTGGCATGCATGTGGGAACTAGTTTCCTGACCAGGGATCGAACCCGGGCCCCCTGCATTGGGAGCGCAGAGTCTTAACCACTGCGCCACCAGGGAAGTCCCAGGGACTTTAATTCTTTATTTGCTGGTAGACTTGACTTGACAGATGGTAGCTGGAAGCTTATGGGTTTCTGGTCTAAGCTTTTATTGCTGAAGATGAGATTTCTGAATCCACACCCATCACCTTTATGACATCTTTTACTGGAGTCAGAACAATGAATATGGCTTTGTTTCAAGAGGGCAGTTTGTATTTCTGAAGCCTTCCGTCCCAGCAGTGCCCTATTTATTAAACCTGGGATAAGCTCAGGAATGAATTACACTCAATACTAACTTACTTTAAATGACTGAGTGCTGTGCTTAAAAAAAAAAGAAATGAAACAGCTTAAAGATATTTAAAATATTTTTAGCAGATTTACTTTTTACTCCATTCTTACTTTTTCTTTTAAAGTGTGTTGTGTGTGTTTACACTACCGCTAATTTGTGTAAATAGAAAGAAGAATGCATTAGAAGTTTGCTCGAGATTAATTGTTCCTTCAGTGACAAGAAATAAATTATCATTCAAAAAAATCTCTCTGTGTCTAGTGTTTTCAGCCAATTCAATTCAAAATTGTATGTTTAGGTCCTATGAAATGTCATGCTCTGAACCAGATGCTTTTAAGCCTTTTTACTAAGTACTATATTAAAGAACTGTTTTGGATGTAAAGAGTAACTTGGCAAATGTTAGCTTTTCTGCCTTGTATGTAGCTTAAAATATAGTCATATTGTTACTGGTAAAATGTAGTATGAATTGAGTCCATATGATTTATTTATACTGAAAATAAAATGTATTATTTACCCTTTATCTAAAGACATGGGCAGTGGGCACTTTGTTATAAAATAAATAAATAATCCCATATTAAATATTAAACCATCATTTTTACTTTTTTAATGTATCAGAGCTTTTATAGACCGAATACTCCAAATAGTAAAACATCAACAGTAGAAACCCTTGTTATTGAGATAATAGTGAATAAGACTTATGGTGGAAGGAACTGGCATATTCTATTTATTTTTTTAAAAAATTTATTTCTCCAATCCTTAAGGCCTTCCTTTGGGTCAGAGCTGTAAGTTGAATAAATAAAACTCCAGGTAGCCCTTACTCTCAAAGATTTTGCAGTTCATTTTTCATCTTGTTTGGAGCAGCAGAGCAGATCAACGGCTGAAAGCCCAGAAAAGTACATCACACAGACTCCAGCTTCAGAGGAATAAGGCAGAACAACAAAAGATAAGCAACTTTCAGAAATGAGATTCACCTGGAAGCTTAGACGCCCCTTAAAATTTAGTTGTTGATAAGTAAAGCTGAATATGTCTTAAAACTGCATCTGGTTAGAGGAGAAAGCAATGGTCATCACATTTTTTATAAGCACTTAAAACAATGTATTTTTGATTTTAAACCTGTACATAGTTAACACATATATCATACACCTGCTATTACTAAACTGTGAACTCCAGGCAAAGAGAAAAACTCATCATCAAGTCTTTGGATGCTGATGGCAGTTCTGTTGTGAAAACTGATAATGTCCACTAAATTTCTCAATTCCCATCCTGACTGCAAGTAGAATGCTGACAGAGACCTACAAGATAATTTGCCAGTTCTGAAATTCAAGTTCTTGGACTTTTACCATGGGAAGTAATAACTCTAAATAATCAAGTTGCTGTTTCCTTTTTTTCTAGCAGGGTAAACATGGCACTAATTAACAAGTTGCTAACAGCGGTTCTCATTTTATAGGAGATTAGTTAAGTCTATAAAGGAAAATACACACACACAAACACACACCAACTATAAAGTTTCTTGACCATGTGGCTTAGGGAAAATTTAAACAAATTATCTGAATAAACTGTCATCTCTTTTCAGGTTCCAAGTTAATTAATAGGTTCTTTGGCTAAGGTCATAGGTGAAAGATACTTGTATTTTTTAAACAAAGTGTGTTATATACTCAAAACTTCACTAGTAATAAAATTGTATTTATCAATTTATTAATCAAGCATTTATTTTCAGAGCCTGCTCCAGGTACAGACTCTGGAGCCATGCTTTTTAGGTTCAGCTCCCAGCTCTACCAGGTCTAGTTGTGTGACCTTGAACACATTACTTAGCCACTCGGTGCCTTAGGTTTCTCATATCTGAAATGGAGCAGCTAGTGGTACCTATTTCATTCTAAAGTAAGTAAATGAATGATGTTGTGAGCACTCTCTGAGTGTTAGTTATTGGTAGTAACATGTGCCAGGCATTATTTAGATGTAGGACAAAATGGTTAACCCCATGGAGAAAGCATTCTAATAGAGACACAATAAGCAAATAAATAAGTACTAGTGAAATGTAGGTTGTGATAATTGCTCTAAAGAAAAATAAAAAAAGGATGAGTATATGGTGTGTGTATTATTGGCAGGGGTTAGGGCGAAGGTATGGCTCTAGGCTATTTAGAGTGGCAACTGAAGCCCTCTCTGGAAAGATGATATTTGAAAGAGACATAAATGGAGAAAGTAAGACTTATAAATGCCCAGGTAAGGCTATTCTTTTACTTCCTCTTCTCCACCACCTAATCCTTGCCCACCTTGCACAATATTTTTTTTTAATATTTATTTATTTATTTGGTTGTGCCGGGTCTT
Source organism: Balaenoptera acutorostrata (assembly GCF_949987535.1). Lineage (NCBI taxonomy): Eukaryota > Metazoa > Chordata > Mammalia > Artiodactyla > Balaenopteridae > Balaenoptera > Balaenoptera acutorostrata. Next base: position 119,925,494 of record NC_080067.1, read on the forward strand.
ATTTATTTATTTATTATTATATTTATTTTTGGCTGTGTTGGGTCTTCGTTTCTGTGCAAGGGCTTTCTCCAGTTGTGGCAAGCGGGGGCTACTCATCATCGCGGTGCGCGGGCCTCTTCACTATCGCGGCTTCTCCTGTTGCGGAGCACAGGCTCCAGACGCGCAGACTCAGTAGCTGTGGCTCACGGGCCCAGTTCCTCCGCGGCATGTGGGATCCCCCCAGACCAGGGCTCGAACTCGTGTCCCCTGCATTGGCAGGCAGATTCTCAACCACTGCGCCACCAGGGAAGCCCTGCACAATATTTTAAGAAAAGATTGATGATCGGTTGATTTCTTAGTTGATTTATATCACAAATTGAATAAAATTGGATAGGCTTCAATCAAATATGCATAAATTATATTTGAAAATTCAAGGGAGAGGGATAAGAACTTTGTCATCTAATAATAAATGGAAGGTCAACACTTTCTTGTTATCACAGACATATAATGGTTAAGAATGTATTGAGTGAGATTTGTTTATACAGTCTCTTCAAAAACTTAGATCTGGGCTTCCCTGGTGGCGCAGTGGTTGAGAATCTGCCTGCTAATGCAGGGGACACGGGTTCAAGCCCTGGTCTGGGAAGATCCCACGTGCCACGGAGCAACTGGGCCCGTGAGCCACAACTACTGAGCCTGCGTGTCTGGAGCCTGTGCTCCCAACAAGAGAGGCCGCGACAGTGAGAGGCCCGCGCACTGCGATGAAGAGTGGCCCCCGCTTGCTGCAACTAGAGAAAGCCCTCGCACAGAAACGAAGACCCAACACAGCCAAAAATAAATAAATAAATAAATAAAAAAAGAAAGAAAAAACTTAGATCCATGCAGACTTATTGATGGAAGTAGAGCAAATTAGAGCTGGAATGGTGATTCATTCCCCTAGGCGGGACATGCATAACAGTTTAGTATAGTAAAGTGTACTTGTCATGAGGACTTGGATTCTGTGAATCAATGTTCCTATAACTTTGAGTTGTTGTAAAAATTAAGTAAAATAAAAGTTGTGAAAGCACTTTACAAATTATAGTATGTTCTGTATTAGTATTTTTTTAATTGATCAATTATTCTTACTTGTAAGATGAAGGGAAAACAAGAGCTAGAAACATTTTCATTTCATGCATTGAGCCTAAGATAAATTATCATAATGCCCTGCAGGTGGAGAAAATGTATAGTTTTTCATGAAATGTAAATATCATCTATTTTCTGTTTCTCCTCTTGGCTCCCCCAAAAATTACAAATCAAAGGAGTAGAATGCTCTCTGTCATCATTCTCTTTCCTCTCTTTTTGTTTTACTCCTATATTCTAGATAAAGCTGTAACTGCAACAGGATATATGAGCCACTGCAGTCTGAACAGAAGGGCAATTCCTAATCAAATTGGCACTAATTTCTTTCAGTACAAATTATCATCTTTCACAGCAAATTTGCTTTCAGTGAGCTGTGCCAACTTGAGGTATGGTTCTCAGCACTTTTATCTCCACCCATCAATACAACAGATCAAATCATTCTGTAGCAGCCATGTCTTTTTCTCTCATTTTTTACAATGACCGATAAGGTGAAATGTCAATTTTTTTTCCATTTATTCCAACCTTGTTCCACTTAAAAGAAAACTACTATAAATGGGGCTCTATTTCTTCATAATATTTCTTATTGAAATGAATTTAGGTAAAACATGGAAGTTAAAAAAATACATTGCAAGTATTGTAATATTAAGAAATGTTTGATTACTTATCCATCAAATATGTATAATATTACCTAGCCCAAAACTTTATATCTAAGAAGATGTGTGTTTGTGTGTGTATATATGTCAGACTACAGATTCATGTTCCCAACTGTTACGCTACTTCATATAAATTTTACAGACTTCCAGGTGTCATCATAATATTTATATATAGTTCTCTGATTCCTCATCATTTACACTGTTGTAGTTTGCTGCACCACCTGCTCAAAAAGATGCATTTTTTATAGGTTTAGAATAATGCTATCATCTAAATAGCTTGCCAAATTGCAAATATTGTTAAAATATACCAGAAAGATAGCAACACTAGGCAGTGCTCTAGGATTCTGCAATCTTACACCCATCTGCGTTTAAGTACCTTTTGTTTTTGCTCAGGTGTAGAGCAGTCTCGTGTACAAACTGGTGGCTAGGAAATTTTTGTAATTATAGATTTATGATTTCAGTTTTGTAGTTTTAAACACAACAAGCTAAAAGACTTCATCTGAAAACAACTGTCTTTATCAGTAAAAATTGTTAATTACAACATAAATGATGTCAGTGAAAATATTGGAAAATTTCAGGTTTAATTAGGTCTACCGCAGAAATACAACTGTCACAGACTTGGCGTTTTGGCAGTTTTAATTCCTGTTAAGAGTTTTCTTCTTTAAGAGGACCACATATAGAGAGTGAAAAAAATGAATGTCATTTGTTTAAAACATATTGTTTAAGTATGTACCCAACCTGAAGTGTAATATCCGTTCACAATATGTTCTAGTGACAAAATATTTTCAACCAAGGTTTCCACAGAGAGACATATTCATTCCTCAGGCATTGCTGCTTTTTCTTTTCTTTTCATAAGATATGATGAGAAACTGAGCCTCTTTAGATAAAAACAGTTCCTCAGACATATTTTGAAGAATTTGCCTTCTACATATTACTTGTCTAGGTTCAATTATCTTGAGACTTGGAAATAACCATACCCAAAAGAGTAGGATATATTCTAAGCCCAGTGGAATCGCAGAAACAAAGCCTTAAGACTGCAAAGCGGTATTCTTCCTGCCAATAAGAAGATCTTAATTGCTATAATTAAAAATAAGAGTCACTTTTATTAAAAACGGAACCCCCCGTTGTGTGAATCATTCTAGTAATGCTTTGCATAACACTCAGGAATTTATAATGCCTAAGGATAATACAAAATGTAACTTTCCCTGACTACTTGCAACTGTAAATACATGGTTTGCCAGTGACGGTTTCAAGTCATCAAATTGAGATATTAAGAAATTAAATAATAAAAGCCCCAAATAAGGATGAAGAAAAAGAGAAATTGAAATATGATTGCATAAGTATATTTTAAAAATATATGATTCGGCTTTCATTCCTGTTAGGAAAACAAAGCAATTCTAACAGAAAAATGTATGACTTGTATGACTCTGTCACCCCTCACAGCTCTAGCATTCAGCAGGAGCCATGCCAACAATTAAATGAGTAACCAGCAGGATTCCCAAAACAAAGCCAATGAAGTGATGAAGAAAGTCTCATCTGTGACATGGAATCCATGTCTTCATGATGCGAAAGGGAATAAATGTTGCATATGGATTTTGAAGATACTCTTTAACTCTAAAATGTCTTTGCTATATTGTATACATAGTGAAGCAGCCTTGGAAAAATTAGTTGTTCACAAGCCCAAATGAGTAAATACAGATTATTAAGGTGGCATGCTCCTGTCTTCCCCTTTGGTTATTGTTGTTTATCCTAATTCTGATGTGAGCCATTGCTTTAGCTGAAAAAATTCAACCTACTCCTTTCTGTTCTCTTCCACTGCCCAAATTATAGCTGCTTCTTTATATTTGTTCTGCATGCTAGATTATTCCATTTCCAGGTGAAGAAGTAGCTCAATTACTCCAAAAATGACTAGGTGGAAAACTTCTCCATATTTTCATCAGAACAAGGCAGAACAGGCCCTGCTCTCCTTACCATCTATCCCTCCTGTATCATATAAGGAGGTACCTGAGGGTGGGGAAGAGGAGAGGAGAATCAGAATCTGGTATCATCTGCTTTGAAGGAAGTGAACTATTCAGTGAGAAAATATCTAACCTCTCCTACCCCTACACTTTCACTAGTCAGTGGAACTTATGCTCAGGGAGAATCATTAAGAGAGATTAGAGATCCCAGAAAGAAGGGAAGACTGGATTCTTGGCCCTAGGCTGGATGCTTTCTGTGTTGCAGTCTGCAAGCCTACTCAAATGATAACAGGGAGGAACAGGATGAAGAAGTTCTTGAGCAAGCTTGATAGCTTCCCTTTAGGGATGTGTGTGAATTTAGAGTATGGTTCATGCTTCTTACCCAAAGATTTCAAAGCTGGGAGAGTCGGAGGGAAATTTTTCCCCAGTCATTTGTAACTTGGTGTAGAGTGCCTGGGAAGAAAAGAGTGCCTTTCCCACACCAGGTTTCTTAAAAAGACCTTAGCAGCTGACATGTTTCTACAGGAAGGCGCACAGTGGATAAAGGAAAAAGCAAAAGCTTTTGAACTTTCTTGGTGACAGCTGAACAAAGCAACACAGCATCTGTGGAGGACTTGGGGGTTGGACCATTGTCAGGCCATACAGAGGTGTAGCTGCCATTCTCTGAGTGAGTACTCAGTTTTGAATGGGAGTGAAGTGAAAATGTATCCGCTCAAAGAAAACCACACACATTCTGAGACTACCATGAAACTACATGCCAGGTGTAGATAAAAACAGCTAGTGTGAGACGAGAAATGCCGTCCCAATCCAAGCAGATGCCCAGGAATGCAAGCAGACAGCTATCTCCTGTCTTCCCTCCCCTTAACCACCAACCAACAACAAAAGATTTAGGACTTAGAGAGAGAGCCATTGTTTTCATTTCAAAATCAGACCAGGATAGACTCTCTACTGTAATGTAGTGGAGTGAGAGGAAGAATGAAATCAGATCGTGTCTTCTCCCCACTCCAAATCATTTTCGATCATCAATGGTTCATTTTTACACATAGTCTGAACTTCTAAATAAACTGTTGAACTGGATATATTAATATGTGTACATGCATATTAGGTGTCATATAAATGTAAATCATTTATATTCACTTCATTCTTATAATCTATTGAGCGAGTTACTATTTATATGCCCATTGAAGAGTTGCGGAAACTGTATGGACTTGAAGCTGTATTTAAACCCAGGTCTGTTTGATTTGCTCATTTCTGATAACTCTTCTGTGATTTCCCTTTTCTCTCAGAAACAGATCTCAAATCCCCATAAGGGCTTAGAGGGTCCTTTATAATCAGTACCCTGTTTTTCTCTATGACCAAACAAGTATCCCTTTCTTATTTTGCTGTTTTTTTATTCTAAAAATGTGGTACAAATGTATAAAGTAAGCCCAGGTACATTTTTTTAAACACGTGTAAAAGAAGAATACAAAATGCATGTCAGTGTAGGAAAAATGATTTCTTTTTAATCCTGTGATCATGCAAGAGACTTTAGAGGTCAAAGCATGAGCAGGAACATTTGTATGCTTAAAGTCATCTGCACAGTTGAGAAAGGGACAAAGACAAAGTGTCATTGGAAACCATTAAGGATCATTAATTCTTTTTTGGATGAGATAATGAGATCCTCTTAGGAATCTAAATGAATATGCATGAAACATTTTAGGTTATGAAGGGAACGTCATCTGTTTTGAAAAAGTTCTTACCCAAAATACAACCAAGATGAATATAATTTTTTTAATAATAAGAGGTTTCTAATTTTACATTCTAATTTTTAAGATATAGGCTCATTCTTTAGCAGCAGGTAAAAAGCATATTTCAGTTCCATTCAAGCATTTTGGTTCATGATCAAATTTCTTCTTATGCTTCAAAAGGAAAAATGATTTCTGTGTTCCTGTATTAGTGCTTTTTAAAAAATCTGAGCCATATATCCTCATTTCAAGTGAGTTTATAAGCAGTTTTCAAAATAACAGGTATATGACTTATCTACGGCCCTTTGGTTTTTTTCATTATAGTCCTTTGATTTTTTCCATTTTTTTACTATTTACATTAATATTGTTTGTTTTTTTAAAATATTCAACCAGGTTGAAATTGTTGAAGCATAGATAATTCACAAATTAGTGAATATGTTTTGAGGTCTAACCTATGCCAGGCACTTTGGCATGAGGAGATGACAGTCCAGTGCAGCAGATGGACATTGATCACATAATTAGAGTACAAACTGGTGAGTGCAGTAATGGGTCATGTGCAGAGAGCTATGCACACACAAATCTCAGCTGAATCCACCTGCCAACATGTTTAACAAAACCTCTGCTCCTTCTATGAATATAATAGTAAACCATTCAGGAGATTAAGTGATTAGCCAAATCAGTTTGTTTTATTGAGTTGAAAGTTTTCCTTTTTCTAAAACCTCAATTTGTTGGAAAAAAATGTGCAAGGAACTTGAAGATGAGCAATTGATTCAAGATACTGCCTTAAATGACTTAGTGCTTCGGTCAGTCTGAATAACTTCCAGCCCATTATTTGGCCTAAAAAAGCCAGAAAGAGGGAGCTGAAGCTTTTATTGCTCTAAATAATGATGCTTTATCCAAAAGATTCGAGATTACATTGTGTGTATGCATGTGTAAAGATGATGATGTCTGTATTTAATCCAGATATTTACTTTTATAGGAATGATATGTTATTGCAGCTTTATCTGAGAAATGTTACTTTAAGTCACTATTAGTTTTAACTTTCTGCACATCTGTAAGTGGTGTAATTTGTAAGAGGATTTTTCTTGTGCTATATCCTCACAGGTTCTTCCTTAAGCCATCACATAGGCTTTGTCAACATGATTTTTATTGGTAATTATTTATTATGCATGTGAGGAAATCAACATTTTCTCTTTTTGAAAGTAACAGCCAGTTGCTTTCATATGATTTGAATTACTATCTTACGAAAGTGGCCTTTCTTGGGATTGGAGGCTTTTGAAAGGAGCCCTATGAGAGAATCAGAGGAGACTGATGGATGAAATGGAAAGACTCTCACTAGACTGGTCTTAGCCAGTTTCTGCTCTGTAAATGACCTGAGAATTGCAGTCAGCCCTCACACTGTAAACAGCAATTCTGCAGGAGATTCAAATGGAATAAAACGTGATGAGATGGCATTTGGGCTGCCCTGCAGGAAAGAAATCATACAACTATGTTGGCTTCTGCTATCAGGACCCCATGACCTCTAAGAAAGCTTCTAAAGTTAGCTTAGAACAATAAATGAAGAAGACCGACGTTATCTAAGGGCAAAAATACTAGTGATTGTGCTGAACAATGAACAGGTCAATGAAAATCAGTGAAAGGAAGAAGTTTTTACTTCCAAGGAACCAGCACTGTCAAGTTTTCTAGGACTGATGGAGTTGACGCTAATAGTAATAATAATAATAATAATACCATTTATTGATTACTCACTATGTGCCAATCCAAGCACTGTGCTAAGAATTTTATATACATTATGTCATTTAATTCGCACAACAAACTTTTGTTGTAGTTACTGTTATTACTATTATTTTTAATTAATGGTCAGAAAACTAGGTTGCAGAGATTAAGTAACTTGCCCACAGTAATACTACTAATCAAGGTCAAAACTAGGTTTCAAATCCAGGCTGGATTCTAGAACCTGTGATGTTACTCAATATTAGATAATAAGAATAGTTTGACTTAAAGTTTAGAGCATAGATATCAGCACCTTCATCAAACAGGAGGCTCAACAGTGAGAATTAAGTTTCCAGAAACCAAACCAGTGATTTTCAACTGGGACAGTTTTACTCTCCTCCCAGGGAGCATTTGGGTTGCCACAACTTAGGCGGGGGTACTATTGGCATTTAGTGGGTAGAGGCTAGGGATACTTCTATATACTCTGCAACTTAGAGGACAGTAACTTTCAACAAATAATTGTCTTGTCCAGAATGTCAAAAGTGCTGAAATTCAGAAATCTTGAGCTAAAATATTAGGGCAAATTACATAATTTGTGGAGCCTGGTACAAGATGAAAATGCAGGGTACCATGTCCAAAAAGCAGGAAAAAAATGTTTTTTCCTTTTTTTTTTTTTTTTTGCTGTCTCTTACTTTACCTGTCATGGTGGTTTTTATTTGCTAAGGAAAGTCACCTTTCCTTGGGCAGGATTAGTGGCTGGGCAACTGCAGGTCCTCACTGATGTCCAGGGTTCCACCCGACTACTGGGCTCTGACGTCAACTCTCTCTTTGCCCACATCCAGGCTCTGCCAAGGGAGAAGGATGGTACCAAGTGACTGGTCAGGGATGGGGGAGCAGGTGGCAGAGAACCCATCCCAAGGAGGTAGAGAAGCAGCAGGAATCAGCATATCAGTGAGCCAAGGCTCTAAGCCATCAGTACATGCTTCAGTTGCACCATCAGACTTCACTAACAAAATATAAATCCAAAATGGAGTTATTAAAAATTGTAAGATGGTGAACAAACAGCTTTATATCCTTAGCATGCATGCCCCTTCTGAATGTGAGACCCTGTGTGATTGCTTTGGTCCATCACCCATGAAGTTGGCCCAGAAACCGATAATGACAACTGGAAAGGATTAAAGAGTGCATGGTTGGTGCAGGAATCTCAAAAGAGAAAGTTTAGAGGGCTAAGTAAGAATTGCTGTTTTTATTCAAGGGTGTAGAAGCCCATCAGGAAACCAAAATGTGAGTGTCAAGGTTTGTCCCCATTAGGGACATAGAGTATATCATCAGAAAGCAGCAGCCACTTAGAGTGACCAAAGATCAAAAGGAGCGGAAACCAATAATGGAAAGCTAATTTGGAATATTGACAAGATGGTACAGAAGAGGCAGTCCTTGGAATATACTTAGCAGCACACTGTGAGTCTGAGCAGGGACAGTAGAGATTCAGGACAGCGCTAGGCAGGAATGGGGATTCTTGGAAGAGCTAATCTGAAAGACAGTGTGGGATGGCTTCAAAAGTGGATACTCTAGACACTGCTATTTTGAGGCTGAGTTGGGTCATTCCAGGATGCCTTCTGAAACAAGAAAAGCAGAAAAGGGAAGAGGTATCTGATTGCTTTGGCTTCATTTGGTGCTACCAGACAGAAAATGCTTCTGTTAGCAAGTGACGTGCTGTAGTAGGCAGGATAATGGCCCCCCAAGATGCCCACACCCTGTAAATATGTCACCTTACGTGGCAAAAGGGGCATTGCAGAGGTGATTAAGGTTAATGTCTCCTGACATTGAAATCAGGAGATTATCTTGAATTGTCAAAATGTGCCCAATCTGGTCACTTGAATTCTTGAAAGCTACTCCCCTAGAGTCTCCAGGAAGGAGCACAGCCCAGGTGACACCCTGATGCTAGTACAATGAGACCATGTTGGATTTCTGCTCTACAGAACTAGGAGATAATGAATTTTTGTCTTGTTTTAGCCATTGCATTTGGGATGATTTGTTACAGCAGCAACTGGAAACAAGTTCACATGAACTGAGCGTGCATGATAGACTGAGCACCGTGAGAACACACAAAATCCCGGCAAATTAGAGCTGGGATGATCACTGAGATAATTGAATCTAACATCCTCATTTTAGAGAGAGAAATCTGTTTAAAGGAGCTAATTGGCATGCCAAAGGTCACACAGCCTGATCTTTCAGCTAAATCCCCCTGTCTTCTACTACACTGCACGCTTCTTATTAAAGGAGTTCACAGGCAGGAGATGAGGGTAGATGAAAATATAGAGGCAGCACTCACATTATCAAGGGGAAAGCTGTAAGAGCCAGGGAGAAAATAAACAGAAATGAGAGGAAGAAATGAGCCAGGAGAGAAGTAAATCTTCTTGGTTCAAAGACACGTTCCAGTTAGAACTGAAAACACTTAAAGCACAGTCTGTGGGGAGAAAAGAAGATAAATTGGCGCCTAGATGCAGAGGTAAAACATGAAAAATGATCAAATGAGACAGGAGGGAGAAGCCCTCGCCTTTGTTTCAGCACCATCTAAATCAGAGTAGCTCCCTTTTTGTAGTTGTAGTTGCTCCCATAGTAAACTTCCCCTTGATAAACTAGGTGGTGAGCCCAAAAGGTGGCTGGCGCTGCAGACCTGTGTATCTCGTTACTCCCGGGAAGGGCAACAGGGGAAGAAGCACCTTCCCTCAGAGAAACAGTGCTGCCCTGGGAGAGTAATTCCACCTGAGTGGCTGACCCGAAAACAGACCTTTTCTTCTAATGCCAAGTCTCAGAGGAGAGCTCCCTTTCTCCCAACATTCTTTATGGGCCTTCTGTTGGTTAGAAATTAAAGAGAAATATGTCAGACACAGAGTCTAAGAACAAAGTATAAAACATGACTCTAATAGGTTACTAATAGTGATAGTGCCATTGGAAATATCCAGAAAAGATCAAATTGTCCGGATTTAAAAGGTCAGTGGGATCTTCAATCATGTAAGTCTTGCTCTGATTTGCTAATTAATTTCTTTTAGAGGGAAGGATACACCTGAAAAGTCCAGGGGTAGACATTTTTTCAGCACAGGTTCAGTTTGTTCAGAGTGGCATTTGTATCCGTGCAGTTGGTATTCCACCTCTTATGATTAAGCAGTCATAGAAATGGTATGAATGAATGTATAGCAAGAAGGAAAAATAATTCCATGTTAGATTATCTTAGTTACATTTACATAATAATTGCACCTGAAAAGAGCCAGGTATGCAAAACTTTTAAAATAATGTTTGTCTTTGCATGTATCTATCTTGTCTGGTCCTCATTTGGCCACTTCATTTGCCATATGCCCCATGCCTTCCTTTTACTCTTTTCCATGGTTTCTCTATAGGCTGTTCCCCCAGATTTCACCCATCTCACCCAACTGTAGTATCAGACCATGTAGGCTAAAACCTTTCCTATAATTGCAATGCAACATTTAGAAAACTCAGTGCCGTCTGCTTCAAAAACAAAAGCTTTCTTCTTAAGGGATTTCCCCCCATTCTCCCCAATTCCAAACACTACCATTCCCAGTCCTGAGCTGACAGATCTTACCGTGGTGTGGTCAACTATCAATCAGATGACAAGTGAATCATTTATTCTCCATTACACTCTGAGAGTCAGATTTGATATATGAGTAAAAACGTTGGCATTCCTTCCCTTTCTTGGCTTCTCCCCAGATTTCCCCCAATCCCTTCACCTTAAGGATATCTATGATGTAGGTAGATATGGCAGAAGCCCTTATTCAGAGCTGTCTTTTTGCTCTTTTTGGTAGTAGATTTTAGGCCTCCTGTATATTGTTGAACTAGATGAAGATATCTTGGATTATTATTACATTTGATTAGAATAAGTTTTTTTTTAATTGTGGTTTTGTTTATGTATGCTAACTTACCTCTGAGATTGTTTTAGGATAGTGTATTTAATGAAGGTAGAAAACTTGTTTAACTGTGTTTTTTTTTTTAAACATCTTTATTGGAGGATAATTGCTTTACAATGTTGTGTTAGTTTCTGCTGTGTAACAAAGTGAATCAGCTATATGCATACATATATCCCCATATCCCCTCCCTCTTGCGTCTCCCTCCCATCCTCCATATCCTTCCCCTCTAGGTGGTCACAAAGCACTGAGCTGATCTCCCTGTGCTACGCTGCTGCTTCCCACTAGCTATCTATTTTACATTTCGTAGTGTGTATATATGTCCATGCCACTCTCTCACTTTGTCCCAGTTTACCCTTCCGCCTCCCCATGTCCTGAAGTCCATTCTCTATGTCTGTGTCTTTATTCCTGTCCTGCCCCTAGGTTCATCAGAACCATTTTTTTTATAGATTCCATATATATGTGTTAGCATACAGTATTTATTTTTCTCTTTCTGACTTACTTCACTCTGTATGACAGACTCTAGGTCCATCCACCTCACTACAAATAACTTAATTTCGTTTCTTTTTATGGCTGAGTAATATTCCATTGTACCTATGTGCCACATCTTCTTTATCCATTCATCTGTCAATGGACACTTAGGTTGCTTCCATGTCCTGGCTATTGTAAATAGAGCTGCAGTGAATATTGTGACACATGACTCTTTTTGAATTATGGTTTTCTCAGGGTATATGCCCAGTAGTGGGATTGCTGGGTCATATGATAGTTCTATTTTTAGCTTTTTAAGGAAGCTCATACTGTTCTCCATAGTGGCTGTATCAATTTACATTCCCACCAACAGTGCAAGAGGGTTCCCTTTTCTCCACACCCTCTCCAGCATGTATTGTTTGTAGATTTTTTTGATGATGGCCATTCTCACCAGTGTGAAGTGATACCTCACTGTAGTATCGATCTGCATTTCTCTAATGATTAGTGATGTTGAGCATCCTTTCATGTATTTGCTGGCAATCTGTATATCTTCTTTGGAGAAATGTCTGTTTAGGTCTTCTGCCCATTTTTGGATTGGGTTGTTTGTTTTTTTTGATATGGAGCTGCATGAGCTGCTTGTAAATTTTGGCGCTTAATCCTTTGTCAGTTGCTTCATTTGCAAATATTTTCTCCCATTCTGAGGGTTGTCTTTTCATCTTGTTTATGGTTTCCTTTGCTGTGCAAAATCTTTTAAGTTTCATTAGGTCCCATTTGTTTATATTTGTTTTTATTTCCATTTCTCTAGGAGGTGGGTCAAAAAGGATCTTGCTGTGATTTATGTCATAGTGTGTTCTGCCTATGTTTTCCTCTAATAGTTTTATAGTGTCTGGCCTTACATTTAGGTCTTTAATCCATTTTGAGTTTATTTTTGTGTATGGTGTTAGGGAGTGTTCTAATTCCATTCTTTTACTTGTAGCTGTCCAGTTTTCCCAGCACCACTTATTGAAGAGGCTGTCTTTTCTCCATTGTATAGTCTTGCCTCCTTTATCAAAGATAAGGTGACCATATGTTCATGGGTTTATCTCTGGGCTTCCTATCCTGTTCCATTGATCTATATTTCTGTTTTTGTGCCAGTACCATACTGTCTTGATTACTGTAGCTTTGAGGTATACTCTGAAGTCAGGGAGCTTGATTCCACCAGCTCCATTTTTCTTTCTCAAGATTGCTTTGGCTATTCAGGGTCTTTTGTGTTTCCATAGAAATTGTGAAATTTTTTGTTCTAGTTCTGTGAAAAATGACATTGGTAGTTTGATAGGGATTGCACTGAATCTGTAGATTGCTTTGGGCAGTATAGTCATTTTCACAATATTGATTCTTCCAATCCAAGAACATGGTATATCTCTCCATCTGTTTGAATCATCTTTAATTTCTTTCATCAGTGTTTTATAGTTTTCTGCATACAGGTTTTTTGTCTCCCTAGGTAGGTTTATTCCTAAGTATTTTATTCTTTTTGTTGCAGTAGTAAATGGGAGTGTTTCCTTAATTTCTCTTTTAGATTTTTCATCATTAGTGTATAAAAATGCAAGAGATTTCTGTACATTAATTTTGTATACTGCTACTCTACCAAATTCATTGGTTAGCTCTAGTAGTTTTCTAGTAGCATCTTTAGGATTCTCTATGTATAGTATCATGTCATCTGCGAACAGTGACATTAACTGTGTTTTTAAGATTAAATGAATTTTGTTCTCTTTCAGTCTTATCCAGAAAGTGAATAAGTAACTAAATATTATTTAGTTATGGTGTTTATCTGAAGCCCTATCTTTGTGTTGGTATAATGTAGAAATCAGAGTCTAAGGTGTGAAATTTCAAAGGGAGAAAGGCAACTGAAGTTACATAAGTCGCTCATCCCCTCTCCCCACCTTCTGAACACTCTACTAGGGGATAATATCTCACCCCTCCTACAATCAGAGAATAACCGGTGTGTAGAATGACCCCATCACCTTTTATATCATTGAATGTAGTCTTTGCCACAATCCTGAGGTTAGTAATATTTTTATTCCAATCTTAATTTAGAAACCTAAGTATAGGTTTACCTGTAAAAAAAAGTAGAATCATCTTTCAAATACATGTTCATCTGACTAGAAAGCCCTTGTACTTCACCACTCTGCTATACAGACCACAGACATCCTTTAGAACCTGGAATCTGACTCAACACTTTTAGATGTAACACATGAATTTTGTAACAGGTACCAAAACAATATAAAGAGCCAAGAGTAAAGAAACAAAAACAAGGTTATAAAAGAAAAAGAAAATAAAAATCTTTATGGATAAAAAACAAATTCAGCTTGGTTTTTTCTTTCCCATTTGTTCATGTCTACTGATGAAAAACTTACTAAGAGAAAGTCTTGCTGCCACTGGCCCCTGTGGGAAGGTCATTGTCTATAAGGTGCACACATTTTCCCCAGGTAACTGCAGGCATATTCTACAATTGGCAGGTGCCCAGGTCAATTCAGCAACAAAATCTTGACTCTCCTCCTTTGCCCATATTCATCAACCAGTCTTTAGGGATTCAGTGTCAAGGAGGGTTCTTTCTACGTATTGCGAATTTGGTAAATTCACTTATTACACTTACTACAATCAAGCAATCAAATGATTGAATAAAAATGAGAGTGAGGAGAGACTAGGTAATAAGTTATTTCAGCCTCCTATGATGGTTAATTTTATGTATCAACTTGACTGGCCTCAGGGTGTTCAGATTAAACATTATTTCTGGGTATGTTTGTGAGGGTGTTTCCAGATGAGATTTTAGCTCAGTAAAGTAGATTGCCCTTTTCAATGTAGGTTGGCATCATTAAATCTACTGAAGGCCTGAAAGACACCAAAGGCAGGGGAAGAAGGAATTCGTGTCCTTTTCCCCTGCCTCACTGTTTGAGCTAAGACATCTCATCTTATCTTCTCCTGCCCTTAGACTGGGATTTACACCGTTGGCTTCCCTAGTTCTCAGATCTTCAGACTTGGACTGAATACACGACTGGGGTCTTCAACTGCAAATGGCAGATGGTGCAACTTCTCAGCCTCTATAATTGCCTGAGCTATTCCTCATAATAAGTAAATAAATAAATAATAACCTATTGGTTCTGTTTCTCTAGAGAACCCTGATAAATACAGCCTCTGAATGTGGACACTCTGTCTAATTTCTCTTTATTTTCTACTATAGACCATAATATGTAAGTAAGGAGGGCTCAGTAACTATTTATTAAACTGTAGTTATCAATCTATAATAATTTAGGTAGGGCATAGAATTAATAAATAGCCAATAGCTCCGAAAGCTCTTAAGTACATTAGAGCAAAACTCTGTTTTTCTTGGGTTAATAGTAAAAACCATTTTTGCAACTCCTGAAGACCCTTGAGTTTGATGGGGAAGAGGGAGAAAAACTGATTGAAGTGGGGTGGCAAGAAGAATCCAATCTTTCAATAAATTTCTACATATAGGTAAATAAATAAACTGTAATGTTTTCTAAACTGGAACATTTTTCCCAAATAAAGATCACATTATTGGACAAAAATACAAATTAATTAAACTCATATTTGGGAACAAGGAGCTGTTTTATCTCAAGTTATCTGATGAAAGGAAATTCTTCTGTTATGTAGCCATGTTTACTTAAATGCATCTATAACTTACTGTATTAGGCTTCTCCAGAGAAAGAGAACCAATAGGCGATATATGTATGGAGAAATATATATTGTATAAATATAAATTATAAGGACTATATTATTATTATATTATTTCTTTAAATTATATGAGGAAATAGATATACATTATAAAATAAAAAATATATATTATAAGGTAGTTCACATGATTGTGGAAGCTGAGAAGTCCCAACCTCTGCAGTTAGCAAGCTGGAGACCGAAGACAACTGATAGTGTGGTTCCAGTTTGAGTCCAAAATCTTGAGAACCAGGGAAGCTGATGTTCTAGTCTGAAAGCTGATAGGCTCAAGACCCAAGAAGAGGCGACATTTCAGTTCAAATCTGAAGGTGGGAAGAGACCAGTGTCTCAGCTCATGTAGTCTGGCTGGAGGACTTCCCTCACTTGCAGGAGGGTCAACCTTTTTGTTCTATTCAGGCCTTCAGCTGATTCCATGGGTACCACCCACACTGGAGAAAAAGAGTCATCTGCTATTCTCAGGCTACTAATTCAGATGTTAATCTCATCCAAAACACCCTCACAGACACACCCAGAATAATGTTTGATCAACTATCTGGGGACCCTGTGACCTGGTCAAATTGACACATAAAATCACTTTAACTAACAGGAATGAAAGGTGAGGAAGGGTCTTTAGAGATTAAATTGATCATTAGGATATGCTGGCAAAAGGTACTTTTCAGAACTACATAGTATGCATGATTTGTGGGAGAGGAAACAATACTTTTCTGAGGAAAATGCCCCTAAGTAACAATGGCTTCTCTTTATAACTTCAATTATGTATTAGTTCACTTCAGGCTTCACATCTTTCTGGAAATCAGGAAACCTGAACTATACTGATGTATTGATCCAGGGCTCATCTTAGTAACTATATTTAACATTTCCTTTCACAAGGAAGAGACTGTTTCTATTTCTGCATCATTTTGTGAATATATATGTTGTGAAAAACCTGGCTAAACAACTGCTTCCTGTTTAGAGATAGAAAGTACACTTAAGGGCTTCCCTGGTGGTGCAGTGGTTAAGACTCTGCCTGTCAATGAAGGGACACGGGTTCGAGCCCTGGTCGGGGAAGATCCCACATGCCACGGAGCAACTAAGCCCATGCGCCACAACTACTGAGCCTGAACTCTAGAGCCCACGAGCCACAACTACTGAGCCTGTGTGCCACAACTACTGAAGCCTGCACTCCTAGAGCCCGTGCTCCACAACAAGAGAAGCCACCACCACAATGAGAAGCCCACGCACCTCAACGAAGAGTAGCCCCTGCTCGCCACAACTAGAGAAAGCCCGTGTGCAGCAAGAAGACCCAATGCAGACAAAAATAAATAAATAAATAAATTTATTTTAAAAAAGAAAGAAAGTACACTTAACATGGATTCAAAATGCCAAAGAGAAATGCTCTCAACAATGATTTTTCAACAAACTTGTACGTTTCACAGATTTATATTATATTATAGTTTTCCTTGTGCTTAAAGGAACAAGCATTCCTCTTGTAAATTCCTTTGTTCAAAAATTAATATCATAGAATCATAATTCTTCAGGAAATAATTTTTCTTTTTATAAGAAAAATGAAAAATATATGTATCAATCCATCCTCAAATTATTAGACATTTGAATATGATAAAGACTCAGGGTTAATCTTAATTTGGTCCTAGGTCAGCCCTGTTAACACAGAGACTCTTTGAGAAACAGACGCTGTCGTTTTAATGCCTATCAGATATTGGACCATATGCTTCACTTATGACTGTTGCCAAGGTAGGAAATGTTAAGTTCTTTGAGATCACACAGTTAGAAAGTGGGAAAGTCATCAATTGCAGCCCAAGCTCTAGATAGCTCTTCCTACCATGCCTCACATTCTAACTGATTACTCCAAGATGAACTTGGCGTTTCAAAGGAGTCTCTGACCAGTCTCCTATCTGACCAAGGTTATGGTGTAGAAACTCATTTAGAGATGATTTGCCTTTCCTCAAAATCCAATATTCCAGAATATTTGCTGCGCAAAGACAGGAGCTTAGACATAGGATTTTCAATTAGGAATTTACTAACAGTTCAGAGAGGAGAAATTCTGACTCTAATGAATTGAGGGCTGAATAATTTGAGCGTATAGGACGGCCTAGAACTTTGAACAGTAATTGGTTAAATTTATTCAGGAGGGGCAGCGCCAGAGCATTTACAAGTATGGAACTTGAAGCCATACTGCATATGCTGGATGTGCCACTTTCTAGCTCTTGCCTAACCTCCCTTGGAACTTAATATTATGTATTACTTAGAAATACAGTATTTATTTATGTAAAATATAAAATGTGCTCAACTTTGCTAACTGCAAGTGTGGGTAGTTCAACTTATCCTCTTGTGCACCTTCAAATTCAGCCCACTTATGTGTGATGTTCAGGACAATTGAACCACAGTACAAAGCACAGTACAAAGCACAGTAGAAAGAATTATATCTACAAAATTTTTTCTTATCATATATTTAAATTGACTGAATTTTTCTGTACTCATTTTCTCATATTTGAGGTATCTGTGTGTTAGATAATTAAGTATAGTTTTGATAGCTGATGACAAATTCTATACACCTACTAGGCTGTGTACTGATGGTCTGGTACATCTAATCCATTAGTCATATGGATTAAAAAAATTGTCTCTCCTTAAGAAAATTGTCTCCCTTGGGTGTATACATCATTTTATAATGAGGCACGGTCAGTTTATTGAAAACTATTGAACTGGTTGTTGTCTGTTCAGACATTTCTTAATTCTAACAATAGTAAGGTCAAATAAAATCAGTAGGTAATATCATGAGGAATGTCACACTTTACGATTTGAAAATCAGATTTACTTGCAACCACTGCGAATAATCCCATTGCTTGTCTCATTAAATAATCTTCATTCTATATCACTATGTTATATTTATGGGAGAAATACTGAAGGAAAAACTTAGACATATGTTGATATTTTCATCACAGTCATCCATCACCATAATGAGTAACCAAAGCCCCTTTGAAAATAATATATCTAGCACTGCATAGATTCCAAAGAATTGACTTCTTGTGTAACACACTTTGGGAGGCATTAATATGAATGTTATGCTAATTTGTCTGCCTTTTACCTAGAGTTTATTTAAAATCCTAGAGGATTTTCAAGAGGATATTGCTTCATTAAATTAACTCACAAAGAAAAACTAACTTCAGCCTCTTATTTTATTAGGGCAAATTAATCTAAAAAATTATTTGAAGAATGAGTCAACACAAGCTCTTTAAGAAGTGTAGTTCAATTTAAGCTTAGTTGCAGTAGTGGTTTAAAACTAGAGTCAAACACTCTTGAATTTAATTCCCAACTCTACTACTTACTAGCTGTATATTCTTAGGTATGTTATTTACAATATTTTAATCCTTAGTATATTCAACAATAAATGTCAGTAAATGGTATTGCGTATCTCACTGGCTGTTGTAAGGATTAAATATAATAATTATATAAGGATTTAAGAATAGTCTCTGGCAGTAAATATACAGTTATTATTAACTGTCCCTTAATCATTATTTTCAGAACCTGAATTCATAACAGGAATTGTGTGGAGCAAAATACAAACTATTATTCAACTCAGAAATTTTCCTCTGGGGGCAATCATAATGTTTCCACAATTTGAGGATATGTTTCCTTTTTGAACTGCTTTACGTATGAAATTATTAAATATGAAATTCAAAATATGAGTGTTTTAAGATAAATATTTATGGTAGCCTTTCATTGAATGAGTGCTAAAATAAGTCCTGTAGATGAGATGGCATTTCTAACTTCATGGTCCAGTTTTGCAGACAGGAAATCTGTAGAATACGACAAGCACCCCAAATCAAGGGGTAGCGAGTGACAAGTGATAAAGAATTTGAGAAGAAAGAAATCATTATGGACTCATGGAGATAATAAATCTTAAGCTTAAGTTTTAAGAAAGTGTAGAATTTAAATTCATTGCTTTCATAGAAATTCATAAAATTTAGATTCATAAATGTTTGGTTAAACATGAGTAAGAAATTCAAAGATAAAAATTTCATGATGTATTTGGGAAACAAAGAATGAACTTTTTATTTAGAATGGAATTCTTATAGGAAGGAAGAGGTTGAACATCTTTGGGAATTCTTGGTTAGTAGGAAAGGTATATAACCTGACTTACAGGGCAATAGTGTGTCAATTAGCTGTGTAAACCTAATAAACCAATGGGAGAAGTAAATGCAAAGATACATATTCAAAGTGTCCTTCTTAAGGACTTTTTTTGACTGGTGTGTCATCTATTTGACATCACTTAAATAAATTATACTGTTCCAATTGATTATCCAGAT
This sequence comes from Balaenoptera acutorostrata, assembly GCF_949987535.1. Classification (NCBI taxonomy): domain Eukaryota; kingdom Metazoa; phylum Chordata; class Mammalia; order Artiodactyla; family Balaenopteridae; genus Balaenoptera; species Balaenoptera acutorostrata. The sequence goes on from NC_080067.1 coordinate 119,945,058, forward strand.
ATCAGCTCCCCTCCCCAATATACACGTGGCTATCATTTTTCCCACCCCTCACCAATCCCTTTTCCAGTTTCCATAACAAAATAATCATATAAAGCACATTATGCTATTTTTAGTTTTACTTCACAGGGCCTATGAGTTACTGAAACATTCCATTAGACATGTCTCTCCTTTCTTCTCTGCCACATCTCCACATTGCTAGGCAGGTCTTCTCTGCGTACTCCCCCCTCCCAACACACACACACACGCGCGCGCACACACACACACACACACACCCCTTAGCTCTGCTAGCTCCTCCCTCTTTGCATCTGGCCTTTTTCACTCTTCACCTCTCCAGGACATCCATGTTCTCTTCCCTTCTCAGGGAGGGGAGATGCCCTCTTCCTCTGGACTTCCAGTTGCCAGCCTGACAGCCAGGATGCCACTCTCCATCTTACAGTGGGGTTATTGTAGCATTTTCTTAGCAAAGGCTGCCTTCTCTCTCTTCCTAGGATTCTTGCGCTGGTTACAAACAAAGACAGAAATTCTTCCTGAATTATGTGATAAACACAAATAAGTACTCAATTGCTATTAGAGATGGCTAAGTGACTAGGAAATTTTTTTTACAAATTAAGTGAAAAACAGTTACAGAATAATACATATAACGTGTCTCCCGTTTTAGCAGAAAATGTACTCATAAAAATATCTGACAGCATTTTTAGCAAATCGTTAATAGCGGTTATCATCTTGAGAATGATATAAACAGACTTTCTTTTATTACTCATATTCACTTCTGAATTCTGTGAAAATTTTATAATATGCATATGTTGATTTTATGAGAGAAAGTAACAATGTTTTCATTTGAAGTATACATCAGATTTCATACATTGATTTTGTAAATGATTTTACAGTACAAATATAGGATGTACTTATATTTTGAACATTATAAAGACTCTGCTATTTTATTTTGTACATAATAAATACTAATCTCTATATTAGGTACTTAAAATGCACATTTGCTTTGTATCCTCCATCCACCCTAAAAATAAGTATTTTTTCCCTATTTTATCCATAAAGAAAGAGACACAGATCATTTAAGTAACTTGTTCAAGGTCACACAGCTAGTAAATAGTAAAGCCAGGGTTCAAATCAAGTTTTTGTTATTTTTGTTCAGCATTATATGCAGTTGTTCTTTAGAAAGAAAATTCACTCAGCGAGAAATGAAAGATGTTTTTATGGATTTGGTAGCTAAGAGGTATTTATTGTTTTCATTGCAGAAAATAGCATAGCTGAGGAAGGTAGTAATCAATTTTAGGAGTTTTAAGGTTTAGGGTAATTTGATTTTTTCAGTTCATTGTGACTGTTGATTGTGTCACATGGAAATCTCATCTTGCTATATATGCCATTGAATCAGCCTGGAGGGAATTAATACAACTAAATGTTACAGTAATTTTCTAATTTGCTGATTCCACATAAACCCAGTGGGCTATATTAAGAATCCATGAAGAGTTCATTGGCATCATCAGGGTCTGCTGTGCTACACATTGTGGCCGAATGGTATCCTTATCAACACTGAAAAGGTTGTTGCTGTAGTGGAAGTGATGAGTACATTGAGAAAGCAGAACTTTCCATTATATTGTTTGGAAGACATTTGACTCTATGACCTTTAGGTTTATAAATTTTTAAGTGTTCAGAAGAAAGATCATTAAGGAGCTAAAGCTGAAGAATTTCTCTTGTGTTAATTTCTGCTATACAGCTAAGTGATTCAGTTATACCTATATATATTCTTTTTCATATTCTTTTCCATTCTGGTTTATCACAGGATATTGAATAGAGTTCCCTGTGCTATACAGTAGGACCTTGTTGTTTGTGCATCCTCTATATACTAGTTTGCCTCTGCTAATCGCAAACTCCCGCTCCATCCCTCCCCCACCACTCTCCTTGTGGCAACCACAAGTCTGTTCTCTATGCCTGTGAGTCTGTCTCTGTTTTGTAGATGTGTTCATTTGTGTCATATTTTGGATTCCACATATAAGTGATATCATCTGGTATTTGTCTTTGTCTTTCTGACTTACTTCACTTAGTATGATAATCTCTAGGTCCGTCCATGTTGTGGCAAATGGCATCATTTCTTTCTTTTTTATGGCTGAGTAATATTCCATTGTATATATGTACCACATCTTTATCCATTCATCTGTTGATGGACACTTTAGTTGTTTCCATGTCTTGGCAATTGTAAAAAGTGCTGCTATGAATTTAGGGGTGCATGTATCTTTTTGAATTACAGTTTTGTCTAGGTATATGCCCAGGAGTGGGATTGCTGGATCTTATGGCAAATCTATTTTTAGTTTTTTGAGGAACCTCCATACTGTTCCCCATAGTGGCTGCACCAGTTTACATTCCCCCCAACAGTGTAAGAGGGTTCCCTTTTCTCCACCGCCCTCTCCAATATTTGTTATTTGTAGACTTTTTATTGATAGCTATTCTCACCAGTGTGAGGTGGTACCTCATTGTAGTTTTTTTTGTTTTTTTTTGTTTTTTTTTTTTTTATTTTATTTTTGGCTGTGTTGGGTCTTCGTCCACGGCATGTGGGATCTTCCCAGGCCAGGGCTCGAACCTGTGTCCCCTGCACTGGCAGGCGGATTCTTAACCACTGCGCCACCAGGGAAGTCCCCTCATTGTAGTTTTGATTTGCATTTCTCTAATAATTAGTGAGCATCTTTTCGCATGTCCGTTGACCATCTGTAAGTCTCCTTTAGAGAAATGTCTGTTTATATCTTCTGCCCATTTTTTGATTAGGTTGTTTGTTTTTTTGTTATTGCGTTATATGAACAGTTTGTTCATATTTTGGAAATTAATCCCTGTCTGTTGCATCAGTTTCAAATATTTTCTCCCATTCTATGGGTTGTCCTTTCATTTTGTTTGTGGTTTTCTTTGCTGTACAGAAGCTTGTAAGTTTGATTAGGTCTCATTTGTTTATTTTTGCTTTTATAACATTATTATCTTCTATCAGCTAAGATAAAACTATCCTAATAGCTCTCCATTCCTCTCCAACTTCTGGCCCTTGTGGTCTGAGCTTACATTATGAAGGAAAGGAACTAGCAAAGAAAGAGAGAAACACGATAGGAAAGAAGAAAAAGTGAAATGGCAAGATTCCAGTGGAAATAGGAAGAGATGGAATATAGAACAGAGATGAAAAAGTTTGTCTGATACAAAAGAAGTGCCCAGTTCTTGGAAATGGCTGGAAAACAGTAAGAATGAGTTCAGAGATGCAGTCAGGTCAATGTAATCTTTCATATGTGTTCCTAAGAGTCACCAGCCATATTAGTCAGGATTCTCCAGAGAAACAGAGCCAGTAGTATATATCTATCTATCTGTTTCTCTCTGTCTCTGTCTCTGTCTCTCTCTCTTAGAAGACTGGCAAGTCTAAAATGTGCAGGACAGGTTGGCAGTCCAGAGAACCAGGGAAAAGTTGACGTCACAACTCAAGTTCTAGGAGAGTCTGGAGGCCAAATTCTCTCTTGCTCGGGAACCTCAGTCTGTTTTCCTTTAAGGCCTTCAGTTGATTGGTTGAAGCCCACCCACATTATGGAGGGTAATCTGCTTTACTAAAGGTCCACTGATATAAATGTTAGCTAAAATATACCTCATAGCAATGTCCAGACTTGTGTTTGACCAACTACCGTGACCTAACCAAGCTGACATATAAAACTGACCATCCCACAAGACACTACGATAAATATGACAGATTTACCTTGAAAAAAAAAAAAAAAGAAATTGTAGAAGTAGATTTTGGAAGGGTTGCAGCTTGAGAGTTATTGTGAAGTGGTGGAAGGAGGTTTAGCTAACTTTGGTCTAAAAGTAGCATGCCAGATGTGGATGGGTGTGGCTTATAACACAGTGGGGGAACTGAGCTGATAGATGTTCGAGGTGTGTTCATGGGTGCATTTCATTTATTTCAATGCAGCTCTGTTCAACTTAGTGCAGCTTTCTATGCTTACCTGGTGTTTCTCATGAATGAAATCATGCATTAGCAAACATAAAATTTGCTATGCTTAAATTGTTTCTTAATGTGTCAATTGTGTTGGAACAAATTCTCATTTTAAGAACAGAAATAACTGTATTTAAATTTCTGGTGATAGGTTGGGGGGAATGGACAGAATTAGCAGGATTCATGCTACCACCAATGTTCTTTGCAAAGAAGTCTAAGTCATTTGCTGAAAAAGGAAGTGATGGGCAGGAGAATCCGAGAATATACAGAGGTCTGCCTCAGGCATGTTAGATACTGAGTAGGTAGTCAGTAAAGATTTATTGAATGAGTGTATAAATGAGTAAACAAAGGAATTTTTATGGTGAATATGGTAATTGAAGCGATTTTCGCATCAGGCAGTAGAATTCTAAATTGGCAGTGATTGCTTACCTGAGTTAAAAAGAAGATTGTTGTATTGATTCAAGGTAGGGAATCATGAATATCCTGGTAAGAGAAAGAATTGGTTCACTGAACATGTCCAGTTTAGCTAAGAAAAGAAGTAAACTTAGGAGGAAGAATAACGGAGAGAGAGAGAGAGAAAGCATGAGTGGTATGAAGGCAACAGACATCCTAATGAGGACAAGAAGCTTCAGTGGAGATAAAAAGGGTGCGAGCTAAAAGGTTTTGAACAAGTGGTCTAGGATATCTAGGACTCATCACAGACACTTACTGCACTTCACAACTATAGTTCCAGCAGTAATGTTTGACCGTTTGTTGGGGACTGTGGCTGTTAATATAATTCCTGTCTTGGTCAGCATTGTCTGGAAAATTGGGTGGGAGTGAGCCTGTGGTGGAAACACTCCAGCTGAGAGGTGATGAGGAAATTAGCATTTTCTATTTGCCACCAGAGTACCATGAAAATCATAAGCAATCAAATTTAGGTTAATATAACAAAGCACTTCCTAATAATTTGAACTGTAAAACAGTGGAATGGGCTGCATTGTGAAGTATGATATGCACTTTTCATGTAAGACCAGGGTACACGTTAGTGTTACTGTTGCTAAGATGTTGTCAAAAGTATTCTTCAATTACTGGGGAAATTGCATTGGATGTTCGTTAAGGAAAAAGTGAAATCATCTCTGTTTTTTACATTTTGTGGTCTTATTAAATAGTTGAATCACAAAAAAATTAAATAGTTTACAGAATTTTATTTTTCCTTAATTACCCATACACATATATGTACACCACAGTTTGGCTCCTTGGGGACAATTTGTTACATATATGAAATCAAAATAAAGAGAACATTTTCAGATTTCTGCAGGAAGCCTGAAGAGCTTCATTTAATATCTGAAAGAACATCCAGAATTATTAAACTTTTTGGCAAGCTCTACTTCACTCCTCCACGGCTTATGTAGCATCAGTAATTTCCACCTGACTGGATACTAGACCTCCAGGTCTTATTATAATGTTACTTTCCCAAAAAGTGAAGTTCAAGAAATACCTTAATTGCACTTTGCTAACAACTATAATTTTCAAACTTTAGCACCTACAAGAATCATCTGGGATGTTTGTTTAAAATGCAGAGTCCTGGGCCCTAGCCTTGGAAATCTTTTTATTAGTAGATTTGTGGTAAGAAGCAGAATCTGTGCTTTAATCAACATTGTAGAGATTTCAGTGCAGGCAATTTGTGGGCCACAGTTTGAGAAATAGCAGCCTGGGATGGTCAATCCTAACAGTTGATCATTTTGGTCATGTCAGTTTGACTGATTAATTTTTCATTCAGTCAACTCTCATTTGAACTGAAATGACACTCTGGTTATAAGCATAAACATAACCTCATTGTATGGCCTTAGATTAATATTTTAACTTTCCAATAGCTCAATTGCTGGATCTATAAAATAGTAACTGTATTTCCTCACTATGTTGTTTAGAAGAACTATTAAAATATTACAAAACAAGTTTTAAATGTGAAGACTTAATGGCAGAATACTCTCAGTGTTTTATGGAAATTAAATAATTAGTATGAGGGAAAGTGATTTCAGTGTTACGTAGAAGTACATGTTTCTGCACGACAAGGAGTAGCTTGAATTCTGATATGATTTGATCTACTATTTTTATACTGAATATGCATTACTGGAAATAGGTCACAGCAGGAAGACAGATTAAGGCAGTTTAAAGGAAAATAGAAACTGTAGAAACTATAAAAAATAAATTTGCAATTACAATAAGAGAGCAGAGCTGTCTCCTTTTCTTTGTTTACTCAGCGGCCAGTATAATCCTTCTCGATTTCACATACGTGTTAACCTTTGCATCTCCTGACATCTTCTTCCACATTCTCAAAAGGAAGTGGGCATATTCTTTCCATTTTTAATATTGGAACAAAGTGCATTTAACACTCTGAGCAAATACACCATAAATATTAAACTTAATAAAGCGTAATCCCCTACTAGGGTTAAAGGTTAAGACCAAAGAGGAGAAGTAAAAGAGAAGGAGACAGAGAAGGTAAAACAGGGAAGAGTGAGAGGATATGAGTGAATAAATATGAAAAAACATACAACATTATGACTTTCTAATGGATGAATATTGAAGTGTAATCATGAATCATACTTCATGATGATTGATATTTTGATAGTTCATCCTTTAGACATTGTATTGGAATTAACAATTGCCTACCACACAGCTCTCCCTTCACACCATTCCAGTCCCACTTTCTTTGTTGTTCCTCTGATATACCCTGCAAGCTCTTCTTGCCTCAAGATCCTTGAACTTGCTCTTTTCCTTTCTGGATCACACTTCTCCCAAATACCAACATGGTTCATTTTCATACTTTAATCAGATCCTTCTAAAATATCTCCTCACTGAGGCCTTCCTTGAACTCTTTATCTAAAATCATGTCTCAGGGTTTTGGGCAGGGGGATCTTGTGTGCTCTAAGGGAGCTTTGGTCTTCTTAAGGAGCTTGTTCTAAGATAAATAATGCTTTGTCCATAAATGACAGTTCGCTAAGTATTCCGAGGCTCCAGGGGAGAATTGTATCAATAATACTGATGAAGGTCACCCACTGGGGAATGAGAAATGACCCAAATACATCTAGATAAGTTCTTGTGGTCAGGGCTGCTACCCTGGAAAACCCCTCCAGTCTGTACATTAAAACCAAGTGATATTTAAGAGATGCTATCATGACAATGGGAAGCAAATGACCTTAGTTAGGTGCACTCCTTGACAAAAAGTGTAAGTCAAGCTTGAGTCAACCCAAAAGAGTAAACACCGTAGCTCTAGCCGAAAGCAGTGTGGCTGTAGTCGTTGAGTCAAGGTGTCCCCAAAACTGACATAGATGGTGACAATAATGATGACCTTGCCTCCTGATGTAAGTCTTTGCATGAACAGATAGTACTGAACATTTTTTTTTCTTTAATTGAACCACCAGCAGTCCCAGTTCAGCTCAAAATCACAAGTAAATGTTTCGAGCCGTCTTAGTCCATTCAGGCTGCTATAACAAAATACCACAAACTGGGTGGCTTATAAGAAATAGAAATTTATTTTTCACAGTTCTGGAGGCTGGAAGTCTGAGATCAGAGTACCACCATGGCCAAGGTAGGGCTTCCTTCCAGGTCCCAGACTTCGGATCATGTACTCACATGGTGAAAGGGGCTAGTGAGCTCAAGAGCACTAATCCAACGCATGAGGGCACCACCTTCGTGGCTTAAGCACCTCCCTATCCCTTGTAATAACTCCTGACACCTTCACATTGGGCATTAAGATTTCAACGTATGAATTTTGAGAGGGCACAAATATTTGGCAATAGTACATGCTTACTGGCATAAAGCCACTTTCTCCCTCCCTTGCTTTCCAATCCACATTTAGCTGCTTTATGGAGAAAGATGATTGGCAAAAGGCCAAGATCTCTTTGTCCCCAAGAAGGGACAAAGATAGTAATCACCCATCTGAATATGCTGGGGAACTTCCAGCAGGGGAGGGACTCAAACTTTTATGATTCTGTTGGATACAAGTGCCAAAGTCACCGTCCTACCAGGCCCTGTGGAGGGACCACCCTCTTTCAACTGATGGGGAAAGAGGCTGAAGAGACCTGTGCATGAGGCTGTTTGGCCCTATTTAGTGTGCTAATGTGGCTTCCACTGCTGAATGTATAATGATCCTCCACTCTTGAAGGAAGTGGTACTGGACCTAGACATTGCTCCTCAATCCATCTCTTAGTTTTTTCCTGAGTGGTCCAACAGGAATTATATAAAATCTCAGGAGAAGAAAAAAAAAATCAGAGTTTTGATTAAGAACATAAGTGTAGCAAACATAATAAGAGATGCAGTATGTTCACATAGCAGCCCTGCATGACCAGTGCAAGGGAGCTGGAGGATTATGGTCAATTCAATGCAGTTGTTTCTCCTATAGACCTGGCTATTCTAGCCACAGTGATTGTACACATAGTGTGTTGCACAGACTGATGACTCTTGATACTACTTCCTGTCTTGGATGTTGCCAGTGCCTTCTTTTCTGTTTCACTGACACTAAGGATCAAGATCAGTTGACAGTTATTAGCATGGCTTTCATGCTGAGAGTGGCCATTAGAAAACCACTCAATGGTCTTAAATAGGAGAGAAATATGAACAGATAACTGAGGGGCAAGACTCTCAGTAATGTGGAAAATTCAGTGGAGGTGGGGGGATTGAAACAAAGGTCCTGCAGGTCCACCTTATCCAAGACACTAATGAATGTGGCTCAATTATGCAAGTGCATATGGGTCCCCATAGTTAATGCCACCAGCCTCAGAATTAATCCAGATCACCTCATATTTGCATTCTTCAGAGAATAAATACTGCTTGTTTTCTTCGTTCTTATATCTTTATTTATTTTTAACATCTTTACTGGAGTATAATTGCTTCACAATGCTGTGTTAGTCTCTGCTGTATAACAAAGTGAATCAGCTATACATATACATATATCCCCATATCCCCTCCCTCTTGCGTTTCCCTCCCACCCTCCCTATCCCACCACTCTAGGTGGTCACAAAGCACCGAGCTGATCTCCCTGTGCTATGTGGCTGCTTCCCACTAGCTATCTTATTTTTACATTTGGTAGTATATACAAGTCCATGCCACTCTCTCATTTTGTCCCAGCTTACCCTTCCCCCTCCCCATGTCCTCAAGTCCATTCTCTACCTCTTCATCTTTATTCCTGTCCTGCCCCTAGGTTCTTCAGAATCATTTTTTTTGTTTGTTTAGATTCCATATATATGTGTTAGTATACGGTATTTGTTTTTCTCTTTCTGACTTACTTCACTCTGTATGACAGTCTCTAGGTCCATCCACCTCACTACAAATAACTCAATTTCATTTCTTTTTATGGCTGAGTAATATTCTATTGTATATATGTGCCACATCTTCTTTATCCATTCCTCTGTCAGTGGACACTTAGGTTGCTTCCATATCTTTAATCCTACATTGCTCTACCCCCTTCTCCATGCTTAAATCCAAACTAAAACATTGCCTCACCTTATTTTTTTTTTCCAATTTGACCTGGATGTTTTCTTTCCAAACAATTGTTTCTGGTATTGTTTGGTTTTTGTTATTTACCCTTGGTCTAGCTCACAAACATCCATGCTTGCTCTTGCAAGCCTTTCTCTCTGGAAATGCAGTTAGACAAAGAAGAGAGGTGGTGACACCAGAATTAAGGCAATAGGAATGGATAGAAACGGGTTGTGAAGATATTGCTGCTTTCATGCTGATGCATTGAAATGAACAAACTACAGTTAGAAAACAGATATGGGGAAAGAGGGAAATGGGAGGATATAAAATGACTTCCAATATTCTAGCTCTAGTGTCAAATACACCATGGTGTAATTTGCTAAGATTGAAAATACAGAAGAAAGAACAGGGGGGAAGGTGGTTAGTTTAGTTTTGACCTATGAGAATAGACAGGCTTACATAGTCTTCCCCCTTAGCTATGACAATTCCTGTCACCGGATGTACTAAGAGCTATATATTTTCTGCAGGGGCACTGTTATTTTTAAGATATATTGAGAAAACTGCAAAAGAAGCCCACTTGGGAGGACTACTCTTGACCCACTCTATGCCCAGAGTTTTGTTCCTTGAGGTAATCTGGTTATATGAATTTTATGAATCTGGCTGTTCCTTGAACTTAGAAATATAGCAAGGTTATCCAAAGATAAATTATTCATTATGCCTTTTATTTTCCCAAAAGCACGTTATGTAGGGCAAGAATGGTTTCTGCTAAAACAATAACTCATGATGAGATATTTACTTGATTTTGATGTCTTTGTAGCACATCTCCTTAGCACCTAAGACAATGACCTAAACAACCTTGCTTGAAATTGTGAACAACACTTGTGTGACAGGAGGTGCTTTCTCTATATACTCTTCTCTCAGTGAAAACAGTTTAATGATTTTGAAAGAAAACCAGATAATTTCCTCTTAAATCAGTTTTTCCAGGTTTTATTTACTAATTCAAAAACTATGAATTATGCATTTACTGTGTTTCTTTATGTCTAAACTCTAACTTTTATCCATAGTTCCTCTATTCTAACTTTTATCTATCGTTTCTCTATTTTAAATAATCAATTCTTCTTCTAGGCTCTCAATTCATTTCACATGTTGCTTTGAATAGAACACTGTAGTGCATTGTACAGGTCTTTCTCCTCCATGGTCAGTGGTCTAGAACTTCCTTGAGAGCAGGGGCTCTAGCTTTTGAGGTCCATGCATACTTATCAGGATTCTTTCAGTTGTAAGTGAAAGGCAGAAATACAACTCAAATTATTTTAAGAAAGAAGAAAAATAGAACAAGTAAACACATTTTGCCTCACCTAAGGTGAAGACCAAGGTGTATACATTGGTTCCTGGTATGGATAGATTTAAGTGTGTGTGAAATGATATGATTCTATAGCTTCATCTCTTGACTCTGCCTCTACTTGGACAATCTTAATTATTATGCATAAGATGCCAATAGAAAATTGATCCATGGAATCCAGAGGAAGTTATATATTGTGGACTAAGAGGTTTAGAGAAGACTCGGGGATCAAAGCATGCTTTAAATGATGCTCTAGATGTCAGTCTTACTTTAAATTATCAATAACAAATTCAATTAGCTTAAGGGATGTTATTGGCTTATATAACGGGGAAGTTATCAGGGAGAATGTGATTTCAGACACAGTTGCTTTAGGTTCACACAAGATCAACAGGACTGTATCTCATTGTTTCTCATCTCTGCTTCCTTCTAATTTTTGGTTTCATGTCTCCTTCTGCAAAAAGAATTCCTCTGTGTGGCAGGTGGAGATGGCTATTACCATTAGCTACAAATTCACATTCTACCAACTTAGCAGCCCATGTGGAAAAGAATGACTCACGCTTAGTTTCATATCTCAAGTCTGGGAAAAATTCAGGTTGGCCTTAGTTTAGTCAAGCAGCTATCTCTGCACAAACCATTGTGTCCAAGACAATCCATGACTAGGCAAGCCTGAATTACATTCAACCTTGAGTTAAGATGGGGAAAAAACATGCCAGGCAGCCCCAGATCCACCAAAACGTAGCATATTCGTAGAGAGAGAATAGTTGAACAGACTGTCCAGATAGAATGTTGGCATGCTTGAAGTATTAAATAGTTCAATAAATATTTTTTAAATCTTCTAATTTTGTCACATTTTATGTTAAATGCTCAGACTACAAAGTTGAATAAGAAACAGTACTTACCCTGAACTAACAAATTTTCTGTTTACAGCTATAGACATAAAACATATGTTTATAGCACAATGTAGGGAATTACCTGGCAGTCCAGTGGTTAGGACTCGGTGCTTTCACTGCCAGAGGCCGGGGTTCAATCCCTGGTCCTGGAACACAGGTCCCACAAGCCACCCAGCACGGCCTATATATATATATATATATATATATATATATATATATATATATATATGACACTATAGCACAATGTGGCAAATACAAAAATAAACGTATACTCAGGACACTGAGGATACCACTTGGGCACCTAATCCATGTGGCTGAGACAAAACCATAGAGAAGTCAGGTAAGACTTCTTGGAGAAGGTGATTTCTGAGCTGAGTTAGAAAAGCTGAATCAGAATTTGCTAGAAGAAGGACTGGCTATAGGAGAAGGTGTGTGGTTACATAGTATATAATAACACTCCTGGTATGTATCTGTATGGTGTACAAGGTAAGAGCAAGAGAGGAAAAGGTCTGGAAAGTTAGTCAGGGGGCAAATATGGTATTAGACTTTACCCCATAGGGAATATATTAGGAGCAGAAGTGACTTGGCCAGACTGTTCTTTACACATATCATTTTGACCATTCTGAAGAAAGAGAAGACAGGAGAAATAATGATCATATAATAGTTGCCAAGCCAGAGGAGAAGAAAGACAGAGACAGTATGAAGGCAGTAGAAATGGACAAGACAAAGATTAGGAAAATATTTATAGGAATAATTTGACAGGACTTACTGACTTCTTGAATATGGGAGGCGAAGGAGAAGGAAGAGGCAAAAGTGCCTTTCAGGGTACCAGCCAAAAATACTGAATGGATATTGGAGTAGTAGCCAGGTAAAGTGTGATGAGTCTGAGGTATTGCAGACCTTCTAGGTGGAACTAGATATTCAGCATGCTTTTGGATATACGAGTCTAAATTCACAGTAAAATCTCGGAAATATAGATCTGTAATTTACCATTATGTAAAAAATGAATGAGCTTACTCAGGGAGAACCTGTATGGTGGGTAGAGCATGGACTGAGGAAGAGAGAAATACTACCATTAAAGGTATGGATAGAAGTCTGCCAAGAAGAGAAGGTAAGAAAAGTTGGAAGACACAAAGAAAATCTGAAGAATGCAATATCAGAAGACCATAGAATAGAAAATCTGAAGAAAGTGGAGATAATCAGTTTAGTTAAAGGAAGCAGAGAGATCCTCGAAATGAATCATACAACGTTTCTAGGATTAGCAGTTAGAAAACCCTGTTAGAGCCCCATTGAAGTTGGTTTGGAGGCCAAGAATGTATAGAGATCCTTCTATTTAGAGCTGTGTGATTTCCTAGCAGTACTTAACCACCTTGCAGTTTTGCTGGGAGGATAAAAAAAGGAGATGTAGGAAGGTGTAAAAACAAACAAACAAAAATAGACATACTTCTATATAGCTTGGCTTATTGTTCCTATAATAAAATTGAGGTCCAAACTAAATAGGGATGAAATAGAGGCTAAAGTAAACTGAGAGATCATAGAGCTTATGAATTGCTCACAAAGAAGAAAATGGAGGGGTCAAAGTATTAAAGGTCCCTGTGAGGTCCTTGAGGTTGGGGGGGGGGATGGGAAAGAACTCAGGAGTTGAGCAGGAAGACAAATGAATGGTGGTAAGGGAGTGGACTACTGGAGCTTCAGATTTTGTGTTAGAACAACATCTTAGAGGAAGGTGGACCAGAGGATGGGTGATTGATGTAGACAATATGTGAGGCCACTGAATTTAAGAAGTTGTAGAAATATCAAGGTGAGTTTATCAGATTGTGTATACATGGAAATATAAATCTCTTTAAGAGAGAGCAAAAAAGGTCTACTAGACTGTGAGCTGGCCCCAAAATCTTCAATAAATGGACAGGAGAGAATGGAAGTTTGTTTGATGGTAGCATCAAGAAAGCGTATATATGGAGGGCTTAAACCCCAAAGACATTTTTTTTTCTTTTTTGTTTTGTGTACTGCAACTGAAAAAGTAATTAGAAAAAAAAAAAAAGACTTACGCACAAAGCCACTGGGGGGAAAAAAGGTGGAATAATAAAATAAAGATCTACTTAGTGTCAAATTCATGTGAGAGACATTGAACCTGACTCTTTGAGTTATAATACATTTGGATTTATTTTCCCACTTCTTAGCATTGCTGTGAGAGGAAAAAAAGCCCTCTCTGCTACCAGTTCAAAGATTTCACAGACAAAGAGGGTAAAATGAATTCCTAAAATCAGGTTTTTAGACAGTTCATTAAGTGTTCAATTAACCTTCATTCAACAAATATTTACTGAGCAACTACTACATGTAAGAAAAGTGTGTGCTTGATGCTGTGCAAATCTAACTTTTGCAATGGGAAAGTCAGGGTTGATTTCATCATAATTTTTCACATCTGAATTACTAAATAACCTTGGGCCTTTCTCAGATGTCAAATGCAAGAAACATTAAAAATTTCTTTTTGTCTAGGAATAGAGATTAATAGGTAAACCCTAATAGAATTATGGTGCCATGGTATTTAAAAATATTTTTATATAAAGTTTTATATTAAACAAAGTATTTTCATCATCATTTCTTTGCCATATATAATTTGTAGTTTCAGGAAAATTATGTAATTTTATGTAGTTTTTAATTACCTGTTCTACCCCTAATTTATTGTCTTATTTCCTTTTGATGAGTTATTTGAATAGCTTTTGTTAAATATATATAGTAACAAATTTGACATTTAGGAAAATTTTTCGGCCTTTATCTTCCATTAAAAGAAGATTAAAATAGTATGCTATATATATTCTATTTTATGGATTAAATAAAATAAAAACTGCTAGTATATTTTCATCTCTTGGAATACTTATTGCATACTAATTGAAATTGAGAATTAACAAACTTGCTAGTCATTAAATATATATCTTTAGCAAAGAAATTAACATATGCAGCAGTTTCCCTATTATTTTGGCTATTAACTTTCCCAGCAGGTGTATTCACAGCCACTAGTGCTATGAATACTATGTCAAGAGACTAATAAACTCAGATGTTTAGGGAATGAGTAATTGTTTCCTCATTATTTGCACTTAGGGAATTTGTAAATTTAACACAGCATGCATTAGTTATGGAGGAATTTCCATCACAAATATCTGAGTGTCTGTCATATGCCAAGCACTATTTTAGGCCCTGCAAGTTGTGAGAGTGAATTAGGTAAGTACCCTGTCTTCCTAAAACTTCCGTTCAAGTTGATGGAGGAAAAACAATAAACAAGTAGATAAATACCTTTGTACTATGAGGAAGATGAAAGAGTATAATATACCAAAGCATGTCTGGGGAAGGCGTTAGAAAAGGCCTTACTGAGAAGGTGACGTTTGAGTTCAGAACTTAATGATGACCTAGAATGTGCAATGTGAATTTTTGGAGAGAAACACTATACCCAGAAGTACAAGATCCCTGAGGTGGGAATAAATTCAGTGAGTTTGAAGGACAATAAATAAATAAATACAGCCTAGTGCATCTTGCCCAGGAAGAAATGTGGGAGAATGGAAAGATTTGTGATCAGAGAGAGAGAGAGAGGGAAAGATAATGTAGGACTCTCTAGGCTACGTAAGAAGTTTCAACTTTATTACAAGTAAAATGCAAAGTCTCTTGTTAATCTGTCTCATGTCAATTTAATACTTAGACCAGACGTATGGAACCTTGAAGGGTAGAGGAAAAGTTCTTCCTTCCCCAGCATAGCACAACACATTTCATTGGCAAAGCACATCGCATGTCCAAATACATATCAGTAGAGTCAAGACATTCTTCTCCCGCAGGGAGGAAGGCACTAAGTATTTGAAGTCTACTGTGATCTGTCTTTTCAGTTATAAGTATTTATTTTTCTCCCTTCTGCACTCAAAACACACCCAGATCTTCCCCCCAAAAGAATACCCAAAAGGTTCATCCAGTCATGACATCAAATTCTAGTTCTGGGATCTCATGGCATCCTTTATATCAGGTATCATGATCTAGAATCCCATGACCCGAAGAGACATATTATTTACCTCCCCTCAGTCCAACACCCTGCTGGGGAGGAAGAAATTTTCCTCTAACCTTCTAGGTTCTTCTGCCTGGCCTAAGGATTAAATTGACATGGGACAGATTAACAGGAGGAAATAAAACAAAGTTTAATAACATGTATACATGGGAGAGACCTAGAAAAACTGAGCAACTCACCAAAATGGCCAAAACTCTCACCTTATATAGCATTCTTAGCTAAGAAAAAAGAGGATGTTGAGGGAGAGGAGAGTCAGTTATGGGAGGTTACCAGGAAAAGCACAACAAACAAGGATGATTGTGATGCAGATTTAAGTCAATGCCTTCTGCACTGATAAGGGTTTTTAGAGATTTGGTCATCCTCCTCTTCTAATTAAAAGAGGGAGACACCTTTATAAATGGAGATTTCCTTTAGGAATGTAAATGTTTCTTACAAAAATGATAACTCCTACTTGGTTTTTAGGGCCTTTCTGATGTCTTCTGTTTCTCAGAAAGTAACCAGCTTAAAACAATATGCTAGGGACTTCCCTAGCAGTCCAGTGGTTAAGACTCCGCACTTCCACAGCAGGGGGCATGAGTTCTACCCTGCTCAGGGAACTAAGATCTCCGCCTGCCATGTAGTGCAGCCAAACAAACAAACAGTATGCTAAAGAGCCATATTTTAGAGTGGAAAATTCTGCTTCCTTACAACTCATATCCAATGGCAAAACAAAGAGAGGGTAACTACATCAATTACTTCCTTTCACAGAGGAAGAAATGAAGATGCATAGCAGTCACTGATGCATGGCCATTTAAAAAAAAAAATCCCTCTGGGAAAACTCGTTTGGAACACTTACCTTGGTCATGGGCAATGTTTCTTGAATAGACCGTGGTGGTTCTCTTAGCTGGGAGTAGACTCCTACTCCATTGATCTCCATTTGCTTGGATCCACCCGACAGTAGTTTCTAATATTATTTTTCATGGCTACATCATAAGAGGGGTTAGTATAATACGCTCTCTTTACAGGTTGAGCAGTTGTCTAGGCTACTTCCTGCCTGAGAAAATTTGGAAACCAAAGGTCATTTTACATTTCAAACAGCCACAGTCTTTCTTTCTTGTGTTTCATTTTATCTATTTGATTCCAATCAGCTTCATGTGCCAATGGCCAATCCACAGCCCCTTTGGGACAGTCCTTTTTCTAAAGATAATTATAGGCCACATATTGCGTGGTCCACATACTTTGTCTCTTTTTGCTCAGCCATTCAGTGTAACTGAAAGGGTTTCTTAGGGGCCACCTTAATCCAATCAGAGCCTTTTAAAAGGAGTTTGAAGATTTCACCCTTGATTTGGTCTTTGCCCAAAGACTGAATCTAAACCAATTTTTACTGCTCAAAAGATGAATATTTGCATCTTTCACCAAGTCCTGAAATAACCTAAATTGTCTCTTCCCACCTTTCACTGTTTCCTGAAAAATGATGGATCTGAGAACACCTCTTTTTCGTCATGCTTTGTCAAAAGCAACCATTGGCAACCAAGGGATATTAGTAACATTGAATTTTGCAGATTCTTTGCCTAAAGCCAGATTTATCACACCTATCATTCACCATCCAAGTTGTTTTGCCATTGCATATTATGAGATATTATTTTTCCAGACTGCAATAACAATTTTCTCAGTACAGACACCTGACCCCAAAGCCAAAGCCACATAGTTCAGAGTTTTGTTATACAGTCCCCTACTTTTAAGTATCAATTTTTGTATTAGTCAGTTTTCCTGAAATAACAAACAATACCAAAATCTCAGTGGCTTACAATACAAACATTAATTCTCATTCACATTAATTATATACTGACTACTGTACTTTGGTTGCTGCTTATCTCTGGTCAGCTCTGCTCTAGGACATAGGCTGAAGGAGTCCCTTTACGAGGGACATGCCAGTTCTCATGTCTGAAGGAAAAATCAAGGGAGCTTGTGGTAGCTTTGACGCCTGTTTAAGCTTCTGCTAGAAAGTAGCTTAGTCATCTCTGCTCATGTTCATTGGCCTAAGCATGTCAAGTGACCTAACCCAAATTCAATGGGGTGATGTATTCTCTCACAGAAAAGAGACGGGCCAATTTTTTGCAAGCAATATACAATCTGATACACAAAGTAAGTTTCACCTACCCTGTTTAGTATAACTTAAAATTATTTTCATCACAGAGTTGCTCTTCAGAGTTTATTGGATGTCACACACAGCTGAGGCAAGTTAAAATAAAAAGAGCTGACATCTATTATTTTTTTTTAAATTTCAGGACTAAAAGAAATTTATAAATATTATTTTATTGATAAGTTAGGGAGGATCATACCTATTGTATAGAAAAGGAAACAAGCTTGGAGCCCAGCAAGGCTTCGCTGCAGGACATGCACAGAAGTCGATACCATGGCACCAGGTTTTGGGAAA
Organism: Balaenoptera acutorostrata; assembly: GCF_949987535.1. NCBI lineage: Eukaryota > Metazoa > Chordata > Mammalia > Artiodactyla > Balaenopteridae > Balaenoptera > Balaenoptera acutorostrata. The sequence goes on from NC_080067.1 coordinate 119,963,172, forward strand.
AGAAAAAGCTTTATTTCAAGGTCAACCACCAAGGAGACAGGAGGCACTGCTCAACTCTGTCTCCCCGCTCTGGGGTTCGATCAGTTTTTTTTTTTAAACATCTTTATTGAAGTATAATTGCCTTACAATGGTGTGTTAGCTTCTGCTTTATAACAAAGTGAATCAGTTATACATATACAATATGTTCCCATTTCTCTTCCCTCTTGCATCTCCCTCTCTCCCACCCTCCCCATCCCACCCCTCTAGGTGGTCACAAAGCACCGAGCTGATCTCCCTGTGCTATGTGGCTGCTTCCCACTAGCTATCTATTTTACATTTGGTAGCGTATATATGTCCATGACACTCTCTTACCCTGTCACATCTCACCCCACCCCCTCCCCATATCCTCAAGTCCATTCTCTAGTAGGTCTGTGTCTTTATTCCCGTCTTGCCCCTAGGTTCTTCATGGCCTTTTTTTTTTTTTCTCCTTAGATTCCGTATATATGTGTTAGCATACTGTATTTGTTTTTCTCTTTCTGACTTACTTCACTCTGTATGACAGACTCTAACTCCATCCACCTCATTACAAATACCTCCATTTCATTTCTTTTTATGGCTGAGTAATATTCCATTGTATATATGTGCCACATCTTCTTTATCCATTCATCTGTCGATGGACATTTAGGTTGCTTCCGTGTCCTGGCTATTGTAAATAGAGCTGCAGTGAACATTTTTATGAATTAGGGGAGGAAGGTTGGTATGCAGAAGCACAGGTGAGGCAGGTTTCAACTGGAGGGCGTTGGAACTTGGCCGTTATGGTAAGATAGGGTAAAAGGGCGTGTTAGCACCGCATCTTCCTGAACCACAGACACTTTGCTTCTGAAAGGGTTCCAGTGTTCAAGTTCTGGTCATGTCCCAGTTCTTTTGTTCCACGGGGCAGGTAGAGAAACTTAGGCTCCAGGTGTTATTTGAATTCAAAATTTTCTCATCTGCTCATGCTTCACCTGCATGACTTGCAGTTTTGTTTCTGTTGTCTCTGAAAAACAGCATCTTGTTAGAAATAGGACAAGGGCCAGTTTGGGCTGGTTCTGTTGTTACAAAAGTAGTTTAGTGACTTACCCTTTGTGGTATAGCTAGTTAGGGGGGAGACTTAGGATCTAAACCTAGGTGTGTTTGACAACAGAAATTATGCTTTTTAGCCTCTACGTAACCATGCCTGTCAAAGTCACTTGTCCAAAATGGGTTCCAGTTGGGAAACCACTGTAGAGATGGCTATGGTACAGGTAATGTTGATAAAACATGCCATAATGACGAATATTACAATGTTTGGTTGTGTCCACAAATCCTGAAATAAAGAAGAAAGAATGAGTGGAATTTTTTGGTCTGAATTACATATCTATAGAGCTCCTACTATTTGGAAAATTACAAATTTATGGTAAGTAGCCATAGTTGTTGAGTCTAACTCATCTGCAGTTATCAGTATTGTATTTGAACCAAGAAAGAAAGAAAAGAGAGACATTGAATCACTTAACAGCAAAATTATTCAATAAAATTGCCAGTTTAGTATTTCTTTCTGGTCACTTACTGCCTGCAGCATTTGCTTCTACATTTACTGTCTGTATATCCTGATAGAAATTAATTGTTTAATTAATCAAGTAGCTGCTTTAAAGAGACAGCATAATCTGTTTTGATTCTTTTATTCCTGGGGAAAATCTTGGATAAGTGGCATTTTCACTGCTCTCAATTCCTGTATGTGTATTTCAGTCTATTCTAAATGAAAGCAAGCACTTAAATGTACCATCAAATTGAAGATAGATCCTCAGGAAAAGTGGGCTCATTTACATGCAGCTTATAGTGCTTTTTGTAAGAACATGTTTGACTTTGCACTTTTCCTTGTTAGCAAATGGGAACAGAATAAGTGTAGTGTGCAGAATTTAATTGACAGCTAAAAACCTTAATAGCATTTGGTTCTTTTTATGCTATATATTCCTAACAATGCAAATTTTATAGGAGAGTAAAATCTCCGGTATTTTAAAGAAAGACATTTGCATGATTTCAGATTAAAAAAAAAAAGTTCATGTGACATACCCAAAGTATAGCAAATATATTAAAAAATAAAGGGCCCACTTATTTAGTTGTCATTCAATTAAATTTAAGTAGAAATTGATTATTTGCAAATGTGTATGCTAAAGGTGGAAACAACAGATTTTTCTGAAAAAGGATCATCACTGACTTATTTGATGGACAATTACTTAAGGATCCTATAAGAAAATAAAAAGTGATGACACTTTCTTTGTTAAAGAAGGACCCTAAACCATTTCTTTTATAAATTAAGTCAGAACAAAGAACATTTTGGTTTTTTTGGTATCCTAAGAGAATTTTATTTTCCATTTTGTCATCAAGGAATATTAGTAGGCACCCAGAAGTCAAAGATAGTTAAGAAATGTGTGAGGGGGAACAAGGTCTTTGGCTACTTCATAAGGTCCTAGAGACTGTTCCTTTTTTACTTTTTTTTAACTTTTTATTTTATATTGGAGTATAGGCAATTAACAATGTTGTGATAGTTTCAGGTGCACAGCAAAGGGACTCAGCCATACGTATACATGTATCCATTCTCCTCCAGACTCCCCTCCCATCCAGGCTGCCACATAACATTGAGCAGAGTTCCCTGTGCTATACAGTAGGTCCTTGCTGGTTATCCATTTTAAATATGACAATGTGTACATGTCAATCCCAAACTGCCTAACTATCCCTTCCCTCCACCCTTCCCCCCTGGTAAGCATAAGTTCATCAAAGAACATTTTTTTAAATGTTAGGTAACAATTACAAATGAACTTCAGCTCTCTATCATGAAATAGTTGTAAGAGTTAAGTCCAAGCGTACTATAAATTCCAGTCCTCATCCACAGTATATGCTCTAAAAACACTGACATGAAGTCATATATAAAACTACATGTAAATGCGTCTTCATTACCTTAATTGAAACCAGCAGGCATTTTGATCCTCCTATGAATGCACTGAAATCAGTGGAAGTATCATTGGAGTAGCTGGAAAGCCATCACTGGGTATTGAAAGGGCAGTGCCCTTGTCAGTCTCACAGTTTGCATCAGAATCTATTTGGGCAATGACCTTCGGATCCTTTTACATGAAAGTTGACTCTCATCACATAAATATGTAATTCTTGTCTTCCTGTGGAAGACATCTGCTCGTTTTATGGACAGATGACCGATAGCTTTGGAGTGATCACTGGTACAGTAGTCACAAAAGCAACTTTGTTTTTTGGAGCCACTTTAGTTCCTTTCTGAATTGGAAGTGGGAAAGGAGCAGTCTCAGTGACTTGTTTATAACTAATAAAATAGTCTTGACTTTTGGACAGCCCCTAGCAACTTTCATCAATTCTAATTTCTCTTTCATCAACTCCCTTTTACTCTCAAAAGTTGCTGGTAGCACACCTAAATTTGAACACTTTGTTGCCTGGGTTTGCACAGATTGTCTTCTCAAAAGAACCACAGTATTCTGCCTCAAGGTTATTTCAAAGTTGTCAGCACAGTCGGATCCTAGCTCTCTTTCACTGAGCAAATTCACAATGATTCTACTGTTACTATACTTGACCCCAATAGAAGTGAGTGATGTAAGGAAGTATTTTGAACCATCTCAAGTAGTTGCCATAATATGTCCCAGTGTTGGCAACTTTCAGTTATGAAAGAAAAATGACTTTTTTATAATTATAGCATCAGACATGCTTTTTTTTTTTAACTTTTTGAGATCACTGTAAACTCACATATAAATAATATAGAGAGATTCTGTGTAACTTTTACCCAGTTTCTTTCAATAATACATCTTGCAAATTATAGTACAATACCACAACAAAAATTTTAACATTGATAAAATCTACTGGTCTTTTTTGGATTTTCCCAATTTTACTTGTATTTATTTGTGTTTGTATGTGTGTATTTAGTTCTATGCAGTTTTATCTCCTGTGTCAGTTTCTGTAACCATCACCATAGTCAAGACACAGAACAGTTCCATCGAAATAGAATCTCTTCTGTTAACTCTTTTAAAACTACACATCCCTCTCCACCCGCCCTCTCCCTTGTGATTAGCCCTTGGCAATCACTAATCTGTTCTACAATTCTATAATTTTGTCATTTCAAAACTATAACATAAATGAATTCCTAGAGTATGTAAACTTTGGGGACTGGCTTTTTTTTTCACTCAGCATAATCCTTCAGAGATAGATCCAAGTTGTTGCACGTATCAATAATTTGTTCCTTTTTATTGCTGAGTACTATTCCATGGTCTAGATAGATGACAGTTTCTTTAACCGTTCACACATTGGAGGAAATATGTAATCTTTCTAGTTTTTGGCTATTACAGACAGTACAGCTTTTTGTATTTACATAAGTTTCCATTTCTCTGGGATAAATGCCCAAGAGTACAATTGCTGGGTCATATAGTAATTGCATATTTAGTTTTATAAGAAACTGACATACTGTTTTCCAGAGTGACTGTACCATTTTACATTCCCACCAGGATTGTATGGTTGATCCAGTTTCTCTGCATCTTCATAAGCATTTTGTAGTCACTGTTTTTCATTATAGTCATCTGCGAGGTATCTAGTGATATTTCATTGTGGTTTTAATTTGTATTTCTGTAATGACTAATGATTTTGAACCATTTTTCACGTGCTTGTTTGCTATCTGTATATAGTATTCTCTCTAGCGAAATGTCTGTTCATGTCTTTTTCTTTTGCCCAGTTTGGACTTGAATTGCTTTTTTAAATTTTTTAATGATGAATTTTGTGAGTTCTTCATAGATTAGTCCCTTATTGAACATGTGGCTTGCAAATATCTGTTTGTAGCTTGCTTTGTCATTCATTTTTTTTTAAGAGCAAAATTATTTAATTTAATAAAATCTGATTTGTCAGTATTTTCTAGTATTTCTAGTCTCAAAACATTTAAACATTTTGGCTAGCCCTAGATCCTGAAGATTTTCTTTTTTTTCCCTAAAGTTTTATATTTTACATGTTACACTTAAATCCATGATTAATATTGAGTTAATTTTTGTATAAGGTATAACGTTAAGGTTACTAATTATTTTCTGCATATACAGAAATCCAATTATTACAGTACAATTTGTTAAAAATTGGCCCTTCCACCATTGGATTGTTTCTTGCCCATTTGTCAAAAATCAGTTGGTCATATTTGTGCTAGTCTATTTATAGTTTCTCTGTTTTGTTTCACTGACCTATGTGGCTACCCCTGTGCCAGTGTCACACTGTCTTGATTACTGTAGCTTACAGTAGGCCTTACGATTAGGTATATAGGATGATTTCTCTCACTTTATTCTTCCTTATCAAGACGGTTTCTGTTCTTCTAGGGCATGTGTCTTTTTTTTTTTTTTATTTTTTTTATTTTTGGCTGTGTTGGGTCTTCGTTTCTGTGCGAGGGCTTTCTCCAGTTGCGGCAAGCGGGGGCCACTCTTCATCGCGGTGCACGGGCCTCTCACTGTCGCGGCCTCTCTTGTTGCGGAGCACAGGCTCCAGACGCGCAGGCTCAGTAGTTGTGGCTCACAGGCCTAGTTGCTCCGTGGCATGCGGGATCCTCCTGGACCAGGGCTTGAACCCGTGTCCCCTGCATTGGCAGGCAGATTCTCAACCACTGCGCCACCACGGAAGCCCTAGGGCATGTGTCTTTTCCATATAAATTTTAGAGTAAGTATGTCTATGTCTACAAAAATTTATGTAATAACATGTTTAAATTACATAACAGTCTGTTTTAAGGACATAGAATGATGAGATAAATGAAGATTATTCAGGGAGAAACTGAAAAAAGAAAAAATAGGAAAAGAGAATAGTGGAGGGAAAGTTGTTTTGTTTATGAATTATTGATGACAAAAGGCTTTTTTGTAACTAAATAATGTGATTCAGTGCTAGAGATATGGCAGGTCTCTCTGGGAAGATCATTTTATCTGCCACTATTGTAATCCCTCTATTTCATTCTTCATTGTCATCTGCTTTAATTGTCTCAAGAGTCACCCTCTGGAAACAGTCATAGAGATTCCCCATCTATCTGGGATCTATAAGCTTGGAACTTGAACACTTCTTTAAAACAATTTTGTTTCTCTGTTATGTTTTGTTTTGTTTTTCAAGAAACTAGGCAAAGGTCATGTTGCTAGCACCACTAAACTCTAACCATGCTAAATTAAAAGCATGCTGTGTATCATAGGGTGAAGTCTGAACCATAAAGCCTTTGCACAAAATAAGCTCGAAATTGTCACATGCCATAAAGTAATCTCTTGCCCTTAGGCCAGTACCTGGATTACCTCTTAACCTTAATATGTATTCTGCCCCAAACCTAGATTTTTAAAATAGATACTTTCAAATGGGAATCCAGCATTAAGAATTGCCAGGGTTTTTAAGTTCTACGATGTATTGATTGAGTCAACACAAAAAATAGTCTAATGAGCTTACCTATATTTATTAAACTACATTACCCTCTAAAAAATGGAAGAGAAACAGGTCATAGTTTGTGAGGTGTTAAAGGAGAGTAACTTTCACCATCTAATAACACTTAATGTAACTGAACTCTTGAGAGTCAACAGACTAAAAAGCCTTTCTCATAGTCTAGGAACTGTAAATGGAACAGAAATAAAAAGTCAAAAGATTGATGCATACAATTCATGAAAATTGTTGACATTTTAATTTTCATAATAAAGAATTTAAGCCAAAGTTATAACCGTTTTCAAGCATTAAGAAAGTATAGAGAATAATACAACAATCATCAGTATCATTCACCAGCCTGTTTTGATGACTCAATATTTTGCCATGCTTGCTTCAGATTTTCTCCCACAAAAATCCTTACAGAGTGATATTCCTTGTGTATCCTTCCCTTTTCTCCCTTCTCTGTCTCCTCAGGTAACTACTATCCTGAATCATTCCTGTAGATGTTCTTACACTATACCAAATGTCTATACTACATACCACGTGCATATTTAGAAAAAAATATATAATTTTTTTGTATGTCTTAATGCCTTATATAAATGATCTAATATTGCATATATATAGGCAAGTACTGCATATATATATATATATAAATGCACATGATGTTTTTGAGTTTTTAAGTTTTTATAAATGTAGCTCCAGTTCATGCATTTTAACTGCATGTAATTCCATATAATTCCATTGCACAAATATTTTCATATTAATTTATCCTTTCTCATGTTAGTGGGCATTTAGGATGTTTCCTGTTTCCCCTTAGAATAATGGTCCTGCAAGAAAAATATTTGTATTCACAAATTTTGTGTACATGTGCATGAAATTTTATTAATTAGTATATACCTAGATGTGGATGCGCTGAGTTATAAGGTCAAATTACTCTCAGATTACTCTCAAAAGAAATTTTAGTCATTTATATTTTAAAATTTCAATTTCTTTACATTCTATTTTTAACTTTAAATTGTCACACTTTAATTTTCCCAGTGTAGTGCATGTAAATTGTATCTCATTTTAATTTGCATTTTCCTGATTCTTTGACAGTGGTCATTATTGCTACCTTTTCTTTGGCGATAATGATTGTTTGCTTATTCTCTTTCTTTCTGGTTACTTTAAAAATGTACTCTTTTTTTTCTTTTAGTATTTTGCAGTATTACCATGTGTATAATGTGGAATAAATTTCTCCTATATTTCTCAGGATCCCATCTTCTTCCTTAGTCTGAGGATTTATCTTTTACCAATTTTTTGAAAAAGTCAACCATTGTATATTTAGATATTGCTTCTCTTTCATATTTTCTTCCTCTGAAGTATCTATTTTATGTGATTTGGAAATTTTAATACTTCTTGCCTCTCAACCTCACCTCTATGTTTTCCAACTATTCATCTCTCTGTTCTACATACTATTTAATTTCTTTAGGTTTATCTACCAAGTTACTAACTCATTTATTCAATGGTGTTTAATCTTCAGTTTAGTCTTTTCTGTTAGATTTTCTTTTTAAAACTTTTGCTTATAAATTTGTCTCTACATTTTTCATTTTTACTTGTTCTTTTTGGTACAGTCTCAAAACCTGCATCTCTTCTCATATCTTGTAATTAAAAAACATTTTTTTGGATAGTTCAGTTGGTTCCTTCATTGACTGAATTCATTAAATAGTTATTTAACCATTACAAACTAAGGGCCAGGCATTGTTCTAGTGATTAAGGAAAAATTGTTGAGCAAATCAGACATAACCACGACCCTCATGGACCTTACATTCTAGTCAGGAAGGAGACAATTAACTTCTCATTAATTTCATGTATCTCAAAATCACATTAATCATTAAGAGTTTCTAGTAAGCTGTTCAATTATCCAAAATTATTGGAGAATCAATCCTAATTTTTTATTGTGCAGGGTAGGCTGGTTCCTGGGGACAGAGCTGGCCATCTTGCTTTTCCATTCCATGAGTTCATTTGGATCACCCCTTCCTCCACCAAGAGCTAAAGCTCAAGAACTCCACCTTCTCTCCAGTTTCCACGTTACCAGAGGAGAAGAGATGACACCCAGAACACTACACACTCTGGGAAGAATTTTCCCTCTCCCCTTCTCCCCGTCAACTCTTTGAAACCCACAGGAATAATATGACTGTTATCTATAACCTCGCTTGTATCCATCACCACAAGAAACACCAGACTCTAAGGTCATCCCCTGGATTCAAATCTCCATTTTGCTCAAGCCATCCCCTTTATTATTAGCCGCATCTTACATGTCTTTCATCCCTTTAAACCTTTCCACTTTGATCTCTAGAACTCATGATTTGTCATTCCCCAAATATCCTACATCATCAGATTCTTCTTTGAAGGATCTTTTTACCCTCTTGCTCTAATTGAAAATTGGTTCTTAATGTTTACTCACAAATTCATTGTAGTATTGGGCCAGAGAGGGGGAAATTGTCTTCATTGATCCTTAAGACTGCTTACATATCATTCGTGCTTTCTCTTCCCTAGAACTCTCAAACTTTGAATTGTATATAAAATTATATCACCCAGTTAAGTTTGCCAGATGAAGACTAAATACAAATACAAGATGCCCAGTTAAATTTGAATTTCAGATGAATAGTTTTAATATAATTATATCCCCCCAAATATATTTTATTTATTTGAAATTAAAATTAAACTGGGTGTCCTATATTTTTCTGTAAATGGTACACCCAGTGCATTCATTTTTGTTGTTATCTACTGCTATCATTTCCCTTTCCTCACAGAATTTAACTTTTGTGACTCTGTTACTCCCTCCATCATTGTTCCTGTTGCTGTTCTTGATGATTTCATTATTCCCATAGATGATTCTTCCAATATTCTGTACTCTTATTTTTTGACTTCCTCTTCTGCACTAATTTCATACTTCACCCAACCTCACCTAATGACTATACATCAAGTTTCACCATTACTAGTGGCTACAAGGATTTCATAATCTCAGTTTCAATCATCCTGTTCTAAATCTATCACCTTCTGAATTTCCAACTCACTGCCTTATTATACTAATTGCTAAAACCATACAGTGTCATCAGGACCTAAATAAATTGATTTCATAACTCTTTACTCTTCTTTATCACCCTCATAAATTCACTTTGCTTACCCAGCTTTAATTTATGGTGTATCATGATATGATAACCACTTTTCACTCCCTTGTACATACCCTCATCTATCTTGTTTCTTCTTGCTGTTTAGTTACACTTGCCTAGAAAAACCCTAGTTTTGATTAAGTTTACTGTCTACATATTCCATACTTCTGCCACACAGCTAAATATGGCTGGCAAAACAAAAAACAAACAAACAAACAAAAACACCCCAAAACAGAACAAAACCAACAACCAAACAAAAAAAACCCAAACACACAACCGTGTTACATGGTCTCACTATAAATCATGGCCACTAATCTCAAGTGGGTCCAGACAGATTTCCAACATTTTTCCCTCATCCATTCACTCTTCTAGACAACTATTTTATATAGTCTCTTTTCTTTTCAAACTTTCAACAACCCCTGCCCCCCACCAATCTATTTTCAGTTTAGCTAGTGACTTTGCATTCTATTTCACTATAAAAATGTAATTAATCAGACTTTTTTCACAAGCTTCCCCATTATATATGCAAACTTACCTATGTTTGAGTCCACATGCTTTGGCCCTCTCACCTCACAATATGGTTCAATTGTACATGCTCTTAGCTAAGACCAGCCTTTCTACTTGTTCAATTGAGCCCATTTGCTCTGCCTACTTAAGAATATGGCCTTAGTAATTGCTCCATTTCCTATGGATTAATCAGTTTTTCTTTAACTATAAAATCATTTCTATCAACATAGAAGTATTCTATAATTTATCTCATTATAAGAAAGGGTCTCTTTGACCCACAATTCTCTTCAACTACTGTCCCATTTCTCATTTTGGTAAAAGTTTTTAAAAAGTTGTGTACATTTAATTTCTTATTTTGTCTTCAGTTTTCTTTAGATTATATTATGATAAGGCTTTCTCCCCCGGCAGTCTAAAGAAGCAGCTCTTATGAAGGTCATCAATTACTTTCACATTGCTAAATCCAATGATTTGTTCTCAGTCCTCATTTTTACTTGGCTTATCAGCAGGATTAGCTGTAGTTGATCAATTCCTCTTCCCTACAAGTCTCCAAAATCTGATCTTTTTCCCACTTTCCTGGCTACTTATCAGGCTGAGTCTTTTATACCTTTATTTACTTCCCAGATGGTCGTGTTCAGACTTTAAATATCATTCATACACTGATGACTCCAAATTTCCATCTCCAGCCTGTACCTCTTCACCTAATTCTAAATTCACATATCCAAATGCTCATTCAACATATTTACTTGCATAACACTCAGCATCTCAAATGTAATACATATTTCTGAAATTCAGTTTTATTCCTCTTAAATGTACCTTTCTCCCTTTCCTCCATGTCTCAAGTTAATTGTGACTTAATCCTTTGTGACCTATTGTTCAAGTCAAAAATCTTGACTTCATCTTTAAAGAATTTCTCTCTTTTTCTGGTGTCCCATGCTCAACAGAGGAGGGATATCCTATTGTCTCTATATTCAAAATATTTTCTAAAATTTCACTATCTCTAATCTGGTCCTGCCACTGTCTTCTCTTTTTTGGATTATTACAGTAGACCCTGATTAATTTCTCCTCTTATTTTGATTCTCTCCAATCTATTTTGGACACAAAATCTAGATTAATTGTTTTAAAATAAAAGACCAGTATATTCCATGAGGACTGATTTGTGGTCTGCTTTGTTTACTGTACATCCCCAATATCAGGCACAGTGTCTGGGACTAAAAGAATGTATACTCTTCTTAAGTGGAACTTTATTTATTGGAATTCTTGAAGTTTGCATTGAAGTCATGTTTCTCCAAAGAGTTTTGTCTGTGTTTCTGCTAAGTGCCTTTGAGCTATCACCAGATTGGAACCTTTTTTTTTTTTTGGCTTACTGTCTTGGGGGAATTTCTTGACTATGTAGATTACATAAATTCTAAGTCTGAATCCTTAGTCTGATTCTTAGGCTGAATCTCTGATTATGGCATCCTAGTTGAGACTTTTTTTTCCTTTATGAACCCAGGCCAAGAGTGACAACTTCCTTGTCATCTTCCTCTCTTTCCTTCTTTCTTTCTTTCTTTCTTTCTTTCTTTCTTTCTTTCTTTCTTTCTTTCTTTCTTTCTTCCTTCCTTCCTTCCTTCCTTCCTTCCTTCCTTCCTTCCTTCCTTTTTTATTAATTATAGTTTTTACTGAGAGTGAGCACTTAGAAGAATTGAGGGGGAGTATGGAATTTTTGTAGGTAATCTTGATTCCAAACTTCCATCTTGCAGAAGCCCAAAGGTGACCCGGACTGACACAGACCATCAGTCTTCCCACCAGATTTAGTGCTGTGATTTTCAACATTTTTTTTCTACTTATAATCCTAGGATATTTTCCGAATTTTCTTATAAGCTTCACTGTTAATTTGAAATGATAGTTATAACATTTGACTTAAAATTTCTAGGTGTTTATATACATCTTATTAACAATATTTCTGGAATTTCTCCCTTAATTTTTCTTAATTCTTATTAAATAACATTGGTGGTAGAAAATCTAAAAATATTTTATACTTAACCACCTGCTGTTACTGCATGGGTTAAAATAAAAACAAACAAACAAATCCAAAGAGGTCTTTCATTAGAATTAGAATAAAGTGGTTAAACTGAATATGACTTTAAGTCTAATCATGTAGACATTAGATTTTGGCCTTTCAAAGAGGACTTAGTTTAGTTCTGTTTTAGAAAAATAATGACAGGGATGTTAATCTAAGGGAGAAAGTTAATAACAACAAAGTTATTTCAAATGCCAATGATCAATGTACTCACTTTCTCTATTTAGAAAACAGAAACATTTACTTCAGGGCTGAGAACTGAGTTATTAGTCAGCACAAGCCATACATTGATTTGAGAAAGTCACCTCAAATTCCTAGTAAAATTTGATGATTCCTAGAGGTTGTGCAGTAAATACTTGTTCACTGTTACAAACTATGGGTTGTTAAAAAATGGTATGTTTTGTAGATAAGTAACATTTATTTCATAATTTTTCAGATGAATAACAACTGAAAAGTGATATCTGCTTATAGAAAATTCTTTATATCTTGTTTATGTGATAAAACTCTACACTAAAAAAGTGTCTCATAATATATATTTATATACTACATATATATACATATATGTATATACAAATTATAAAATTGGTCTTGTATATACAAACAATGGAATGGATACAAATTGATAGAATAAAAAAATTAGTATATCTCTCTGGGAGATAAATTTGAGTTAAGAGCAGATAGCTAAAAATTATCCCTAGTCTGATATATCTTTAAACTTATGTTAGTGGAATATAACATATAGGGTATTGAGAAAATAGAATCACATTTCAGAAAGAGACAGGTTTTAATTTAGAATTTTAGGAGATATAATTAAACAATGCAGCACTTGAGAGTCCAGTGCTGTTTCACCTAACTTAATGAAAAGACTTAATGTGGTAGAACTTTTAAGCAACTTACTGATAGAAAGGGGGGGAATTAAGTATAAATGCAATTATAATGAGTCTTTTAGATGATGAAGATACATAACCAGATTCAATTATAAAATCATATTCATATTTATATATCATACTGAGGGGTACCGGAATATGCTATTCTATTCCAAATACACCTCTTTGGCATTTATTTTGAGCTAAAGGCCATTGAGAATCAGCAGATGCAGGAAAAGCTCTAAAAACAGGACACAAGTTTTCTTTTTGTAAAGGGATTTTCCATTTGTAAAGATGTCTTCTCCCATACCAGAAAGAGGAGAACCCTTAACAATTCATCCATGGAGAAGGCAATGACTTAAATCTCCATAACAAATCATACTAAATGATCCTTGTTTATACTTTTATACTTTTTCTGGTCATCTTCTCATGATTTACTCCCCCCACCCCCCTCGCCTGAAGCCCAAACTTTTTTCCTTTGATTAGCCTAAAATGGTATAAAAGTGCAAGGTCTACTCATCACTGAGTGCTCCCATATGTACAGCATGATGCACATGTTAATTCATTTCTGTTTTTCTCTTCTTAATCTATCATTACCACTCTAATTTATAAGAACTTAGCCAGAGAACCTAAGAAGGGTAAAGTAAAAAGATTTCTTTTTCCTTTCCTACAATGTCATAGAAAAGTAGAAATTATAGACCTATACATGCTATAGTGGAAGGGAAAGATTTTTTTAATGTCAATTTTAACTTTTTCACTTATTTAATCTTGGTATTCTACATTTAAAATGGAGATGATCAATCTATAATATATATTAAGGCTGTTGAGAAGATTAACCAAGAAAACCTGCATAATAAATTGTCTGCTTGAAAAATCTAGTACCAAGCTAGAATTTTGGGTCTTTGACCAATTTCAACTTTTGAGATTGACAAGGAAGGGTTCTCCAGAGTTTTATGAATTTCAGATGTTGAAGGGCACCAGACTATGCCACACCAAAATATGTCATTTTGGCATAAGGATTATTTTGAGCTAAAGGCAATGGAGAATGAGCAGATGTAGAAAAAGTTTTTTATCTCTCCCTAACTGACTAAAAATATAAAATTTTCCTTTTGTAAAGGAAATTTACATTTGTAAAACTGTCTCTTTGTCAGGAAGAGACCTACTCCTGAAACAATTCTTAACACTTGAGAAACTCCTGTCTGCATTACAAGACATCCCTCATCTACCATACATTTCTTCCTTCACCTTCCCATAATGTTACCAGACCCAAGTTCAGCTAATTGCTGCTCAAAAGTCAATACTCAAGAGACAAGTGTTGGTTAGAAAGGAAAGGTTGCTTTACTCAGGAGGCCAGCACCTGGGGAGAAGGTGGGCTCATGTTCAAGAACCAATTCCAAAGATTCTGCTCAACCTTGAAAATTTTTAAAGGGAAAAAGGGGGAGTTAATTTCAGTTAATCATTTGGGGAAGGTGTCAGAGTCTTTGTTATCTTCCACTGTGTGCAGACTTTCTTCTGATTGGTTAGTGGTGAGGTGACAGGTTGGTACTCCAGGACTCTTGTGCTCAGCCTGAAGTTTCCTTCCTCGACTTGGGTGGGGGGCCTTAGTTCCTGCAGAAGAACTCAAAGCTATTGTTATGTATATTCCTTGAGGAGGAACCAGGACCCTGCTTTATCACGGCACTATTGTTTTTTGATTGCTCTTCCTTTTTTTCTGCATTCCCTCACTTTTCTGGTTAGCAATTGTTTGAATCTGCCCTTTGGAACTCAGGGAAGGTCAAGGAGGCTGAATAAAGCCTCTTTCCTACAAACAAGAAACAGCGGACATGGAAAGGATTTGTACCCCACGGCTCTGCTCGGTTTCAATAACTTGCCTCCCTCATCCAGAAGCCAAAACCTCCTTTTTCTTTGTTTAGCCTAATATGGTATATAAAACTCAACCATCTGATCATCTCCTTGAGTCTCATTTCTTTGTGAAAGTCTCCTGTATATGCATATAATTAAAACTTTTTTCCCCTCTCTTGTTCATGTGCCTTTTGTCAACGATGAAATAAAATTCATATTTTATAGCAAGACAAGAAAAAGTTAAACAAAAATTTTCTTTGCCAGTTTGGGCATCCTCCACCCCCCCCACCCCCCACCCCCTTTTAGTGTGTATTGTGCATCTGCATTAACTAGACCCCCTTAGGAGATAACATTCCTTCTTAATCTCATGAAGGATCACAACTCCTTAGGAGATAACCGTCATTCTTAATCTTGTAAGGGGCCATAGTGACCCGTGACCACTACTCTTTTGTATGTGTAGATCTGGATTGTGTAAACTCCCAATGATACGTCATTTAATGTATAGCCCTCGGTCTCAAAAGCTTATATATTTGTGCTTTGACCTCTAACAGGTTGAACAGTTCTCGGAGCTTTCTGAGAAGCTGTTCCTGGGTTATAATCCTCATTTTCGCTTGAATAAAGTTTTCCATTTCTTTCTTAGATTGACTGATTGATTTTTCATTGAGATCAGTATGATTCATAGGCCAGCCAGGTAACTAGAAGTATAGAAGAAAAAGATTTCCTCCCTTTGAGATAGGAAGGGGACAGGGCACAACCTTTAAAAGAATGATAGCCATTGAGGACACGACATAAACTGGTTAGAACAAACTAGGTCCAAGATTGCAGATGATCGACTTCCACTAGACCTTGAGCCTCAGTATACGCTCATTGTAATAAATCAGCAAGCTAAATGATACACCCACCAGTGCCATGACAGTTCTGAGGCCAACCATAAAAGGCCAAAGAGTGGGTGGTGGCCCAATTCCTCAAAATCTCTGCCCTTCCCCAAATAGTTGGAATAATCCTCCCACTCATTAGCCTATGAAATTACCCACCCCTCTAAAAACAGAAAACCTAGTACAGTGGGGCCTCTCTTTACTTCTGAGATGGCCCACCATCTGTCTATGGAGTGTGTATCTCCCTGAATAAACGTTCTTTTACTTTACTATGGCTTGCTCTTAAATTCTTTCCTGCACAAAGCCAAGAAGCCATCCCAGGGACTTGCCTGAAACCTGGGATGTGACCATACTCTTGCACCCACTCTTTTCTGAAACACCCTACAACATGAAGGAAGAGACTATGTGCTCTGCAATGAAAGGATAATGACCTTAGGAAACCTATGTTCTCAAACTAGCTGGAAACACTTATATGGGCACAGAGTCATCTCAGAATAGATCAGTACTATTA
Source organism: Balaenoptera acutorostrata (assembly GCF_949987535.1). Lineage (NCBI taxonomy): Eukaryota > Metazoa > Chordata > Mammalia > Artiodactyla > Balaenopteridae > Balaenoptera > Balaenoptera acutorostrata. The sequence continues at coordinate 119,979,404 of NC_080067.1, forward strand.
TAAAGTGAGTCAGAAGAAAGGTGCCAAAGACAACATATTTGTAGCTATAAAAATGCTGTCCAGAATGTACTTGCAAATAGACACACATTTAGATAAGATGCTTTGTTGAGTGACAGAAACTCAATCCAAAATTGCACAAATCAAAAGGGAAATAAACAGCTCTTACATTTGCAAGTCAGGGTGACTCTGATTTCAAGCATAACAGAACACAAAGGCTAAAAAAAAAATCCCAAAACAAAAAGTCAATGTGTTAGCCTTATCTCTTTACTGCTGGTGGGTTACCTCCTGTGATTGGGTACTTAAGGGTGTTAACAGCTCCAAGACTGCAACCCAGGAGGAAAAACTTCTTTCTTTCAATGTCCAAAGTGAAAGCCCAGGACATATCTGATTGATTCTTCCTGAGTCATATTTGGACTATTGTTATAACCAGGGGAATGTGGCATTGTAACTGAGCAGAACCCTATGGGGCCTTCCTAGGACAGGTCCTTTCCCCATATCCTCTGCTTTATTTAGCTCCTCTCTAACAGTAGCTGATGCACATTTCCTGAGTTGTTTTACAAATGGGAAAACCCCTTACCACCACCAAATGGAAGATGTTAACTACTTGATGACCATGAGCACATAGCCCCAGGCTTCCTGGAGCCTAAGGACTTATAATGTGACACCACCCTGTTACCTCAGCAACAGCCAATCAGAGAATTGTGCATGAGATGATCACATACCCTGCAACCCCCCTCCCTCACCTGGCTTTTAAAAATGCTTTGCTGAAACCCTCCGGAGTTCCCAGTTTTTAGGGCATGAGCCACCTGTCTCCTTGCATGACCCTGCAATAAACCTTTTTCTGCTCCAAACTCTGACATTTCAGTTTGTTTGGCCTCACTATGGGGGGTAGGATTAGAAGTTAGAAGAAAGGAAGTCACAGAGAATCTTGGAGAACTGACAATAGCTTCCATGGCCTAAGTAACTTCCATTTTTAATAATTAAAGTTCTCATTTGTCAAAAGGGTCTAAACTATTTAGTTGTTAAGTTCCTTTTTAGATCTGAAATTTCCAGTTTTTGATTATAAACTTTGTTTGTCTTCACAGCAGCAGATACATTTGAAATGTGAAGAAATAAATCAGATATTTAATGTTCTTCCACCTTTTGAAAACATTTTTATTTATAGACAATTTCTTAATCTTAATCTCAAGATGCCTTTTAAAGGCACATTTTATCCTTGGCTTTTACTGTGTCTATTGCTTCCCTGGAAATTCTCACATTTTTTTTCTTTTATGTTTCCTCTTTGCCCATCTTCTTATTTATTTGCTCCTTTGAAAGCTTCAGCTCTGCAAGGTTACTCAGTGATTTCAGAAGTCTGCTAGTGAAGTACTTAATTTTTCAAATGTAAATGGAGCTCAAGACTAGCTTTGTAATTGGTTTATTTTGCTTCTGTTCTTTCTAACCACATCCTGACTCCATATGTTCCACACAGTTTTAGGTGTTAGTGATGTCATGAACTACTAACTGAAACTTTGGCAGCAATACAAAGAAAGAACTAATTCTCTGATATACCTTGAATGTATTTTCAATTGCTAAACTAATATTAGGTAGGTGATTTGAGATCTAAAACTATAAAATATATTTACTTAGGAATGGATTCATTTAACCTGTAATTTACCTTTTGTTAAAAAACAGAAGACTGGACTTCCCTGGTGGCACAGTGGTTAAGAATCCGCCTGCCAACACAGGGACATGGGTTCAAGCCCTGGTCCAGGAAGATCCCACATGCTGCGGAGCAACTAAAACCCGTGCGCCACAACTACTGAGCCTGTGCTCTAGAGCCTGCGAGCCACAACTACTGAGCTTGCTCTCTAGAGATTGCAAGCCACAACTACTAAAGCCTGTGCACCACAACTACTGAAGCCCACGTACCTAGAGCCCATGCTCTGCAACAAGAGAAGCCACCACAATGAGAAGCCCGTGTACTGCAGTGAAGAGTAGCCCCTGCTCACCACAACTAGAGAAAGCCCACGCACAGCAACAAAGACCCAACACAGCCAAAAATAAAACAAATAAATTTATTTTAAAAAAAGGCAACGTGCGTGTGAATTCAGATATTTCATGGTGGCAGTCGAAGTCAGCAGAATATTTGAACTGAGATCTACCGTATTATGCAATTTGAGGTTTAGCTCTATAAGAGGAAAAAAATACTTGGATGATCAAGCATATTATATATTTATGGCAGTATAAGATGGTATAATTGGAAATTTACTTTGAACAATATAAAATGTTGGCTACAGATGTATGCAAGTGTTCTTACATCAGAAATATGAGCAGAAATACATATGGAGAGGATGGTAGCAGAAGCCAAGAAGTCCCTGTTTGCACAGAGACAATTACAAAGTCACAGCCTGGGTGGCCCACACCATCATGTTAGCAATACTTTTCATCCCAGGATAAATCAATACCATCATAAAAACTGGTCAAATAGGAAGGACAATGACAAAGAATAATACTTGCAGCAATTAAAATGCTGTCCACACTGAACTTCTGAAAGACAGTATTAGGATCCCCTGACCTGGAATTTTAGTTACTGATAATAAATACAATGTCACTGGGAGTCCTACTGTGTCAAGCTTTCAGCTCTACATACCTTAACTAATTTTCCTCTTATATCCATTCTATGATGATAGAATGATGATACGTTGATAGATGAAGAAGCTGCCCACATATATCCACATATGACTTAGAGGTATTAAATTATAAACCTAGGGTAGGACTCTCTGATTTCAAAACTGAGACATCAATATTAAAATTTCCCTATTTTTAATGACATCTATAACGTCTCGATTAACAACAAGTTTGGTAATAAGCACAGATATTTCACATTCATAATACTTGAGTTATCCACTGAAATCCTATTTGAAAGTACCTCTTTTTATAGCAAATAATTTGAACACAGCAGCTATTTCTCCATTCAAACAGGTTACAACTAGCCCGGTATCTTTTTAGGCAAATAGTGGAGGCTCTCAAGAGAAAGATGGCTGATATGTCAAAGAGGGTCAAAAGACAGTTCAACAAAAGATCAGACAGCAACTCAGAATTGGCTGTGGTTTACTGTTCAGCACCATTAGAATGTGGATTATCTCCTTCAAACAGTTAATGGGATGGAAATTGCATGTAAGATTTCTTTGCATCAATAAAAAAGAAGCTCAACAATGCGGTTTTGTACGAAAAATAGACAGTGGGAATGTGATAAAAGAAAGACTTTGACAGATCAGCTAAACATCACATACTACTGAAGGAGCAAGATTTAATGTATATAAAGAGAGTTCAGTCCTTGTGCTAACAGACCACAGTTATGAATTAAGAAGCATCTAATCCATATGATATTCTGATCTGTGTTGGTGACATTTATGAAAGAATGAATATTGGACTTCTGTCTTTCAATTTCAGATGAAATTATTTGGTATCTGAATAGACTCAAGTCAGTAAAGAAATGAAGCAAGACTTTTACTATCCAAATACAGAGAAACAGCAATACAAAAGATGTAGACAAGGAGTAGCCTACTGACAATAGACTTGTCCAGTAATGAGTAGCAACCTTCTCATTAGGACATCCAAAAGGTCAGAAGGGGCCACTCCAGCTCCAAACATCTTGATTCATAAATGAGTGAATATAATAGTCTAATAAAAAACCCAAAACTCTTGTATTGCAATATGTAACTGGATGATTATTAGCCTTGTTTTTCTTTCTTTAAAGAATGGGCGAGATAATGATATGTTACAATTTGTGGGAATGTTGTAATTTACATTTATATTCAAGGGTTGCTTTCCAACATGCCTCTCTCTTAAAGCCTCCCTTATCCTTTCACCAACAAAATAAACAAAAGAAAAAAAGTACTTGCTTTAGAATTGGAGCAATCAATGCTCTACCAATTTTCTTTTCATTATGTGAAAATCTCTGGTTAGAGAGAATGAGGTTGCAGATTGTACATAATATTCAAAGCACCAATCTGCATTTTACAGATACATATATAGCTTTTTTTTTTTTCTTTTAAGCCTTTTGCTTATCCACTATTAGAAGAAACTTACAGTGAAATTTAGTATCAATAATTACACTCTTGGAGGACTGGTCAAGTTAGAGCTTGATCTTATACTTCCATTTGTTTGAACAGAGTATTTTTAATTTTTGACCACTATAGTGTTAGAAATATTTTATTTTTATGAATGGAAATGAGAAGCTGAGCCAAGATGGAAGACAGAAAAGAAATAAAGCAGAAATAATATTTGACACTTTTGCAAACCCTTTGAAATATACATTTTTAAAATCCATTTGCTTTAGTCTCATTTACAAAGGGAAAATCCAAAAAGAGAAATGACTCCCTTATGTGATAAATCATTGTCTAAGTACTTTGTCATTTCATTTTCAGTGTAATTACATTAACTGTTTCAACAGTGGCTACCTACTGGAAGAGAAGAAATCCAATTACAGAGCCCAAGATTCCTCCATTAGGAGGTTGTGGAGAAGAGGAGGGATGAATAAATGAGACTGAGGAGTGTCTATTAAGAAAGTAGGAAAGCCAGAAGAATGTAAGTCAAGGGAAGAAAATGTTTGGAGGATGAAAAAAATCAATCAACTCTGTCTAATGCTGCTATCAAGTAGGATGACTATACAATTAACATCAAAATCAGGTTGCTTTGAGGATAAAATTACAAGTTTACCTCAGAGATACTGTGGGTTCGGTTCTACACTACCACAATAAAGCAAATATTGCAATAGAGTCACACAATATTTTTGGTTTCCTGGTGCATATAAAAGTTGTGTTTACACAACACTCTAAGTCTATTAAGTGTGAGATAGCATTACGTCTAAAAAAAATACATACCTTAATTAAAAAATACTTTATTTTTTTAAAAATTGCTAACCATTTTCTGAGTCTTCAGTAAGTTGTAATCTTTTTGATGGTGGAGGATCTTGTCTTGGTGTTGATGCTGCTGACGGATCAGGGTGGTAGTTGCTGATGGTTGGGGTGACTGTGGTGATTTTTTAAAATACGACAATGGTGAAGTTTGTGGAATCAATTGATTTTACCTTTCACAAATAATTTTTCCATAGTACGCAAAGCTGGTTGATTGCATTTTACCTGCAGTAGACCTTCTTTCAAAACTGGAGTCAATCCACTCAAACCCTGCCACTGCTTTATTAACTAGGCTTATGTATATTACAAATCCTTTGTTGTCATTTCAACTATCTTCACAGCATCTTCACCAAGAGTAGATTCCGTCTCAAGAAACCACTTTCTTTCCTAATGCAAAAGGAAGTTTTTCAACTTCTCATCCATTAAAGTTTTACCATGAGATTGCAGCAATTTAGCCACATTATTAGGCTCCATTTCTAATTCTAGTTTTCTTGCTATTTCCATCACATCCGTAGTTACTTTCTCCACTGAGGTCTTGAACTCCTCAAAGTTATCTGAGAGTTATAATCAACTCCTATCAAATCCTCTTAATGTTGATATTTTGACATCTCCCCATGAACCACCAATGTTCTTACTAGCATCTAGAATGGTGAATCCTTTCCAGAAGGTTTTTCAATTTACTTTGCCCAGATCCTTCAAAGGAATTACTATGTATGGTAGCTATAGCCTTATGAAGTGTATTTCTTAAATAATAATACTTGAAAGTCAAAATTACCCCTTGATCCATAAGCTAAAGAATGGATGTTGTGTTAGCAGGCATAAAACAACATTAATTTTCTTGTACATCTCCATCAGAACTCTTGGGTGACCAGGTGCATTGTCAATGAGCAGTCATATTTTTCTGAGCAGTAGGTGTCAACAGTGGGCTTAAAAGATTCAGTAAACCATGTTGTAAAGAGGTATACTATCATCCATGCTTTGTTGTTACATCTATAGAGCACAGACAGAGTAGATTTAGCATAATTCTTAAGGGCCCTAGGTCTTTCAGAAAGATAAATGAGCATTGACTTCAACTTAAAGTCACCAGCTGCATTAGTTCCTACCAAGAGCATTAACCTGTCCTTGGAAGCTTGGAAGCCAGGCATTGACTTCTCCTCTCTAGCTATGAAAGTCTTAGATGGTATCTTCTTCCAGTAGAAGCCTGTTTCATCTATGTTGAAAATCTGTTGTTTAGTGTAGCCACCTTTATTAATTATCTTAGCTAGATCTTCTGGATAACTTGCTGCAGCTTCTACATCTGATTTACTACTTCACCTTGCATTTTTATGTTATGGACATGGCTTTTCTTAAAACTCATGAACCAACCTCTGCTAGCTTCAAACTTTTCTTCTGCAGCTTCCTCACTTCTCTCAGCTTTCACAGAATTGAAGAGATTTAGGGCCTTGCTCTGGACTTGATTGTGACTTAAGGGAATGTTATGGCTGGTTTGATCTTCTATCTAGACCACTAAAACTTTCTCTCCTTTTCTTTCTCAAAACAGCCAAAACAATAAGGCTGTTTTGCTTTCTTATCATTCAGGTGTTCACTGGAGTAGCACTTTTAATTTCCTTTAAAAACTTTTCCTTTGCATTCACAACTTGGCTAACTGTTTGGTGCAAGAGGCCTAGCTTTTAGCCTGTCTTGGCTTTTGACTGTCTTCCTCACCAAGCTTAATTATTTCTAGCTTTTGATTTAAAGTGAGAGATGTAGGACTCTTTCTTTCACTTGAACACTTAGAGACCATTGTAGGGTTATTAATTTTCATAATTTGATTATTACTGTGTCTCAATGAATAGGGAGGCCTGAGGAGAGGGAAGAAGATGGAGGAACAGCTGATCAGTAGAGCAGTCAGAGCATAACATTCGTTAATTAAGTTTAATGTTTTATATGGGCACCCCAAAATAATTGCAATAGTAACATCAAAGATCACTGATTACAGGTCACCATGACAAATATAATAACGAAAAAAAATTTAAATATTGCAGAATTACCAAAATGTGACACAGAGACACAAAGTGAGCAAATGCTGTTGGAAAAAGGGCTTCTATAGACTTGCTCAACACAAGGTTGCTACAAACCTTCAATTTGCAAAAAACACAGTGCCTGTAAAGTGCAATAAAGTGAAAAGCAACAAAATAAGGTGTACCTGTAGATACTTGATTACACTAAGAAAAAATGTATAAACCAGGGCTCTCCAGTGCACATCAGATTATTCTACTGATAGGACAAGTAGGAAAAGGATTGAGAAATCACTCCTGAATTTAACAGTATGAAGTACACTTGTGATGTTAATGAGAGCAGTATTGTTTGGGTGACAGGATAGAACACATGACTGAAGTGGGTTTAGGAGAGGAGGAGAGAATTTGGAGACAACAAAATTAGACAACTATTTAGGGGAGTTATTCTGAAATGATGACTTAAGAAATCACAAACTGCAGGTATTGGGGAAGTAAGAGAAAAGAAAATGTTTGTTTGTTGTTTAAGATGGGCGAATTAATAGTATGTTTGCATGGTGGTAGATGATCCAATAGAAAAAAAAAATTGATGATTAGAAGAGAGGAGAGAATTGATAGAGCAAAGTCCCTGAGTAACTTGAGAGAGGTTGGGACATAGAACACAAGTGAAGCAATTGATTTTAGGTAAGAGCATGGATACATGATCCATGGTAGCAGAAGGAGAGACAAATATGTGGGTATAGCTCCTGCGTGGTGAGCAAACATGGTGATATCAATTTGTGGCAGTTCTCTTCTGATGCCTTCTATCAATATTTTCTGAGTGATATAGGGAGTTACTGACTGACAGTAAGCATGGAGGAGAAGATGTTTAGGTTGGAAGAGGGAGAGGGAGGCATAAAACAATTGTTTAGAGAGTAGGAGACTGAATGAAATAGGATCACATAGTGGGTTGCTTGTTAGCATTAAGGGCACACAAGGTGTTCATCATTATGAATTTATAGAAACATCAGTCGGTGTTGTGAATTTTTTTACATCCACATTCACACAGGCTTAAAAGAGATGAAGAATTGGTTTGACCAAGCAAGAATGAAGAAGAGGGAAAGGATCAAATAAGTGGAGAGTATATACAAGAAACAGGCCACAGAATTTAAGCTGATTGTGGAGGAGAGTATTTTTCTTTTGTTTAATTAGATCTTCTCCACTCCAAATTTATTAAGGAATTCTCTCATGTTTCTTTCTAGAAGTTTGTAGTTTCTTTTTTTTATTATTTATTTATTTATTTATTTTTGGCTGTGTTGGATCTTCGTTTGTGTGCGAGGGCTTTCTCTAGTTGCGGTGAGTGGGGGCCACTCTTCATCGCGGTGCGTGGTCCTCTCACTATCACAGCCTCTCTTGTTGCAGAGCACAGGCTCCAGACGTGCAGGCTCAGTAGTTGTGGCTCATGGGCCCAGTTGCTCCACGGCATGTGGGATCTTCCCAGACCAGGGCTCGAACCCGTGTCCCCTGCATTTGCAGGCAGATTCTCAACCACTGTGCCACCAGGGAAGCCTGAGAGTATTATTAAGGGTAAGTGACAGTGAAAACGGTATAGGTCAGTAGATTGAAGGTCTCTGCGTAGTTGAAAGAGTCTTAGTATTAGAGTATTAAAGGGAATGAGTTCAAAGAGAAGGGATGATGTTGAAAGAGTAGGACTCATGAAAATGAGATTATGGAAAGGTTGCAATTATTACTAAAAGTATGGCTGATACAGAGTGGAAGACAAGGTCATGGAACAAATGAGATTCATAAAACTAAGGAGTCAATGTGTTGGAAGAACTACATATATACATTTTGGATTTGCCAAGATTTAAAATTAGAATAGTACTGGAGAAATGGAAAATAAACTGAAGGTCAGTCGATGTCAGCAAAAATGAAGGGTAGTCAGTGATATGTGATGATTCAAAGAAGAAATTTTAGGAAAGAAGGAGGGAGAATGATCTAAAAGTAGCAAAGAGGAATAGGAAAGCTATCTATGTCACTTTCAGGCTCAGTGGAATGAGGCTGGGAGAAAAATCAGTGACCACTTGAGAAGACTGAGAGAAAGCAGTGCTCTTCGTAGATAGCAATGTTTCCATGAGAGCATAAAGGTAAATGGAATGTTCAAAGCAAAGATCAAAGAAAGTGGGCTTCCCTGGTGGCACAGTGGTGGAGAATCCGCCTGCCAATGCAGGGGACACGGGTTCAAGCCCTGGTCCGGGAAGATCCCACATGCCGTGGAGCAACTAAGCCCGTGAGCCACAACTACTGAGCCTGCACCGTAGAGCTCACGAGCCACAACTACTGAGCCCGCGTGCAGCAACTACTGAAGCCCGTGCACCTAGAGCCCGTGCTCCACAGCAAGAGAAGCCACCGCAATGAGAAGCCCGTGCACTGCAACGAAGAGTAGCCCCCGCTCACCGCAAGTAGAGAAAGCCTGCGCACAGCAACGAAGACCCAACGCAGCCAAAAATAAATAAATAAATGTATTTAAAAAAAGATCAAAGAAACAGAAGAATTGCTGACAATGATCTGTGGATTCCAGAAGGCAGTGTGGAGGAGCTGTAAAAGTTGGGGATGATATGTTCCTATTGCATGGGAACACAATAGTTTTCTGGGTAAAAGGGATCAAAATCCCAACCGTCTCTCAACAAGGTTCAAGATTATTAAAACCTCTCAGATGGACTAGGATCTTAGGAAAAAGCAATGCACACTTTAAGATAAAATGACCAGAGATCAAGATGAAAGGTTTAAGAACTAAATGAGGGTAAAATGTCTTTGGCCTACGGTGTGACTGATTCTGGAAACTCCTCCAGCGCAGCGCTTATCCTTATCTGTGGAGAACCTTAGTTGACTGTAGACATATAAATTGACAAACAAACCTGAAAATCCAACAGCCTTGACCCCAAGAGAGTAGGAGGGTCTTCCTTCCAAAGACCCTAGGCTGTGCAGAAACCTGAACAAGTGAGGCTCCACTGCAGAAAGAACTGGAACTTCCAGGACTTCCCTGGCAGTCCAGTGGTTAAAACTCCACCCTTCCAGGGCAGAGGGTGTGGGTTTGATCCCTGGTCAGAGAACTATGATCCCACATGCTGCACAGTGTGTCGCCAAAAACAAAACAATCAAACAACAACAAAAACTGGGACTTCCAGGTGAGTATTACCATCTGCAGGACAGTGGAGTAGCAACTCAGACTCTTAGGAAGCCCAGAGACCTGCCTGCTTAGGGGTAAAAGTCAGAAGATCCTGCATCTTTTGGATTATTTAAGCCCTAGGACTTTAAAAAATTGGGGGATATGGGAGACTTAGAGTACAAATACTTTTTTAGCTTAGAAATAATTGAGTATGTGAGACTCAGGATGCTCAGGTTTTGTTGCTGTTGTTATTTTTAAATTTAGTTTAGTTTAGTCACATTATCTCATTTGCACAGAGTTTGTGGATAGCCCATTACCAACACACAAAGGAGGGAGAGAGAAAGAAAGAGAGAGAGAGAGGCAGAGGCAGACAGAATCAGAGACAAAAAAGACAGAGAGAAAGAAACTACAAATAATTTTCTTTCAAAATTGTGAAGAAAAACATTTTGCACCATCTTTAGTATTCATCTGGAGCAGTATAACTTGAACTGTATGTTTGAAGGAAAAAGTTAAAAGTTCTTAATTTTCCTTTCTATTTCTGATATATAACCCCTGAGTTCTTCTTAAATTATAATAAATATGAGTATGGTGAGGAAAGCGTGAGAGCCAGTTGGTTGGTACTTTATTCTAAATTAACTTGCAGTGTTTTTGGTGTTGTTACTAATTTTAAAACATAAGTGAGTCTTGCCTCTGTAGATCACAGACTTTTTGAGGGTAGTGGCTTCTTTCACTACAGCTCCTAGCACAGATCTTAATAAATATCTATTAAATGGCAAACTAAAAAAATGACCTTGAATATTTCAATTGGTAGTTTGAAGCTACAGTAATTGTTTTGACATGGGCTCAAATAAAATTAATGCAGTTTGTACCCACAGAACCACGAAACAATGACAGCATAATATTATTCTTTGTGTTGTTTTATGGTTAAGTATGTTCTGAGCAGTCAGGTCAGTTTCTGTGCTAAACTTTTGAAGTTAGATCAATGTCTTCGATGCACACTGAACTGACAAATACTGTAAATATTTAAATTTGAAATAAAGCCTCCCCTTCATAAAGTATGCATTCATCTTTGGCTCCTCTGAATTTAGGATTAAAATGAAATTGATACCAACATCAACCAAGACCATAGTGTCAGTATTCCTTGAATGCAAATACAATAAACACATTCAGCTTTTACTTAAGAACAGAGTGTTGACATTTCTACATTATAAATGGGGCATCCAATGGAACACAGCAATTCCCCTAGGCTTGAAAGGTTCAGACCTTTGATCTCTCTAGGCCCCTCCTCAGGACTCCTGGAATCTGCCCTCTTCTCCCAGAATCATCTGACTGGTAGCCAAATGAACATCAGATTTGTATAAAAGTCTAACTAGACCCTAGGGTTTATTGCCGATTTCATTTTGCTTTTCAACAGCATTGATCTGGCTTCACTGCTGTAACTCTCCCTTGCTTATTTATCTGTATCAGCTGAACGTTGAATGATTGATTTTGGATTCTGCACTTTAGCATTGTTATTATTTGTCTCTCAATAATCCTAACAACATATTCTGCTGTGCTCACTCCACAGATCCAGTTGCCTAACCATGAAGTATATTGTGTTTTGTATATGTGTTCTTTAGAACAAGGAAATTGGAAGATGGGATTATATCCTTGGCAAATTCCTTCGTTAGCATTGTCCGTCCTTTCCTCCTGATCTCTTCTTATTTTCTCACTTATTTGTAAGTTCTTCCTAGTACAGACTACTCCAATCGTTGAAGGATACCAGGGAGATTGGTAGCATCCCAGTACTTAAGGAGTTTATGCTACTTTGAGAAAGATTAGAATATCTCCATAAAACTCACAGTTTAAAAACACTGAGGGAAAGAGAAAGGGAGAAAAAAAAATAAGAACAAACTCATGGGGGCTTCCCTGGTGGCGCAGTGGTTAAGAATCCACCTGCCAATGCAGGGGACACTGGTTCCAGCCTTGGTCCGGGAAGATTCCACATGCCCTGGAGCAACTAAGTCTGTGAGCCACAACTACTGAGGCTGCGCTCTAGAGCCTGCGAGCCACAACTACGGAAACCCACATGCCTAGAGCCCATGCTCCGCAACAAGAGAAGCCACCGCAATGAGAAGCCTGCACACCGCAACGAAGAGTAGCCCACGCTCACCTCAACTAGAGAAAGCCCGTGCGCAGCAACAAAGACCCAACATAGCCAAAAATAAACAAATAATAAATAAATTTATTAAAAAAAAAGAACAAACTCATGATGGTGGACAAAGGAGAAAAACTTTTGCTAGTTGGAAGGCAATGGGAGAGTGTAGCCACCTTTGATGTTCCATACAGGGAGAGGTGATCTCAATGCTGATGAGCTCTCTCACCTTATGGTTCATTACTTAACATATAAAAACATTTATGCCAAATTAAGAGAATTAAATAATATGCATGGGCTTAAAACGAAATGAAAGAGTTCCCTGTCTCACCCATCATACCCAGTTTTGCACTCTAGATACAGCTTCTTTTAAATATTTATTTAAATTAAATTAGATTATTTATTTATTATAAATTAATTCACCTTATACATTATTGTAGATTGAATTATGTCCCAGCAAAATTCATATGTTGAATCCCTAATGTGACTGTATCTGAAGACAGGGCCTTTAAAACTTATTTACTTATTACTTAATTAGTGTTAAATGAGGTCATAAGGGTGCAGCCCTGATCCAATATGACTAGTGTCCTTATAAAAGAAGAGAAAGGGACATCTGGGATGAGTTTACACAGAGAAAAGCCAAGTGAGGACATAGTGAGAAGACAGCCATCTGCAAGCCAAGGAAAGATCACAGAAGAAACCAGCCCTGCTGGCACCTTGATCTTTTTTTTTTTTTTTTATTTAATTAATTAATTTATTATTTATTTTTGGCTGTTCTGGGTCTTCGGTTCGTGCGAGGGCTTTCTCTAGTTGCGGCAAGTGGGGGCCACTCTTCATCGCGGTGCGGGGACCGCTCTTCATCGCGGTGCGCGGGCCTTTCACTATCGCGGCCCCTCCCGTTGCGGGGCACAGGCTCCAGACGCGCAGGCTCAGCAGCTGTGGCTCACGGGCCCAGCCGCTCCGTGGCATGTGGGATCTTCCCAGACCAGGGCTCGAACCCGTGTCTCCTGCATTAGCAGGCAGATTCTCAACCACTGCGCCACCAGGGAAGCCCTGGCACCTTGATCTTGACCTCTGGTCTCCAGAACTGTGAGACAATAGATACTTATTATTTGAGCCACCCAATATGTGGTATTTTGTTATGGTAGCCCTCAAAAACTAACTCACGTATGAGAAACTATTCAATCACTATAAATGTAGGTATGGAGAAAAGTGAAAGTCTTTCCAACTCCCATCTCCTAGTTTTCTTCCAAAGGAACCAATCTTATTAGATAATTATGATTCTGTAGAGGTAACTACCTCTCTATATGTCTATATTTGGTCTTTCAGTCATCAAATCCATGTCTCCAAATAGTATGTTTGCTCTGCAGTTTCTTGACTTATCATTTTTAGACTTTTTATATTGTTTTTCTGCTATGATTAATTAATGAGGCTTAGTTTATTTCTACTGCCCTCCTCTCTCCTCCTTTCTCTCTTACCAAATAATTATATCACAATTCCAAGTTCTTTTACCATTCCACTCCACAACTTGATAGAGCGTGCTTCAATTCTTTATTATTCATCATGGAATTGAAAGCATCAGGAATTCCAAACTTCATCATACCTTTCTTACCCTATTTTACCTCCAGACTCTGAGTGCCATGCCTGTTGCAGTATCATAGTTCAATCTCCTATGATTTTTCCATAAGTTTATTCTAAATTTTGAAAACAAATATTCAATGGTTAGTTTATTACAAGACTGTAAATTACGTTCACTGTAGAGCTATGTAGTATGCTAGACTTACATTTCCTTCCCAAGGAGTCTGTATCAATCCAATTTGAATTAGAGAAGCAAATCCACTATGAGTATTATTGAACAAGGGATTCACTACAGAAATTAGGGTGTATGAAATTGTGGCAGGAGCTAGGGAAGTAAGTTCTGGAAAGCAAAGTAGGATGATTATTGAAAAGTTTCTAACCACCAACTGGCAAAGTTGGACCTTGCAGAGGAATTTAGGAAGCCAAGCATGTGCTGCTTCCAAGGCAGGATCATAAAAGTGACTAGTGGAGAAATCTAAAGGGGGCATTGCTTCTGCATCTTGTGGTGGGACTAGGGTGACTGTAGATGCAGGGCTTACAATCTGAAAGGGCAGAGGGATTGGAACAGGGGAGAGCAAGGACTGAGTGTAAGGGGTTTCCTTCACGACTTCCCTGGGTTTTTAAAATAAATTTTCCTCTATATCTTTTGACTACTTTAATTTACTTAAGTACCCTTTTTAACTTTGTAAGCAAACTAGTAAGTTTTCTCTGACCTAAGAGTCTGAAAATGTCTTTATTCTGCCTTACTCTTTACTGGTGGCTTGGTTGTATACAGTATTTCAGATCGAAAAACACTTTCTTATAAGTTTGAAGATATTGCTTCATGGTCTTTGAAGGTATTACATCCTGGAAGTCTGAAGTCTGATGCCAGTCTGATGTTTGTTTCTCTGTGAGTGAAGTCTAGCTGTTTATTCCAAAATCATGTTCATGCTTTAAAGTCTATTTATCCTTTGTTGTTTATTTATATTTAAGAATGAGGTCAGTAGAAAGGTTTATTGGGGTTCTATATACAAAGGCAGACTTTGTCAAATTACTTTAAGGAGAGTTGGTAAAGTGCCAGATGTTATTCTGTGTGATAACTAAATGCCAAGGTAAAGAAGACTTTGCTTCAAGCTGGCCTATTTCTACCGAGAAAGTTTGTTCAATTTATTTAGGGAAGAGCACTGCAGTTTTTGGATTGTAGATGAATGCCTATCTATTATATGGGAGACAGTAGGGGATGACGATTAGAGGAAATTAATCCCCATAAAGATCTTCAACAATTCCCATGTTTTCTGTCCCACTTCTGGTTTCTGCGTAATCGGATATCATTGTCTCAGAATCCTCTTGTTCTAGGTATATTCTCTGGGCACAGGGTCTCCCTCCTCTGTTATAGCTCTCTCTACCTATATGCAAAGAAAATATTTCCTCTTTTTTTCATCATTACCACTTGTCTTAGTCTTTAAGAAATGTGTTGAAATTTCTCATCCATTAATGCCTTAACCCCAATCTTTGTTTGGGTTTAATGACATTTATAAGTTTTTTTAGTGTATTTTTACAGAAGTCCTATGTGGGAAAACATGTGTGTGTGTGTGTGTGTGTGTGTGTGTGTGTGTGCACTTAATTCTCTATATTGAAGCAGAGCAGACTGTGATTTTGAGATTTGTGGAAAAGATATCTTTGGGTCCAGCAAGAGGTGATTAGGAGTTCCAACAGCAAAATAAATTGAATAGTACAGCTGAAATTTAGGAGCATTTATTGAGAACTTATTATATGACATTTCATATAAACGTAAGAGATAAAAATATGAGTAAGATATAGTCTATGTACAGGAGAATTCACCATTCAGGGTAGGAAGAAGAAAATGTAAACGAAGTGAAATGCAACAGTACAAATTCTATGACAAAAGTTTGTCGAGTTCAGCCATATTATGAAATGGAACTGATCAGTTTTACTTAAAAGAATCAGGACTTCATAGAGGAGGTGACAACTAAGATGAAAATATTTATCGACCCAGATGGGGAAGCAAATTGATGGCTGTGATAGGGGAAATCTGTCACTCTGGCAGAGAAATTCCTTAAATCTCTTCTAAAATGCCTCTTCAGCCCTGTCTTCCACAGTTCCCTCCCACACCTGGGCCCCATACTCTAACCAACATAAACTATTTCCCCCCTGCCAAAGTAGTGAAACAACTTTTATTGAGCATCTAAGAATGATAGCCATATTTTTATCTGCCAAAAATTGAACACTGTCAACTGACTGGTCAAGTTGCTGTATGCTCCATATGGTAGCATTTTTGAAAAACAGTACAAACACCTATCAATATAAACAAAGCTCACATAATTATAGGGTGTGATATCTCTTCAAAACTCAGCATACTCTTGAGGGAGTATTATCGCCATAAGTCATCCCCAGTGACATTCCCCTAGCACTATATGATTGTTAAAAATAAACTCATTTACCAATGTATTATTTTTACTTTTTTAAAGTCCTTGCATGAGGCAGGCTCTTTGACTGAATATTTAATTTTATAAAAGATTATGACATCAATATTTTTTTCATTTTACAGATGAAGAAATTGAGGGACTATATGTATAAGAAGGTAAATTGCAGGTAATAAGTAGAGACTGACTTCAAAATTTTTATAAAAACTGCCAAGGATTCCTGACTCTTCTCTTCCCAATTCTCAAGGCTTTGCAAATGCCATTATTGAAATGAATCCCAGGACTCCATCCTTCAGTCTCAGCACCATTCAAAGCCCAACTCATGATGTCACCTCACTCAAGCATTCTGTGGTCACCCAAGTCCAAATCCCTCTAAAAGGATTATCCGGGCAGTATTTTTAAGAAATTTAGAACAAATACTTTTAATTTCGTTTTTCATTTACTATTCCCATCCTCTGGGTCACTTTTTAGCTTCTTTGAGAAAGGAACATGCTATTCTTGTAGAGCTATGTGGTCCCAAAACAATTAAGAGACTCCTTGGAGAGGCCACATTGCAATTGCAGGAAGCATATAGCACTTCAAGGCCAAAGAGGCAGTGAAAATGCTAATATAGTGCCTCATATAAAGATGATGTTCAGTAAACAGGAGCTGTCATTGGTATTATTCATTTGGCTTATTCTCCATGTCAAGACACATATGAAGGATTTCCCAACAGTGATATTTGACAAGGATTTTCAAGGAAACATAGTAAAACCAGTTTTCAGCTTTTTAAACCTGAGGGTGACTAGCTAATCCCCATATTTATTCTTTCCTAAATCACTGTTTGTGTTCAAATTCTCCATGTCTTTCCCTCATTAGACTGGAAACTCCTTAAAAGGGAAGGACCTTGCCTTTTTTAAAAAATGTTTTTATCTCCTACGGTGCCTAGCCTGCTTCCTTATGTACTGCAGAAGAGAAATTTATTTGAACCTATTTTTAAAAAGTTTAATGAATGTATTTAGCATATACTGCCTTGCACTGTTATTTATCTTATTTTTCCTTGCCTCCCTAACTAGATTATCAGCGAGTTCAGAGCAAAGATGTTTAATGCTTTGCACACAACAGGTTCTTGACTTCTTTATGAAGAGACTAGGCTTTTAGAGGTTAAGTTCCTCTGCCATACAAATTGACCAAGAATATATGAAGTTTTTCGTCCCCCGAATGAAATCTATGGGGCCTATGTGAAGGGCAGCAAAATCAAAGTCATTTGAAACAATAAAGAAATATAAAGTTCAAATGGAAAATACATTTGCATGGCTCAAATGCTCATTCATCACTGAGTTGAAAGGACGTGATTTTCTTGTCAGATGACATGTCATAAAAATAAAATGGTGTCAACACTGACACTTTATATTTTGAATAAGCACAATTGCATGAGCCCAATTCCTGTTTCAACATTCCACATGTATAGCTACTTCTTCACAGTCGACCACTGTGGTTTATCTACGACAATCCTAGGGAGACTAACCTCTTGCAGACCATCTCTTTGAAGAGTCGTATCTTTGATTCTATCATTTAGAGATGAAAATGCAGTACAAATTTGAGATTTCTTAAAAAAGGACAAAAATTAAAAGGAATGAAATATTGTATGTTTAATGTATTCATTTATTTAGAGCTGTAACCTTTCCTATTTCCTTCAAAGGTAATCTCTCTTTAGCATGTTTGGGAAGGAAGGAACTTTTGAATGCCCACTGCCGACTTGCCCCATGGCAACTCTTGCTCCATGTGAGGTTCTTCCAGACATTTCCATGTCCCCTGTGGGTTATAGCTACCTACTCTGCTGGTAATAATCTATGGAAACTTTCTCTAAATTTCCCCAGTGGATGGGTAGAAGTGGGGTAACCCACACTTCCCTTCACTGTCTCTTCTTTTAATTCTGCATACTGCTACTACACCAGGCTATACTGTGACATGAGACTTTAAAGAATTCAGAGTTGCTGAATGAAATGACCAAATAAAAGGTGGAGATAATTTCATACCAAGTGAGACTGCTATCATAAGGCAAGGAAGAATATTTAAACTATTTGGAAGTGATTATTTCAAAGACACATATCCTAGATCCTAGTCTTGACAAGGTCCACCCACAGAGAGTGCGCTTTCATCAAACCTGTATGTTATAAGTATCCATCCCACCCCTGTAAGCTTTAAAGGAATACACAGTGTCTGCTTTCACTCTAGCTTTAATCCTTCTTCTTCCACTTGAATATCTCTGGACAAAATATCCATCAGTAATATATAATCCAAAGTCCAAGTTATTCATTCTAGAATATATGGGAGAGGGTGAGGGTATTTTTATAATACTGTCTAGGATGAAATGTAGCACTCTGAATCCTGACCTCATTCATTTATTCCAGTCAATGCACGCTTTGTATAGTCCTTTTTATTCTTTTTAGCCACTTGGGACACACACACACACACACACACAAAACACACACACAACACACACACACACACACACACCCCAGAAACACAGTTCTCCCAAAAACAAACAGTAAATCCTAGAGACAGTAAAATATAGATCTAGATTAAACAGAAACCTTTTTTTAAATACAATATAATCTTCATAGGCCTTTCCCATGTGGAGGAAAAAATTTTATATATTTTTAAAGAGAGTGTTGTAGACATCTTCCCATCTTTTTGTTGTTGTTATTTTCCCATTTCCAAACTATACATGGAAATCTACAGGTGCATTAAAAAAGAAAGCCTAATGTCACACTTTGTCTTCAAGCAGCAGGGCCATCTGGTTTTTGATGGCCATCCTCTGGCTAAACAAAGATAAATCCAAGGCTTTAAAATGACCACTTCTGTACATTTAAAGCAGGGCCAAATTCAAAAGAAAGACTTCCCCACATTATTGTTTTCTAAGTGAATGGAAGACAATGTGAAGAAGTATTATTCTCCAGTTGAGGCAACCCTGCTGTTGTGTGTCCACTTGTGTGTGTGTGCATACTGGGGTGTTTGTGCATACGTGTATGTGTGCGTCTTGGGGGAACTTTGCATTTTCAGTTAAAATCACAGTAAAGAAGAAAATAAATTGAAATATTCTTCATAAATTATTGCAAATTATTTTCATCTTTGTTTCTATAAAAACATAAGAATATTTCCCATTAATGCTTTATTCTCCACTTAAGAATAAACAGATTACATAGAAATATGCAAGCCAAAAATGTAAAATATTTCTTCCCCTCCCTCACATATCATCTTTCTCTATGAGTTTATATTTAACTAGGCACTGTTGGGGAAAAAAGTAAATTAAACACATGTTCTATGCTGTCGAGAAATCCGTTTTGGTAGAACGATCTATAAATTTTGAAAAAACTTGAGAACTTAAGTAAATACCAACCGTAAAATTGGTGTAACTGCAGTAATAAAACTGTGAGAGAACAATTATTTTGGATCACTAATAAGGCTTCCTAGAGTAAGAAAACAAAGTACCATAAAGAAAATACAGGTTTGGAGGAATATATTTTGTATACAATGAAATGCATATACGTTAAGTGTACAGTTTGACAAAAAAGTACCAAATCTGAAGTGTACAGTCTGACACGTTTTGAGAAATGTATGTGTGTGACATGTAACCACCGTCCCAATCAAAATGCAGAACATTTTGCATTAAAAGGTAGCAGAGTATGCCACCCCAAGGTAGCAGAATTTGCTGCTTTGGTATATTGATTATTTTAAACTGTGGGCACTTGCAAAGCAGCAAAAGCAGCAAGAGGCTTTCTTTGAACGCTACTTACCTGCTTAAAGACAGATCTTCCAAAAGGAAGTCAGTTGTCACAGATCCTCTCCCTGAAAGTTTAATCAACCAGGGAAGATTGAGTCTTATCAAAGGAGAGGAGACTAGAAGTCCACACCACACCCAGACAAACTGTTACAAACTATCATATCTCCCACCTATTCTTCTAAAGGCCCATTTACCTTTCCTGAAAATCATTTACTCTCTCCTCAGAGGTCTATGTCCCTTCTCCCCTTCCCCTATTAAGATGGTATTTAAGCCTGAATTGTAAGCCAACTCAGGGAGTTACTCATTTTTCCCTGGGTATCTCCCATGTATACCTGAGGTTTACATGTTAATAAACTTCTGTGTGTTTTTCTCTTGTTAATCAGTCTTTTATTATAGGCATCTCAGTCAAGAACTCAGAAGAGTAAAGGGAAAACTGTCTCACCCAACCCCAATCATTATCCCATTGTTTCCTCTTACTACTTTCCAACCAATCCTGTTTCTTCTCTCACCTCTTGCAGGCCGCTGCTGTTCTGATTTCATCAGCAAGCTTAGTTTAAGAGCACTGGTCTTTGAATTGTCAGATCTGTGTTCAAACTTCAGCTTTACACACACTGCATATGTGAACACGATTAAGTTACTTCAAGACTTTGAACCTCCTTTTTTCCTTTCTATAACAGGGTAATATGCCTACATTATAGGTATTTGCAAAGATTCAATTAGGTCATATATGTAAACTATTAGTAGAGTGTTTGGTAGGCATATACAAACATGCCTACATAGGTAGGCACATACCTATACATAGGTAAGAAGAAAAACCTTCGCTTTAGACTAATTAAAGAAAAAGGGTTAAGACCGAGAATACAAGGGAATACAAAGTGCTACACCAGTGTCTCCATGAGTGTATGCTTTTTGGGGAATGGGAATGGGGAGTAGGCTGGGACAGTGCAGAAAAGGAGATAACATTGGCATTGCATTATAATAGCAACAATAAATAACATAGCACATGCTGTGTCTGGTTCCAAGTGCTTTGCATAATTGAGCTCATTTAATCTTCCTAACACTATGCAAAATGTGTTATTATAACAGTTATCCAAATTCTGTGCGTAAGAAACCTGAGGCAGAGAATGACTAGGCGTGTTGCTCAAAGTTACACTTCTAGCAAGTGCTTGAGCTATGACTTGAACCTGGTCTGACTCCAGAATCTGTGATGATATGCTTTGAATCACTATGCAATGTTATTACTCAGTTAAAAATAACTACTCAGAAGATTAAGAAAGCAGCTTTTCTTTTAAGAATATTTATGTAAATACACTACCTGTGGCTTTTGTTACCAGTGTAAGGCTATTAATTTACTTGGATTAGCTGTTCTTTAACATTTGTGAGTGTCTTGGCCAGTAGATTAAGATGAATTTTGCAATTAAGTAAAGCTAATAACCTTCACCAATTAAAATGTTCCCTTAGGATATAAAGATCTTTCCATTAGGATTTTGAGTACTTTGGTTCCTAAAAAATCTAATAAATTAATTGCTCTTAATTCATTTTACACACTTTGTGATTTACTTGAAAATCTCAAATTATTTATATCAGCTCCAACTTCTTATAAATTAATACTCTTTCCTCTGATATACTGCCAGTTTGCATTAAAAACAAAACCAAAACAGATAATTTTAAATCTTACAACTTTAAAACTAAGAAGAATCTTAAAGGTCATTGTGTTTCCCTGTCTTTTCAGTCAGAGATCTTGTTAAACCAATGAATACAGATGGCTTAGAATATTTTTTTTAAATAAAAAGACACCCATATTACTAGTAGTAAGCTTCATAATAATAACACCTTTCTTTATTGATTTGTATCTTATAATATGATTATAGAGATATTCTCTAATTCAGTTTTCAAGATAAGCTTGTAAGTAAACATGACAGATATTTTTCTCTCTAGTCCTCAGATACTTGACTAAAGTTAATGATTTTAATGATTTATCCACAAGTCATAATATATAGTGGCAAACTAAGACAAGAACTAGGGTTTTCTGATTCTAAATCTGAGAAGTTTCTACCTGCCCAAGCTTCATGAAGACAAGACACATTTCTTTCCATAATTTTTTTTCATTTAAAATACAATTGTGCATTTAGTTGGAACTTAGTTAAGTGTTAGATACATTATATACTACTGAAAAAAATTTTTTGTAGGCATTATTATCTAATTAAATGGTATATTAGCCTTCTCAAGTTTTTAATGCCCAAATTCAAGGTTGTCCTGTATAGACAGATAGATATGGGCTGTGATTGGAGAGTTATTAGGAAGGCATAATGAACTCACAAAATGTTGTTCAATTTGAAATACTATCATTATCAATGTAACCAATTAGGTAAGGTTTATTGTCCCTCACAAAAATAAACATATTCTGATGGAATAGCAGAAGCTTGGAGGAACATGTGTGTCAGTGAAGGACCGAGCAGAAAACAGATGGCACACTCAATTTGGATACTTTCCTAATAATACTCTGAAACAGATTCTATCATTATTATCACCATACCCATTTTTCAGTTGAGGAAACTGAGGCCCAGAAGGCTTAAATAATTTTTCTACAATTAGTTACCTCATTTTTCCTGTAATACCTGGTTTAGCTGGGGTTAGTTCCCACATGATCTAGAAGAGTGTTTGTTTATAGTGTTTGCCCATTTCTGTGGTGTAGATACTCCCACTAGAGCAAATTTCAAACAATGGTGGTTTAACAACTGACTCATAAATATTCCTCAATATTTAGCAATTGGCTCTTGTAACCACTATGAGCTGGCTTTGGCACACTACTGCCAACACCTCTGCTCTTTTTTTTTTTTTTTTTTTTTTTAATTTATTTATGGCTGTGTTGGGTCTTTGTTTCTGTGCGAGGGCTTTCTCTAGTTGTGGCAAGCGGGGGCCACTCTTCATCGCGGTGTGCGGGCCTCTCACTATCGCGGCCTCTCTTGTTGTGGAGCACAGGCTCCAGATGCGCAGGCTCAGTAATTGTGGCTCACGGGCGTAGTTGCTCCGTGGCATGTGGGATCTTCCCAGACCAGGGCTCGAACCCGTGTCCCCTGCATTGACAGGCAGATTCTCAACCACTGTGCCACCAGGGAAGCCCAACACCTCTGCTCTTAATCATTACATTCTACTGCCTCTAAAAGAAAAGTGAATTGCTTTTCTCACTGTCAAGGAATCTGCTGTTTATCCATGTAATAAATTTTATTAATTTCTTAAAATTGCAAAAGATGTATCAGTGTATTGTTAAAAAAATGACTGAAGAAAACAATTTAGGTGAAGTTAAGCTGGTATAAATTAAAATTAGAGTTTTATAACTTTAGAATGTTAAATATAACCACAAAGAAAATAGCTATAGAATATACACAAAAAAAAATAAGAAAATTAAAACATTTTATTATAAAAACTCAAACACAAAAGATATAATGCAACATGACAAAGAAGTATGTACACCCTTATCAGTAGTTACTTTAAATGTAAATAGATTAAACTCTCCAATCAAAAGGCAGAGAGATTGGCAGAATAGATTAAAAAGAAAAAAGAAGGGGGCTTCCCTGGTGGCGCAGTGGTTGAGAATCTGCCTGCTAATGCAGGAGACACGGGTTCGAGCCCTGGTCTGGGAAGATCCCACATGCCACGGAGCGGCTGGGCCCGTGAGCCACAGCTGCTGAGCCTGCGCGTCTGGAGCCTGTGCCCCGCAACGGGAGGGGCCGCGATAGTGAAAGGCCCGCGCACCGCGATGAAGAGTGGCCCCCACTTGCCGCAACTAGAGAAAGCCCTCGCACGAACCGAAGACCCAGCACAGCCAAAAATAAATAAATAAATAAATTAAATAAATAAATTTAAAAAAAAAAAAAAAAAAAGAAAGAAAAAAGACGAAAATTTAGCTGATACAAACTTTATTTAACACTTTATTAACCAGGCAGTCTCCATTCAGAGAACTGAAAATGGGGTGGAAGGCAGGCAGCTTTTACAAGACAAAAAATAAAGAACAAGGAAGAGGAAAATTTTTTTAAAAATCTGATTGGCTGGGACAACATAGTCAAACTTATTTGGGGTGAGAAGGAACAAGGAAATAAGTTTAGAGCGCAGAGTTGGCTTGACATTTGGAGATTTGCTGACTGGCTTTACTGCTTTTTTGGTCAAGCAGAGCATTTATAGAAACTGGAAAGTTCTGTTTGCTGATGTGTCACCCCAGGAGGAATGGCTCCATCTTGGGTCTAGACATTTGTGTTAACAGTATTGAATAACATTATTTTTTGGCCAGGAATTCCTGGAAAAACAGTCATGTTAAGCTGACATCAGGTGGGTACAGTTGTGTGGAAACACCCAAAGTTATTAGATGCCAAAGTCAGTTTGTTCTCTACATTTACTTTTATTATAGGCCCTGCTCTGATTTAATTCACAAGTCTGGTCTGAGTTCCTCCTTGATTTCCCTAGTTATTGATGAGTTTATCTTAGCACTCCTGACTCTACATCCCTAGCTATGTCACTTGCTCCTAGTTTTATCTACTTTAACCAAATTTAGATGTTGATTTCCCGTTTTAATATCAATTCCTTACCTGATAACCTGAATATCACAACTGTGTAGCAAGTTTTGGAGAAACTTTCTTCAATATATTTTAGTACTGAGCTTCTTTTCTGATTTACAAATCTTGGTATGTTGATTATTTTGAGCTGAAGGCAATCAAGAGCCGGTAGACTCAGAAAATACTTTTAACTCTTCCTTGACTAACTAAAAGAATTTAGATAAGGGGCCTGAAAGGGAGCTATTACCAGAGAGAACATTTTATTTGTAAAACTTTCCTGCATGGCAAGGCAAACATCTAATTACCAAACACCTGCTCTTTTTGTCTTCCTGTGAATTGCCCTCCTCTTCTTTGAAGCTCCAGGTTCCCATCTCATTCCTTAGCTCAGGATAGTGTACAAGCCTCAGTTGCCTGACTGCCTTTGGATCTCATATTTTTATGGGATTTCCATAAATACAAAATTAATTTTTTTTCTGTTAATCCGTTTTATGTCAATTTAATTTTTAGACTGGCCTAAAACCTAGAACGGAAGAAAGGAAAAATTTCCACCCCTACAGGGACATGAGA
This sequence comes from Balaenoptera acutorostrata, assembly GCF_949987535.1. NCBI lineage: Eukaryota > Metazoa > Chordata > Mammalia > Artiodactyla > Balaenopteridae > Balaenoptera > Balaenoptera acutorostrata. Next base: position 120,004,465 of record NC_080067.1, read on the forward strand.
ACTCAATTCATAAGAGCTCAGGAGGCTAAGGGTCAATGTCCTATGTTTATAGTTTTGGTGTTTTTGTTTTGTTTTGTTTGTTTGTTTTGGACAGTTTCCCTCCCAGTTCTAGTGCACTTTTTATCAAACTCTGAGTATCTTCATGCTCTTATTGAAACCATGCACCTCAGATTGGGATTTGAACCCATGTGCCAGGACTCGAACCCAGACAAAACCCAGATTGAGACTTGAACCCATGATCTTTTAATTAGAATCACTCACCTGTTATCTGAACTTACTGAGGCTCAGATTCTTTGTGTCTCAGTGCAGAAGGAATTCAGCGAGGGGCAAAGTGATAGGCAAGAAATAGATTTAGTTATATAGGACATTTGTGAGGGATACAAGCAGGCAAGTGAGGGGGCTCTGCCCGAGAACTAAGTGAGCTACATTTTTATGATCAAAGGAAAGTAGGGGGGGGAGGGTGCCTTCTTCCTCATTCTTTGAGTAGACAGCAGGCTTGCATCACTAGCTCCTTCTTTGCATTAGGCAGGAGAGTGTTTGACCCTATGAGGTCAAACTAGGACTGTCATGGCACTTATTCGAATCAGCAGAAGGGCAGTAACATATACTAAAATATGTTAAATCATCTCAGGTTTCAGTATAATGATGGTCTCCTACTTTGGAATGTCAACTTTCCCTTATATTCCTGTCCTTGGTTCTAAGGATCATTATCTTGCTGGACTTGACCAGCAGGATCTAAGCCTCATTTTTTCACTTAATGACCTGGGGCATATCTTGTGCTTTCATTGATGCCTTTATAGTTAAGTAAGCCTGCTTTGTTCCACGATGTTCCAATAGCTTTCTTGAGCGATCATTAACTTACAGTGGTCTCCCAAAGTTCCCTACATTTCCCTCTCTATGTATAATCCCCTAGTGGTACTTCTAAAACTACTTGTGTAACTATCCTACTCTATCCCTATCATTATGCAAGAATTTCAGAAAAAAAAAATCCAAGCTTCTATTTGAAATTTGCATATTTCTGCCTATCAGCTGTCAGCCATCATCTACTGAGTCCATGGTAGCTATGCATCTAGGGTGTATAATAAAAAATAGGTATGATCTCTGCTTAGTGGATTCACCCTCTAATGACAAGAAAGAGACACACATAGTTGCAGTAAAAATTACAATTATAAATATATAAACATCAAATGGAAGGGTGGATCAGAGGTTGCCTTGTTTGCACAGAAAAGGGGTTAGACAAGTTTGTTAGGCTTTTCAGAAGGAGATGGTCCATGAGTTATAATTTAAAGAAAAGAACAATATTGTGGAATGATGCACAGCAGGAGGCACATATGGCAGCTGGGAAGCCCCTGACTGTTGTGGTTGTAGCAGGGATGGGCTTTCTTTGTTGTCTTTGACCTTGGACCTTTAAGGCTTTCAAATGGGAATGGGACTAGGGGTGGGGGGGTGGAGAGTCCTATGGTCTATACTTCCTATCCAAATAAAAATTTTTTAATATTTTAGAAATAGATCAATGAGGCTGACATAAAGAAATTCAACATTCAACTTCGATGCTAGTGATCATGACCCCAGAATAGGACTTATAATCCCAAAATATATACTTAATGGAGGCAATTTTTTCTACCATTGGGTTTGAAGAGTGTGCCACCCCAAATTACACCATTTTGGCATAATAATTATTTTGAGCTAAAGGGAATTATGAACCAGCAGACAGGAAAAACTCTTTACCACCCTTCTAACTGCTTAAGAATAATGTAAAAATTGTCTTTTTGTAAAGGAAATTTACATTTATAAAATAAATTTCCTATGTAAAAATGTAAAAGAGCTACTCTCTGAGACAACTCTCATCACCTGAGAGACTCTTATCTGTATAACAAGACATTCTTTACTTACTATAAATTTCTCCCCCTCACTTTCCCAAGAGTTGACCACCCTACCCAGAAGTCCCAAACCTCTTATCCTTTGTTTAGGCTAAGATGGTATATAAGCCTCATTTATCTGTTCACCTCCTTGAGCCACCTTTTCTCTTTTTGAACCTATCTTTTATCAGTTTTATTCACAGACCCCAGCCATTATACCTAGGAGAGTAGAGGAAAAAAAAATTTTCCTCCCCTACAGGCCAAAGTTCTTATTTAATTAATAATGTTACATTCTAAAACAAAAATAGGGCTTCCCTGGTGGCGCAGTGGTTGAGAATCTGCCTGCTAATGCAGGGGACACGGGTTCGAGCCCTGGTCTGGGAAGATCCCACATGCCACGGAGCAGCTGGGCCCGTGAGCCACAGCTGCTGAGCCTGCGCGTCTGGAGCCTGTGCCCCGCAACGGGAGGGGCCGCGATAGTGAAAGGCCCGCGCACCGCGATGAAGAGCGGTCCCCGCACCGCGATGAAGAGTGGCCCCCACTTGCCGTAACCAGAGAAAGCCCTCGCACGAACCGAAGACCCAACACAGCCAAAAATAAATAAATAAATAAATAAAGTAGCTATAAAACAAAAATATTGCAAAGGTATATTTCTGTCTGAGTTGGAAAGTTATATAATTCAATTAGAGGTGAACTTAGGCAGATATTTAAAGAAATGAGCAATTTATGTTCCTGCAAAATACACAGCAATAAGTCCTGTACTCCTTGAAGTTTTTTTCCTCAAATATTTTTAGCTTCCAAAATCATGCTCCTGATTTATGATCAGTGTTTTGACTGAAAAAAAAATACACAACCTAACAGTTGAGAATTATGTTTTAGTTGGTGGACAAAACTGAGGACTTAAGCCTGAGATGCAGCCTCTCAGATAGGTCTGAGGGACTGCTCCCAAGAGGTAAGGGAGAAGCCAGGATATATAAGAATTTTTGCAACAAAGATTAAGTAGTTGGAACTTCAAAAGATTACTGTTTTTTGGGTTTTTTTAAAATTTGTTTATTTAATTTATTTATTTTTGGCTGCATTGGGTCTTCGTTGCTGTGTGCAGGCTTTCTCTAGTTGTGGTGAGCGGGGGCTACTCTTGGTTGCAGTGCGTGGGCTTCTCATCACGGTGGCTTCTCTTGTTGCAGAGCACGGTCTGTAGGTGTGCGAGCTTCAGTAGTTGTGGCACGCGGGCTCTAGAGCACAGGCTCAGTGGTTGTGGTGCACGGGCTTAGTTGCTCTGGGGCACGTGGAATCCTCCCGGACCAGGGCTCAAACCCGTGTCCCCTGCATTGGCAGGCGGATTCTTAACCACTGCACCACCAGAGAAGTCCCAAGATTACTGTTAATTAAAAAAAAACAAAACAGATATTTTAAGTTAAGGAATTTAGTACTTTTCTATGTATGGGAAGATGCAAGAGTCTGGGCTCATTGAAATCATTCTTTTGACAGCCTTAGGTATCTAGGGCCAGTATCCTGTTTTTTTCCCATCTTGAGTCACCTCAGGGAGCACCACTGGGGGTGATTGCAGTGGCTGAGGGCTTGGCAGTGGGCAGCCTGTGTGTCTTGTCGACTGAAAAAAAAAAAATGCACAACATGAGTGTTGCAAGTTAAGTTTTATTTGGGGCAAAATCAGGACTGTAGCCCAGTAGACAGCATTTCAGATAGCTCTGAGAAACTGCTCTGAAGAGGTGGGGGGAAGGTCAGTATATACGTGATTTTGGTGAAGGGGGTACATGCAATCAAGCACACATTTTTGCAGAAGGTTGCTGCTAGTCACAAGGAGCAGGTGTCTCCATTTATGATTTTAGTGCTTTTCTAGATATGATGAGATGCAAGAACAAGGCTCATAAAATCTGAAAATATCTAACTATCTGAAGACCTGTTCTTCCAGTTTTTCTCAAAGCACAGAGTGCCTCATTCCTGATCTCCATCCTGAACTTCGTTCAGGGTGTGTTGAAAGTCAGTGGTCACAGCAGCTTGTGACTTAATTCTTGTAGAGGCAGTTGGCAAGTGCCAGTTTTTAGTTGGCAGTGCCCCCTCTTGGTCATAAATTCTACCATGCTTTGGGTGGCATTTCATGACTATTTTGTACCATGGTGCTAGGAATGCTCATTCCTAGATCAGGCATGGATTTCACAGATAGACCACTCAATGTGCTATTACTGGACTAGCCCTTATTAACAGTAGCCAAAATTCTCTGGACCACCTGTCTTACTAGTCTTTATGGTCCAGAAAAAAAAAATTCCTTCTTGTTGCATCTTCCCATATCTAGAGTTACACTCTTACAATCATTGATCTCTATATATCTGATCAGCTGCTTCAAGTTGCCTAGTCATCAATTTTTTTGTTGGAGGCTCAGTCACACATTTGGTAATACAAGAGACAATAATCTTGTAAAACAGGCAAAATACAAGTTATATAGCTAGTAACATTAATAGACTCATAAGTAAACATTTAAGCCAAGAGCTTCCTCCACCAAACCAGTTTTTGAAGAGGTCGCCAACACTAGTGAGTGGGTCACTTAAGGCAGAAATCTGATTTTTCATATGGTTCATTAAATATGTTACATTAGGGGATTCATCAGGTATGAAATCACAGCATTTAGTTTTAATTATAGCACAGGTGCCTCCCTGAGATGCTGTAAGCATATCAAGGGCCATGCAGTTTTATAGCACTGCTTTTCTCATCACAGAGACCTCAGAATTCAGTAAGCTAAAAGCCTGATTACTATCACTTAAAGCCTGTTTAGTGAATTTTGTTAAGGCTTCAATATGGCTGATTACATCTTCCAATCCTATTGAAGGCACAAAAATAGCTGCTAAATGGTCATATCAGTGGAACACAGATCTCTTGATTCATCAGGCTCGTACCAATGGTAAATTGGCTGGGGCCATCTCTAAATTATTATGTATATGACCTTGAGTCCAAGGGAATCCTAGGGTACATCTTCCTATCCAGCCTGGTGGAAGCCAAGGCCATAAATTAGTACCACAAACCAACTGAGATGCATTAGGTGCAACCCAGTGAATCTCTGGTCATCTGACCCAGTCGGTTCCGTAGCAATCACTATGTTTAAGGGTAATAATATGTAGGCATTGTTCATAAGGCACCCAGCCTAATTTCCTAACATTACTAAGTTGATTATCCTTAGTATGATTTAATTGTTCCCAAAATAGAGGAGCCTTTGAACTTAAATGACCATAGCCTGGTGTTAACCACATAAATCCATCCCATAATTGTGGGAGGTTTCCTTCTAATAAACAGGAGTTTACATTTTTTTGCTTGGGACTTAACTCATTGTTCTGATTGAGCTTGAGTGCCCCTAAAAGAAAATTCATGTTTATGGCCAGGGTGAGAACAGATATTATTAATTGGCCAGGTGAGGGGATCACACCTAGTAATATGAATAATAACCTGAACAGAATACAATTTTCTTTCTTCTAAAATACATTTCCTAAGGGCTATCCAATCATAGCCTTGGAGAAGAGAAATCCACCAAGGTATCTCAGAAATACTAGACGTAGGTAATTGGTCACAAATCCAACAACTGGATTAATTTTTAAAACTAGCATAAGATTGTGCCCATGATAGAAAAACATGTGATTCATATGCAAAGGTCCAAGAAGTCAAGAAAACACTATAAATGATCATATAAGTCAGGTCCAGCATCTTGGGTAAGCCATCTACTTCTGAGGTCATCTTCTCGTTGTGGTGTGAGTGTCATTTCTCCTCTATTTGAGCATCACTTTAAGGTGCTTTTGGGGTCAGCAGTCCTCTCTGTAGTCCAGTTCAGTGCAGGGGCTCTTTTTAAGTGAGAAATAAAAATCCAAGAGTCAGTTCCCTTTAGCTTTGCTGCACATGAGCTAGTTAAGAGTACTGGTGAGGGTCTTCCCATCTGGGTTGTAGTGAGTCTTTTAGATTATGTCTTTTCAATATAAATGATTTCCTGGTTGTAGATCACGGGATATCTCATCTTCATCCAAAGATAGATACCATGATAAGCTTAGAAACAAGCTTATATTGTCCTTTCTGAAGGGAATCCCCAAACAGAAATCACCCTTTCTAAAATTAATTTGCCTACTGACTGAATAGTGACCTTTCTGCATGGGAATACCTTAACCCAATGTGAAAACATACAAATCATAACAAGTACATGCTGGTAACTTTGAGAGGGAGGCATTTGGATAAAATCAATCTACCAAATTTCAAAAGGGCCTGCAGGTAATGGAAAGCTCCTTGAGAACTATGTAATGGCTTTCCTGGGTTGTATTTTGGACATATAGTACATCTAGAATAAACCTTCCAAGCTATAGTGAAGGAAGGCTTCAAAAAATACTGTTTGCCCCACAATACCATCTCATAAGGATTCCAGTGAGTTAACTCATGAATGTATTGTAAAGTGGGGTATTGAGCTCCAAACAGAAGGATAGGCTTTCTGTTTGGGCCTATCCAGAGCCCTTTATTGGGGTCAAACCTTTCTCTTTTTTGTTTCCAAGTATCCTTTTGTCCTTTTGGTGCCATTCCCTGAAAATTTAACAGGGCATCAGTAAAGTTACTGGGAGGCTGAAAAGAGAAAACAGCTGTTAGTTGACTGTTATTTTTTTGCAGAGCTGCTGTCTTTGGTGGCCTGATCAGCTAATGAGTTCCCTTTTGCTTCTGTGGTGTCAGCCTTTGAATGACCTGATATCTTAATAATAGCTAATGCATGTGGTAGCAAAATTGCATCCAATAATTCTACAACTTGTCTCCCACTTTTAATAGGCTGTCCTGAGGATGTTAAAAATCCCCTTTGTTTCCAAAGCATGCCAAAGTCATGAGCTACCCCAAAAGCATAGCAGCTATCAGTATAAATGTTAGTGGACTTCTCTTTTGCCAACTGGCAGGCTCTTGTTAGTGCTATTAATTCAGCCTGTTGGGCAGAATAGGTGTTAGGTAAGGGACCATTTTCAAGGATTGACATTGGAGGAACGACAGCATAACCAGGCTGGTACTTTCCATGAGGTCCTCGAAGATATGAACTGTCAGTGAAAAATATAAAATCAGGATTATCCATAGGGCTTTCTCAGAGATCAATCCTGGGAGATGAAAGACTGTCAGTTAAAACAATAAAATCGGATTAGGGACCAAGATGGCAGAGTAGAAGGACGTGCTTTCACTCCCTCTTGTGAGAACACCAGAATCACAATTAGCTGCTGGACAATCATCGAGAGGAAGACACTGGAACTCACCGAAAAAGATACCCCACATCCAAAGACAAAGGAGAAGCCACAATGAGATGGTAGGGGGGGCGCAATCACAGTAAAATCAAATCCCACAACTGCTGGGTGGGTGACTCACAGACTGGAGAACACTTATACCACAGAAATCCATGCACTGGAATGAAGGTTCTGAGCCCCACGTCTGGTTCCTAACCTGGGAGTCCAGCAACTGGAGGAGGAATTCCTAGAGAATCAGACTTTGAAGCCTAATGGGATTTGATTGCAGGACTTCGACAGGACTGGGGGAAACAGAGACTCCACTCTTGGAGGGCACACACAAAGTAGTGTGCGCATCGGGACCCCGGGGAAGGAGCAGTGACCCCAGGGGAGACTGAACCAGACCTACCTGCTAGTGTTGGAGGGTCTCCTGCAGAGGCAGGCAGTGGCAGTGGCTCACGGTGGGGATGAGGACACTGGCAGCAGAAGTTCTGGGAAGTACTCCTTGGTGTGAGCCCTCCCAGAGTCCACCTTTACCCCACCAAAGAGCCCAGGTAGGTTCCAGTGTTGGGTTGCCTCAGGCCGAATGACCAACAGGGAGGGAACCCAGCCCCACCCATCAGCAGTCAATTGGATTAAAATTTTACTGAGCTCTGCCCACCAGAGCAACAGTCAGCTCTACCCACCACCAGTCCCTCCCATCAGGAAACCTGCACAAGTCTCTTAGATAGCCTCATCCACCAGAGGGCAGACAGTAGAAGCAAGAAGAACTACAATCCTGCACATGTGGAACAAAATCCACATTCACAGAAAGATATACAAGATGAAAAGGCAGAGGGCTATGTACCAGATGAAGGAACAAGATAAAACCCCAGAAAAAAAAATATAAATGAAGTGGAGATACGCAATCTTCCAGAAAAAGAATTCAGAATAATGATAGTGAAGATGATCCAGGACCTCCGAAAAAGAATGGAGGCAAAGATTGAGAAGATGCAAGAAATGTTTAACAAAGATCTAGAAGAATTAAAGAACAAACAAACAGAGATGAACAATACAATAACTGAAATGAAAACTACAGTAGAAGGAATAAATAGCAGAATAACTGAGGCAGAAGAATGGATAAGTGACCTGGAAGACAGAATGGTGGAATTCACTGCTGTGGAACACAATAAAGGAAAAAGAATGAAAAGAAATGAAGACAGCCTAAGAGACCTCTGGGACATTAAACACAACAACATTTGCATTATAGGGGTCCCAGAAGGAGAAAAGAGAGAGAAAGGACCCAAGAAAATATTTGAAGAGTTTATAGTTGAAAACTTCTCTAACATGGGAAAGGAAAGAGCCACCCCAGTCCAGGAAGTGCAGAGAGTCCCATACAGGATAAACCCAAGGAGAAACACGCCGAGACACATAGTAATTAAACTGGCAAAAATTAAGGACAAGAAAAATTATTAAAAGCAGCAAGGGAAAAACGACAAATAACATACAAGGGAACTCCCATAAGGTTAACAGCTGATTTCTCAGCAGAAACTCTACAAGCCAGAAGGGAGTGGCGTGATATACTTAAAGTGATGAAAGGGAAGAACCTACAACCAAGATTACTCTACCTGGCAAGGATCTCATTCAGATTCGATGAAGAAATCAAAAGCTTTACAGACAAGCAAAAGCTAAGAGAATTCAGCACCACCAAACCAGCTCTACAACAAATGCTAAAGGAACTTCTCTAAGTGGGAGACACAAGAGAAGAAAAGGACCTACAAAAACAAACCCAAAACAATTAAGAAAATGGTCCCAGGAACATACATATCGATAATTACCTTAAACGTGAATGGATTAAATGCTCCAACCAAAAGACACAGGCTTGCTGAAAGGATATGAAAACAAGACCCATACATATGCTGTCTACAAGAGACCCACTTCAGACCTAGGGACACATACAGACTGAAAGTGAGGGGATGGAAAAAGATATTCCATGCAAATGAAAATCAAAACAAAGCTGGAGTAGCAATACTCATATCAGATAAAATAGACTTTATAATAAAGAATGTTACAAGAGACAAGGAGGGACACTACATAATGATCAAGGGATCAATCCAAGAAGAAGATATAACAATTATAAATATATATGCACCCAACATAGGAGCATCTCAATACATAAGGCAACTGCTAACAGCTGTAAAAGAGGAAATCAACAGTAACACAATAATAGTGGGGGACTTTAACACCTCATTTACACCTATGGACAGATCATCCACAATGAAAATAAATAAGGAAACAGAAGCTTTAAATGACACAATAGACCAGATAGATTTAATTGATATTTATAGGACATTCCACCCAAAAACAGCAGATTACACTTTCTTCTCAAGTGTGCACGGAACATTCTCCAGGATAGATCACATCTTGGGTCACAAATCAAGCCTTGGTAAATTTAAGAAAATTGAAATCATATCAAGCATCTTTTCTGACCACAACGCTCTGAGATTAGAAATGAATTACAGGGAAAAAATGAAAAAAACACAAACACATGGAGGCTAAACACTACGTTACTAAATAACCAAGAACTCACTGAAGAAATCAAAGAGGAAATCAAAACATACCTAGAGACAAATGACAATGAAAACACGACAATCCAAAACCTATGGGATGCAGCAAAAGCAGTTCTAAGAGGGAAGTTTATAGCTATACAAGCCTACCTGAAGAAACAAGAAAAAATCTCAAATGAACAATCTAACCTTACACCTAAAGGAGCTACAGACAGAAGAACAAACAAAACCCAAAGTCAGCAGAAGGAAAGAAATCATAAAGATCAGAGCAGAAGTAAATGAAATAGAAACAAAGAAAACAATAGCAAAGATCAATAAAACTAAAAGCTGGTTCTTTGAGAAGATAAACAAAATTGATAAAGCATTAGCCAGACTCATCAAGAAAAAGAGGGAGAGGACTCAAATCAATAAAATTAGAAATGAAAAAGGAGAAGTTACAACAGACACTGCAGAAATAGAAAGCATCCTAAGAGACTACTACAAGCAACTTTATGCCAATAAAGTGGAAAACCTGGAAGAAATGGACAAATTCTTAGAAAGGTATAACCTTCCAAGACTGAACCAGGAAGAAATAGAAAATTTGAACAGACCAATCACAAGCACTGAAATTGAAACTGTGATTGAAAATCTTCCAACAAACAAAAGCCCAGGACCAGATGGCTTCACAGGTGAATTCTATCAAACATTTAGAGAAGAGCCAACCCCTATCCTTCTCAAACTCTTCCAAAAAATTGCAGAGGAAGGAACACTCCCAAACTCATTCTATGAGGCCACCATCATCCTGATACCAAAACCAGACAAAGATACTACAAAAAAAGAAAATTACAGACCAATATCACTGATGAATATAGATGCAAAAATCCTGAACAAAATACTAGCAAACAGAATCCAACAACACATTAAAAGGATCATACACCATGATCAAGTGGATTTATCCCAGGGATGCAAGGATTCTTCAATATACGCAAATCAATCAATATGATACACCATATTAACAAATTGAAAAATAAAAACCATATGATCATCTTAAGAGATGCAGAAAAAGCTTTTGACAAAATTCAACACCCATTTATGATAAAAACTCTCCAGAAAGTGGGCACAGAGGGAACCTACCTCAACATAATGAAGATCATATACGACAAACCCACAGCAAACATCATTCTCAATGGTGAAAACCTGAAAGCATTTCCTCTCAGATCAGGAGCAAGACAAGGATGTACACTATCACCACTATTATTCAACATAGTTTTGGAAGTCCTAGCCACGGCAATCAGAGAAGAAAAAGAAATAAAAGGAATACAAATTGGAAAAGAAGAAGTAAAACTGTCACTGTTTGCAGATGACGTGATACTATACATAGAGAATCCTAAAGATGCCACCAGAAAACTACTAGAGCTAATCAATGAATTTGGTAAAGTTGCAGGATACAAAATTAATGCACAGAAATCTCTTGCATTCCTGTACACTAATGATGAAAAATCTGAAAGAGAAATTAAGGAAGCACTCCCATTTACCACTGCAACAAAATGAATAAAATACCTAGCAATAAACCTACCTAGGGGGACAGAAAACCTGTATGCAGAAAACTATAAGACACTGATGAAAGAAATTAAAGATGATAGCAACAGATGGAGAGATATACCATGTTCTTGGATTGGAAGAATCAACATTGTGAAAATGACTATACTACCCAAAGCAATCTACAGATTCAATGCAATCCCTATCAAATTACCAATGGCAAGTTTTACGGAACTAGAACAAAAAATCTTAAAATTTGTATGGAGACACAGAAGACCCGGAACAGCCAAAGCAGTCTTGAGGGAAAAAACGGAGCTGGAGGAATCAGACTCCGTGACTTCAGACTATACTACAAAGCTACAGTAATCAAGACAATATGGTACTGGCACAAAAACAGAAACACACATCAATGGAACAAGATAGAAAGCCCAGAGATAAACCCACGCACCTATGGTCAACTAATCTATGACAAAGGAGGCAAGGATATACAATGGAGAAAAGACAGTCTCTTCAATAAGTGGGGCTGGGAAAACTGGACAGCTACATGTAAAAGAATGAAATTAGAACACTCCCTAACACCATACACAAAAATAAACTCAAAATGGATTAGATACCTAAATGTAAGACCATATACTATAAAACTCTTAGAGGAAAACCTAGGAAGAACACTCTTTGACATAAATCACAGCAAGATCTTTTTTGATCCACCTCCTAGAGTAATGGAAATAAAACCAAAAATAAACAAATGGGACCTAATGAAACTTCAAAGCTTTTTCACAGCAAAGGAGACCGTAAACGAGACAAAAAGACCACCCTCAGAATGGGAGAAAATATTTGCAAACGAATCAACGGACAAAGGATTAATCTCCAAAATATATAAACAGCTCATGCAGCTCAATATTAAAAAAACAAACAACCCAATCCAAAAATGGGCAGAAGACCTAAATAGACATTTCTCCAAAGAAGACATACAGATGGCCAAGAAGCACATGAAAAGCTGCTCAACATCACTAATTATTAGAGAAATGCAAGTCAAAACTACAATGAGGTATCACCTCACACCAGTTAGAATGAGCATCATCAGAAAATCTACAAACAACAAATGCTGGAGAGAGCGTGGTGAAAAGGGAACCCTCTTGCACTGTTGGTGGCAATGTAAATTGATACCACCACTATGGAGAACAGTATGGCGGTTCCTTAAAAAACTAAAAATAGAATTACCATATGACCCAGCAATCCCACTACTGGGCATATACCCAGAGAAAACCATAATTCAAAAAGACACATGCCGCCCAATGTTCATTGCAGCACTGTTTACAATAGCCAGGTCATGGAAGCAACCTAAATGCCCATCAACAGAGGAATGGATAAAGAAGATGTGGTACATATATACAACGGAATATTACTCAGCCATAAAAAGGAACGAAATTGGGTCATTTGTAGAGACGTGGATGGATCTAGAGACTGTCATACAGAGTGAAGTAAGTCAGAAAGAGAAAAACAAATATCGTATATTAACGCATGTATGTGGAACCTAGAAAAATGGTACAGATTAACCTCTTTGCAGGGCAGAAATTGAGACACAGATGTAGAGACCAAACATATGGACACCAAAGGGGGAAGTGGCAGGGGGGTTGGTGGTGGGGGGATGAATTGGGAGATTGGGATTGACATGTATACACTGATGTGTATAAAATTGATGACTAATAAGAAACTGCTGTATAAAAAAATAAATAAAATTCAAAAACAAGCAAAAAAATACAATCATGTTTTTCATCATTGACATCTGATTCCTCAGTTACCAAGATGGCTGGATTAAGGTTGTTTCATCTGCGAAGAGTCATATTCGGTGAGAGCAGGATAATTTCATGGGAGGTTAATTGACTTGCCGAATAATGTTTTGTGTGATGAGATTTTAGTAAGGCTTCCACAGAGTGAGGAACAAGGATATTGAGAGGGTGACTCATGACTATCTCTTCTGTGTTCGGACATAGCACAGCTCTCCCTATGATAGGCCGGACAGAAGAGGGTAGGCCCCTGGCTACCAAGTCTAGCTGTTGGCTATGATATCTTATTGGCTGGTAGTAACCACTGTGTTGCTGGGTTCGTACTCCTAGTGCAGTCCCCTTGCTTTCATGAACAAAGAGGGAGAAGGGTAGACCATAATTTGGATGTCCCTGGGCCAGGGCCTTGGCCAGAAATTTTTTTAAGGTCTCCCATGGCATCAGAATGTTCTACACCACAGCAAAGAGGTTCAGGTTGGTCTTGTTGGAGTAGATTATGTAGTGGCTGAGCTATTAAAGAAAAATTTGGAATCCAATTCCTACAGTAGCCTGCAAGACCTAAAAATCCCCTTAACTGCTTTTTTGTCTTCGGGGTAGGGAAGGCTACAATGCCTTTCACTCTATCCAGGTCAATTAAAAGTTCTTCTTTAGATATCCTATGCCCTAAATATTTTACACTAGTCTTACAGAATTGTAATTTCTCTTTGGATGCTTTATGTCCTTTTAAGGCTAGCTTCTGAAGTAAATACAGGGTGCCTTGCTGGCTGTTTATCAAAGAATTTGAACACAGCAGCAAATTGTCTACATATTGTATCAAAACTGATTTATGAGGAAAATCCAAATCATCTAGATCTTCTTTTAATATCTGGGAGAAGTAAATGGGGCTTTCAGTATAGCCCTGTGGCATTACGGTCCATGTATATTGTCATTCATTCCAAGTGAAAGCAAAAAGATAACTGATCATCAGGATGTACTGGGATACTACAAAATGCACTACAGAGATCGATCACAGAAAAGAAGTCACTGTTTTTAGGAATATAAGACAGTAAGGTATGGCACTACAGAATGATGAGGGATAATAATATTGATAGATCTCAAATCCTGCACAAATCTCTAACCCTTGCCATTAGATTTTTTAACCAGTAAAATGGGAGTGTTACAAGGGCTGGTGCAAGGCACAATAAGATCTTTCTCAATGTAAGCTGATATTAAAGGTTTTATTCCTTCTATGGCCTCCTGCCTTAATAGATATTGATGAATATTGGGTAGGGGCTTATTCTTATCTATACTGATATTAGTGGGTGATGCAGAATGTATTCTTCCAATGTCGGTAGAATTAAGTGCCCATAATTCTTTAGGTAATAAGCATAGCAATTTGTCTTGTTCAGCATCATCCTCATCATGAGTCACAAACATTATATGATAAAGGAAGTCTGATTGATTCTTCAGATCTAGAAACATTTCTCCCTTAGGAGTAACGGAAATATGGACTTCATAAGCTTCTAATAGGCCTCTACCTATCCGGTGAACAGGAGCACTTCCTATTAGAAAAAAGGAGTGCCTTCCTCTAATTTCCCCTAAGTAGAATTCTAAAGGCAATGATTAAAGAGCCTTAATAGGTGCATTAACAACCCCTACCATCTGTATTGAGGCATTACTCCCAAGAGAGAGAGCCTTTACTTTTGGAAGCATTCAAAACTGAAATGGTGGCCTCTGTATCTATTAGGGCTTTAATTGTTTCTCCTTGTATTATCATTTCTGCTTCCCCCAGGGCGTTAAAGAGGAGAAGAGGAAAGACTCCCCATGTTCCCTGGGAGCAGTCCTATTCTTGTTTAACTTGAAATTCCAGTATAAAATCCAGTTTTCCTTCTAGGTTTCTCCTTCTTAACTTACAGTTCATTTTCTGATACCCTGGTTTTCTTCAGTAAAAGCAAATTTTGGGTTACTCTACAGGTTGGGGATTAAATGGGGTACGGTTAACCTTTGACTGGCATCGACTACTTAATTGCTGCAATTGAAGGTTAATAATTTTTGTAGATATTCCCTTTTCTTTCTTTTTAATGGTTTTGAAAAGTTGGTCAGCCAGTGTAACAGGGCATTTGTATGAAATGGGGAGCAACCTGGATTGTGTCTTTTGACTAGAGTAGGCAAATCCCCATCTAAGCCTTCTAAAAAGGCAGAGTTAAGCAAAGGATCATTTTGGTGGTTAGAGAATGATTCAGGTGTGAAGCCAGAATTTCTCTTAAAAGTTTTTTCAAACCTTTCATAATAGTCTGGAATTGATTCATCCAGTCTTGCTTGCACTGCTGAATCTTTGTCCAGTCTATGGTTTTTGGAAAAAGCTCTAGAATAAGTTTGAGTAATCTCTGAGCTAATTCCTTGCATTCAGTGCAAGCCTGTGGACTACGTAATTCAAAGTCCATTAACGGATGTTTCCATCCTGCTTTCTTTATCCATTCCTTTGCTTTGCTTTCAGAAATTAATAATTGTATTAATTGATATTGATCTGAAAACCCAGGCTCATAGATCTGGATGGTTAACTCAAATTCCTTAGCAAATCCCAGTGGATCCTGATTGGATTGGGAAATTCCTTAGCCAGGGCTCTCAGTTCTGCTCTGGTCCAATGTGCGTAGGTAAGCACTGAAGACGGTTCACCTCTCCCTGTAATAGGTTTCTCCTTAAGGGGAGCTATAAAAATCACTTCTGATTTTTTTATCCTCCTTTACTGGGGAAGAGAGAGCAGGAGGAGATGGAAGAGTCAGAAGAGGAAAAGATAACATCTGGGCCAGGCAATTCAGGTAGAAGATAGGTGGGAGGAACAGAGGAAGAGGCAGTGTCAGTGCTAGTGGCCTTTTTTGTTTTGATATAGTTTCAAGCAATTTCCTGTTGGTTTCCTGAAAAGAAGTTACTCTATCATTTCCTCTTTTAGAAACTTCTAAATACCAATCAAAGTAAGCATTCTATTCAGTTGGTTTGATCTCACAGCCAGCTTTTTCTAACTGTGTGGGCAAAAATATCAATTATGGGATATCAAAAGACCCCCAATTTGGCCATTTTAGGTTGAGACTCCCTTTAGTATAATTTCCCCATTAAGTGGGTACTTGCAAGCATGAGCTCCATAGGTATTGTACATGAATCCGGCTAGAGTGTTAATCAGAGGTTGGTTTTCTGATGCCCCTCATTTCTCTGTTTGAGAGGCTCTATATCCCATTTTAAGTTGAATTTATCGGGGGTAAAATTTACTAACGAACTTGTGTGGTGGGCCAGTGTGCTGCTTGTGAGCTTAACTTCTCTAGGCATCACTCTAGAGTCGTTTCAGCCCTCTTACATGTCTCAGTTTCTCCCTTCAGTAGTCTAAGACCACTGCGGGTGCTCGGATCACTGAATGGCCAATTCTTATAAGTGACCCCCGGATGAGCAAGCCTTTAATTAATGAGTGGGTTTCCCTATGGGACCCACTGCACAGTATGAGGACTATGCCTCCATCACTCACGTAAATTTCTCAGTTGCCTGAGAAAGTTGTAACCAAGCGGGAGGAGTCTAGTCCCTTTTCTTTGAAGCAAAAGCTCTCATGTAATATCTTCACTCTTATCTCAACAAATTCTATTAAGGCAGCTGAATTGAGACCAGCCTCTTACCTAACCACTCAGCCCAGGCCACTCAGCCTTTTTCAACTGAGCAAACCCCAGTATCTTTCAACCAGCCTCCCACCACCCCTCCCCCCAGTGTGTTTCAACGTGGCCTCCCCAGTACCTTTTAACTGGGGGATCGGGTACCTGTTATATACTTCCAAATAAAACTCAGGATCATAAACAAATACAGGAGATCCAAGAACCAGGAGAGACTCACCCAAATTTGTCCAAACTCCCCGAGGAGTTGGACCGGCACAAAGGGTCTCTGCTGGTACCAAGATTCTGGTTCTTCGTAGAGTTCAGGTGAACGAAAGAAGTCTACTCTGGAACGCTTTCGTTGGCCACCAAAACTGTCAACCGAAGAAAAATGCACAACATGAGAGTTGTGAGTTAAGTTTTATTTGGGGCAAAATCAGGACCATAGGCTGGGAGACAGCATTTCAGATAGCTCTGAGGAACTGCTCCAAAGAGGTAGTGGGGAAGGTCAGTATATACGTGATTTTGGTGAAAGGGGGTACTTGCAATCAAGCACACATTTTTGCAGAAGGTTACTGGTAGTCACCAGGAGCAGAAGTCACCATTTATGATTTTAGTGCTTTTCTAGATATGAGGAGATGCAAGAATTGGGTTCATAAAATCTTCTGAAAATATCAAACTATCTGAAGACCTGTTCTGCCAGTTTTTCCCAAAGCATAGAGTACCTCATTCCTGACCTCCGCCCTGAACTCCTTTCAGGGCGAGTTGAAGTTCAGTTGCAGCAGCTTGTGACTAAAACCTTGTAGAGGCAAATGGCAAGTGCCAATTTTTAGCTGGCAGTCTCCATCCTGAGTTCCCTCAGGACTCACCATCAAGGGTGGCTGTAGTGGCTTGATGGCTGCAACATCCTTTGTTTACTGATATGGCAGACAACATTTTTCATTCACAGTGTGAAAAATCTGAGGTGATATGTTTTGACTATAATAATTTTTGTTATAAATTTTATTTTTAAGATAAAAAAATCATTATTTTTGAAGTCTTATTGAGGTATAACTGGTATACAAAAAAATATGGACATATTTAATGTGTACAGATTAATGAGTTTGGAAATATGCATATCCCCTTGAAGCCGTCGCCCTAACCAAGTAATAAACATATCTATCACCTCCGAAAGCTTTCTTCTGTCCCTTTGGTTTTGTTTTTCTTTTGTTTCATGATAACACAAGAGATCTACTCTTTTTTTTTTTTAATTGAAGTATATTTGATTTACAATCCTGTGTTAGTTTCAGGTGTATAACAAAATGATTTACTTTGTGCTGTACAGTAGGTCCTAGTTGTTTATCTATATATAGTGGTGTGTATCTATTAATCACAAATTCCTGATTTATCCGCCCCCCCCCCCTTTGGTAACCATAAGTTTGTTTTCTATGTCTGTGAGTCTGTTTCTGTTTTGTAAATAAGTTCATTTGTATCAGTTTTTTAGAGTCCATATATAAGTGACATCATACAATATTTGTCTTTCTCTGTCTGACTTGTAACAAATTTTTAACTATACAATAATAAATTGTTAACTACAGGCACTATACTATACAACAGATCTTTAGAATTCACTCATCTTGCATAATTGTAACTTTTTACCCATTAAACAGCTACCCATTTCTCCTCTCCCCAGCCCTGGCAACCATCATTCTACTCTCTGTTTTTATGAATTTGACTATTTTAGATACCTCATATAAGTGGAATCATGCAATATTTGTCCTTCTGGGACTGGCTTATTTCACTTAGCATAATGTCTTCCGGATTCATCCATGCTGTCACATATGGAAGAATTTCCTTTATTTATTTATTTTTTTAAATTTAAATATTGTTGGTTTACAATGTTGTGTTAATTTCTGCTGTACAGCAAGCGATTCAGTTATACATATATATACACATTCTTTTTTTTATATCTTTTCCATTATTGTTTATCATAGGATATTGAATATAGTTAGCTGTGCTATACAGTGGGACCTTACTGTTCATCCATTTGGTATATAATAGCTTACATCTGCTAACCCCAGCCTCTCACTCTATCCCACCCTCAACTGTCTCTCTCTTTTCAGTTAATATGATAATCTCTAGTTGCATTCATGTTGCTTCAAATGGCATTATTTCAGGCTTTTTAATGGCTAAGTAGTACTCCATTGTATATATGCACCACTTCTTTATCCATTCATCTGTCGATGACATTTAGGTTGTGTCCATGTTTTGGCTATTGTAAATAGTGCTGCTAAGAACATAGGGGTGTATGTGTCATTTTGAATTATACTTTTGTCTGGATATATGCACAGGAGTGAGATTTTTGGATTATATGGTATTCTATTTTTAATTTTCTGAGGAACCTCCATACTGTTTTCCATAGTGGCTGCAGCAACTTACATTCCCACCAACAGTGTAGGAGGGTTCCCTCTTCTCCACACTCTCTTCAGAATTTGTTATTTGTAGAGACTTTTTAATGATGGTCATTCTGACTGGTGTGAGGTAGTTTTGAGTTGCATTTCCCTAATTATTAACTATGTTGAGCAACTTTTCACATGCCTACTAGCCATCTGTATTTCTTCTTTGGAGAAATGTCCATGTAGGTCCTCTGTCCATTTTAAAATTTTGTTGTTGTTGTTGTTATTGAGTTGTATAAGTTGTTTGTATATTTTGGAAATTAAAAACCTTGTTAGTCACATCATTTGCAAATATTTTCTCCCATTCTGTAAGATGTCTTTTTGTTTTGTTTATTGTTTCCTTTGCTGTGCAAAAGCTTGTAAGTTTGATTAGGTCCCACTTGTTTATTTTTGTTTTTATTCTGTTGCCTTGGAAGACTGACCTAAGAAAACATTGGTACGATTTATGTCAAAGAATGTTTTGCCTGTGATCTCTTGTAGGATTTTTATGTTGTCATGTCTTATGTTTAAGTCTTTGAGCCATTTTGAGTTTATTTTTGTGTATGGTGTGAGGGTGTGTTCTGACTTCATTGATTTACATATGGCTGTCCAACTTTCCCAACACTGCTTGCTAAAGAGACTGACTTTTTCCCATTGTATATTCTTGCCTCCTTTGTTGAAGATTAATTGCCTATAGGTGTGTGTGTTTATTTCTGGGCTCTCTATTCTGTTCCATTGATCCATATGTCTGTTTTTGTGCCAATACCACACCATTTGATTACTGTAGCTTTATAGTATTGTCTGAAGTCTGGGAGGGTTATGCCTCCTGGTTTTTTTTTTCTTGGCTGCACCACATGGCATGTGAGATCGTAGTTCCCTGACCAGGGATCCAACTCGTGCCCCCTGAAGTGAAAGCATGGAGTCTTAACCACTGGACCACCAGGGAAGTCCCCTTGCTTTGTTCTTTTCCTTCCAGATTGTTTTGGCACTTCTTGGTCTTTTATGGTTCCATATAAATTTTAGAATTATTTGTTCTAGTTCTGTGAAAAGTGTCATGGGTAATTTGATAGGGATCACATTAAATCTGTAGATTGCTTTGGGTAGTAGAGCCATTTTAACAATATTACTTCTTCCAATCCTAGGGCATAGGATATCATTCCATTTCTCTGAATCATCTTCAATTTCCTTTATTAATGTTTTATAATTCTCAGTGTATAAATCTTTCATCTCCTTCCAGGTTTATTCCTAAGTATTTTATTTTTGGGGGTGTGATTTTATTTTATTTTATTTTTAAATGGCCTTTGATTTATTAATTAATTTTTTTATTTTGGCTGCATTGGGTCTTCGTTGCTGTGTATGGGCTTTGTCTAGTTGCCACGAATGGGGGTTGCTCTTTGTTGTGGTGTGTGTGCTTCTCATTGCAGTAGCTTCTCTTGTTGTGGAGCACGGGCTCTAGGCATGTGGGCTTCAGTAGTTGTGGTTCGTGGGCTCTAGAGCGCAGGCTCAGTAGTTGTGTTGCATGGGCTTCATTGCTCCATGGCACATGGGATCTTCCTGGGCCAGGGCTCGAACCCATGTCCCCTGCATTGGCAGGTGGATTCTGAACCACTGCACCACCAGGGAAGTCCCAGGTGTGATTTTAAAATGTACTTTTTTTTTTACATTCCCTTTCTGGTATTTCATTGTTAGTGTAAAGAGATGCAACTGATTTCTGTATGTTAATCTTGTATCCTGCTACCTTGCTGAATTCATTTATTTTTAAGGCTTAATAATATTCCATTGTATGCATATACCACATTGTCTTTATTCATTCATCTGTCAGTGGACATTTAGGTTGTTTCTATGTCTTGGCTAATGTGAATAATGCTACACTAAATATAGGAGTGCAGCTATCTCTTTGAGATCCTGATGTTAATTTTTTTGGATATATATCTGGAAGTAGGATTGCTGGATGATAGAGTTGTTCTATTTTTAATTTTTTGAGGAATCTCCATACTGTTTTCCATAGTTATTAAACCAACAGTGTACAAGGATTCCAATTTCTCCACATCCTCATCAACATTTATTATCTTTTTCTCTTGAAAACAGTCATTTACCAAGTGTGAGGTAATAAAAGTATTGTGATTTTGGATTTGAATTTCTCTGATGATTAGTGATATTGAGCACTGTAGGGGAGAGAAATTTTTCCTTCTTTCCTTCTAGGTTCTTTGTTTGGTCTAATTAAATTGACATAGACAGATTAACAAATTTGTTAATCTGGAGTAAAACAAATTTAAGTTTATATATACAAGTCTCAAAGTTATGAGATTCAAGGACAAATTGGACAATTGAGGCTTATAAGCCATCCTAAGCTAAGGAAGGGGATATGGACCTGGGGATTCAAAGAAGAGGAGAACAATTCACAGGATGATAAGAAGAACAGATGTTTATAATTAGAAGTTTGCCTTGCATGCAGGCAGGTCTTTAATTAAAAAGTTATCTCTGGTGGTAGTTATTTTTCTGGTACACATCCGCTATCTAAATTCTTTTGGGTAGGTAAGGGAGAGGTAAAATATTTTCTGAGTTTGCTGGGTCTTGACTGCATTCAGCTTAAAATAATCTACATGTCAAAGTAGTATATTTGGGAATGGCATACTCTGCTCCCCTTCAGCATCTGTTAATACCTGTTTGTCATTTGTATGTCTTTTGGAGAAATATCTATTCAAGACTTTTGCCTATTTTGTAATGAGGTTATTTTTTATTAAAAAAATTTTTTTTCTATTGAGTTGTATGAGTTCTTTACATATTCTGGATATTAATCCCTTATTAGATATGTGGTTTGCAAATATTTTCTCCCAATCCATAAATTGCCTTTTCATTCTGATGATTTTTAACGTTTGCTGTGCAGAAGCTTTTTAGTTTGATATAGTGCCACTTGTCTATTTTTGCTTTTGTTTCCTCTGCTTTTGGTGTCATATCCAAGAAATCATTGCCAAAGTCAATGTCAGGAAGCTTTTCTTCTGTTTCTTCTAAGAGTTTTACAGTTTCAGATCTTACCTTTAAATCTTGAATCCATTTTGAGTTGATCTTCGTCTATGGTGTAAGATAATGGTCCAGTTTCATTCTTTTGCATGTAAATATCCAGTTTTCCCAACACCATTTGTTGAAGAGACTAGCCTTTCCCCATTGTGTATTCCTGGCACCCCTGTCAAATATTCAGTCAACCATATAGGTGTGTTTTTATTTCTGAGCTCTCTATTCTTTTCTGTCTTTATGCCAGTACCATACTAAAGCAAAGATTTTTTTTAAAAAACAGCTTTAACCTGTCATATTACAGTCCTACAATTAGGACTATAATATAGTGTAATACACTGAATCCAGTTTTTACTTTACTTTGTATAAATACTGCATAATTCTATTAGACAGCAGTCAGTTCCTATCAGGAGAAATAAAAGCAAATTTACAGGAAAGTAATTTAAAATTGTGGACCCTGTTAAAAAGAGCAAAGCACAAAAAACGTTTTTTCCTTTGCTTTAAAAACTTTTTTTTACCACTGAGTCTACTAAGATTTGACTAAATAAAACTATGCAGTAAGAATAAAATAAACTGAACCTCACATCAAATTATTAGTTAGTAGAAATTTCCCATCAGAACTTAAACAAAAAGTGTTTAGTAGTAGCATAATCGATCACAGATATTCTCTTTAGGTTAAAAGATTGATGAATCCAAAGGGAAAAACAGCAGTTAATTAAAAAGAAGAGAAGGAAGGAAGGGAGGGAGGGAGGAAGGAAAGAAAGAAAGAAGAAAGGAAGGAAGGAGGGAGGGAGGGAGGAAAGAAAGAAGAAAGAAATAAATTTTATCTCAGTCATAGATCCTGCTGGGTTGAGTGATATGAATGAAACTGAATTATGAACCATTTACACAATTCTTGATTTCATCATACCAGTTTTGGATTTTTGCACTCTCTTTTGTGGTTGTAAATGTTATTTTCTTTTTGTTAGTACAACCCAAATCAACTTTGCTCACCCCTGTGAAAACCACACTGAGACTCTATTCAGATGACTTATTTTCTTAGACCAGAAAAGAACTTTCACTTTTTTTTTTTTATATATATACTTATTTATTTATTTATTTATTATTTATTTTTGGTTGCGTTGGGTCTTCGTTTCTGTGCGAGGGCTTTCTCTAGTTGCGGCGAGCGGGGGACACTCTTCATCGCGGTGCGCGGACCTCTCACCACCGCGGCCCCTCTCGTTGCGGAGCACAGGCTCCAGACGCGCAGGCTCAGCAGTTGTGGCTCACGGGCTTAGTTGCTCCGCGGCACGTGGGATCCTCCCAGACCAGGGCTCGAACCCGCGTCCCCTGCATCGGCAGGCAGACTCTCAACCACTGCGCCACCAGGGAAGCCCCAGAACTTTCACTTTAATCCAACTGGCTCCCTGGCTCCCTGGCTCCCAAAGCATTCTGCACCCCCAGAATGGTGTCCTCAATAAATAGCTCTGTGGGATGAGTGTTCCCACTTCTTCATCTCTCTTTCTTTTCCAAATTTTTCAGTAATTTTCTAAAACAAGTTTGATTCTCTTCTTTGATCAAAAGTTCACTAGTTACACATGATCTTGGCTACTTGCCCTTTCCATGTTTGTGACTCCATCCAAGCTTAATGGGCCTGGAATAGAGTCATGCCTGTATTGCTAGCAGCTTCTGTGAATACTAATGTTTCATAACTGCTCAACATTTGTTGAATGCTCTTCCTGTACTAGTTCACTTAATTTTACCATGCCTCTTTGAAAAAAGTTATACTATTATCCTTGCTTGATGGATGAAGAAAAAGATATTGAGAGAGGGAATTCCCTGGTATGGTCCAGTGGTTAGGACTCCACACTTTCACTGCACGGGGCCTGGGTTCAGTTCTTGGTCAGGGCACTGTGATCCCACAAGCTGTGCGGCACAGACAGAAGAAAAAAAAAAAAAAAGAGATTGAGAGAAGTAAAATAACTTGCCCAAGTCAATACCATCAGGAAAGGATGGAGCCAGGATTTCACTCTGAGTAGTCTGATTAAAGAAACTTGGTTTTTAACTACCACAATATTTTTCTTATAGAAAAGTATAAGGAAATTATAGAGAAATGATAATAGCAACAACAATAATAATAAGGCAAAAACGTATTTTTACAGATAAAGAACAAAATCATTTGCACACATTGCTCCTTGAAGGACTCCTGTAATTATCTGGAGAATGTGTTTTTATCATCATTTTACAGATTAGGAAAATAAGACCCTCAAAGTGATGCTGTGAAGTGTGTACATTCTAAGGACAAATTTCAGGGGAATGACGTTGTATCTTTGAAAATTATTGTAAAGAATGTAAGAGAGGCAAAAAGCCCCTACCCATCTTAGATTCTTTGGCAAAGGCCTTGTAAATTAGCCTAAAAAAAGACAATTAACAAGAGAAAAACAAACAGAAGTTTATAACCTTATGTACACACAGGAGTATCCAATGATGAGTAGCTCTACTGGCTGCTTCGAATTTGTAGTCTGCATATCCAACTTAGTAGGGAAAAGGGAGAGGGCAAAAGCGCATTATGAAAAAGCAAGTGATTTTTTAAAAAGGTAAATAGACCCTTAGTAGAATATATGGGAAATATTATCTTCTATGACAATGTCTGGGTGTGGTTCTTCTGTTAAAAGAAGATTAAAGTTTCTCCTGGGAGTGAGATTTATGACAATGGAGTTTTTTGGGGGAAGCTCTGCTTTTAGACGGATAAAGGATTCCAGGAATTCAAATACCTTCAGTTCAAAATAATTCTTATATTAAAGTGGTATATTTTAGGATGGCATGTCCTGACCCCTTTCAAGAGCCTTGAAACTTCCTTTTGGATTTGTACAGCCTGGAATAAGGGTGTGTATGTGTGTGTGTATATATATATATATATATATACACACACACACACACATACACACACACATTTGTTAACAGTGGGTACCTCAAAATATAAAGCATTTATTATGCTATCATGCTTGATGAGGGTACACTGTAACTCCCAATA